>NC_090298.1:121101458-121720000 GCF_039906515.1 Pseudorca crassidens | reverse complement strand
TCTTACCCTGAATTCCTACTTTACGTTTTGTTTAGAATATTCTTATTACATTTTCAAGAAAGTTTAATTTACTTTTAAATGCATGATTATTTACAACTTTGTTGTATTTGTATGATTTTATAAAGAGGTCCCTTAGCTTCTCTTCTTTTTCTAAAGAATTATGTTTCAGATGGAATAATGAAAATAAATAGGCAATAGGATTTAAATATATAAATATTTGTTATATAGCTGTTTCTCAGGAACAGATGTGGAGGTTAAATTACACCACAAAAAGATCCAAAGCACTTGCTGAATCACTTTATTAGCCTAAAGTTTTGTTTTATTTACTCTTTCCTGAAACCAGTATACTATTAGAGTGGGGCTTGGTAAACCTTTCGTATTTCAGGTGTTTTCACTGGAATTATTAGAGTAGGTTTTAATCTACTGCTTATTAAATGATTCAATTGTTCTTTTCTATGATTTAAGCTGGGCTAATTCAAATCCATCCTATTGCTCACATTTTCCTCTCATGGGCGCATCTATAACTGTTACCTTGATTAACTTGATCATAGCTGTCACTTTAACCATTTCTAGAAAATTCATATGTGAAAATTTAAGCATGCACATCACTCAGTGGATGATTACTTGTGTGGCCTTATAACACTGTCCATATAACCTTGGACAAACCCCTTGACTTTTCTGAATTTCAGTGTCCTGTCTGGGGGGTGGGGCTGATGATACCTTCCTTTATACAAAACACACTACAGAGCATGATGCAAATAAGGGGATAGCTGTTTAATTCTATATTTAGAAATATACATTTGATAGTGTTATTTAATATCTTATGGTCCCTCGAGTATCAAAATACTCTGAAAAATACCTCAGTTAGTCTCAGCTGGAAGCTCTAACCTTAGGAAAAAATTATATGGTTTATATTTGAATAAATTTGTGTCTCAGTGCTCATAAAATGGCATATATATATATATATATATATATATATATATATATTCATTCTGTATCATTCTTGGTATCCTTTTTCCTTTCCTTTCCTTTTTTCTATTTTTGCAAAACAAATAGTGCCCTAAACTGAGCATTTTTCTTTCATGTCTATGGTCCTCAAGAGGAAAACTTGGTAAATATATTCCTGTTTGGTGCAACTTTGCTTTAGACATTTCATAACCATTATAGGGAACTTTCTCCTGTTGCTGTTGGATTTTGTTTTTAATGCAGTAGCCTTTCTTTTGAATATTTCTCCTTTTCCTGAAGAATGTTTCCTCCTGGATTTTCTCAGCTAGTACTTTGGTATTTATGGTCTAAGTGTTTCAATAAATGTAAGAAAACAATGTTCACTGGTAAAGCTAAGAGGGGACATGAGGAATCTGTGTTTTTAAGTTGAATAAATCCATTTAGCTGTATTGAGATTAACCTTTTTAGCCTGGAGCCAAAATGAGAACTATAAGAAAGAAATGAGGTTAAAAAAACCAAAAACAAAAACATTTCAGATAGACGAATGACCCTTGGAATCATATATTATCAAGTTATCAATTATCTGCAGCAAATTTTCAGTTCTGAACTCCTTTCATCTATCCACTCTTCATATCTTGAGATCAAAATTCTTTCTTCTTTAAAACAGATAGTATGTGATAAGAGAATAATAACAGGCAACTCCACTAGTTCAGAAAGGCTAACTGCTATAACAGAAGCAACTAAACATTTCAAATGTAACACAGTACACATTTATTTCTCACTGATGTACTGATAGTTCAGTGTGGTTGGTGGAGGTGGGGCTCTTGTTCCATTCATTCATTCATTCGTAGATCCAGGCTCCTTCCATCCTATGGTCCCACCTGCTCTAGGTCCTCGAGATTATCTCTCTTTAGCTGGCTGACAGCGTAACGGATGAGGATCATGTCTTGAAGGTATTAATGAGTCAGGCCAGTAAATGACACACATCAATTCATCTTACGTTCTAGTCTCATAGACATACATAACTGCAAGGGGGGCTGAAAAATTAATTTAGTAGTTTTCCCAGGAAAAAGAAGAGAATGTGCAGCATTTATTGAAAATCTACATGTGTAAGGTACTCTTCTGAATCCATTTGATGGATCAATACAATTAATCTTCAGAACAACCCTAAGAGAGATATTTTAATTGTCCCATTTTCCAGATGAGGAAAAAAGCACAAAGAAGTATTTAAATTGGTTGAGGCATAGAGCTAGTCGATGGCTGAATCAGGATATGGGATCAAGTAATCTGGCTTGAGAACTCACTTCTTAACTATTATACATTCTGCTTATATTCATAGACAGGGTTTACACAATCATGTTCCTGTTTACTAACTATAGAAAATAAATGAATATTAAAAATTTCTTTATCATACAGGCTTGAACAATGATACTACCCAGGATTGGTACAGTGTCTATATAAGGTAGGTCCAGAGAGAAATTTAGGCCTAAGCATCAGGAGGCTTTAAAATGGTCTTTCCCTTTGGCCCAGCAATTCTATTAGTTTTCTAAGGAAACTCTCAAATGAATGCAAGAAGTTTAAGTATAAAGACCTTTGTCACAATGTTGTTTAAAATAACAAAAATTTGGAAAAACCTAGCTGTCTGATATCAAGTATAGGTTAAATAAATTTTGAGATACAGATGTTGGATCTGTAACCACTAAAGATGAGAATATACATGCATACTTATGATAGGAAATATGCTTACTTATTATTTATATGCATATGTTACAAAATAATATATACATCAGGAAAATATCTTTATTTTTGAAAGTATATTTGCATAGAAAAATCTTGAAAAAAACATGAAACGAAATGTTAATATTGATTAACTCTAGGTGGTAGAATTTTTTTATTTTTAAAATGTTGCTTATTTTTATTTTCTAATATGTCTATAAAAAGATATTTTACTTGTAAGCAATAAGGCAGAAAGTTTAAATTGAAAAGAAGACAAATTTGCTCAACAAACAGGGTGATGGAGAGATGTACACTTATAAATTCCACAAAAACTTCAGGCCATTCCAAGGGACAGTCAATTATATTTGTTTACATGCATTCAATTATAATATTTTAATCCATCTCATTACATGTAAATGCTTACTCTGTGCCCTCCACTTTGGCAGGACCCAGTGTATGGTAATAAGAAAGACACAGGCTGTGCTCTCAAAGAGTTTGTTGAGCAGGGTAGAAAAAAAGTTTAAGATGTCCCTAATTCTGAGAGAATAGCATTTATAGGTGCTGGGGGCCACAGTTCTATGTGACACAATTTTGTACAAATTGTGGATGCTTTCAATCACATTCCGTTGTCATTATCAACTTTAAATCACCCAATGTCAGAAAAATTAGATTCTAGGTTTGCCAGTTCCTTGGATTCTTTTACCTCCAATGCCTGTGAAAAATCTAAAGAAACTTCTAGAAGGATCTATTCAGCAGATCAAAGGGCCATTTGGGTAGGATAGAATCTTATAAAATTTCTTAAGGACTATTATGGGTTAAAATTTTCTGAAATATCTCCAGAGGTAACATACTTAGAAGCTCTGAATTAAAAAAAACACACATTTCTAATTTTCATGGCTCATATTTCGTATTTGAGCTTCTGGAGAGCAAGGCAGCAATTTGATTTAATTCAACGCACATTTATTGTAATTGCATTATAATATTTATTATAATTGCGTTATAGCATTTACCGTCACTTCAGGAGAAAGCTCAGTAATTAGAGACCTCAGCAGTCAGTCATTTTTGCCTTCCCTCAAAGTGTGGGCCTCTGCCCACCCAGAACACTGTGGGCCTCTGCCCACCCAGAACACTGCACGGTAATTGTCTGTTTATCCCATGAGACTGTGTGTAGCCTGGAGGCCAGAGACTATGTTCCCCCGTCACCCAGTGTGGTTCCTGGAATATGGTAGGCACTCAATAATTACCTTCTGGGAAAATCTACTCCTCATTCTTTTGCTCCGTTTTAACATTTAATTGCTCATTCGTATTTCTTTCAAAGGACTAGTTAGAGAGGGACAAGTTCTTTGTCAGTCATAAACATTTAATAATATAGCTGAAGACACTGCAGTGGGAATTAGAGGGTTACAAAATATTTTCAAAATTAGTACTTGCCCTCGTAGAGCTCACACTCTTACTGAAACAATGCATACGGTCCTAGAAAAAATACTTACAAGGCTTAATTGGGTGTCACTGAAAAATAAACATAATGTTTAGATATATATCCACACCTTAGTTAATATAAACCAGTATCAGGAAAGCAAGCTCAACAAAACAGATGAATAAGAAAGTGGTTATTCAGATGATTCAATGACTCTTTACTGTAGAAAAATGGTTTGGCATAGGGTTTCTTTCATGTTAGGAGTATCCTGATTAATTTTAACTCTGAATCACTTTATCCTTAGAAATGCATGGACTGTGTAGTATGGCATTTACTTGGAGGGTGGAGGAGGGTGGCAAGGAAGACCTTTCACGTGATGAGAATGTACAGAGTGGTCAGATGTGGGTGCAGCTATTCTGGGAATGCAGTTTTGAAAAGGGTTTGAAAGGAGGCAAGGCAAGGAAAAACATTTTATCTGTCATTTATTCATTGAACAAATATTTATTTAGCGCATATCTGTCATAGAGGGAAAAGACATGGCATAGTCAAGATAGGGGAAGTAACTAAGTGTATTTGGTTCTGTACAGACACATCTTCTTCATTGACATATTCTGTTGAGGTTTAACAAAACATCCTGAAATCTAAGAGCACTGAGCCAAATAAAGAGTTGGACGTGCTGAATAGTAGAAGGAGTATCCGCATGGCTATCAGCAAGACAAGGTTTTGAATGCTGGCTCTGCTTCTTGGTTGAGCAAAGAGCACACTCTAAGTCCAGTTTTCTCATCTGTAAAATGGGGATAATAATAACTACTTTATATGTTTGAGTGAGATAAAGCATTCAGTCTCCAACAATAGCATCCTGCCACATAGAGATGCACAGTAAAAATTACTTCTCTCCTACTCATTTAGTTTGTAGTGTTGCTACCTTTATAGCAGGCTAATTGAGAGGCTTGGGAAACGGTATTTGTTAGAGTGGCCTCTAGATGGCGCTCTAACAGTGTAAGAGTGGTTTGTTGGAGGGTGGTTCTGTGAGAAGGAATATGGCATACGCTTAGTGCTAATGCCTGATTACTACATGAAATATGTCTCTGGTTCACTGTTTTATGTCCCAGCCTAACCCTGAGTGAGCTAGTAGAATTGGCAAGAATGGGGTTTTGTGAAGATACCCCATTCAGCTCTGGCAAGAGTTACATGTGTTTTGTGTAAGACCAGTTACAGAGTCAGTAAAACTGACCACTTCTTTCAGAATAGGGAGTGATGAGAGAAGGAAAGCACATGGGCAGGTTGTCCAAGGAAAAAAGATGAGTATTTACACTGACCCTTTACTCTGCAAAAAAGCCAGCCTCGTTTACTGCCACTCTCCCAGGTACTGCCACCAGAATTGTGAGATTCCAGTGAGGGGGAAGGAATATTTAGAAGGATACCGAGGGAGACAATGAGGAAAACACAATATTCCTTTCTTTGAAGGGCAGGAAGGGTGGGAGAAGTTGAGGCCCTAGATGAGCAAACACATCATCTGCATCACCACCTCTCAATTCCATGCTCATGGCTGGCATTACTAACCAATTATGTCAATTTTCCCTGTTGAGGTTGTAGATAGATGACTCCAGAAATGTTCTTACAGCCCTCCAGGCAACCATTACAAAATCATAGGAAATGACTGGTGGCATGAAACAGCCCCAGGCAAAATCAGCCACCCCATTCAAAGACGTTTATTTCTTTTGTTTCGCTTTGGTATTTGCTTTTTTCCTGTATGGCTAGCAATGAAATCCAAAGAGCTCTCTTAGAAGGTATGTTCTTCAGGTTTGCTGCAGTAACAAACAACCCCATTCTCTTAGGGATTTATGATTTATTTCTCACTTACATTGCATGTTTTTAACTATAGGTCAGCTGCTGTGGCCTTGCTCTACATTTCTTCATTTCTGCATGGTAGGAACCAGGCTAAAGGAGCAGACCTGATTAGGGACGTGCCATTCTTATGGCAGAGGTAAAAAGATCAGGAGAGCTGGCAGTTACATTTGTATTCATATACCTTTACATACATATTTATGCAGCAATGACAAGGAAGCGGACTGCTCGGTGAGATGCTACCAGTCGGCCAAGGTCACTAGAAACTGTGACTGTATCTTTACCTCCTGCATCGTAACGTGCTTGTCCTGTTAGGTTTTCTCTTCATGCAATATACTATATTTCCTCTTATTTGGATGACTGATGGTTGGCATTGCTGCTTTTGATTTTGGTAAGCCCATAAAGAGGAAAAACAACATTCTGGCAGGCAGGAAACAGGACAGTTACTGAGGCCACAGCTCACACAAATACACTTTGCCTTGATAAATTCTCTTCAGCCTCAAGTCTCAGCTCTGATGATGCTTCCCTTGGATCATTCTGAGCTGGGTGACCAGCCACGTGCTTCTATGTGCATCTTGTGCACTAAAATCGTGTAAACTCTAAATTTCTTGAAGTAACATTTCTTGAGCGCTTGACACATGTTTCGGTATAGACTAGGTCCTCAGCAAGTGTTTATGGAATGGATGGAATGAATGAATTCTTACTGCAGCTGTTTGTTCTCATACTGGAGGCCAAAGAAAGGCCTTAGATTGGACTAGACCATGAAGAAAATGGTAACGAGAGTTGGAGCACCTTGTTGAGAAGTACTCTGATCAAAGTAGACATGTGTCAGGATGCAACATTTTCACCACCTTTGGCTTTTCCTTCCTTTGTCAGGAGGCTGTATAGCAGTCAAGACCAGAGACTAATGGCACATCTACCTGATGCTAAGTCCTCACTCCACCTTTGATTAAGGGTAAAAAGTTGCTGGGCAAGTTGACTTAAAAGTGGTAGATCTCAGTTTTCTCAACTGTAAAATGGGGAAAGTAATAATACTTTCCTCATATGGTTGCTGTGAGAAGTAAGTAGGATTTCGAGTGTTTGGGCTTTAGTAAGCACTCGGTAATTGTTAGCTGGAATCAATATTGTTATTAATTGGCATTTTTTTCTGACTGAATTGTGAGAGTAAGAAGAGACAGGAGAATGAAGCAGAGTGATGCTCAGTATCTATGAGCAGGTTTCAAAAGGCCATATGATTAAAGATTGTTGATCACTCATATTTTCTTGCTTATAACCTCCCACTCCCATCAATGCATTAAGCATAGTCAATGTAAATATAATCACCACTCAAATAGGACAGGCTATTAGCCACTCACTTTGCAGAAGAGTAACACAAGCATAAATGCAAAGACTCTGAGAGCAACGTGTTTGGTAAATGTTACCCTCCACACCCACTCAAATCCCGAGATTGATTATATTTGAAAAGCACTCTTGCTTCATTAATCTGATTTTTAAAAGGCAGGGAGAAGTTGATTATACATAATGCTTAGCCCAGCTTGTAAGAAACTGGCATTTTTGTCTTTTACTTAATAAAATTCGTTTTCTTAGTGATTACACAGTAGTGGTGATATTAGATGTGCTTTGCTACAAACAGATATGCTGAGTGCCATGTGAGGGAACAGGTAACCTGGATCTAAATAGACTACCTCCTCTCCATGAATGGACTAGTGTGTGCTAAGATATGCTAGTCCAGTGGTATCTTTTTTAGGAAGCAAGACCAATTCTGTCTTGTGAGCTGGAGGTCAACAGGAAAAGATGACTGTTTTCTAGGTTCGATTCCCCATCAACAAGGAATTCCAGTGTCAAACAGGATTGTAGCTACTGCCTTCTCCAAGTCTGTCTTCTTTCACATGCCAGAGTGGTAATACTGTAGCCTCACTGAAAAGGTGGAATTTCTCCTTTGAAAGAAATGTTGTGTCCCAGGGTAGGAAATAGGAGCATGACTTGTGGACTGAGAGACAGGGAGCATTCCTATCAGTAATAACTCTTCACACCTTCGGAGGGGCAGAGGAGTGGGAACCTGGCTCAGATTCTGTCCTTAATTTTAGGAGAAATGCTATTGACTTTGAAATCACAAAGACTCAGATTTTTACTTTAGCTCTTGTACATTTTAGGTATCTGATCAAGGATAAATTAAGTTGACTTCTCTGAGCTTCATTGTTAAAATTAGTAATACATATAAGTCACCTTCTAAAGTGCTTGCCAGACACTAAGTACTTAAGATTATTTTAAAAGCAATATTAGTATTATATATAGTATAGTATAATAGATATAGTATTATATATATAGTAAACATACATATATACATACAGATAGTTCATTTTAAACCAACGGAAACCTGAATATTATAATATTAGTAATAATAAATTACGTTGAGTGCCTACTCTGATGGGTTTTGCTAAACTCTCTGTAAATATTATCTCAATTACCTTCATGAAACTTTAAGAGGTATATTCTATTATTAGACTATTTAAGAAATTGAGGAATGAGGAGTACGTTACTAAACAACAAGATGAGGTGGTATAATTTCCTGAGAATTCTGAGAGTCATGTCATTTGTTTTTCTGGTATGGAGGTTGTTTATCCAGCATTTCCTGTGTACTCAGGAGGAAATAGAGGTCCCCAAGGGACAGACTGTATTCATCAGATGTCCAGTCTAACTGACAGACAAAAACACATGTCCAAATAATGAGAGACCATACTTTGTAATTGGTAATAAGAGATAAAAGCTGTCAATAATAGGGCCTCTACTACTCTTCTTTTCCTTCTTCATCTGTTCCCTCTTCCACTAAGTAATTATTTTGGGTGCTTATTCTGGCTGGATGGAGTACTAGGAATCAACATGAAATCTGGCTTCAGATTTCCTGGGTTTGAACACTTGCTTCACCACGTGTTATTAGCTGACTAACCTCAGGCAAGTCACTGAACCTCTCTAAGACTCAATTTCTCAACTGTCAAATGGGGATACTATTATTCATTTCCATTATTATGAATAATAATAGTATTCATCTCAGAGTTGTGAGGAATAAATAGTGTATTTCAAGCACGTAGTACAGTTTCTGAAACGTGATGTGGACTTTATTGTTATTGTTATACTTGTGAGAAACTACTTCCACTCCCCTGGGGATGCTGGACATTTCACAAGGGTGAGACTCAGCATAAATGAGAATGTCTTTTGGATCCCTTATACTTCTAAGCAGGACACTAGGGTTCTAAAAGTTCCAATGCAGGTTCTAAAAGGTCAGATCTATTAGTTAGGATGGTGTATGTATGTGTGTGCGTGCGTGCATGTATGTTTGTGAAAGAGAGAGTGGGGAGAAAGAGAGAGAGAGAGAGAGAGGGCTCTCTATATTATTCACTGCACTCAGCATCCCAGATGGTCCAAGCAGAGTACGCAACAGAGACAAGGCAGACAGGAATATTCATTGGAGAGTCCATGTGTCTCCTGCAGCATCCCACAGAGAGAATTTTTAGCCAGATTTGACCTCAACCATCCTGACCCATGGAAACAAGAAAGTCACTTCTCTTTGGTTTCCCTCTAGGGAGTAGTTGTCTCTTGTTCTACTTCTCCCACCAAGATGTCAATACATTGATCTCAACTTAGCAGTGAGGAGAAGGCTGTAAAATTGAACATGCTCAAATAAAGTGTGGGGGACAAGAAGAGTAACAGTCCAATGCTATTGTATCGTTTTGAACTCTTCAGATGGAGGTCTAGTGAGTGGCCAAACCGTCCACGAGAGATAAAACTGTTTAAGCCATTTCTTTATTTTCACAAACTGTCCTGAAATTGCCAGTGCCAATTTCTAACGTGTAAGCTATAATGCCTTGCATTGTCCCTTGTAATCTGGCTCTCTCCTCCAGCGTAGACCAGTGGTAATGGCATGCATGGGATCAGCACTTATTCCGTTTAAAGAACGGAGCATCTTTGGGAGCTAACCTGACATGATATGCAGGCATTGCAGAATATGACAAAGTCTCAGAAAGAAGCCTGTGGTAGTTTTAACTTAACATATGTCTACAGATTGATACTCTTCCCTTCAAAAGGTAGATGCTAATTCCCCTCCTCTTAAGTGTAGGTTGTATTTAGTGACCTGCTTCTAAAAGAATGTGGGCGTAAGGGAGGGTGTGTGATGTTTGACGTTAGGGATATATATATATATATAGATATAGATATAGATATATAGTATTGTGGCTATATATATATGTGTATGTATAATACTATATATATATATAGTATTGTGGCTATATATATATGTATAATACTATATATATATATATATATAGTATTGTGGCTTCCTCCTTGCCCGCTCTCTGGGAGAAGCCAGTCGCCATGTCACAAAGACATTCAGCTGTGGAGAGGTCCATGTAATGAGGAACTGAGGCCTCTAACCTATAGCCATGTGAGTGCACCATCTTGGAAATGGAGCCACTGACTCCATTTTTTTTGCTTTTTCTCATCATATATTGAATTTATTATATCAGCATACTAAGTGACACCTACCGGTGGCCATGACTGGACATGAAGGACCAAAAATGGGTAAAAAGGAGGTGGTACCCCACTCCCTTTGAAAAAGCCCTGCCCCTTCCCCAAAAGGCATCTTCATCCCCATCATGAGCCTCACTCCTCCTCCCTTTGCCTTTACTCTTTAAAATTAAACCACTCTCTCCAGGTAGGTGAGAAGTTGATATGTGAACTTAGTTCCCGCTTCTCCGTTCTTTGGCCACTGAATAAAGCCTGTGCTGTGTTGGTCTCAGCTTTGGTTTTGTTATTGCCATTAGATGATGCCAACTCTGATATATTGGATGCAGCTGGTCTTATGAACAACAGGTGAGGCCTTCCTTATGTTTTAGGAGATAGACATGGTATTCTTGCTCTAACAAGAATTCTTTAGGTTAAACAACATATATATTTTTGTGCCTATATGTTTGATATATAATATTATTATTTTAATCAACCTTCATGGTTGATTCCTTAAGAGAAAGGAATAAGTCAAATATCAAGATTGAGACCTAATCCTTAGCAGTCAAGAAAGATTTAGGAGAAGAGGCTGTTTTTGAGTAGGGAGCTCCCCGTGGGCCTCAGAAGAGACACTGTGAGTGGGGAGTAGGTGAGTAGAGATAATGAGTTCTTAGTCATATGCAGCCGATGTGGCTTCTCTGTTCTCTGAAATATCCCTGACATCATTCTCATTAGCTGGGTGATGGGGACGGAAGCTTGGTCTTGAAGTGAAGAGGCTCGGCTTATAGTCCTACTTCCAAACAGATCAATTTAAAATTATGAAGTAAATTTTTCTCCAAACACTTTTTTCCTCCACTTCTTTAATGTGGTTGAGCACTAGTGTTATAGTTGAAAGACACATTTTTGAGGAAACTGTACAAATAAATGGATTTTCATCATGACAGTAATTTAAATGCATTTTTTGATCTTGAGGATGATGCTTTTGTTCCAGGAAGTTATGCTATAATTAAATTAATTTATCTTTGCAATGAGACCAGTGGATGAAAAAGTCTGTAAAGTGCAAATTGGTTTTATTAATTTACAAGATAAAGCGCTTGTTGTCTTGGGAATCAGTCCCAGAACTCCCTGTTTTCACATAATCTTATATTGTGGGTAATTATACACAGATGTTAACTTGATAAAGATAATTACAAGAATCTATCATTGCTGGGGTTCTGATTTATTTGATTGTGAACTTTTAGGGACTTTGTATTAGGTGATTAACTTATAGTGGGTATTTATTTGTTGGTGAGTGCCTGAAATAGTTACTGAAATTAATATAGAGCACGTTTTTACCTTTTCACAATGAAATTGTTTGATTGACAGCATGGTATTTATTCAGTTGTGGATCTTAAATACCAGATGCAAATAATCACTTGAACAGTCGAGTTCAAATATTTAACAGATCAGTGCAGAAAAGATTAAGTGGAAAATTTACTTTAAAGGACAAGTGTGTGTGATAGAGACAGAGATAGGTAGAATAAGACATGGATAGATTTTAACTATGTCAGACCCCATGGTGTGGCAGACATATAGATCACATGAGGGTGATGTTTCCAATTTTTGGAAAATTTCTATTTCTTACAAGCTTTATGTAATTTTTTCTGGTATGTTAGAGAACAGCTCCCAACGCTAGCCGTGTGTAAGCATCACCAGGAGATCTCATTACAAATGCAGATTCCTAGGCCCCTTGGGATTCTGAATTGTAGATCTGGTTTGGTTCCTGCACACCTTTATTTTTAACAAACTCCCTAGGCGATTAGATGCATAGCTTGCTTTAGGAAGCGCTAAATTAGGTCAACCCTGTGGAAGTCTGCTCCTAACTAGAAACATGATATATTACTTTCCTTTACAAATCATAAACAGGTAAATATAAGAAAAGACATCATTTTCTCTTTTTTTCCCCCACTTATCAGGCTCTGGTCACAAACTTCACATCTCTTCTCTGCTTATTGCCGAAGACATCTATCAACTTCAAACCTTCTTTCCCCAATTTCTTACCCAAGGAACGAGATGTTTACCTATTTCTATTCTGGTTTTCGGGGACTGAGATTCAAATTGCTCTTGAAGCTAACCGTGCTGGTCATTAGGCATCGCCTTGCACCCTGGATTCTGATCCCACATTTTACTTCAGTTTAAATTACTTGATCTCTGGATTTTTCCTTATGTCTTAGTCCTGAGATCCTGTCCAGTAGCTTTGTCCCTCTAGGGTAGAGTTCTGCCTTGGTTTCCTTCTAGTCTCCTCCCAAGAATGTAAGTCTTGCTTCAAAACTTTGGTCCAGAGACTAGGAGTCACAAGCTGCTAGATCTCCCCATGTAGCCTGGCATGCTCTACTCCCTATTCCTGCTCGGACACAGTGTTCCACCAACCCACCTATCCAAATACCCTGTGTTGGACCTTCCTGATGCCTCCTGACACAGGGATTGTCCCACCTGAGAGAAGATGTCTGCTTCCAAGTTCATTTTCTGTGTCTGCTTACCTGGGCCTGGTCAGGTGTTGTCCTGTGACATGACCCAGCAACCAGAACATCTATGGCTCTCTCCAGATGGTGTACGAAGATTAATAGAGAAATTTAAAACTTGTATTTTCTATTCTGATTTCCTTATCCTCTGTCATTCTTTGCTGTCATGGGACATGAATTTTAAGCTATTTACTTTTGTTCTGATCTGTAAACTAAGTCTTTTCTGCCCTTGATTTCAACAAACTGATAACAGGATTTATCCTAGAGAAGAAAGGATTCAGAGGGATCATAACTGTCTTCAAGCATTTGAGAGGTTGTCATGCCAATGAGGGTTTAAACTCATTCCAGCTATCCCCAAAGGGTGGCCAATTTTGGCTCGGAAGGAGGAGGTTGTTCTCCAGTAAAGGGCTTCCAATAAGAAGCTGAATGACTATGGTAGATATCCCATAGAGAGGATCAAGGAGCAGAGTGGATGTCATCCAGCTTTGAGCATCATGAGTTATTGACAGGCGAGTACCCATGGGTTCAGGGAGTATTCATTGTTGCTCTGTGGAGTGGCATGTGGGTGTCAACCCAAGAGATTATACTGGCTGGCTCAGAAGAAGGTGATGGGCCAACCCAGTACAAAATAACATCATGAGCATCCTGACTATATGTCCTTTGATACAACTTAGTCTTTTGTCTATCCTGAGACAAAAGCACTAAAGCTACTTGTTCTGCAAGGCTGGTAACAAATCTGTTCTGAAACAGTGGCATATCTTATGATTAGGCCAAGGAAGTTAGGCTGGTAATTGATGGTGCAGGAAATATGGTTTTGGACTGACTTCCCATTAAAACTTGGAAGTTTAATAATTAAATAAGTTTTATTGAGCCTCTATTATATGCTAGACACTGGACAGAGTTGGTTCACTTTCAGGTTTATCTATGAGTCTTGATGGTTCATTCTCCCAGTGTCTTAAGTAGCATACAGTTTTATTTTTTTTTAACATCTTTATTGGAGTATAATTGCTTTACAATGGTGTGTTAGTTATTGCTTTATAACAAAGTGAATCAGTTATACATATACATATGTTCCCATATCTCTTCCCTCTTGCGTCTCCCTCCCTCCCACCCTCCCTATCCCACCCCTCTACGTGGTCACAAAGCACCGAGCTGATCTCCCTGTGCTAAGCGGCTGCTTCCCACTAGCTATCTATTTTACCTTTGGTAGTGTATGTATAGCATACAGTTTTACCAGCCAGATAATAAGCTTTGAAGTTGCGGTACTGGGCATGTCACTTTAGGAGCTGTCTAGGTTCAGATATTCTAGTGGAAGATGGAAGCTTTGAGTTCCAATACCACTTGGCCATCCCTAAAATGGCTGAGGTTTCTGAGGAAGAATCATTGACTAAGAAGGGAGTTTAAAACAATTTTCACGACTTACTCTTGGCTGTTCAGATACATGCCCAGCTCTTTGGGCTAGACTGCAGCCAAGCTTATTTTTCAGCCATGGCTGATGACAGAATGCTAGATTTCGATGCCTAGGTCTGCTCCTTAGATAGGAATATATATAAGTGACTATGAGTCTAGGGTCCATTAGAACAGGGCAGATTTTTGCATTAACATCCTGTCAACATCCAATCAGAGTTGAATGGACAATGGAAAGGTGAATTCCATTTGTCCTTCTTACTGTGCATCTGGAAACTACTATCTGTGCTCATCCTCCTCCATGATCAATCCTGCACCTGTTTTCAGATTATGTCAAGGTTTCAGAGCTCCATTTAAACAGAGTATTACTCTGAGCCTCCATGTTTGTCTGACTCAGTCACCTTACATGGAAAAAAAATAACGAAAATAAAAACCTTAAAAAGGATTCTCTAAAAATATCTGCAAAGTCATTCTAATAAACTCTAACATTCTGTTAACTGCAGACCCATTATCTCCCCCCTCTGTTTTGGTTCATGAGTGACTATCATGGCAAGGGGATTGCAAACTGCTAACAAGACTCAGGGATAAGTTTTGGCATCAGAAGCTGAATTATTATTATTTTTTTAACATCTATATTGGAGTATAAGTGCTTTACAATGGTGTGTTCGTCTGCTTTATAACAAGTGAATCAGCTATACATATACATATATCCTCATATCTCTTCCCTCTTGCATCTCGCTCCCACCCCCCATCCCTAAACCACCCCTCTGGGTGGTCAAAAAGCACCAAGCTGATCTCCCTGTGCTATGCGGCTGCTTCCCACTAGCTATCGGTTTTACATTTGGTAGTGTATGTATGTCCATGACACTCTCTAACTTTGTCCTAGCTTACCCTTCCCCCTCCCCATGTCCTCAAGTCCATTCTCTAGTAGGTCTGCGTCTTTATTCCTGTCCTGCCCCTAGGTTCTTTGTGACCATTTTTTTTTAATCCCATATATATGTGTTAGCATACAGCATTTGTTTTTCTCTTTCTGACTTGCTTCTCTCTGTATGACAGACTCTAGGTCTGTCCACCTCATTACAAATAGCTCAATTTCGTTTATTTTCATGGCTGAGTAATATTCCATTGCATATATGTGCCACATCTTCTTTATCCATTCAACTGTCGATGGACACTTAGGTTGCTTCCATGTCCTGGCTATTGTAAATACAGCTGCAGTGAACATTGTAGTGCATGACTCTTTTTGAATTATGGTTTCCTCAGGGTATATGCCCAGTAGTGGGATTGCTTGGTCGTATGGTAGTTCTATTTGTAGTTTTTTAAGGGCGCTCCATACTGTTCTCCATAGTGGCTGTATCAATTTACATTCCCACCAACAGTGCAAGAGGGTTGCCTTTTCTCCACACCCTCTCCAGCATTTATTGTTTGTAGATTTTTTGATGATGGCCATTCTGACTGGTGTGACAAGATATCTTATTATAGTTTTGATTTGCATTTTTCTAATGATTAATGATGTTGAGCATTCTTTCATGTGTTTGTTGGCAATCTGTATATCTTCATTGGAGAAATGTCTATTTAGGTCTTCTGCCCATTTTTGGATGGGGTTGTTTGTTTTGTTGATATTTAGCTGCATGAGCTGCTTGTAAATTTTGGAGATTAATCTTTTGTCAGTTGTGTCATTTGCAAATATTTTCTCCCATTCTGAGGGTTGTCTCTTCGTCTTGTTTATGTTTTCCTTTGCTGTGCAAAAGCTTTTCAGTTTCATTAGGTCCAATTTGTTAAATTTTGTTTTTATTTCCATTTCTCTAGGAGGTGGGTCAAAAGGGATCTTTCTGTGATTTATGTCAGAGTGTTCCGCCTATGTTTTCCTCTAAGAGTTTTATAATACCTGGCCTTACATTTAGGTCTTTAATCCATTTTGAGTTTATTTTTGTGTATGGTGTTAGGGAGTGTTCTAATTTCGTTCTTTACATGTAGCTGTCCAGTTTTCCCAGCACCACTTATTGAAGAGGCTGTCCTTTCTCCACTGTACATTCCTGACACCTTTATCAAAGATAAGGTGACCATATGTGCGTGGGTTTATCTCTGGGCTTTCTATCCTGTTCCATTGATCTATATTTCTGTTTTTGTGCCAGTACCATACTGCCTTGATTACTGTAGCTTTGTAGTATAGTCTGAAGTCAGGGAGCCTTATTCCTCCAGTTCAGTTTTTCTTTCTCAAGATTGCTTTGGCTATTTGGGGTCTTTTGTGTTTCCATACAAATTGAGAAATTTTGTTCTAGTTCTGTGAAAAATGCCAATGGTAGTTTGATAGGGATTGCATTGAATCTGTAGATTGCTTTGAGTAGTAGAGTCATTTTCACAATGTTGATTCTTCCAATCCAAGAACATGGTATATCTCTCCATCTATTTGTATCATCTTTAATTTCTTTCATCAGTGTCTTATAGTTTTCTGTATACAGGTCTTTTGTCTCCTTAGGTAGGTTTATTCCTAGGTATATTATTCTGTTAGTGGCAATGGTAAATGGGAGTGTTTCCTTAATTTTTCTTTCAGATTTTTCATCATTAGTGTATAGGAATGCAAGAGGTTTCCATGCATTAGTTTTGTATCCTGCCACTTTACCAAATTCATTGATTAGCTCTAGTAGTTTTCTGGTAGCATGTTTAGGATTCTCTATGTATAGTATCATGTCATCTGCAAACAGTGACAGCTTTACTTCTTCTTTTCCACTTTGGGTTCCTTTTATTTCCTTTTCTTCTCTGATTACTGTGGATGAACCTTCCAAAACAATGTTGAATAATAGTGGTGAGAGTGGGTAACCTTGTCTTGTTCCTGATGTTAGTGGAAATGCTTTCAGTTTTTCACCATTGAGGATGATGTTGGCTGTGGGTTTGTCATATATGGCCTTTATTTTGTTGAGGTAAGTTCCCTCTATGTCTACTTTCTGGAGGGTTTTTTATCATAAATCGGTGTTAAATTGCGTTGAACGCTTTTGCTGCATCTATTGAGATGATTGTATGGTTTTTATTCTTCAATTCATTAATATGGTGTATCACATTCATTGATTTGCCTATATTGAAGATTCCTTGCATTCCTGGGATAAACCCCACTTGATCATGGTGTATGATCCTTTTAATGTTTTGTTGGATTCTATTTGCTAGTATTCTGTTGAAGATTTTTGCATCTATGTTCATCGGTAATATTGGCCTGTAGTTTTCTTTCTTTGTCTGGTTTTGGTATCAGGGTGATGGTGGCCTCATAGAATGAGTTTGGAGGTGTTCCTCCCTCTGCTATCTTTTGGAAGAGTTTGAGAAGGATAGGTGTTAGTTCTTCTCTAAATGTTTGATAGAATTCGCCTGTGAAGCCATCTGGTGCTGGGCTTTTGTTTGCTGGTAGATTTTTAATCACAGTCTCATTTTCAGTGCTTGTGATTGGTATGTTTATATTTTCTGTTTCTTCCTGGTTCAGTCTCGGAAGGCTGTGCTTTTCTAAGAATTTGTCCATTTCTACCAGGTTGTCCATTTTATTGGCATAGAGTTGCTTTTAGTAATCTGTCATGATCCTTTGTATTTCTGCAGTGTCAGTAGTTACTACTTTTTCGTTTCTAATTCTATTGATTTGAGTCTTCTCCGTTGTTTTTCTTGATGAGTCTGGCTAATGGTTTATCAATTTTATTGATCTTCTCAAGGCACAAGCTTGTGGGCTTTCCTGATGGTGCAGTGGTTGAGAGTCCGCCTACCGATGCAGGGGACATGGGTTCGTGCCCCGGTCCAGGAAGATCCCACATGCCACGGAGCAGCTGGGCCCGTGAGCCATGGCCGCTGAGTCTGTGCGTCTGGAGCCTGTGCTCTGAAACGGGAGAGGCCACAGCAGTGAGAGGCCCACGTACTTCCAAAAAAAAAAAGCACCAGCTTTTACTTTTATTGATCTTCCCTATTGTTTCCTTCATTTCTTTTTCATTAATTTTTTTTCTTTCCTATAACTCTATTTTGTTTATTCTTTTTTTTTTTTTCCCAGAGGGCAAACCTTTTAATGCCAGCCATGGCTGGTTTCATCAGTTCAAGGTTAGAGCCAAACTTCACAATGTAAAAGTAAGTGGAGAGGCAGCAAGTGCAGATAGGGTAGCTGTCCAGGAACTTCCGGAAACACTTTGAGAAATTATTGATGATGCTGTGTATTTACCGAAGCAGGTTTTTTTTTTTTTTTACATCTTTATTGGGGTATAATTGCTTTACAATGGTGTGTTAGTTTCTGCTTTATAACAAAGTGAATCAGTTATACATATACATATATTCCCAAATCTCTTCCCTCTTGCGTCTCCCTCCCTCCCACCCTCCCTATCCCACCCCTCCAGGCTGTCACAAAGCACCGAGCCAATATCCCCGTGCCATACGGCTGCTTCCCACTAGCTATCTACCTTACTACGTTTGTTAGTGTGTATATGCCCATGACTCTCTCTCGCCCTGTCACAGCTCACCCTTCCCCCTCCCCATATCCTCAAGTCCGTTCTCCAGTAGGTCTGTGTCGTTATTCCTGTCTTACCCCTGGGTTCTTCATGACATTTTTTTTTTCTTCTTAAATTCCATATATATGTGTTAGCATATGGTATTTGTCTTTTTCTTTCTTACTTCACTCTGTATGACAGAGTCTAGGTCTATCCACCTCATTATAAATAGCTCAATTTCGTTTCTTTTTATGGCTGAGTAATATTCCATTGTATATATGTGCCACATCTTCTTTATCCATTCATCCAATGATGGACACTTAGGTTGTTTCCATATCCAGGCTATTGTAAATAGAGCTACAATGAACATTTTGGTACATGACTCTTTTTGGATTTTGGTTTTCTCAGGGTATATACCCAGTAGTGGGATTGCTGGGTCATATGGTAGTTCTATTTGTAGTTTTTTAAGGAACCTCCATACTGTTCTCCATAGTGGCTGAACCAATTCATATTCCCACCAGCAGTGCAAGAGGGTTCCCTTTTCTCCACACCCTCTCTAGCATTTATTGTTTCTAGATTTTTTGATGATGGACATTCTGACTGGTGTGAGATGATATCTCATTGTAGTTTTGATTTGCATTTCTCTAATGATTAATGATGTTGAGCATTCTTTCATGTGTTTGTTGGCAGTCTGTATATCTTCTTTGGAGAAATGTCTATTTAGATCTTCTGCCCATTTTTGGATTGGGTTGTTTGTTTTTTTAATATTGAGCTGCATGAGCTGCTTGTATATTTTGGAGATTAACCTTTTGTTAGTTGCTTCATTTGCAAATATTTTCTCCCATTCTGAGGGTTGTCTTTTGGTCTTGTTTATGGTTTCCTTTGCTGTGCAAAAGCTTTTCAGTTTCATTAGGTCCAATTTGTTAAATTTTGTTTTTATTTCCATTTTCTAGGAGGTGGGTCAAAAGGGATCTTGCTGTGATTTATGTCACAGAGTGTTCTGCCTATGTTTTCTTCTAAGAGTTTGATAGTTTCTGGCCTTACATTTAGGTCTTTAATCCATTTTGAGCTTACTTTTGTGTATGGTGTTAGGGAGTGATCTAATCTCATACTTTTAAATGTATCTGTCCAGTTTTCCCAGCACCACTTATTGAAGAGGCTGTCCTTTCTCCACTGTACATTCCTGACATCTTTATCAAAGATAAGATGACCATATGTGTGTGGGTTTATCTCTGGGCTTTCTATCCTGTTCCATCTTTCTGTTTTTGTGCCAGTACCATACTGTCTTGATTACTGTAGCTTTGTAGTATAGTCTGAAGCTAGGGAGCCTGATTCCTCCAGCTCCTTTTTTCGTTCTCAAGTTTGCTTTGGCTATTCGGGGTCTTTTCTGTTTCCATACAAATTGAGAAATTTTTTGTTCTAGTTCTGTGAAAAATGCCAATGGTAGTTTGATAGGGATTGCATTGAATCTGTAGATTGCTTTGGGTAGTAGAGTCATTTTCACAATGTTGATTCTTCCAATCCAAGAACATGGTATATCTCTCCATCTATTTGTATCATCTTTAATTTCTTTCATCAGTGTCTTATAGTTTTCTGTATACAGGTCTTTTGTCTCCTTAGGTAGGTTTATTCCTAGATATTTTATTCTTTTCATTGCAATGGTAAATGGGAGTGTTTTCTTGATTTCCATTTCAGATTTTTCATCATTAGTGTATAGGAATGCCAGAGATTTCTGTGCATTAATTTTGTATCCTGCTACTTTACCAAATTCATTGATTAGCTCTAGTAGTTTTCTGGTAGCATGTTTAGGATTCTTTATGTATAGTATCATGTCATCTGCAAACAGTGACAGCTTTACTTCTTCTTTTCCACTTTGGGTTCCTTTTATTTCCTTTTCTTCTCTGATTACTGTGGATGAACCTTCCAAAACAATGTTGAATAATAGTGGTGAGAGTGGGTAACCTTGTCTTGTTCCTGATGTTAGTGGAAATGCTTTCAGTTTTTCACCATTGAGGATGATGTTGGCTGTGGGCTTGTCATATATGGCCTTTATTATGTTGAGGAAAGTTCCCTCTATGCCTACTTTCTGCAGGGTTTTTATCATAAATGGGTGTTGAATTTTGTCAAAAGCTTTCTCTGCATCTATTGAGATGATCATATGGTTTTTCTCCTTCAATTTGTTAATATGGTGTATCACATTGATAGATTTGCGTATACTGAAGAATCCTTGCATTCTTGGAATAAACCCCACTTGATCATGGTGTATGATCCTTTTAATGTGCTGTTGGATTCTGTTTGCTAGTATTTTGTTGAAGATTTTTGCATCTATGTTCATCAGTGATATTGGCCTGTAGTTTTCTTTCTTTGTGACATCCTTGTCTGGTTTTGGTATCAAGGTGATGGTGGCCTCGTAGAAGGAATTTGGGAGTGTTCCTCCCTCTGCTATCTTTTGGAAGAGTTTGAGAAGGATAGGTGTTAGTTCTTCTCTAAATGTTTGATAGAATTCGCCTGTGAAGCCATCTGGGCCTGGGTTTTTGTTTGTTGGAAGATTTTTAATCACAGTTTCAATTTCAGTGCTTGTGACTGGTCTGTTCATATTTTCTATTTCTTCCTGATTCAGTCTTGGCAGGTTGTGCATTTCTAAGAATTTGTCCATTTCTTCCAGATTGTCCATTTTATTGGCATAGAGTTGCTTGTAGTAATCTCTCATGATCTTTTTTATTTCTGCAGTGTCAGTGTTACTTCTCCTTTTTCATTTCTAATTCTGTTGGTTTTAGTCTTCTTCCCTTTTTTCTTGATAAATCTGGCTAATGGTTTATCAATTTTGTTTATCTTCTCATAGAACCAGGTTTTAGTTTTATTGATGTTTGCTATTGTTTCCTTCATTTCTTTTTCATTTATTTGTGATCTGATCTTTATGATTTCTTTCCTCTGCTAACTTTGGGGGTTTTTTGTTCTTCTGTCTCTAATTGCTTTAGGTGTAAGCTTAGGTTGTTTATTTGAGATGTTTCTTGTTTCTTAAGGTAGTATTGTATTGCAATAAACTTTCCTCCTAGAACTGCTTTCGCTGCATCCCATAGGTTTTGGGTTGTCGTGTTTTCATTGTCATTTGTTTCTAGGTATTTTTTTATTCCCTTTTTGATTTCTTCAGTGATACCTTGATTATTAAATAGTGTATTGTTTCGCCTCCATGTGTTTGTATTTTTTACACAATTTTTCCTGTAATTGATATCTAGTCTCATAGCGTTGTGGTCGGAAAAGATACTTGATATGATTTCAGTTTTCTTAAATTTACCAAGCCTTGATTTGTGACCCAAGATATGATCTATCCTGGAGAATGTTACATGAGCTCTTGAGAAGAATGTGTATTGTGTTGTTTTTCAATCAAATTTCCTATAAATATCAATTAAGTCCATCTTGTTTAATGTAACATTTACAACTTGTGTTTCGTTATTTATTTTCATTTTGGATGATCTGTCCATTGGTGAAAGTGGTGTCTTAAAGTCTCCTTGTATGATTGTGTTACTGTCGATTTCCCCTTTTAAGGCTGTTAGCATTTGCATTATGTATTGAGGTGCTCCTATGTTGGGTGAATAAATATTTACAATTGTTATATCTTCTTTCTGGATTGATTCCTTAATCATTTTGTAGTGTCCTTCTTTGTCTCTTGTAGTAGTCTTTGTTTTAAAGTCTATTTTGTCTGATATGAGAAATGCTACTCCAACTTTCTTTTGATTTCCATTTACATGGAATATCATTTTCCATCCCCTCATTTTCAGTCTGTATGTGTCCCTAGGTCTGAAGTGGGTCTCTTGTTGACAGCATATATACGGGTCTTGTTTTTGTATACATTCAGCCAGTCTGTGTCTTTTGGTTGGCGCATTTAATCCATTTACTTCTAAGGTAATTATCGATATGTATGGTACTATTACCATTTTCTTAATTGTTTGGGGCTTGTTATTTTAGGTCTTTTCCTTCTCTTGTGTTTCCTGCCTAGAGAGGTTCCTTTAGCATTTGTTGTAAAGCTGGTTTGGTGGTGCAGAATTCTCTTAGCTTTTGCTTGTCTGTAAAGGTTTTAATTTCTCTGTCAAATGTGAATGAGAGCCTTGCTGGGTAGAGTCAACTTGCTTGTAGGTTTTTCCCTTTCATCACTTTAAATATGTCCTGTCACTCCCTTCTGGCTTGCAGAGTTTCTGCTGAAAGATCAGCTGTTAATCTTATGGGGATTCCCTTGTATGTTATTTGCTGCTTTTCCCTTGCTGCTTTTAATATTTTTTCTTCGTATTTGATTTTTGATAGTTTGATTAATATGTGTCTTGGCGTGTTTCTCCTTGGATTTATCCTGTATGGGACTGTCTGCACTTCCTGGACTTGATTAACTATTTCCTTTACCATATTAGGGAAGTTTTCAATTATAATTACTTCAAATAATTTCTCATTCCCTTTCTTTTTCTCTTCTTCTTCTGGGACCGATATAATTTGAATGTTGGTGCATTTAATGTTGTCCCAGAGGTCTCTGAGACTGTCCTGAATTGTTTTCATTCTTTTTTCTTTATTCTGTTCTGTAGTAGTTATTTCCACTATTTTATCTTCCAGGTCACTTACCTGTTTTCTGCCACAGTTATTCTGCTATTGATTCCTTCTAGAGAATTTTTAATTTAATTTATTGTTTTGTTCATCATTGTTTGTTTACTCTTTAGTTCTTCTAAATCCTTGTTAAACATTTCTTTTATTTTCTCCATTCTATTTCCAAGATTTTGGATCATCTTTACTATCAGTATTCTGAATTCTTTTTCAGGTAGACTGCCTATTTCCTCTTCATTTGTTAGGTCTGGTGGGTCTTTACCTTGCTCCTTCACCTTCTGTGTGTTTCTCTGTCTTATCATTTTGCTTAACTTACCATGTTTGGGGTCTCCTTTTTGCAGGCTGCAGGTGTGTAGTTCCTGTTGTTTCTGGTGTCTGCCTCCAGTGGCTAAGGTTGGTTCAGTGGGTTGTGTAGGCTTCCACTAGTTGGTGGAGGTGACTAGTGCCTGTGTTCTGGTGGATGAGGCCGGATCTTGTCTTTCTGGTGGGCAAGTCCACGTCTGGTGGTGTGTTTTGGGGTGTCTGTGACTTTATTATGATTTTAGGCAGCCTCTTTGCTAATGAGTGGGTTTGTGTTCCTGTCTTGCTAGTTGTTTGGCATAGTGTCCAGCACTGTAGCTTGCTGGTCGTTGTAGTGGAGCTGGGTCTTGGCATTGAGATGGAGATCTCTGGGAAATTTTTGCTGTTTGATATTACGTGGAGCTGGGAAGTCTGCTGGACCAATGTCCTGAACTCAGCTCTCCCACCTCAGAGGCACAGGCCTGACGCCTGGCCGGAGCACCAAGATCCTGTCATCCACACAGCTCAGAATAAAAGTGAGAAAGGAAAGAAAGAAAGAGAGAGAGAGAGAGAGAGAGGTAGGGAGGTAGGGAGGGAGGAAGCAAGGAAGGATGGAATGGAGGGAAAAAATAAAATGAATAAAAAGTTATTAAAATAAATAATTATTAAAATAAAAAAAATTTTTTTAAGTATTAAAAGAAAAAGAGAGCAGCCAAACCAAAAACACAAATCCCACAATAATTAAAAGTGCTAAAAAGTATGCTAACAAAAGAAAGGGAAAAATATATATATATCGTTGTTCCCAAAGTCCACTGCCTCAATTTTGGGATGATTTGTTGTCTATTCAGGCATTCCACCGATGTAGTGTACATCAGGTTGACTGTGGGTATTTAATCTGCTGCTGAGGCTGCTGGGAGAGATTTCCCTTTCTCTTCTTTGTTCGCACAGCTCCCGGGGTTCAGCTTTGGATTTGGCCCCGCCTCTGCGTGTAGGTTGCCTCAGGGCGTCTGTTCTTCGCTCAGACAGGATGGGGTTAAAGGAGCAGCTGCTTCAGGGGCTCTGGCTCACTCAGGCCACGGGGAGGGACGGGCACGGATGCGGGGTGAGCCTGTGGTGGCAGAGGCCAGTGGGATGTTGCAGCAGCCTGAGGCGCGCCGTGCGTTCTCCCAAGGAAGTTGTCCCTGGATCCTGGGACCCTTGCAGTGGCGGGCTACACAGCCTACCCGCCAGGGAGGTGTGGAGAGTGATCTGTGCTCGCACACAGGTTTCTTGGTGGCGGCAGCAGCAGCCTTAGCGTCCCATGCCCGTCTCTGGGGTCCGTGCTGTTAACTGCGGCTCGCGCCTGTCTCTGGAGCTCGTTTAGGCGTTGCTCTTAATCCCCTCTCCTTGCGCACCCCGAAACAATGGTCTCTTGCCTCTTAGGCAGGTCCAGAGTTTTTCCCGGACTCCCTCCCAGCTAGCTGTGGCGCACTAGCCCCCTTCAGGCTGTGTTCACTCAGCCAATCCCAGTCCTCTCCCTGCGATCCGACTGAAGCCCGAGCCTCAGCTCCCAGTCCCGCCCGCCCCGGCGGGTGAGCAGACAAGCCTCTCGGCCTGGTAAGTGCCGTTCGGCATCGATCCTCTGTGTGGGAATCTCTCCGCTTTGCCCTCTGCACCCCTGTTGCCGTGCTCTCCTCTGCGCCTCTGAACCTTCCCCCTCCGCCACCTGCAGTCTCCGCCCACGAAGGGGCTTCTAGTGTGTGGAAACCTTTCCTCCTTCACGGCTCCCTCCCACTGGTGCATGTCCTATTGTTTCGTCTCTGTTTTTTCTTTTTTCTTTTGCCCTATCCAGGTACGTGTGGAGTTTCTTGCCTTTTGGGAGGTCTGAAGTCTTCTGCCAGCATTCAGTAGGGGTTCAGTAGGAGTTGTTCCACATGTAGATGTATTTCTGATGTATTAGTGGGGAGGAAGGTGATCTCCACGTCTTACTCTTCTGCCATCTGAAGCTCCCCTCAGAAGCTGTGATCCTGAATGAAGTCTTCAGGCTAAAGAGAAAAAATTCAAAACACTCTTCTAAATTAATTAGATCCATCAAATTTCATAGAACTTGGATTTTCTATGTTGATGCTGATATTCACACTTTAAACATGTACCCCTAGTTTCATCTGTTTTGTCCTTTGTTCTTTTGGGGTCTGTGGTGGCTGGTGGTAATGTAGGTGTGGAGAAGACACACCTTCTTGGCTTGCCATAAATGAAGGTCAATGGTCTTATTTCTTCTCAAAGCAATATAGGCATTCAGAAATGTGTTACTACTTGAGCAAATGTAAGCAGAGGCTCTCAGTTCATAGGGCCCATTTTTCTTGGGGATAATTATGTAAATAACTGGAACTTAAACAGATTTCAATTGCTATTACTTGAACATGCATACTTGAGTAGGGTTTTTCATGACTGAGAAAAGAAATCTGAGGCCTGTGCATTTGCAGCATTCAGTAACATAAATGCTCATTTCTGAACTGTGATTGTATGTTGTTTCACAGCTCTTGCTGATACATGCTCAATTCCTGTCATGGCTTTGGGCTGATTACATTTCTATAAACTATGCAGATTCTAGGCATGGCCAATGTATAACAATGAGGCATATATATATATATATATATATATATATATATATATATATATATATATAGTGTGTGTGTGTGTGTGTTAGCTAGATGTAAACTTCCATCAGATATTTGACTAAAATACATTTTTCTAAATGTTTAAAGCCATATTTGCCAGTTTAGATTCAAATTTGCTAATGTAAAGAGACAATTTTCCAAGCAAACGTGTGCACTTTTCTCTTTTGACTGAAAGTGGACATGTCCAGGGAGCACTGATTTTGTTGCAAGCAGTGATATAATAGAGAAGGAACCACAGAAATTAGGGCAGGGGGAGTGTGATTGGCAGTTTGATCAGGACTAAAATCCACACAGAGATTGGAAGTTATCTCTTCTGGCAGAAAAAATCAAAGAAACAAAACCAAAAGCAAAGAGCTGGCAACATGCAGAAGATAGACAGATAGTTAGGTAAGCAGATGATAGATAGATAAATAGATAGATAGAGAGATAGAGAGATAGATAGAAAGACAGAGATAGACAGATAGATAGCCACAGGGATATTGTAATTTCCCACTTTTTTCTATTCCATTAAGACTATTAGATGTGAGTACCCACTTTTTTCTATTCCGCTAAGACCATTAGATGTAAGTAGCATATTTTAGAATAGCAGGGAGCCAGGAAAGAGCTATGATAATCCCTAGGTATAGGAATTACTTAAAATGTCTGAAATCCTTTGCCCTACCCCCTCCCCATTGTCTTTAAGAAAAAGTCCCTTGTCCCTCAAGTGGCTGTAAGTCCTGAGATGATCCAGTTCCTACCTACTCTTTAGCCTCATTTGTGACTTTCTTTAACAAATTATTCTGCTTCTGTCAAACTGACATTCTTTCAGTTCCTTGCATGGCCATATCCTCCATGGAATCTGAGTATTCACACAACCTAATATTTCTGATTGATGACCCTGTTCTCTCCTCCCACGCTTATACTTTCACATAGTAAAATGCTATTTGTCTTTCAGGTTTCAGCTCAAGAGTCACTTTCTCAAGGAGGCCTTCCCTGATCTTCCATCTCCCTGATGAGTCGAGGCCTCCCCACTATGTGTTCCTATAGCAATCTAAACTTCTCCTTCACAGCACTCATTGCTATTGAAACCACCTCTTTAAAGTCTGTCTTTTCTATTATACTGTGAGCTCCATGTGTTCATTGCAATATCCAAGAAACTCGCCTGGTTTGTGACCAAATTTTTGAATGTATCAAGAAGTGAAGCCAAGTAGAGAGGCTCCAGGGAAAGTGAACACTTGTATGTAAAACGTGAGGAATAATACATACTTACAGGTTGTTGTTGAAATAAGTCACGTAAAACATCTACTGAAGTTTCTGGTAAATGGGCTAGTCAATTTGTAACTTTCCTCCCATATACTTTAAATCATCTCTAGATTACTTATAATACCAATGTAAATGCTATGCAGATAGTTGTAAATACAATGTAAATGCTGTATAAATAGTTGCTGGCACACAGAAAGTTCAAGTTTTGAATTTTGGGAATTTTTTTCCAAACATTTTCAGTGCATGATTGGTTGAATCACTGATATGGAACCCATGGATATGGGCTAAATATATATATATATACACACACACACACACACACATAAAATCTTGTTAAAACAGCATGAAGGACCTTGAAAATAAAGGGCCTGTCTACCCTTCCAACCTCATCCATTGTGGCTTTCCCACATTCTCTTTACTCATTCTTTTCTGGTCTTCTTGCTGTCTCTCAGAGAATCATGCCCCTTGCCATAAGAAACAAGTTCCCTAATATTCTCTAACAATCCCTACCTTTCCTATTTAACTCTTAAATATTTTTCACTTCTCAGCTCAGATGTCACTTACACTTGGAAGTCACCTACCAACCACAGGCTAGTTTAGATCTCACTGCTCTATATTCTGTTTACCCTGCAACTTACGTATGATTTGCTTATCACAATTGCAATTTTGTATTTATTTGTGTGATTTCCTAATTGTCAAACTTTCTCATTATAAGATTCACAGAAGCAGGCACCAAGTCTTGTTATATTCACCATTGTCCAGTGAGCCTGATACATGTTTGTGTTCATGAATGAATACACATATGTCTCCACTATCTGGTACTTGTGATAGAAGGGGTACATTTCTGGTTTAGAAACAAACTTCACTCAAATTTCTTCAGTGTGGTTGTTGAAGATGTTAAATTCATGGAGGCAGATATAGGCTCTTCTTGTGAACCTCTATGTAACTGAAACCAAAGATGCTGTTGGTTTTGTATTCACAGCTGAGGGTAAAAATCAAAGGCTGGCTTTTTAAAGTGAACTTAACTTTGGAGCTGAATATGGATTTTAGTTGTATTGTAAGTCTCTCATCAAGATCTAGGAAAGATATTCCTTAATCTTGGATATTTTCCCCCATAAATCACTCTTGAGAAATTATTTAGCTAAATCATGAAGCAGAATTTTATCTGTCCTAGTAGAAGTTACCAATAAAGCAGTTCATCTCATAAGGCATAAAAATTCTGGTGAAAGGATTAGAGAAGAAATGTTAGCACAAACAGAACAAAGGAGTTTTGATTTGTACTAGGCAATCATAAAGGGAGTCTAAATCCTAATGAATCTTTTGCTTTCTTTGGAAGCAACTGGCCTGTTAGGCATTTAATACTCCAGTCCCATGTGGTAGAAGCAGTAACAGTTTTCTACACAACCAACATGTTTTTTATGCAGGTGTGAACAGATGAAATTGTACATCTGAGTACAGATGAGATGAAAAAATAAACCATTGAAAATCTGAGCTAAAAATGGCCATATCCATTTGGCATAAGCAAACATAATACCATGGGAAATGACACAGGATATTAAGTTCAGCAGTTTCCCTCCAGCCTGGGACTCATGTCTTTGCTTCTTTGAGGTAGTATGGTGGTTATTTTTGGGGATGTATGAAAGGTTTTTTTCCTAAAGCTTCTCTATTATTTCCTCTACATAATAAAACCCCTGGTCCTACAGAGATGCCCCAATTTTTTTTTTTTTTTTTTGCGGTACGCGGACCTCTCACTGCCATGGCCTCTCCCGTCGCAGAGCACAGGCTCCGGACGCGCAGGCCCAGCAGCCATGGCTCACGGGCCCAGCCACTCCGCGGCATGTGGGATCTTCCCAGACCGGGGCACGAACCCGTGTCCTCTGCATCAGCAGGCGGACTCTCAACCACTGCGCCACCAGGGAAGCCCGGCCCCAAAATTAATTGAGTTCATTATTATGATTGGACAATAGCTTTCCACTAATGCACCTTTGTTTTTCCACTTTTTTTCCCACTAATCACCATTTGAGATTAAGAAGTTTAATGCCTTTTGTCATAAAAAGCAACACGTTAAATGAGTTCCTTGGAAGAAGGAGTAGTAGTAGATTTTAAAGAACACTTATTAACTTATAAAAATTGACACCAACCACGTTAGAGATACATGGGAGATGGAAAAAAATAAAAGACCAAACAAAGTTAATGATAATTTAAGAACTGTTTTCTATTAATCTTTTTTTTTTTTTTTTGCGGTATGCAGGCCTCTCACTGTTGTGGCCTCTCCCGTTGCGGAGCACAGGCTCCGGACGTGCAGGCTCAGTGGCATGGCTCACGGGCCCAGCCGCTCCGTGGCATGTGGGATCTTCCCGGACCGGGGCACGAACCCGTGTCCCCTGCATCGGCAGGCGGACTCTCAACCACTGTGCCACCAGGGAAGCCCCCTAATCATTTTTTTTAATAAGGAAAAATCCCATGTATATATTTGTTTGAGTAAGCCATATACAGTCATTTGTGATTACAGGAATTATATGGATTGTTTCCAAATATTTATGCCAGAAATTACAAATCAAATAAAGCTTATTACACCCTTCATGGGGCTTGAAACAATACTATGAAAATAGTCACCCACACCTGAGCTCACATCAAAATGCATTTTTTTCTAGGGTTGCACTGCCACTCCACCCTAGTTTGGTTGGGTGCCTTTCAATTCCATGCTCACAGCAGAATATCCTTTATGCATATGGCCTGCAATGAGACTTTTACTATTCCAGCGCTCATGTTCTGGGTTCCCAGCCATGTCTGCAGGGTGAACTTCTCTACCTCCAGAAAAGTTAGAGATGGAAGTCTTTCTTCTGCAGTCACATGCTACTTATTCACATGTTCTTTGGGTTCTTTTGTACAATCACATATATTTTCGTTCAGTCTTGAGTACAGTTGGCCCTTTATCTTTAAAATACTCATTCTAATACAAGTGGTAAAGTTTAGTTTGTCCTATATCTCTGTTACAAATTTTAGCCTGGAAAACCAGTACAGCCCCCACAAAACACCATCCACTTGTCATGTAGACCTTTGGTTGTTGTTTCTCTTATGGTTTCTCCTTTTTTTTTTTTTTTTTTTTTTTTTTAGAATAAATCTAAATTCCTTACTATGATTTACAAGGCCCTAAAGGATCTGGCCCTGGTATCTTCCCTAATATATTTCCTGCCTCTCTTCTCCTTTCCTGCTGAACTCCAGTCTTCTTTCATTTTTCAAATAGATTTCCTTTTTCCTGCCTCAGATCTCTTTCTTCCTTTGCTTGGAACATGATTACCTCCAACCTTCACATGTGAGTCTCCTAGATAAAAATTAATATTCTCAAGGATGCTTTTCCTGTTAATCCTGCCTATAGTAGATTCATTCTTTTATAGTACTATGACAATATATAATTAATTCATTTGTTTATTCATTTTTTGGTTTGAATCTCCTAGTGAAATACAAATTCCATAAAAGCAGTGCCTATACATGCTTGACCGTCACAGTCAAGATCCCAGCATCTATGGTGTCTTGCATTAGTAGTTATTTGATAAGTACTTTTGTGAACTTGGGAATGTTAGGAATAACTTCTTAGCTAAGATAAAGTCTTCTTCATTTGAAGAAAATTCTTTTAAGCAAAAAATGAAATTTAAAAAACTGATAAAGTGCATTGTGATATCAACATCTCCATCTAAGAAAGGAGTATATGACCTGTACTGCATAGTGACATCTGCCTGTAAACTCCAACTTTGTATTTAATTGTATTATATCTCATAAACAATTACAGCATAGGAAGAGAGCTACTCATCCTGGGAACTAGGGACAAAGTGATACCAAACTTAGCTCTTAGCATGGGCTGTAAGTCCCTCAAGTGAGGCATGAACTCAAAGCTTGGAAAGTGCTATAAGATATGACATTTTGTTTTAGTGTCTGTCTGCTACATCCTCAGTCCTGGCATGATGCTGGCACGTTATAGGCTCTCAAATATAAATGAATCCATGCAACATCTCACAACTTGGTAATCTTTATTTATAATTAAGCTATTTTTTTTATTGAAGTTAGTCATCTTTTTCTTGCTAAAACAACATATTGCTGATTTTATATCAAAAGTCTGTAGGGAAACACGATTCACTTTACAGCCAGTTTTGCTGAAATATATTGGCCCTGCAAAGCAAGAGACATTTACACTTTGAAATATGCATTGTCATTTATGCTTCAAAAACACAGTCGTCTTCCTTAGCTGTTTCTTGGCTTAATCAGTCCCCAAAGTTGAATAAATGAAAGGAATGGAATGTGTATGAGCATTAAACTACAGTCTAGCAAGGTGACTTTTACTCTGTTCTCCTGCAATTATTAGTGAGCCACTGTTTTGTCTAGATAATTATTTTTCTCATGGATTATCATTGGATTATGAAGTAAAGTGATTCCATGAAAAAGAAAAATGTTCCCAGTTTAAAGTCTTCCCAAACTCTTAAGTAAAAATGCTGTTACAACATTATTTCACCTGTTAAATTTCTGAAATTAAAAACAGAAAAGTAATACGAAGTAATGGTAAGACTGCTATAGATATGGTATTCTAAAATATTGCTAGTGGGAGGGAAAATTGCTATAACAATTTTGAAAGCAATTTAACTATATGTACCTTAAAATTGTTACTGCGTTAGGAGCTAGTAATACCACTTCTAGGAGTTAATAAATACAGATACAGTTGTATTTCTAAAGGTTTATATATAGAAACGCTCATCAAAGCATTAGTAAAGATAACAAAAAGGAAACAATATGTTGTCTAAATATTAGGGATACAGCAGTATAAATAATGACACATGCCTATGATTTAATTCTGAATTGCCATTCAAATGAAAGTTTATGCTTAGAAAGACTATTTAAGGATATAGGGGAAATGCTCAGTTGGTAAAGTTAAGTGAAAAAGGTAGGATATTAAGAGTAAATAGAAGAGGTAAAAATCTCTTTTGTGGAATCTAGCCTGTAGATTTGTTTAGTTTAGCTTGCATGGTGTTAATTGTTTTAACTAGTTGCCAATATTTTAAAAACCAGGATATACCTCTTTAAAAGAACCTTATTTTCAGGTCCTCCCTAAAATCCTGGAGATTTGGCACATTCAGGCCACACCCACCTGGAAGCATCAGTGGTCTGGAGATGAGGAGGCTCAGCTCCCTGAAACCTGGCCTGTGCTTCCTGGTTGGTCACAATCCCCAGCATGCCTGACCGTTGCCCCTCACCCATTGCCTTACTGGCTTGTGAGCTCTTGGCTCTTATGCATCATGATCAGTTTTGCAAAATATGTATGCGTATTCGTGAAATGTTTCCAAAACTTCTCTCAGGGTGGTAGGATAATAGGCGAGTTCCATTTTCTTCTTTATAGTTTTTGTATTTTCCAAATTGTATAACAAAAAGTTATTGTATTTCTGATTAGAAAACAATGACTTATTTATTTTCATTTTTAAAAATTCAAATATAGTTGATTGAAAATATTATATTAGTTTCAGATGTACAGCATTGTGATTCAGTACTTTTACAGATTATACTCCGTTAAAAGTCATTACAAGATAATGGCTATAATTTCCTGTGTTATAGAATATATCCTTATTGCTTATCTGCTTTATACATAGTTTATATCTTTTGATCCCACAACTGTAGTTTGCCCTTCTACCCTTTCCTCTCACCTTTGGTAACCACTTGTTTGTTTTCTGTATCTGTGAGTCTGTTTCCATTTTGCATATATATTCGTTTGTATTATATTTAGATTCCACATATAAGTGATAGCACATAGTATTTGTCTTTCTCTTGTGTGACTTATTTCACTAAGCATAATATTCTCTAGGTCCATACATGTTGGTGCAAATGGCAAAATTTCATGATTTTTTATGGCTGAGTAATATTCCATTGTATATATGTACTGCTTCTTCTTTATCGATTACCCTGTTGATGGACACTTAGGCTGCTTGAGTATCTTGGCTATTGTAAATAGTGTTGCTATGAGCACTGGGGTGGACATATTTTTTCAAATTAGTGTTACGTGTTTTTTTTTTCCGGATATATACCCAGGGGTGGAATTGCTGGATCATATGGCGGTTATATTTTTAGTTTTCTGAGGAACCTCCATACTGTTTTCCATAGTGGCTCTACCGATTTACATTCTCATTAACAGTGTACAAGGGTTCCCTTTTTTCCACATCCTTGCCAACATTTGTTCATTTTGATCATAGCCATATTCTATCAGAAATTAGGAGATATCTCATTGTTTTGATTTGCATTTCTCTGATGATTAGTGATGTAGAGCATTCTTTCATGTGCCTGTTAGCCGTCTGCATGTCTTCTTTGGAAAAATGTCTATTTAGGTCTTCTGTCCATTTTTTGTTTGGGTTTTTTTTTTTAATGTTGTATAAGCTGTTTTTATATTCTGGATATTAGGCCCTTGTCGGTCATATCATTTGCAAATATTTTCTCCCATTCTGTCAGTTGTCTTTTCATTTTGTTGATAATTTCCTTTGCTGCTCAAAAGCTCTTAAGTTTTATTAGGTCCCATTTGTTTATTTTTGCCTTTATTTCGTTTGCCTTAGGAGACAGATACAGAAAAATATTGCAACAATTTACATTAAAGAATGTTCTATGTTTTCTTCAAGGAGTTTTATGGCTTCAGGTCTTACATTTAGGTCTTTAATCCATTTTGAGTTTATTTTTGTGCTAAGTGTGAGGAAATGTTCTAATCTAATTCTTTTACATGTAGCTGTCCAGTTTTCCCAGCACCACTTATTGGAGTCTCTCTTTTCCTCATTGTATGTTCTTGCCTCCTTTGCAATAGGTTAATTGACCATTAAGTATGTGGGTTTATTTCTGGGCTCCCTTTTCCACTTCACTGGTCTCTGTCTCTTTTTGTACAAGTACCATGCTTTTTAAATTAGCTGTAATATAGCGTGAAGTCTGGGAGTGTGATACCTCTAACTCCATTCTTTTTTCTGAAGGTTGCTTTGGCATTTTGGGGTCTTTTGTCGTTAAATATGAATTTAAGGATTATGTGTTGATTCTATGAAAAATAACATGGGTATTTTGATAAGGATTGCATTAAAACTATAGACTGCTTTAGGTAGTATGGCCATTTTAACAATATTATTTCTTCCAATCCAAGAATATGCCAAGAGTATGGGGTATCTTTCCATTTCTTTGTATCGTCTTCAAATTCCTGCATCACTGTTTTATAGTTTTTAGAGTATAGGACTTTCACCTCCTTGGATAAGTTTATTCCTAGGTTTTTAATTATTTTTGATATGATTTTAAACAAAATTGTTTTCTTCCTTTCTTTTTCTGACAGTTATCAGAGTATAGAAAAGCAACCAATTTCTGTATATTAATCTTGTCTCCTGACACTTTGGTGAATTTATTAATCCTAACAGCTTTTAGGTGGAGCCTTTAGGGTTTTCTATATAAAGTATCTTGTCATCAGAAAATAGTGACACTTTTACTTCTTCTTTTCCAATTTAAATGCCTTTTTATTCTTATCGGACTTCTCTGGCTAAGACTTTCAAAATATGTTAAACAGAAGTGAAACTGGGCATCCTTGTCTTACTCCTGAATTTAGAAGAAAGGCTTTCAGTTTTTCACCATTGTGTATGTTAGCTGGTTTTTTTTCATAAATGGCCTTAATTATGTTGAGATATGTTTCCTCTGTACCTACTTTGATGACAGTTTTTGTCATGAATGGCTGTTGAATTTTGTCACATGCGTTTTCTGCATCTATTGAAATTATCATGTGATTTTTGTCCTTTCTTTTGTTAAGGTGGTGTACCACGTTGATTGATTTACCAATGTTGAACCATCCTTGTGTTCCTGGAATAAACTGAACTTGATCAAGGTACGTGATCCTTTTTATATATTGTTGGATTCTGTTTGCTAATATTTTGTTGAGGACTTTTGCATCTATATTCATCAAAGGTACTGGTCTGCAATTTTATTTTTCTGTAGTGTTTTTGGTTTTGGTATCAGAGTAATGGTGGCCTTGTACAATGAATTTGGGAGTGTTTTGCCCTCTTCAATTTTTGAGAATATTTTGAGAAGGACAGTTATTAGTTCTTTTTATATGTTTGATAGAATTCCCATGTGAAGCTGTCCAGTCATGGACTTTTGTTTGTTGGGAGTTTTTTTAATTTATAAGTTCAATTTCACTACTAATGATTGATCTGTTCATTTTGTCTGTTTCTTCCTGATTAAGTCATGGTAGGTTGTATGTTTCTAGAAATTTGTCCATTTCTTCTAGGTTGTCCAATTTTTTGGCATAGAACTGTTCATAGTATTCTCTAAGGAGTTTTTGTTTCTCTGTGGTATCAGTTGTTATTTCTCCTCTCATTAACAAGTATATTTTTTCTATTGATCCCTCCATCCTTATGTAATGCTCTTCTTTGTCTTTTCTTATAGCCTTTGTCTTAAAGCCTGTTTCATCTGATATGAGTATTACTACCCCCACTTTCTTGTCATTTCCATTTACATGAAATATCTTTTTCCATCCCCTCATTTTCAATCTGTATGTGTCTTTAGCCCTCAATTGAGTGTCTTGTAGGCAGTATTATGAAGGGTCTTGTCTTTTTATCTGATAAGCCACTTTATGTCTTTTGATCAGAGCATTTAGTACATTGATATTTAAAGTAATTACTGATAAGTATGTACTTATTGTCATTTTATTACATGTTTTTGGTTGTTTTTGTAGGTCTTTTCTGTTCATTTCTTCTTTTTGTTTCTTTTGTGGTTTGAAGGAAACTTTGGTTAACTTTAGTAGTATGTTTGTATTCCTTTCTTTTTAGTTTTTGTGCATTTAGTTTAGGTTTTTAATTTGTGGTTACCACGAAGTTTATATATGTTGACCCATAGTTATACCTACTTGTTTAAACTGGTAGTTATTTTAAGTTCAAACACATTCTAAAAGATCTACCTTTTTTACTCCCATCCCCCATATTTTGTGTTTTGATGTCTTATTTTATATCTTCATGCTTATCCCTTTAATGTAGTTATAGTTGCTTTTACAATTTTTTCTTTTAATCTACATACTGGCTTGTTTAGGTGGTTGATCCTGAGTCTTTATTATATATTTGCATTTCCTTGAGGGATTTTCCCTTTCCTATAGATTCTTACTTTTTTATTTATAGAAGACCCTTTAACATTTCTTTTAGAGTAGGTTTAGTATTGCTGATTTCTTTTAGTTTTTCCTTATCTGAGAAATTCTTTTTCTTTTCACTTATTCAGAGACATTTATTTTTTTAAGATTTTTATTGGAGTATAATTGCTTTACAATGGTGTGTTAGTTTCTGCTTTATAACAAAGTGAATCAGTTATACATACATATATGTCCCCATATCTCTTCCCTCTTGCATCTCCCTCCCTCCCACCCTTCCTATCCCACCCCTCTAGGTGGTCACAAAGCACCGAGCTGTTCTCCCTGTGTGATGCAGCTGCTTCCCACTAGCTATCTATTTTACGTTTGGTAGTGTATATATGTCCATGCCACTCTGTCACTTTGTCCCAGCTTACCCTTCCCTCTCCCCGTATCCTCAAGTCCATTCTCTAGTACGTCTGTGTCTTTACTCCTGTCTTGCTCCTAGATTCTTCACGACCATTTTTTTTTCAGATTCCATATATATGTGTAAGTATACGGTATTTGTTTTTCTCTTTCTAACTTACTTCACTCTGTATGACAGTCTGTAGGTCCATCCACCTCACTACAAATAACTCAGTTTCGTTCCTTTTTATGGCTGAGTAATATTCCATTGTATATATGTGCCACATCTTCTTATCCATTCATCTGTTGATGGACACTTAGGTTGCTTCCATGTCCTGGCTATTGTAAATAGAGCTGCAATGAACATTTTGGTACATGACTCATTTTGAATTACCGTTTTCTCAGGGTATATGCCCAGTAGTGGGATTGCTGGGTCAAATGGTAGTTCTATTTTTAGTTTTTTAAGGAACCTCCATACTGTTCTCCATAGTGTCTGTACCAATTCACATTCCCACCAGGAGTGCAAGAGTGTTCCCTTTTCTCCACACCTTCTTCAGCATTTATTGTTTCTAGATTTTTTGATGATGGCCATTCTGACCGGTGTGAGATGATATCTCATTGTAGTTTTGATTTGCATTTCTCTAATGATGTTGAGCATTCTTTCATGTGTCTGTTGGCAATCTGTATATCTTCTTTGGAGAAATGTCTATTTAGGTCTTCTGCCCATTTTTTGATTGGGTTGTTTGTTTTTCTGATATTGAGCTGCATGAGCTGCTTGTAAATTTTGGAGATTAATCCTTTGTCAGTTGCTTCATTTGCAAATATTTTCTCCCATTCTGAGGGTTGTCTTTTCGTCTTGTTTACGGTTTCCTTTGCTGTGCAAAAGCTTTTCAGTTTCATTAGGTCCCATTTGTTTATTTTTGTTTTTATTTCCATTTCTCTAGGAGGTGGGTCAAAAAGGATCTTGCTGTGATTTATTTCATAAGAGTTTTCTGCCTATGTTTTCCTCTAAGAGTTTTATACTGTCTGGCCTTACATTTAGGTCTCTAATCCAGTTTGAGTTTATTTTTGTTGAGAAATTCTTTCTCTCTCCTGTTCTAAATTATATCCTGCTGGGTAGAGTATCTTCTGTTGGGATTTTTTTCCCTTTCACTACTTTAAATATATCATGGCCCTTCTGGCCTGCAAACTTTCTGCAGAGAAATCAGTTGATAGTCTTATGGGGATTTCCTTGTATATGACTCTTTGTTTTTCCCTTGCTGCCTTTAGAATTCTATCTTTACCCTTTGCCACTTTAAATACGATATGTCTTGGTGTGTGTCTATTTGGGTTCATCTTGTTTGGGACACTCTGTGCTTCCTATACCTGAAAATCTCTTTCCTTCCTCAGGTTTGGGAAGTTCCAGCCAAGATTTCCTCAAATACATTTTTGATACACTTCTTTTTCTCTTCTCCTTCTGGAAACCCTATAATGCAGTTGTGGAGCACTTTAATGTTATCCCAGAGATCTCAACAGATTGCTTCTTTTTTTCATTTGTATTTCTTTCTGCTTTTCTGATTGGGTGATTTTCATTATTCTCTCTTCCAGCTCACTTATGCATTATCATTTAGTGTGCTGTTCATTCCTTTTAGTCTTTTTTAAAAAAAAAAATTTAGCTATTGAATTATTCATTCTTGATTGGGTATATTTTAAATATTTTTTTAGTTCCTTATTAAAAATATTCACTGTTTAGATCAATTCTTTTCCCTAATTCAGTTAACATTCATATTACCAATGTTTTGAATTCTTTATCTGGTAAATTACTTATTTGTTTCATTATTTTTTCAGGGGTTTTCTCTTGCTTTTTCAATTGAGTAGTTACTCCACATTTCCATTTTGCTTCATACTGTCTGTCTCTATGAATTTAGGTGAAATGGTTACCTACTGTGGTCTTGAAGTGGTGTTCTTGTGTGGGAGTGTCCTTGTACAGACTGTGTGTGACCAGTGCCTTCTATGGGAGAGTTGGATTTGATGTGGATGTCAGTCCTGTTTTTCTTCAGAGTGTGCTGGCAGCTATCACATTGGTAGGGGGTTGAGCTGGAGAAGGAGGGGCTAGAGCCAGTGCTGGGTGTGAGTAGGAACTTCCTATCTTGTCAGGGGTGGGGTCTGATCCCAAGTTGCTGAAGCAGACGTCCTGAGTGTTGGGCTCTAGCTGGCTTTGTTCCATTTAAGTGTGCATTTTTCTCTCTCCCTGCACTGGGACCTTTGCCCTAGAGGAGGGAAGTGCTGAAGCAAGTGGGGCTCCTACATAGACAGAGGTCTGATGCGCTGCCTCTGTAGGTGTCGGCAGCCCTACTCAGAGGCAGCCTCAGGTGCAAGTCTTCTTTGTCTCTCAATGCTGATCACTGCCCTCTGGCTTCCGTCACCCCTGCTCTCTTGTGGAACTGATCCACAGGGCTGCTGCATCCCATGTGGACTCTTGGCAGGTATTAGGAGGTTAGCTGTGGTGAAGGGGCCACCATCAGAGATTGGGCAGTTTCTGAGGTGCCACTTGAGTAAACACCAGCAATGACCACCACCACCCTACCCAGGCTCTGCCCAGGGACCAGGTCACCTTTGTGTCCCATGGTCGAGTGTTTTCCCCAGTTGTGGATGCCCCAGGTCCATTGCTGCACTGTGGCATGGAATGAATGGCTTGTGGCAAGGTGTTTCTGGGAAACCTGGCAGCAGGTAGGGCAGACCCCTCTCCACCGTGCCTCAAGGGCTAGCCCACATGTGTGCTCCTCATGAGTGGAGTCCAGGCTTCCCCAGCAGCACTCCAACCAGCCAAGGGGGCTTGCCTTCTCCTCCACATAGGACCCCAAGACTGGGACACCCAATCTGTGCCTCGACCCACTCACTCCTTAGGGTTGGTGTCTGTAAGCTCCTTTTTCTTCTGAGTCCCCTCCCAGGGGCACAGGTCCTGACACGACTACTTTTCTTCCCTCCCTACCCAGTTACCTGTGGCTCTTTCTTACAGCATTGGTTGTCCAGGAGTCTTTCTGCCAGGTTCCAATCAGTTTTCTGTAGAATTGTTCCACATGTGGCTGTATTTAAGATGTGTTCATGGGGAGAGATGAGCTCCATGTCCACTTACTCTGCCATCTTGACCTCCCCAGACAAATGACTTATTTTTTAAATGTAAATCATTAAACACCACAGAGCCCCATGTGAAACAATTATAAATGGCAGATGTTAACATTAATCTTAAGGAAAATTACATTCCTGAGGCCCTTAGCCAAAATAATGGACCAGGTTATTGATGCTTTATTCATGCAGTGTTTTTTCCCATTATTTAATAAAAACAGATTATTGAAATCTAAATGATATGAAACAGTCTTACTAGACTAAATTCCTTTTGTTTGCTTGAACAGTGTTATAACTTCACCTCAATTCTAAATAAATAATAGCCTCACCTTTAAGAAAACCATTTTGCTCACTGTTCAAGTAGTAAATGTTTCTGATAATAACAGTCAAAGGAATGAAACTGTTATCATTCATATCTTTGTGTGAAAGATCTGTTACATTTTTATTAAAATACTAGTGGATTAGATAAACTAACTGCAGTGGAAGGAATATGCAATATCCCTGAATTGGTGATATTGAACGCCTCCCTTCCCAGTTTTATTGAGATATAATTGACATACAACATTGTATTAATGTAAGGTATACATAATGACTTGGTATACGTTTATATGGCGAAACAATTACCACAGTAAGTTCAGTTAATATCCATCACTACACATAGTTATAAGTTGTTTTTTTGTGTGTGTGATGAGAACTTTTAAGTTATACTCTATTAGAAACTTTCAAATAACAGTATTGGTAAACATAGTAACCCTGCTGTATATTACATCCCCAACACTTCCTTATAACTGGAAGTTTGAACCTTTTGACCATCTTCATCCATTTCCCTACCCCTCACCTCCTGCCTTTGTCAATCACCAACCTATTCTCTGTTTCTATGAGTTCTTTTTTTATTCAGATTCCACATGTATGTGAAATCATACAGTGTTTTTCTCTCTGTCTGGCTTATCTCACTTAGCATAATGCCTTCAAAGTCCATTTACGTTGTTGCAAGTGGCAGAATTTTCTTCTTTTTTATGGCTGAATATTATTCCACATTATTAATAATATCTCTATCTCTATAAACATATACATATATATTCAAAAATGCCAAGGCCAAGTAACACAGAGAAGGTTGAGTAACTCTTCTCGATCAAAAATACATTGCAATTAAATGCAATGTGTGATCCTAATTTTGATCTTGGACCATCAGAAAAATAGTTATAAAGGTCATTGTTGGAACAATTTATAAGACTTGGAATATGGCCCATGCAATAGATAATGGTATTACATCAATATAAAATTTCCTGATTTTTATGATTGCATTATGGCTATGGAAGAGAATGTCCTTACTCTTTATAAACATACCGTGAAATAGATTAGTAAAGGAACATATTATCTCCTACTTACCCTTAATAGGTTCAGAATAAATAATTTGCGTACAAGTATAACCATATACATCTCTTTATTTACATCTCTGTATCTATTGAGAGGAAAAGAGAGAGATAAAATAGAGTAAAATAGGAATAGCTAATGGATCTGATAAAGTGTATATGGAAGTAGTTTATACTGTTCTTGCAAACTTTCTATAATTTAAAATTTTATCAAAATGAAAATTCCAAAAATATTCTAGTTATAACTTACCCTTCTTTGTCTTATCACCTGACAATCTCAGCACTGAGCTCCAGTCCCATCACACAGCCTACCATGTGCTCTCCTGACTCTGTAAGTTTCAGCCCACTCCTTCCTCTCCCTCAAATTCCATATGCTTTCTCTGCCCATCTAAAGCCACACAAGACCTAGGCCAATGGTCATTACTTCTGGAAGTCTTCTAGAATTAGTCTAGCAGGACTTCTAGCCTTACTCAGACTTAATTGATCCTCCTCTGTTGTTTCACAGTATCTGATCCAGGTTGCTAATACAACATGCAAGTCAGAGTAGGCTAGGTTTTACTGTGGTAACAAGGACACAATCTCAGAGGGTTAAAACAACTGAGATTTCTTTCTCCTTATAGCTAAGTGTCTTGAGGATTAGCAGGTAGGGCTTTGTTCATGGCGGTCACTCAGGGTCTGAGGCTGATGGAAACTCTACCCTGACATGTACTTCCATGATTGTACATCAGAGGGAAAGGAACATGGGAAATCATGAACTGGCTCTTCAAGCAAGCTCCTCATTAGAAATGGCTTAAGTACCTTCTGTTCATTTTTACTTGGTTAAAGAAGTCATATGAGCAAGCGTAATTTCACAGGGGGTGGGAAGTACAATCTTCTTGGAAGGAGACTATGAACGGCTCAGAGGTGTCCACTCACAGGGTTTTTTACATCACACAAACATTATTCGTGCATGTCAGTTTTCTTCAGTGAATTGTGACTGCAGCTTCTATGTCCTAGTCATCCTTGCATTCAACTCTTCAAGCCCAGTGTTTAGTACAAAGGAGGTGCTTAGTGCTTTTTGTCTGACTGAATGGACATCCAGAGACTTGCCCAAGGTCGTAGAGCCTGTGGGGTTTGGATCCTAGTCCTGTGCACTTTCCACTACACAATGCAATAAAAATCCTTAGACTTCCCTGATGTGGTCTCACTTTCATTAAGTTGCAATCTGCCAATAGGAACTACTCTAACTTTACTAGTTAATATTTTATAGGCCTCAATCTATATGCAATAACCCATTTTAGAATATGCTTGCAGCCAAGAATACGAAAAAAATATAGTGATTAAAATCCCAAAGATGAAAACACGTTTCATCGTTTTTAACCTGCCATGATTTCTCACTTTTGCTTTTAAAAGTCTTTCTTCCATTATTTCTCTTTCATGGCTCTTTTCATTGCAAACTTGACCACAGGGTCTTTTAGAATTGTGTGCTTTTAATCACAAAGGCTAAGAAAATTCCAAAAGACTTAAAAGGTACAGAAAGTATCAAAGTCTAAAATAAATCTTCAAAGTAAATTTCACTGGGATGGCATATGCTCTTGGTTAACCCATGAAATTAAAAAATCTGATTGTGGTAAAATCAGATTCCCATTCATCTTTATTATTATTATTAATTTCTCAGGTCCCAGTGGAACACTGAACTACTAATAACCGTAACACTCTTCTCTTTGGACACAAGAAGAGTGGAATTGACTGCGGCAACAGTGCTGAGCAGGGAGATGCTCTGAGAGAGCTTTTGCCTGTTAGGTATATTGAATCATTATCACTTCAGTGAATGGCAACAAAATAGGCAATCTTGTGCAGATCAGGATGGCTTTCAGTGCAAGTCAGAATTTCAATGTGTGTCAGAAAATGAATAGAGATGAAAAATTCAGGAGGCGGCATGCAGGAGTAACTGAAATGCAAAGCATCTGTTGTTGCCTGGATCCCAGGCAGCTTGAGTTATGTGGAGGGTTTCTTATTCTGCTGTAATGTCTGCCATGTTGAGGAGCCAGGTCAGTGATTGGGTTAAGTATTGTGGCTACTTCTACCACCAACCACTGAGATAAGACAAAAGTAAAATTGCCTTGCTTACTCAGATTTCTAAATGCAAAATGGACCCAATTTGTATATATTTGATTTGGGATGACGTTTCAGTATCTCCCTGTGAGCATGAGCAATCTCTTACGTGACAGATCATTTTATGAGGCTTCTAACTAAGATGAACAAGCCTGTTTTGCTAACATAAAATTGGCAGGAACTCGAGCTTGAAATTTGAATGGAGCCCAAACTGAATATTTGCACAAGTTTGAAGAGGCACAGATGATTTTATGCAAATTGTTTGTTTATGGAATGCTTCCCCTAGGCACATCTGCAGGCTCATGTGGGCTGAAAGTGTGAAAGAAGATAGAAACAATTTAGTTAATATGACTATTGCCTTTTTTGGTGTGTTTCTCCCTAGTAGTTAGAAATTAAATTAAAAATTCATAATATCTAACATATATGCAGCACTTTTATTAAGATAGAACCTAGGCTAAGTGCTTTGAAATTACTTAGAGGTACTAAGTGAGGCTGCGGTAGATCAGGAGCTTAGCCAATGACCCACTGCAGTAAGTGGCAGATGGGGTTGTGAACCTAGGCACTCTCTTTCCAGAATCCAGGCTGTCTAACTTATATCATACTATATGGACTTTCTTAGATAATACAGAGTAACTCTAGGGGATTGAGTTATTCTTTAATACTCACATGGACTAGTCTGATAAAAAGAATAACAGAAAATCAGATAAAAAACTTCAAATTTGTCACTCTTACCCTAAACTCTACAGAACATTCTTTTTGGGATAGGGCTGCACCATGCATGCCCAGGAAAATAAATAGAATACCCTATTAAACTAATAGGCCTTTAGACTTTAACCATCTAATCAGAGCCCCCCATAACATTATTAGTGAGAAAGGTGGAGAATTCCTATCTTTTCCAATCTGATGCCTGCAATTCAGCTATTAGTATTACTGAGGCTTGACATAGTTTGCAGTAAAGGGTCCATTTATGGCTTATTTGATTGGACCTCCTTTCGCTTCTATTGTCCCCATTCTCATGGTGAGAATTTGGAAAGTTAAGGTATTGGGCTAGAAGGACGATAGAAATGGATGAAGGGGACTTGGGAATTTATTGCAATTTAAGGGCTTATAATCTTAGGGATATCCTCCTTCCTGAGTAAGGTTTGGCCAGGCCAAAGATGCTGGAATCACCCCGACTCCTTCTTTCTCTCATACCCCAACTGATATATCAGCGATCCTATGAAACCTCCTTCAAAAGATACTTTGAATTTGGCCAGAAACCATTACTCCTGCCACCAGTACTCTAGGACGACCTCACGGCGCCTCTTACCTGGACTATTGCAACACTCTCTTCACTGGTCTCCTTGCTTCCACCCAATACCACTGTAGCTTAGCCTTCTTACAGAGGCTAGAGTAATTATTTTAAAGTGCAAGTCATACCCCCTTAACTCTTCCACCCAAACCCACTTCCCCATCTCACTTAATGCCCTTTGGATCTCTCTGATCTCACTTCCCGCCACCTTCCCATCTCACACCCTGCTCCATCCACACCAGATGCCTCTCAGGATACTCCTGGCACAGAGCAGTTTCACTGGATCCCCTCCCTGCCAGAAATCCTCTTTTCCTGGATCCCCTCAAGACTCTCCCTCACTTTGTTTAGATTTGTAAATGTTCAAAGAAACTTTCCTCCTTCCCACTTTTTCCAAAACAATGCCTTTGACCACACCGTATACGCTTACCATGATTTACATTTCTCTTTAACATTAATTATCACATAAAATATCCTATATTTAATGTGTTCATTTGTTTATTGTCTGTCTTCCTTAAGTAGAATCCAAGCTCCATGAGAGTTTGGACTTGATTTATTTTGTTCACTGCTTAGTGTTTGATGAATGACTGAATGAGTGGCATGGAACAATGCTGTGGGACCAGTGAAATAGCTTTAGGGGGCTTTAGGTTTAGAGACCAGGAAACATGATAAAATTAAGGCCAATGTGTAAAAAATAATAATGTGTAAAAAACCAGCATATTTGATAGGCACCCCCCAAATAGGTGCATTCCATAGATATAACAAAATATTATTTCATAAGCATACAAATTGTCCCTAAAGGTTGAGAAGGTCTAAATCAAATTTTGATGAAGAGTGTTGAAGGGAGGAAAGAAGAGTTGTGGGGAAAAATTCTGTCGTCCAAAGTCTCTAAAATAATAGTTGAATGAGTATATAGAGGTCAGCCTGGAGTATGGAGTTTTTTGTGTCTTTAAGACACAGCTCAAATTCCACATCTTAGCATGTCAGGGACTTTGCTAAGTTATAACTTAAGTTGTCATGTCTAAATCTCTTAATGACTTCGTGTTGTAGGCCATTATGATTGTAGGTCAGAAAACTGAGGCTCAGAGATATTAAATAATGTGTCTAAAGATGAACAGTTGCTATGATGACTCTCTTCTATGAAGCCTTACCCAGTTACTTTGGATCTTAAGGGATCTCTTTTTCCTTCTAGTTGCTGGACCATTTATGGGACTCTGACCATATACTGACATATTCTCAGATATTACATACCTATCTCATGAAGACATGTTGACTTGTTCTAAAAGAGTTTCTTTTTCTTCAAGTACATGTAGACTAAACACATAGGACTGTATATATTCTATGAATGCCATATTACATTGAATAAAAAGCCAGTTAATCTATGAAAAAAGCAATTCCAGTTTCTAGGAACAATTAATTTAAAAAGTGTTGACACATTGAGATGACCACTGGTTTACAATAGTTATTCTCCACCAAAGCCTCTGGTTATCACTTTTATTGAAGCATACTAGCATAGTCTTTCTACAGATATAAATATTTGATGACATGCTTTTTTATTTTTATAAAGAGAGTATTTTAGATTCAATAATTCTGCAAAAGTTCATGTTGGAGAACTAACTGATAATATCAAAAGTATACATTTTAGAAATATGGAAGAGATTTCTTCCAACTATTCCAAAGATTCCAATTAAAGTTAGCATACACAAGAGGTCAAAAGTTAACTGTAAAATGGTTAAGGACTTTAGTTTAGCCAACTAACTCTGACACCTTGAGCAAGTTTCTTAACACCTCTGAGCCTCAGTTTCCTCATTTCTATAATGAGCTAATGCAGTTAAAGCATTTACCATGTTTACCAGCTTAGCACACAGAAAACACTTCATAAATGCTACTGATTATTGTGTTGTTATTACCGTTATCAGGAGGAGATATAATATGACAGAAGATTGGAAATCCTACCCCTAGTATCAGTCTCTAAATCATGAATAGGAATGGGAATTATGCTGGAATATCACATAAACCAAAATCAATAGGAGGCAGAACTTGAGTCCTTTAGAAGTATATAAAAGCCACTTAAGTATAATGACAGAATGTAATTACGCAGAGTTTCACTTCGTATGTGACATCCTGGCAAACAGAAAATAAAGCTGAAATGGAACACATTTCTGTCGATATGAAACATTACTCGTCCCCTTCCTCATTTGTTACCAGGTTCTCTGTTATGTTGTTTTAAAGCCATTTTGTGGTGTGGTGCTCCTTCTTCTTGCTTCAATCCGTTTTCTCAAAAATCTTGCCAGGAGATCTGAGAGCAGATGGTGCCTTATTGTTTAAGAAAGTGGTACTTTTGCTGAGTGTTTGATCACACTTTTCTGTTGGGGACTGGCTTGTCAGCATCTTGTGCCATCAGGATAAGATACATGCCAAGGAAAATGGAAACGGCATATTTGCTAAGCCTGTCAGAGGATATATTGACAATTGCATCAAAACCTGAAAGTATGGCTTCAATTGTTAAAACATATGAAAGGAGTACTTTTATTTTGTCAAGTAAATCCAGGTTTGAAGGCTGTGTATGTACCATAATACGAAGACAAGCCATCTACACAGACAGTAACCCTAACTTCTGAAAACATCTACCTAATATAGGAAAGATAAAGATTGCTTCATTTAGTCAATAAACATTATTGAATACTCTATTCATCGCGAACTGTGCTACGCACCGGAGGTGAATCAGACACAGTTCATAAGTTAACATGATCCCAGTCTTGAGGGTGAGAAAAACATATTAACAGATAAATTAAGCTATGTAATGAAAAATGTGGTTATTCTTTACTTTCCTACCCCATAGATTCATTCTCTGTCTTTATGTTTCCTGCTCCGTGCCCTGGGAGACTGACCCCAATGAATTGCTCTCTTATCAGCTGCCTTCAAGTTGAGTTCAGCCAATGGCGTCATGGGCAAGACCCTCAGAGGCATGACAGTTTCCTCCCTCACTTCCTCCCAGCTTTGACACTTAGCTTCTAACAGTGGCTGTGTGCTTTCGTGTTTATTACTCCTTCCATCCACTGCTCCTCCGCAGCGCCAACTCTCACTGGATTCCGGGCAACACCGCCTCTTCCTTCCCTGAAGGGAGGAAGCCTTCAAACCTGGGTTTATTTGAAAAACTGAAAATACTCCCTTCTTCCCACTTCAGCTCTCTTGGTGATAGTGACTTCCATTGTTGCTATTCTCTGGGTGTCCCAATATTTCTTGTTTGTTCCCTTAACTGTGCATCCCTCAGAAGTGGACCTTTGTTTAAACTCTCTTCACTTAAAACAACTGAGTTGAAGTCTGTTTCTTGCCAGAATTCTGACAGATATAAAGACTATAATAGAGATACTAGTTTATTCAACATTCATTCAATCATAGACTATTTATTGAATGCCTATAGGTGACACTGCACTAGTTATAAGGTATACATCAGTACTTTCTAATAGAACTTGATGGAAATTTTCTTCACTGCCCAATATGCTAGCCACTAGGCATGTGTGATTATTGAACACGTGGAATGTGGCAAATGTGACTGAGCCATTGAAGTTTAAATTTTATTTAATGTTAATTAATTTAAATTTATATAGCCACATGCAGCTATTGGTCAGTGGCTACTGTATTGGGCAGCACCAGTATGGACTCATTTTAACAGGAGCCTGAATAACTCTTCTGGCTACATGCAGAGTTAGAGAAAGAGCCAGATTTGTTCTCAGATATGGCTAGGAAGGTGACATTTGAGCTGCTCTGTAGATGAGTGGGTCTTTACCAGGCAGAGAAATGTGGAGAGTGCATTCTGGGTAAAAGGAACATCTTATGTAAATGCTGAGAGGCTTTGTATGCACATATGGAAGGTAAACTCAAGAGTATCACACAGTATTCAAAGCGGTTAGATCACAACGATTAAGAGGGATGTGTGGGAAAAGGCGCTAGGAACATGGGTTGGAGCTGCATGGTGATGAATCTTATTTCATGTCCATATTTTGCTAATCTTTTATACTCCATAATAACAGCACCAGGTAGGTCATTTTAAAACACGGATATTAAGCATCATAGTAATGGTATATTCATATTCCTTTAAAAATATTCCACTGAGCTTTCAATTTCAAAAAATATTTTAATGATTATTTACAGTATACTCAATTTTGTTGGTCTCTGTCTTTGGACTTTTTCTAGATACAGTGATCTAGCTTGATTCAAGGATGCCCAAGGTGTCACGGAGCATAGATGAGGTACATATAGACAAGACTTGAGAGGATCAGAGAAGAATTTCTGGATAACTTGTTAAGTCTAGGTTTGGCCTAAAGAGTGGGTAAGGGTTTTCTAGGTGAATTTGTGTACCTGTGTGGGTTGGGTATTGGCTGGGAGGAGTGATGGGAGTGGAGCAGAATATGTTCCTGTCAGAAAACATTGAATGTGAGGTAATGACAGGACTGAGAGAAAGTTGGAGTGGTCTAAAGTATCAGATCTAAACAGATCTAAGTTATAAAACAATCACTCTGGATGGATATCTGTGTAGAATGGTTTGGACAGAGTAAGAATGGAATGCCAGTTAGAAGGCTGTAGTTACAATGCAGGGAAAACATAATGGTGATTGAACACAGGTTCTGAGAAATAATATATCTCATTTGTGATCTTTCGCACTTCCAAAACTTATTTATGTTTCTCTGAAAAACAAAACAACTCCAGTTTTGTTCTGGGTCATAACAGTAGCTGTTATTTAACAAGTAATTATCATGTGCCACTCTTCCAAGCCTTTGTATGCTGTGTATTATCTTCACTTAATCCTCAAAACAACCTTATTAGGCAGGTACTATTATGATCCCCTTATTTTACAGATGGATAAATGGAGGCTCAGTGAAGTTAGGTAAAAGTTTTAAGGTCACCCTTGGTAATACACAGAGCAGGATTTAAATTTTGGCCATCTGCTTCTAGAACAGACTATTAAGTTCTACCTTCTTCTGTAAACTTGGTAAAAATTACTCTGTGCTGATACCTGCTCAGCATTTGTTGATGAAGTTGTCTTTCCTTTTGTCTTGAATATTGAGTTACCCTGGAAATAAGATTATTTAATACAGAATAAACTTCAAAAAACTTGTATCTGTCCTGTAGACTTTAAACAGGAGCGGATGGTCATTTTAAGAAGGATGGGAAAAAAATAAGTGCCAATGTAGCCAAGATCATCCCCTCTTAAGGCAGCCAAAGAGATTACCTAATTTACTATACTGTGATTTTTCTTCCTAATATTCTTATTGATCAAAATACTTTTCAGTTTAAACATTTCAATGTGAATAATGTTAAATGTTAATATAATTATTTTAAAGAGATTTTAAGGGCACATGGTTGACAGATTTAGAAAATTTCTTTTCATAGGCCAGGTTATTGCCAATGAATACTGAAATATGTAAGTTACTGGATGCTTGATGAATATCTGTAGCTATCGAGATCTGTGTTTATAGGACTTACCTTAAGATCACCCATTGCAGTGTAGTATCATCAACTCTCATCTATTTTTTTTCTAGGGACTTTTCCTGTCCAAAGATAGATTGCAGCAAATTGAATTTAGAGATGTCCTTGACCAGAGAGTCCTGCAATTGTACTATTTTAATAGAAAGTAGTTCATTGTTATTAGAAAAATTACCAAGAATATTTACTATAGGATCTAAATTTCTTCTCACTTCAAATATGCTGTACAAAGAATATAATTCGGTTAGAGGTGGGAAGTTGTCTGGGTGTCCTCAAAACCCAATCCTAATTTAGCTCCTAGCTTAGCTATCTAACAACTCCCACTACTATGGCATTCACTTATATATACTGGTGGCCCATCAGTCTTGCAGAATTCCATCATCATCATGATGCCAATCAGTTCAACCTTGTAAACTTCCCATTTTCCCTCTGAATCTGACTTCATATTGATTTCCTCTCACAACAACCTGTCTTTCTTATAAACAGAATTATATTAGTTTTCATTTAAAAAAAAAAGCAAAACAACAGCGATACGACAATTGGATGAAATGGAATGAGGGAGAAGAAGAGCTTATGACATTCAGTATCTTTTGACATTCTTCCTAACTGAATGCTTTGGATCTCATTCTTTAGTTGAGGGATGCCTCAAAAGGAACCATAGCACACACTAGTTTTTAGAATAATAACAATAGCAAGTCAATCTTTAGAGATAAAACTTCTTAAGGTACAGAAATGTGGGACACTATGATATGTCTGGGAATCCAGGACCATGAGAATTTTGGTTGTGTTGAAACATAGGATATGTGGGGAATATTTGTGAAAGATGAGGCTTTAAAATGGTGTGAAGGCCAGGTCATGAAAGGTCCGGATCCACTCTAAAGAAGTTGGATTTTATCCATCTGCAACGGGGGACTGCTGAGGGCATTAAGTAGAGAAATTATATAAACACCAGAAAGCTCACTTGCATTTGCATGATAAAACCGTAAGCCAGAGCTTTGTTATCATCAGACCTATAGCAGCATGGGATTTGGAAACTCATCACTCCATTCTGGACCCATGTGTTATTTAACTAAAGGACTAGGGGACTCTCACCTCTAAAGCATTGATACCAGGCTTGGCACATGGAGATGGCTGATCTGGTTGAAGCTGAGAATGCTTGGCTGCATTGGAGTCTACCAATGGAGTTCTGCTCCTTTTTCTGGGGCTCCTAGAGACAACAGAAATCAGTTGAAATCAGGTCAAGTTATCATCAGTGAACTAAAATCACAAGAGTGGTTAATCAACTGTTGTCAAGAGACAATCCTAAGTCAAACATATGGGAAAATGAGGCTTATGAATCATAGCACCAGCTTGGCTTCAGCCCTCAGGCAAGTGAAACTAAATCAGTAAAAATATATTCAGTAGAAACATGACTTGTTCTAATTCTGTCTAAGGCACCTCAGTTCTAGAAGCAGAGCACCCTCCACAGACCTAAAGAGAACAACTTTTTTTCTACCCCTGGAGTCAGACTGCAAGTTCAATGTGTTGGCCTGACTCTTTCCAACTGTGTAAATATTGGACAAATAACTTAAATGCTCTAGTCCTCATTTTTTGCATCTTAAAAAAATTAAAAGTAAAACTGCCCAAATCTGCCTCAGAGGGCTTGTAAGCTCCCTTGTAAGGGACAATGTCTATCACCTGCACAGCTGAGTCCCTACTGAATAGCACAGAATCAGGCATATGGCAGGCATCTAATGGATGTTTGTGGAAGTTATGAATGAGTGAGTGAGGAGATCTAAATGCTGTAAGTACATCATGAAAATGCTTTGTAAGCCAGAGAATGCCATATGTATGGTGATATTATGATGCTTCACCTTCTAAGCTCACTAAAAATCTACTCATGTTCACATCAAAAGTATATCACATATAAAAGATCTCCAATCACTTTTCCCCTAACACCAAAGAGAAAGAGCTAAACTAATTGTCACTTATTATTTGTTAGACCACAGTGTGCATTTTTTCTGTCATTCTTTATAACAATTCTAAGAAGTAGGAACTATCATTAGCCCAATTTATAGATGAGGAAATCCAGCCTGAGGTAGGCTAAGTAAATTCCCCAAGATAACACTGCAATAAGAGATGGCATCAAGACTCAATCCCAGGTTGGTCTGCTCCAAAGAACATGATCCATTCTACTTCTCAAATGAAAACCTTAGACTTTCTTTTTATTCTAAAAAGTATTGTAGTTTTAAAAAAAAATCAAACGCCAAGCTTTCAGGTCCTACTGAGTCTACTTGGTGGAATGAGCCTACTTGGTGAAAATGGAATTACTGAATTAAATTGGGCATCATATTTAATTCAATAGACGTCTTTTCAACCCCCAAACACTATAATTCTATTTACACTGTTTCTTTCTCAGGACACAATTTATTTGGCTTCATCTACATAAAATCAGTACAGGAGGAAAGGTTGGATTCTTCATTCACAGACCTGGGTTTCAATCATTTTTTGTATGCAATTCCATGTTTTAATCTATTACTTTTCATTTGTAAAGCGTAAAATTCTCCTTTAACAATCAACATCCTTCTCTAGAAGATGGTAGTTTGTTATTTATGCAATAACTTAATATATTTTTGATGCGTTTAGAAGTTGGAGGCATCATCCTAAGAAGAAAAATACTGCCTAAAGGTCTAAGTAAAGTGTTATCATATTACAGTGAAAAGAAATGTAAAGTAGTTGAAGTCAAGCAAAAGGGAAGGTCATTATAAGTAAACAGGGGAAATTCATGGATGCCTTTTGCCAGAATTACTGCCTGCTTCACCCATTGTCTCTGTCTTTGCTTGTCCTTTCTTGTTTCTTACTCTTCTCCTGTCTTCTCTCCTCTCTGCTCCTATCTCAACTCATCCTTTACGCACAGCCAGCTGTGCCTCAGGGGAGCCTCAGCTCCTGCACCAGTCTCCCCCAAACCAACTTACTCAGTTTTGGAGATATTATTTCAAAACCGTGGGAAAGGTGATCTAGTCAAGGACCCACTCTGTTCCAATCGCCTGTGGTCAGGGCGGTTGGATTGCCATATTGCATGTGATATTTACTGACATATATTGGCTCTCTAACAAAGGGTATAGGCCAAAAGAAGATAACTCATACTCTAAAGTAAGAGAATGGCTCTTCTGAAAATACAACACAAATGGGAACATTATTAAAAGAATGATTAGCAACTCTGTGAAAGGAATGTCTGAGAATGTCATATCCATATGTGCATCAAAGGAGATGGAATCTAAATTTTCAATTTCAAACACAAAATTAATTTCTGTAAAATATTAAGTTCATGAAGAACCAATACACATTATCCCTTTGATAAACTTGTTTTTAGCATAGGCTAAAAGTACATTATCCCCAAACAGTTCTCTGAATAATGAGAATACTATAGTGTTACTAAATTAATTTGGGTAATTTGATTGCTTTACAAAAATACTGGAAGGAAATATTACCTGAAAATAAAAATACTATAAATATTTTAAATTTATAATTGGTATGGACTTTTATAACATACCCTTACTTATAGTTCAGTTGATCACAGTAGTTCAATTTAAACCTTTGATAAGCCATTGAAGTCTGTTTATCTATTAGTATCCAAACACATCATCAAGAGAAATGAAAGCTCATCTAACTATTGTCATTAAATATTTCTGTCTTCTTTCATCCCTTAGCATCTCTGTGCTTCATTTCCTTCATCTGTCAAATGGAGATCCATCCATCTGAAAAAAAAAAAAAAGAACTTATGTTGAATACTTATTTTGAATAGGTACAAAGTATGGCACTAGTAGTTACTGAGGGGTGTGCCTGGCTTGAACATTTCTCAAGCAACTTCTTGAGGGTCAAAGGAGCTGAAAGATGTAATGAATTGGAAAAGAATAAATCGTAATACACACACAGGATATTGTTATTTTCTGCTTTTGGATCCTGTAGAGTGTCCAAGGAAACATAAAAGTCTTTTGGTCTTCCAGGCAACTGAAAATGGAAAGCTGCCACAGGAAGAATCCACTGCACAAATAGTGATTAATATGAAATAGCTAATTAGACTGAGCCCCTGGAGAAAGTACAAAAAGCTGAGAGATGGAGAGGTGCATATTGCTCTGTTTGTTCTAACAAAATGAAAGCCTTCTCCTGTTTACATTTCTTCTTATTAATATGCTACACGGACTACGGCAGATCCGATTTTATTCTGTTTGCAGGGCTATAAGAAGGTGACTCAGGGGCACCTAATGAAGAATGACAAGCACCTAATATCAGTCAAATGTTTCATTATTACTTTTACATTAATCTCCCCTTCGGCAAAGATGAGCCAATGCGCTTAACTGGAAAAACTAGGAGGCAATATGGACAGCATGGAGATCAAATTAATCCTGGCCTTTTGAACACAAGTAAAGAATTTGGATGAATACTGAAAAAGGTAGTAAAACAGGATTCCATTTGAACAAGAGCAATTTAACCACCACACAAAGCAGGATAGTCTGTGCATTTGGGCATCTATGGCTTTGATTGAACTCAGGAAGAACTGAGTGCTTTGTAGATTGTGTGAGTCTTAGCTCAAGTCTGAACTGGCAAATAAAAAGTCCTGCACTTTCAGGTTGTATTATAAACTCAGAGTCCACCCTCCGCAACCTCCCCCCAAAAGAAGTTTTCTGGATTATTTCTAGAAATATCTCTCAAGCACAGGAAGTAGACTTTCAGCAATTATCCATGCTCACTGGACAGAAATTTCTCTGCTTCTTCTCTGAGTTCTTCTATCAGAGAAGTCCGGGGAGCTCTTCCAAGCTTAGACCATGGAGACAGCTTCCTGAGAACTGGGAAGAGAGGTGGAATAGAGTGAGCTCCATTTATCCACCTGAACCAGAGAAAGAAACTGTTTTCCTGTAAACTTGACCCAGTTCCTTTCGCACACTCACCAGTCATCTTCTGCCTAAATTGGCAAGGAGTGTTAAGTGGAAAGAACGCTGTTATCATAGCCATTTATTGAACTCTTGCTATTGCTAGACACTGAAGTAAAGGGCTTTACATTAATGATTTGATTTAGCCTTCAAATGGCATCAGTATATTTTTATTTTATAGATAAGGAGATTCAGCCTTTGTGCAGAAACCCTGGATGTTGAAGTAAACCGTGATTACTCAGACAGAAGTAAGTCCTTTTGGGACAGACGATAAAGATTCCAGGAGCAAGACATCTCTCCAAATAAAGCTGTCTTAGCCTCCCTGAACCTACCCTGTAAAATGAATCTGGATAGTTATGGTGCTGTGCTGGGAAACGGATTTTAATTTTGAAGTAAACGAAGTCTTTATAAAGTCAGCCATCTCTCTCCTAATACAACACTATATGTTACATTCAAAGCATGGGCATTACTATGCATCCAACAAAATCTTCTAGCTTCCCCTAGTCAGATGATCCTTTTTAATTGTTGTTAGTCAGGACCAATGGGCCAGTATTACAGGGGGAGAAGTATAACTTTTTCTTTTAATACAACGTTCATATTCAAATAGTCTTGACTCTAAAATGGATTCTTTAAACCCTTGCCATGTAACCTGCGGTCCAGGAATTAGTAGCATTGTCATCACCTTGTAATCCGCTAAAAATGAAGAATTTCAAACTCTGCTCTAGGCCTACTGCATCATAATCTGCATTTTAACAAGATACCCACATAATTAGTATGAACATAAGAATTTAGTGGCATTGCTTTATGCCGTCATTTCATTGGTGTTCAATCCTGGCTGGGTATCATAGTCATTTTGGAGTTTTGTAAACCTACAGTCTTGTCAACCTCACTTTGGGGTGAGATTGGGGATACACAGGTTTGCTAAACTCCACTAGGGATTTTGATATTTAGCCAAAGTTAGTTTTGACCTCGGCCTTTGCGATTATCTAGGTGGGTAACAGAGACCTGGCCAAGGACGGAGAAACATCTCTCAAAGGTTGGGAACACTCTCTGGGTACAGTTTAAGATGGCAACAGCAGAAAGTCTTGTATTCTCTCCTGGGAGAGAAATTAAAGAATTTCTCCACTGAATTTTAAAGATGGCAAACCTTTCCAAAACCATTCTGTTGCTTCCTTTATCGTACTCTCCCTCTTTTACCAAACTCTATCTACTCACCCTCCATTCACCATGAGAAAGAATAAGCAACAAAGAGTATAGAAAAATGAGAGATTCTCTTCCTTTTTTGTCCTCAATTCTGCTTCTGGGGAAGGAATGGAGCCAATAAAGATTGGGAAGACATTCTCCCCTATCTTCCTTTAAGCTTTTTAAGGCTACTTCATGTTCTTTTCTCACTAACCAAGAAATGTCTAAACCTTTTGCCTTTTATGTGTCCTGACTTTATCTTATTATCTTTATTGATAATCTCTTTGGCCCAGAACATATTTTGGGAAAGTGAACATTTCAATAGTGGGGTGTTCAGCAATTAAACCCTTCTACTGTCTTCAAGGCAGTAGAGCTAAAATGTGTTTGTTGAAATAACCATGGAATATGAATACATTACTTCATAAACCCACATCTAAGCATATAAACAGGCTTCTCCTGGGTTATGTATTTGTATTTGTGTCTTTGGCCATTTGTATCACTTAATGTTGAATCTTCTTTCCCAGAACTACCTTATAAGTCTCTTCTTACTTGTTCACTTAAAGAACAGAGAGGCAGTACTTAAAAGAAAGAGCAAGTAGTAGAGATGCTTTGCTTTGGCAACCATACTTTCAATAGTTTGTTTTTCTCCCACCCTTACAAATTATCTCTTGGCAATGTTTATATTAATAACCATCATTTTAATAATGTTTATTTTTTGCACCGTGTGTTTCAGGGCCACTAGGCGCCTGAACAAAATTTACTAAACAAAATGACAAAATTAACCAAATAAGACAATAAGTCCAAATAAAGAGTGCATAAGCCTAGAGCAGAGATTAAGGTAATACAGGCAAACATAATACTGACTTGCCCCTAACAATGAAGTATTGAAGCAGTAATATTTGGAGGATGCAGCTGTTCACTTGAGCATGGCACTTTGCAGGCTGCTGGGCAGGGATGCTATCATCGAGATCTTCATTTGAGGATTATATCTATTCTCTTCTTAGGGCAATTTACTTCTTCAATAGACAGACTTCTTCAATGAACACAAGGCTACCAGTTAGACAGAATGTTTGGACGGATTTGAGATTGTGTCAGTGCTGTTCCAATTCCAACACTGTCACTCCCTATCACCAGAGATTCAATATTTTTCATCACCTATAAAATAGTAACTATATCATTTAGTGTTGCTGTGAGAAGTTAATGACATTATTTATGAAAAGTCATGGTGCAGTAAACACTCTATAGATAATAGCTATTATCAGTATGCCACTAATTTTTCTTTTCCTTCAAATAGCTTTATTTTATAATGAACAATAAGTAACAGAGGAACATTTCCAAAAGTCTTTCATAGAGCTTCCTAATTTAAACTTAAGTCACAGGTACCTTTGCGCAAACTAAAAAAAATTAAACCACCACATTAAAATAAATTTCAGTAAAGTTCAGAAATTACCATTCTTTTATTCCAATAGGACTCACAGATAGAAATAATGCAATCAAAAAGTATACCTATGGCAAATAATTGCGCCAATAAGATTCATTTATAAAAATCAGTGGGATGGAGATTACATGAGTATATGCATTTGTAAATATTCAGTGAACTGTTCTCTTCATATGGGTACATTTCATTGAATGTAAATTTTTGTTAACATCTTTACTGGAGTATAATTGCTTTACATTGCTGTGTTAGTTTCTGCTGTATAACAAAGTGAATCAGCTATAAGTATACTTATATCCCCATATCCGCTCCCTCTTGTGTCTCCCTCTCACCGTCCCTAGTCCACCCCTCTAGGTGGTCACAAAGCACCGAGCTGATCTCCCTGTGCTATGTGGCTGCTTCCCACTAGCTATCTGATTTACATTTGGTAGTGTATATATGTCCATGCCACTCTCTCACTTCATCCCAGCTTACGCTTCCACCTCCCCATGTCCTTAAGTCCATTCTATACGTCTGCGTCTTTATTCCTGTCCTGCCGCTAGGTTCTTCAGAACCATTTTGTTTTTAGATTCCAAATATATGTGTTAGCATATGGTATTTGTTTTTCTCTTTCTGACGTACTTCATTCTCTATGACAGATTCTAGGTCAATCCACCTCACAACAAATAACTCAGTTTTGTTTCTTTTTAAGACTGAGTAATATTCCATTGTATATATGTGCCACATCTTCTTTATGCATTCATCTGTCGATGGACACTTAGGTGGCTTCCATGTCCTGGCTATTGTAAACAGTGCGGCACTGAACATTGTGGTACATGACTCTTTCTGAGTTATGGTTTTCTCAGGGTATATGCCCAGTAGTGGGATTGCTGGGTCGTATGGCAGGTTTTAGATTTTGGAGGACCCTCCATACTGTTCTCCATAGTGGCTGTATCAATTAACATTTCCACCAACAATGTAGCAGGGTTCCCTTTTCTCCACACACTCTCCAGCATTTACTGTTTGTAGATTTTTTGATGATGGCCATTCTGTGAGGTGATACCTCATTGTAGTTTTGATTTGCATTTCTCTAATGATTAGTGATGTTGAACATCCTTTCATGTGTTTGTTGGCAATCAGTATATCTTCTACAGAGAAATGCCTATTTAGGTCGTCTGCCCATTTTTGGATTGTGTGTTTGGTTTTTTGTTATTGAGCTGCATGAGCTGCTTGTATATTTTGGATATTAATCCTTTGTCAGTTGTTTCATTTGCAAATATTTTCTCCCATTCTGAGGGTTGTCTTCTCGTCGTGTTTATGGTTTCCTTTGATGTGCAAAAGCTTTTAAGTTTCATTAGGTCCCATTTGTCTATTTTTGTTTTTACTTCCATTTCTCTAGGAGGTGGGTCAAAAAGGATCTTGCTGTGATTTATGTCATAGAGTGTTCTGCCTGTGTTTTCCTCTAAGAGTTTTATAGTGTCTGGCCTTATATTTAGGTCTTTAATCCATTTTGAGTTTATTTTTGTGTATGCTGTTAGGGAGTATTCTAATTTCATTCTTTTACATGTAGCTGTCCAGTTTGCCCAGCACCACTTATTGAAGAGGCTGTCTTTTTTCCATTGTATATTCTTGCCTCCTTTATCAAAGATAAGGTGACCATATGTGCATCGGTTTATCTCTGGGGTTTCTAACCTGTTCTATTGATCTATGTTTCTGTTTTTGTGCCAGTGCCATACTGCCTTGATTACTGTAGCTTTGTCGTGTACTCTGAAGCAAGGGAGCCTGATTCCTCCAGCTCTGTTTTTCTTTCTGAAGATTGCTTTGGCTATTCAGGGTCCTTTGTGTTTCCATACAAATTGTGAAATTTGTTGTTCTTGTTCTGGGAAAAATGCCATTGGTAGTTTGACAGGGATTGCATTGAATCTGTAGATTGATTTGGGTAGTATAGTCATTTTCACAATGTTGATTCTTCCAGTCCAGGAACATGGTATATCTCTCCATCTGTTTGTATTGTCTTTACTTTCTTTCATCAGTGTCTTATAGTTTTCTGCATACAGGTCTTTTGTCTCCTCAGGTAGGGTTATTCCTAGGTATTTTATTCTTTTTGTTGTAATGGTAAATGGGAGTGTTTCCTTAATCTTTCTTTCAGATTTTTCATCATTAGTGTATAGGAATGTAAGAGATTTCTGTGCATTAATTTAGTATCCTGTTACTTTACCAGATTGATTTTTTAGCTCTAGGTGTTTTCTGGTAGCATCTTTAGGATCTGCAAACAGTGACAGCTTTACTTCTTTCCTGATTTGGATTCCCTTTTTTTCTTTTTCTTCCCTGATTGCTGTGGCTAAAACTTCTAAAACTATGTTGAATAATTGTGGTGAAAGTGGGCATCCTTGTCTTGTTCCTGATCTTAGTGTAAATGGTTTCAGTTTTTCACCATTGAGAACGATGTTGGCTGTGGGTTTGTCATATATGGCCTTTATTATGTTGAGGTATGTTCCCTCTATGCCTACTCTCTGGAGAGTTTTTATCATAAATGGGTGTTGAATTTTGTTGAAAGCTTTTTCCGCATCTATTGAGATGATCATATGTTTTTTCTCCTTCAATTTGTCAATATGGTTCATCACATTGATTGACTTGCATATATTGAAGAATCCTTGCATTCCTGGGATAAATCCCACTTGATCACGGTGTATGATCCTTTTAAAGTGCTGCTGGATTTGTTTGCTACCATTTTGTTGAGGATTTTTGCATCTGTGTTCATCAGTGATATTGGCCTGTTTCTTTTTTGTGTGACATCTTTGTCTGGTTTTGGTATCAGTGTGGTGGTGGCCTCGTAGAATGAGTTTGGGAGTGTTCCTCCCTCTGCTATATTTTGGAAGAGTTTGAGAAGGATAGGTCTTAGGTCTTCTCTAAATGTTTAATAGAATTTGCCTGTGAAGCCATCTGGTCCTGGGTTTTTTTCTGTTGGAAGGTTTTTAATTACAGCTTCAATTTCAGTGCTTGTGATTGGTCTGTTTATATTCTCTATTTCTTCCTGGTTCAGTCATGAAGCTTGTGTTTTCTACGAATTTGCCCATTTCTTCCAGGTTGTCCATTTTGTTGGCATATATTTGCTTGTAGTAATCTTTCATGATACTTTGTATTTCTGCAGTTTCAGTTGTTACTTCTCCTTTTTCATTTCAAATTCTGTTGGTTTGAGTCTTCTCCCTTTTTTTCTTGATAAATCTGGCTAATGGTTTATCAATTATGTTTATCTTCTCAAAGAACCAGCTTTTACTTTTATTGACCTTCATTTCTTTTTCACTTATTTCTGTTCTGATCTTTATGATTTCTTTCCTTCTGCTAACTTTGGGTTTTTTTTGTTCTTCTCTAATTGCTTTAGGTGTAAGGTTAGGTTGTTTAATTGAGATGTTTCTTGTTTCTTGAGTTAGGATTATATTGCTATAAACTTCCCTCTTAGAACCACTTTTGCTGCATCCAGTAGGATTTGGATTGTCGTGTTTTCCTTGTCATTTGTTTCTAGGTATTTTTTTGAGTTCCTCTTTGATTTCTTCAATGATCTCTTGGTTTTTTAGTAGTGTATTGTTTAGCCCTCATGTGTTTGTATTTTTTACTGTTATTTTCCTGTAATTGATATCTTGTCTTATAGTGGTGTGGTCAGGAAAGGTACTTGATATGATTTCAATTTTATTAAGTTTACCAAGGCTTCATTTGTGACCCAAGATATAATCTATCCTGGAGAATATTCCATGAACACTTCAGAAGAAATTGTATTCTGTTGTTTTTGGATGGAATGTACTATAAATATCAATTAAATCCATCTTGTTTAATGTCTCATTTAGAGCTTGTGTTTCCTTATTTATTTTCATTTTGGATGATTGTCCATTGCTAAAAGTGGGGTGTTAAAGTCCCCTACTATTATTGTGTTACTGTTGATTTCCTCTTTTATTGCTGTTAGCATTTGCCTTATGTATTGAGGGGCTCCTATGTTGAGTGCATAAATATTTACAATTGTTATATCTTTTTCTTGGATTAATCCCTTGATCATTATGTAGTGTCCTTCTTTGTCTCTTGTAATAGTCTTTATTTTAAAGTCTATTTTGTCTGATATGTGAATTGCTACTCCAGCTTTCTTTTGATTTCCATTTGCATGGAATATCTTTTTCCATCCCCTCACTTTCAGTCTGTATGGGTCCCTAGGTGTGAAGTTGGTATCTTGCATATATATGGGTGTGTTTATATGCAAGATACCAACTGCATATATATGGGTGTTGTTTTTGTATCCATTCAGCCAGTCTATGTCTTTTGGTGGGACCATTTAATCCATTTACATGTAAGGTAGTTATTGATATGTATGTTCCTATTAATAAATTCTTAATTGTTTTGGGTTTGTTATTGTAGGTCTTTTCCTTCTCTTGTGTTTCCTGCCTAGAGAAGTTCCTTTAGCATTTGTTGTAATGCTGGTTTGGTAGTGCTGAATTCTCTTAGCTTTTGGTGTCTGTAAAACTTTTAATTTCTCCGTTGAATCTGAATGAGATCCTTGCTGGGTAGAGTAATCTTGGTTGTAGTTTCTTCCCTTTCATCACTTCCCTTTCATCAAATATGTCCTTCCACACCCTTCTGGCTTGCAGAGTTTCTGCTGAAAGATCAGCTGTTAACCTTATGGGGATTCCCTTGTATATTATTTGTTGTTTTTCCCTTGCTGCCTTAATATTTTTTCTTGGTATTTAATTTTTGATAGTTTGATAATATGTGTCTTGGCGTGTTTCTCCTCAGATTTATCCTGTATGGGACTCTCTGCTCTTCCTGGACTTGATTGACTATTTTCTTTCCCATATTAGGGAAGTTTTCAACTATAAAGTCTTCAAATATTTTCTCAGTCCCTTTTTTTTTCTCTTCTTCTTCTGGTATCCCTATAATTCGAATGTTGGTGTATTTAATGTTGTCCTGGAGGTCTCTAAGACTGTCCTCAATTCTTTTCATTCTTTTTTCTTTATTCTGCTCTGTGGTAGTTATTTCCACTATTTTATCTTCCAAGTCACTTATCCATTCTTTTGCCTCAGTTATTCGGCTATTGATTCCTTGTAGAGAATTTTTAATTTCCTTTATTGTGTTGTTCATCATTGTTTGTATGCTCTTTAGTTCTTTTAGGTCCTTGTTAAACATCTTTTTTTATTTTCTCCATTCTATTTCCAAGACCTTGAATCATCTGTACTATCATTACTCTGAAGTCGTTTTAAGGTAGAGTGCCTATTTCCTCTTCATTTGTTTGGTCTGATGGGTTTTTACCTTGCTCCTTCATCTGCTGCATACTTCTCTGTCTTGTCATTTTGCTTGACTTACTGTGTTTGGGGTATCCTTTTCACAGGCTGCAGGTTCATAGTTCCCGTTGTTTCTGGTGTCTGCCCCCAGTGGCTAAGCTTGGTTCAGTGGGTTTTGTAGGCTTCCTAGTGGAGGGGACTGGTGCCTGTGTTCTGGTGGATGAGGCTGGATCTTTTCTTTGTGGTGGGCAGGACCTCGTCCTGTGGTGTGGTTTCTGTGAACTTATTATGATTTTAGGCAGCCTCTCTGCTAATGAGTGGGTTTGTGTTCCTGTCTTGCTAGTTGTTTGGCATGGGTTGTTCAGCACTGTAGCTTGCTTGTCATTGATTGTAGCTGCGTCTTACCACTAAGACGGAGATATCTGGGAGAGCTCTTGCTGATTGATATTACTTGGGGCCAATAGGTCTCTGGTGGTCCAGTGTCCTGAACTCAGCTCTCCCACCTCAGAGGCTCAGGCCTGTCAACTGGCCAGAGCAGCAAGGCCCTATCAGCCACATGGCTTAGAAGTTGTGGATCATCTGCAAATTTTCTTCAACTTTCTCAGCCTTCACGAAAGTCACTGATCAACACAGACTCTCTCCTTTAATACAATGCTCTTGGATGAAGAATGTGTAAACCACTGACTTTGGGTCTGTATCTTTATTTATTTTCTGAGCAGCAACTACTGGTTTAAATAGAACATTTAGCTCTGGATGTTCCTTCTTCTCATTATTTGATGTATATCCAGAGGAAACAGCTGAGCCACCACTCTTGCTACTGTTTCTGTACTATCATCTGAGGTGACAGTAGAATTGGCAGCAAAATTTCAAGGGTCTGATGTCAAGGACCCATTTGGAAGCCACGTCAACCTGATGAGGGTGAGCAAAGGATACTGTGGGTGGAAAAGAAATGATGTGTCAAGGTTCTAAGGACTGGCTGGATTAGCTGAGATATTTATGGAAGGCTGATAGAGCCACACATACAGCAAGAAACTAATTTATATTTGAGAAAACAGGCAAACTATTCACTATTGAAAATATTTTTAATAATGGAAAGACAGAATTGTAGCATGTCTAATGTTCTTTTTAAATTTATTTTCATGTGCTATGATATACCACCTTCCATTATGTCCCAAATCTAACAAAATTCAACCACTCACCCAATGATGATTAGCCTTGCAAGGTTTATAGTCAAGTGGAAGGAAAGCCTATAGAAGCAAAATCCAGATGAGTAATAGAAACTCCAGCAGAGCTGGTGAGGTAGGAATACTTCTAATAACTCTCAGATATCCCCTTCCAACTCATCCAACACAACTCTTTGAGTCTTAATGGAGTGCTACTATGTCCCACTCACTTACCCCCACAGTCTAGCCTTAGGGTCGTTTGTCTTGCAAAGCTTACCTGGGACCCAGGTTAGTACTAAATTCCCTCAGTAATACTGGGTGCTCTTTTCTGGAAACAGATCCACTGGCTATTTTAGAGGAAATCTTCTACTCTCAGGTGAAGTTAAGTTGCTTTCGCTATGTTTCTAGACTTGTTTCTAGCCCCCTTTTAGGCATCTAACTCTCGATTGTTGGAATCATTTGCTCATCCTTTCCTTCTTACAGTAATGCTTTCTAGGCACCTTCATGGGCCAGACATGGTTCTAGACACTGGGGATGGAGGAGTGAGCCTGACCAACATGCTTCTTGTCTTGGAGGTGAGCTGGATATACAGGATGATAACTGAAACCATGGCAGTAATTATTCCCGTGGTGCCTCCACTTCCTCACAAACAGAATAGTGTTGCCTGGTTAGAGTCATGATTCTTTAACCATAGTAAGGTATCCTAACATTTTAAAAATACAGTTATTTCAACCTGCCTAATAGCTCTCAGTGGGTGTGGCATATAGAACAATATCTGGCACATACCCACGAATTCTCACAGCCTTGACTGTCGACTGTAAGATTTCTTTCTTTTTTCTACTCGTATGCTTCATACTTAGGTGTAGTGAGAAGAATATTAAACTAGGAGTCAGAACTCCTAGGCTCTGTTTTGTCACGTACTGGCTGTATTACCTTAGCTGAATCAACTATGAGCTTTGGTTTTTACATTAGTTGAGGGGAACAATAATACCTCATGGCACACTTCCAAAGACTGGTGTAAAGAACAAATATGTGTTCAAAATGTAATGAATCTTTGTTCACAAACTCAGATGTGCAAAAAATATCAACAACATTTATTTAAATTCGATTCTGTGCCCTCGTTCCAGTGGGTTAGTAGAAAATTCAATCTCAGTCATTTTGAGTTTTCCTCCTCCCTATAGTGGTACCAAGGTGTTTCAGCATCACTAAACCATCGGAAGACCCCTTGGGCCATTGAGCCATTCACTCTGATTAATACTGATATGTACCCACTGTCCTACCTCACATGCTCCTTGTTCCCATGCCTCACTAAGGACATGGGGATGCTTGCCAAGGTCTGGGATCCTATGCCAGGTAACAGCCTCCCTTGGTGCATATGTTGACCATCCCATCCATCCACAAGCACCTGCCACTTCACAGTGAGGGTGATATTCTCTTTTCTTCCTGCTTTCCCTAGAACACCCAATATCAAATTTTTAATATTCTGAGGACTTTGACCCCAAAATAGGAACATCTACTGACCTCAAGCAGCTTTTTCTTTGCTTTCTACCCTGAAAAACTGGCTTGAGGCAACAGGACCAGAAAATACGTAATGCCTGGCAACATGTTCAGAAGACAACAAAGGGCAAAATAGGGAGAACTAATACAAATTCATATATAAATAAATTACCCCGTCAAAGGACATTTAAAACACATACCCTCTGATATATTCATATGAATATGTGGTAGAATTCACCTCTGAGTCATAGGCACCTTTGCAGAGCAGTAGGTAACTAACCAGAAAAGAGGCACATCTTCTGCTGTTCACAGATGCTGCTCTTTTCCACTGTGGTTCATGCCACGGTCTTTACATTGTGGATTTCAGCTTTGAAGAAGCCTCCAGAGCCAGTATAGATCACTGAGTCTTTGATTAAACTCTTCTAAGGTCTAATAGTCTGGAATGTTTCATTATTTTCTTGGCAGGACTTGTGATTTATTTTTTAGCAGCTGCAGAAAGCAAAAAACTTGGGAGAAGATGTGTGTCACTGTTTGGGGACCTACAAACAAGCGGCCAATTATGGTGCCTTTAAAAAGAACATATTCATTAGTAAGTTTAGCTACTTGCTGTGTGGAAGTCTGAGTTCCATTCCCCTATCTCTTCCACTCACCCACCAACATCCACCAAAATGGGCATTTGATAATAAGGACAACTTCCACAAATTCAGTGCATACTCTGTGTCAGCCATTGTGCCTAGAACTTAAAGAGATTTGAGACACAGAAACCTAGAGGAGAAAAACACATGAAGACAGAGATTAGACTGAAGTGTCTACAATTCAAAGAACACCAAGATTGGTAGATAGCCACCAAAACCCAGGGGAGGGCCATGAAATGGAAACTTCTTCAGAGCCTCTGGAAGGAACCAATCCTGTCAAGACCTTGATTAAGGATTTCTAGCTTCTAGAACTGTGAGAGAATAAATTTCTGTTGTGTTAAGCCACAAAATTTGTGCTAATTTGTTACAGCAGCCCTGGAAAACTAATAAAATCATTTAATCCTGACAATAACCATGTGATTAGTAACATCATCCCCATTTTACTGAAAAGGAGATTAAAGACAAGAGTGGTTAAGTAGCTTGTCAGCACCACACAAATTTCAGGTACACAGCTGGAATTCAAACTTGGGGTTAAAGCCTAGCTCTTCTCTATTCTGAAGCCCACACATTTAGCAATTTCACAAAAGCAATTCCCAGTAGAGGCTAGGGAATATTTCTTTACCCAGAAGAGCCACTAAAAATAAAGCAGTCCATTTTTCTTGAGACACATAACAGAAGTGAAAACAACTAAATATAATTCCTAGCATTTAAAAATTATTGAAATATAGTTGATTTACGTATTATATTAGTTTCAGGTATACAGCATAGTGATTCAGTATTTTCACAGGTTAGACTCCATTAAAAAATATTACAAGATAATGGCTATAATTCCCTGTGCTATGCAAAATATCCTTTTTTTCTCTCCATGTCAATAAAAAATGTTTTATTGAAACACAGTTATACTGTGTTATACTGTATACACAGTTATACTCCTTTATTTACATTTTACTGTAAATGTAGCTGCTTTTTGGCTACAATGACTGAGCTGAGTAGATACAACAGAGATCATATGGCAAATCTAAACTATTTACTACCTGGCCCTTTATACAAGTTTGCCAATCCCTGCTCCAGAAAAGCAGAATTATTATTATTATTTTTTGAAGCACATATGATGGGAGTTATACTATTTATTTTTTAACATCTTTATTGGAGTATAATTGATTTACAATGGTGTGTTAGTTTCTGCTGTATAATAAAGTGTATCAGCTACACATATACATATATCCCCATATCTCCTCCCTACTGCATCTCCCTCCCACCCTCCCTATCCCACCCATCTAGGTGGTCACAAAGCACCGAGCTGATCTCCCTCTGCTATGTGGCTGCTTCCCACTAGCTATCTATTTTACATTTGGTAGTGTATATATGTCCATGCTACTCTCTCACTTTGTCCCAGCTTACCCTTCCCCCTCCCCGTGTCCTCAAGTCCATTCTCTACGTCTGCATCTTTATTGCTGTCCTGCCCCTAGGTACTTCAGAACCTTTTTTTTTTTAGATTCCATATATATGTGTTAGCATATGGTATTTGTTTTTCTCTTTCTGACTTACTTCACTTTGTATGACAGTCTCTAGGTCCATCCACCTCACTACAAATAACTCAATTTTGTTTCTTTTTACGGCTGAGTAATATTCCATTGTATATATGTGCCACATCTTCTTTATCCATTCATCTGTCGATGGACACTTAGGTTGCTTCCATGTCCTGGCTATTGTAAATAGTGCTGCAATGAATATTGCGGTACATGATTCTTGATGAATTATGGTTTTCTCAGGGTATATGCCCAGTAGTGGGATTGCTGGGTCATATGGTAGTTCTATTTGTAGTTTTTTAAGGACCCTCCATACTGTTCTCCATAGTGGCTGTATCAATTTACATTCCGACCAACAGTGCAAGAGGGTTCCCTTTTCTCCACACCTTCTCCAGCATTTATTGTTTGTAGATTTTTTGATGATGGCCATTCTGACCGGTGTGAGGTGATACCTCATTGGAGTTTTAACTTGCATTTCTTTAATGTTTAGTGATGTTGAGCATTCTTTCATGTGTTTGTTGGCAATCTGTATATCTTCTTTGGAGAAATGTCTATTTAGGTCTTCTGCCCATTTTTAGATTGCATTGTTTGTTTTTTTTGTTATTGAGCTACATAAGCTGCTTGTATATTTTGGAGATTAATCCTTTGTCAGTTGCTTCGTTTGCAAATATTTTCTCCCATTCTGAGGATTGTCTTTTCATTGTGTTTATGGTTTCCTTTGCTGTACAAAAGCTTTTAAGTTTCATTAGGTCCCATTTGTTCATTTTTGGTTTTATTTCCATTTCTCTAGGAGGCGGGTCAGAAAGGATCCTGCTGTGATTTATATCATGGAGTGTTCTGCCTATGTTTTCCTCTAAGAGTTTGATGGTGTCTGGCCTTAGATTTAGGTCTTTAATCCATTTTGTGTTTATTTTTGTGTATGGTGTGAGGAAGTGTTCTAATTTCATTCTTTTACATGTAGCTGTCCAGTTTTCCCAGCACCACTTATTGAAAAGGCTGTCTTTACTCCATTGTATATTCCTGCCTCCTTTATCAAAGATAAGGTGACCATATGTGCATGTATTTATAGCTGGGCTTTTTAACCTGTTCCATTGATCTATATGTCGGTTTTTGTGCCAGTATCATACTGTCTTGATTACTGTAGCTTTGTAGAATAGTATGAAGTCAGGGAGCCTGATTCCTCTAGCTCCATTTTTCTTTCTCAAAATTGCTTTGGCTATTCAGGGTCTTTTGTGTTTCCATACAAATTGTGAAATTTTTTTATTCTTGTTCTTTGAAAAATGCCATTGGTCATTTCATAGGGATTGCATTGAATCTGTAGATTGCTATGGGTAGTATAGTCCTTGTCACAATGCTGATTCTTCCAATCCAAGAACATGGTATATCTCTCCATCTGTTTGTATCATCTTTAATTTCTTTCATCAGTGTCTTATAGTTTTCTGCATAGAGGTCTTTTCTCTCCTTAAGTAGGTTTATTCCTAGGTAGTTTTTTCTTTTTGTTGCAATTGTAAATAGGAGTGTTTCCTTAATTTCTCTTTCAGATTTTTCATCATTAGTGTATAGGAATGCAAGAAATTTCTGTGCAGTAATTTTGTATCCTGTTACTTTACCAAATTCATTGATTAGTTCTGTACTTTTCTGGTAGCATCTTTAAGATTCTCTATGTATAGTATCATGTCATCTGCAAATACTGACAGCTTTACTTCTTTTTTTCCGATTTGGATTCCTTTTATTTCTTTTTCTTCTCTGATTGCTGTAGATAAAACTTCCAAAACTATGTTGACTAACAGTGGTGAGAGTGGGCAACCTTGTCTTGTTCCTGATCTTAGTGTAAATGGTTTCTATTTTTCACCATTGAGGACAATGTTGGCTGTGGGTTTGTCATATATGGCCTTTATTATGTTGCGGAAAGTTCCCTCTATGCCTGCTTTCTGGAGGGTTTTTATCATAAATGAGTGTTGAATTTTGTTGAAGGCTTTTTCTGCATCTATTCAGATGATCATATGGTTTTTCTCCTTCTATTTTTTGATATAGTTTATCACATTGATTGACTTGAGTATATTGAAGAATTCTTGCATTCCTGAGATAAATCCCATTGATCATGGTGTATGATCCTTTTAAAGAGCTGCTGGATTGTGTTTGCTACTATTTTGTTGAGGGTTTTTGCATCTACATTCATCAGTCATATGGCCTGTAGTTTTCTTTATTTGTGACAGCTTTGGTTTTGGTATCAGGGTGATGATGGCTGATAGAATGAGTTTGGGAGTTTTCCTTCCTCTGCAAATTTTGGAAGAGTTTGAGAAGATGGGCTTTAGCTCTTCTCTAAATGTTTGATAGAATTCACCAGTGAAGCCATCTGGTCCTGGACATTTGTCTGTTGGAAGATTTTTGCATCTATATTCATTAAAGGTATTGGCCTGTGATTTTCTTTTTTTGTAGTTTCCTTGTTGTTTTGGTATCATGGTAATTGTGTCTCATAGAATAAATTTGGGAGTGTTCCATCCTCTTCGATTTTTTGGAGTAGTCTGAGAAGAATAGCTATTAGTTCTTCTTTAAATGTTTGGTAGAATTTCCTTGTGAATGCTTCTGGTCCTGGAGTTTTGTTTGCTGGGAGGTTTTTCTTTTTTATTACAAATTCAATTTCACTATTAGTGATCAGTCTGTTTTAATTGTCTGTTTCTTCTTGATTCATTCTTGGCAGACTGTAAGTTTAAAAAATTTTTCCATTTCTTCTAGGTTGTCAAAGTTTTGGGCATATAACTGTTCACAGTATTCTCTTATGATTTTTTTGTATCTCTGTGGTATCAGTTGTTATTTCTCTTCTTCCATTTCTTATTCTGTTTATTTGAATCTCTCATTTCTTCTTGTTGAGCCTGGCTAAGTTTATTGATTTTGTTTATCTTTTCAAAAACCAAATGCCACTCTTGGTTAGAAAAGATAATCAAAATGAGATAAATAAAATCTACTTCTCATCTTAATATCCATTCAGCTAACATTGATTTAATGTCTGTTTTCTTCCAAGCACTGTGCTGGATTCTGAGAGGACAAAGGAGGAAATATAAAAGGAGATCTTTCCTCTAAAGCATTAACTACTGAATAAATATGAGAAAAAACAATGATTCCAGGATGCTCTGGGAAGCTTGAAAGTTGCACCTAGCAGCTTCCTGGACAGTGGTGCATGAGTAACACTTCCAATACGTAGTGTGTCTTTAAATGTGAATGGGACTTATCACAAAGGGAACAGAAATGGAAAATTGGCAGGGATAAGATGGGGATGAGCAAAGAAGAGCATTCTTGACTGAAGGTATGACATGTGTAAAGCTTAGAGGTGAGAAAGAATTTGGCCCCGTTTGTTGTGTGTGTTTCCTTGTGGCCAGAGAATGATCTGGGTGCAGAGGGAGGAGACAGCTGTAGGAAGAGCTCTGGATTCCAAGATGAAATATATTCTCAAGAGAGAGCAAAACTATGGAAAGAAATAAGGACTGCAACATTTCAGTGAGATACCATATTTCAACAAGTAATATCTCAGTCTTTCAGAGGCTTTGAGCTAAAAAAGTAAGGTTCTGATTACATATTAAAATATTCTTTTTAAAACCTGACCTTCATTAATATCTGTGAAAGAAAAACTGCACCGGATGAGCTAAACAGACAAGGAAGATTTTGTTTAAGACTATTGCAACAGGAGAGAGAGAGACTGAAATCTACTCTGCTGAAACAAAATACAGGAGGGTTTTAAAGCACTAGGTAAGCTAGAGGAAAGGTACTGGCTGGACTTTAGGGGAGAGTTTGGTCATCGTGATTAGACTATGCATGTTTGCTTATTGGTGCTTATCAGAGTTAAGCTCCTACCCTTCCACGAGTCTGAAAGATAGGAGCACTGTCTCCTTAAATAATTACATCTAACAGGCATAACTCTCAGGTCCTTGAGAAAGACATTCCTGGGTTGCAAAACTGCCATGATTTTGGAGGAAGATTTACATCTCCAAGAAGCACAGCAAGAATTTATAAAGAAGAGTTTTCTGAATTAAGTACCTAAGAAAAGGGAGGTCAGGTCAGACAGGTTGCTTGCTATAGTTAGCAAGCAACCTGTCTAAATTTTAGGGAAGCCAAGGGAAATTTTAAGGCTGTCTTGGCCATATAGAATCAATTGGATTTTTTTTTTTTTTTAACAAATAAAACATCAATGTGTTTAAGTCATGGAGATTAAGGTGGCAGAAAAAGCCTGGTTTTTGTCAACAGGCAAATCTAGACCCTTATATCATGGATTTTGTTTTCTCAACTATAAAACAGACATTTTATAAATATTTTGTACAGATGATTTGAGGATTTAGAAATCATGTAAATATAGTATCTAATAAATAAAAATAGCTTTGTATTTTTTTTATCACATGAATATTTGGCCAAAAGAGGTAAATGTCTGATTGACTGAGATTTTTAATCTTCATCCAATTGTATGAGCTATGGGGTATCATTCTTGCCAATGAAAGTGCTGCTTATATTTCCACCCTGTGATATTATGGACACAAAGCCATTCAAAAGTACAATGCAAAGTGAGAAACAAGGGTGCAGAGAAAGCGTTTGCTGGTTTGAGATAATGTCTTTTGTTTATCTGAGTCAGTTTAGGGTTTACTTCAGCTATGCCACAGGCAGAAGCCTGTCTCTAGGGCTCAGTGAGAGCTGGATGGATATACACTGATGTGCTAAAATGTAAAGCCATTGAGATGACAAAAGTGAGAGGATTTAAAAACAAAGAGGTGGCTCATTGAATCTCCCCGCCCAACTTTTAGCTATATTGTTTTGACACCCAAAACAGAATCACTGAAATCAGTCATGGCAGTACATCTATTTGAAATAATGTATCCCAACGGCATCACAAGTTTCGATGGAATTTTTCCCCCCCAAGAAGAATTTGCAAAGCATAAGCAAGAAAAAGAGCAATTAGGGATTCAGAAAAAGTCTACAAGCTGACCTCAATAGCATCTGTGTTGCCAAGGGCCACATTTTCCTTTTCAGTCTTTAAACTTAAGTCCCTTTTACTCCTATGCCTTCAGCTCTTCTCATTTTAATGAATTATTTCACCACATCTTAAATTACACGTCTCTTGAAGATACTACTGTCTGCTCTGCTTTGACTATTTTCATTACATTTTATTACAAGCTGGGTTCAAGAGAAGTTTTACACCTAATTTGGAGGACCTGCCCTGTCATTTTCATTTTCCTCCAGGACTTTTATCAAGCTAATTTGTATCAAGTATCAGTTCTTTTTGTACATCCAAAGCACTCTTTTATTCCTCTTACTTTTTTAAAAGATGTATTCTTTCTAAAGCTTGCAGGCACTACTCCAGTCTTTCCTCTCTTATTCCTGAAAAATCTCATGTACCTTGAGTTATAATCTATTCAGTATTTGAGCACCTGTAATGTGTCAACAGTGCTGACTAAGAAAACATCTCTGACCTCAAGAAGATCATAATGGTTAAAAATTCTGTGATATTCCAATGAATACAATGCATTGATGTGAATGCTATAACAGAGGTATGTTCACAGTGCTCTGGAAGCAATATCATGTAGAAGAGAAATCGGACATTTTACAAACTGGATGCTATTAGACTACACTAAGGGAAGGGGCACTTTAAAGGACATGTGTAATGAATCTTTTAATACATGAACTAATCAGTTTAAAAATTATAAATACATATGTAACATATACAGACATATATAATTTTCATATATATTTTTTTAACATCTTTATTGGAGTATAATTGCTTTACAATGGTATGTTAGTTTCAGCTTCACAACAAAATGAATCAGTTATATATATACATATATTCCCATATCTCTTCCCGCTTGCGTCTCCCTCCCTCCCACCCTCCCTATCCCACCCCTCCAGGCGGTCACAAAGCACGGAGCTGATCTCCCTGTGCTATGCGGCTGCTTCCCACTAGCTATCTACCTTACGTTTGGTAGTGTATATATGTCCATGCCTCTTTATCGCTTTGTCACCGTTTACCCTTCCCCCTCCCCATAGCCTCAAGTCCATTCTCTAGTAAATCTGTGTCTTTATTCCTGTTTCACCCCTAGGTTTTTCATGACATTTTTTTTTTAAATTCCATATATATGTGTTAGCATACGGTATTTGTCTCTCTCTTTCTGACTTACTTCACTCTGTATGACAGACTCTAGGTCTATCCACCTCATTACAAATAGCTCAATTTCGTCTCTTTTTATGGCTGAGTAATATTCCATTGTATATATGTGCCACATCTTCTTTATTCATTCATCCGATGATGGACACTTAGGTTGTTTCCATCTCTGGGCTATTGTAAATAGAGCTGCAATGAACATTTTGGTACATGACTCTTTTTGAATTATGGTTTTCTCAGGGTATATGCCCAGTAGTGGGATTGCTGGGTCATATGGTAGTTCTATTTGTAGCTTTTTAAGGAACCTCCATACTGTTCTCCACATTGGCTGTATCAATTTACATTCCCACCAACAGTGTAAGAGGGTTCCCTTTTCTCCACACCCTCTCCAGCATTTATTGTTTCTAGATTTTTTGATGATGGCCATTCTGACTGGTGTGAGATGATATCTCATTGTAGTTTTGATTTGCATTTCTCTAATGATTAGTGATGTTGAGCATTCTTTCATGTGTTTGTTGGCACTCTGTAATTTTCATATATTGATATCTAGATTTGCTTAAGCTTGGATATCAATCTTCTCCAAATTGCATTCCTTTAAAGAATAATCCCACCTGTTATTCAAAGAAAAAAAGTTTCATAATCGAGTAAGTTTCAAAAGTAAAGCTTACTCTGTTGTTGGCATGTGAATGCAAAGGGCACACTAGTATATTAAAGGTTTTTTTTTAAAGTTCTAATGTGTTTAACTTTGGTAACCTAGCCTTTCCTAATTTACTTGTACATGATACTTTTCTTTTGTAAACAACTACTAACATCCCAAGAACTAGTGTTCTAAGGAATACACTCTGAAAGATGTTCTTTTACATAACTATTCAACTTGAAAGTTGGTGGAAAGTGTCAGACCAGCCCAGGTAACCAAACACAGTGAGTTGCAATGCCTTAAGAAGGCATTTTCCAGTATCAATTAACACCATAAAGATTACTTTTAAAAATCATTGTAAAAGTACCATAAAGATTACTTTTTAAAATCATTATAAAAGTAAACATTTTGAGAAGTATAAAAGGGAAAAATAAATCAGCACTGCCTTACAACCCAGAAATAGCTAGTATTAGTATTTTGTATTTTTCTTTCTGGTCACTTGGCTGTTTACATTTTGAAACCTAGATAGATATAATGAAATATACACATATTTGTATATATAATTTCATGTCTGTTTTTCTGATTATCAAAATAATCCATGCTCATTGTAGAGCCACAGTGAAGATTAGAAAATAAGGTAAAATCATGTTTAAGTCATAATTAATGTATCTTTTTGACTTTTATTGTGATTATATACTTATATAAATATAATTTTTTATTGAAGCATAGTTGACTTACAATGTTATTAATTTCTGCTGTACAGCAAAGTGATTCTGCTATACATACATAAATACTTTTTCATTTTCTTTTCCATTATGGTTTATCACAGGATATCGAATATAGTTTCCTGTGCTATACAGTAGGACCTTATTGTTTATCCATTCTATAGCTAATAGTTTGCATCTGCTGGCCCCAAACTCCCACTCCATCCCTCCACTTGGCAACCACAAGTCTGTTCTCTATGTTTGTGAGTCTGTTTCTGTTTCATAGATAAATTCATCTGTATCATGTTTTAGATTTCACATATAAGTGATATTATATGGTATTTGTCTTTCTCTTTCTGACTTACTTCACTCAGTATGATAATCTCTAAGTCCATTCATGTTGCTGCAAATGGCATTATTTCATTCTTTTTTATGGCTGAGTACTATTCCATTGCACATATGTACCACGTTTTCTTTATTTATCTGTTGATAGACATTTAGGTTGTTTCCATGTCCTGGCTATTGTGTATAGTGCTGCTATGAACATAGGGGTGCATGTATCTTTTTGAATTATAGTTTTGTCTGGATATATGCCCAGGAATGGGATTGCTGGATCATATGGTAGCTCTATTTTTAGTTTTTTAAGGAACCTCCATACTGTTTTCCATAGTGGCTGTACTGACTGACATTCCCACCAACAGTGTAGGAGGGTTCCCTTTTCTCCACATCCTCTCCAGCATTTATTTGTAGACTTTTTAATGATGGACATTCTGACCAGTGTAGGGCGGCACCTCACATCATCTGCAAATATTTTCTCCCATCCTGAGGGTTGTCTTTTCATTCTGTTTATGGTTTCCTTTGCTGTGCAAAAGGTTGTAAGTTTGATTAAGTCCCATTTGTTTATTTGTGCTTTTATTTCTATTGCCTTGGGAGACTGACCTCAGAAAACATTAGTATGATTTATATCAGAGAATGTTCTGATTTATATCAGAGAATGTTTTGCCTATGTTCTCTTCTTGGAGTTTTATAGTGTCATGTCTTATGTTTAAGTCTTTAAGCCATTTGGAGTTTATTTTTGTGTGTGGTGTGAGAGTGTGTTCTAACTTTATTGATTTACACGCATCTGTCCAACTTTCCCAACACTGCTTGCTGAAGAGACCATCTTTTTCCCATTGTATATTCTTGCCTCCTTTGCTGAAAATTAATTCACCATAGGCGTGTGGGTTTATTTCTGGGCTCTCTAGTCCATTCCTTCGATCCATGTGTTTTTGTGTCAATACCATGCCGTTTTGATTACTGTAACTTTGTAGGATTTTGTGAAGTCTGAGAGGGTTATGCCTCCTGCTTTGTTCTTTTTTCCTCAGGATTGCTTTGGCAATTCTGGGTCTTCTGTGGTTCCATATACATTTTAGGATTATTTTTTCTAGTTCTGTGAAAAATGTCATGGGTAATTTGATAGGAATTGCATTAAATTTGCAGATTGCTTTGGGTAGTATGGTTATTTTAACAATGTTAATTCTTCCAATCCAAGAGTATGGGATATCTTTCCACTTCTTTGAATCATCTTCAGTTTCCTTCAATAATGTTTTGTTGTTCTCAGCGTGTAAGTCTTTCAACTCCTTGGTCAGGTTTATTCCTACGTATTTTATTTTTTGGGGTCTGTGATTTTGAAAGGTATTTTTTTTTTTTTTTTACATTTGCTTTCTGGTATTTCATTGTTAGTGTAAAGAAATGCAACCAATTCTTGTGTGTTGTTAATCTTGTATCCTGCTACCTTGCTGAATTCATTTATCAGTTCTAGCAGTTTTTGTTTGGAGTCTTTAGGGTTTTCTATATATAGTGTCATGTCATCTGCATATAATGACAATTTACCTCTTCCCTTCCAATTTGGATACATTTTATTTCTTTTTCTTGTCTGACTGCTGTGGCTAGGACTTCCAATGTTATGTTGAATAGAGGTGGTGAGAGTGGGCATCCTTGTCTTGGTCCAGATTTTAGTGGGAAAGCTTTCAACTTTTCACTGTTGAGTATAATACTGGCTGTGGGTTTGTCATAAATAGCTTTTATTATTGTGAGATATGTTCCCTCTATACCCACTTTGGTAAGAGTTTTTATCATGAATCAAAAAGAAATAAATAATTTGAAAAGACCAGTCACTAGAAGTGAAATAGAATCTGTTATTTAAAAAACTCCTTACAAACAAAAGTCCAGGATTGGATGGCTTCACAGGTGAATTCTACCAAGCATACAAAGAAGAACTTATACTTATCCTTCTCAAAGTCTTGCAAAAGATTGAAGATGAGGGAACACTCTCAAAAACATTCTATGAATCCACCATCACCCTGATACCACAATCAGACAGACAAATATACCACCAAAAAAGAAAATTACAGGCCAATATCTTTGGTGAATATAGATGCAAAAATTCTCAACAAAATATTAGCAAACTGAATCCAACAACACATAAAAAAGACCGTGACCATGCTGGACTCATCTCAAGTTCACAAGGATGGTTCAGCATATGCAAATCAATCAATGTGATACACCACATCCACAAAAGAAAAGACAAAATCCACATGATCATCTCAATAGATGTAGAAAAAGCATGTGATAAAATTCAACATCCATTCATCATAAAAACTCTTACTAAAGTAGGTATATTGATATAGTTTTTTAAATATTTATTCTAAATAAAATATAGTAAGGGACAAGGGCATAATCACCCCATAAGCTGCTTTAATATGTACTAAAGTGGGCAGAGCATGGTGAAAATCATAAGTACCTTATGTGTCTCTCTAGAGTGAGGGACATCGGAGATATCTTGCAGTTAAAAGAGTTCTGACAGTATATAAACTCCCTAAGAGGAAGGGAGATCTAGGAAGCTATAGCTGGACAATTGGACTCTAAAATCTTAGTTTCCCTGTCTACATGGTTCAGAAATATTCCATTTAGCAGCCAGTCTGTTTGGGTTTTGCTTTTCTTTCCTAGGTCTGGTGATCTATACTTATCTGTACATGGCTATCATTTAGCCTGGCAACTTTACTGTGAAATTAGCATCACTGTACCATGAACAATTGTTGAGCAGCACTTCCGTTTGTACTGTGGCTATAGTTCTCTCTCTGGCCACATTTCACATTCCTGCTTGATCTGTTTGGGATTTCCAATTTGCTCAGTGGGTTGGCAGGCATAATTTACAGGGCCACAGGCTAGCTGTGGTTTAAGGCTACTTCAACCCTCAGCTTTCTGTCTTGGCATCTCCCCTAGTCCCTGCACTTAGTTCCCAGCATCCTCCTCAATCCCAAAATTTCCTGTTTGTGTGAACAAAGCCAAAGTTAACTGAATTCAACACTAATCCCTATGGGGAGCAGAATGAGAGTGTGTAACAGTTTGGAAAAAACACTGCTCAGAAAGAAATAAAGCCAGAGGGACTTCAACTCAGCAGAATGGTTCTAATGACTAAGCATTCGGGCCATTTTCATCTGGATTTCAAATTTTGGGGAGCATAAGACTGTCACACAGAAAACATGTCAAATGAGAAGGCAGCTACATAATATGACAGGATTGCTAGTGCAATCAAAATGAGAGAACCGTGGTGGAGGCTGGGTGACCTATGGAGACCAGCAATAAGAGAACAATTTCTGCATATTGCACATTTAGTTGCCTTGATGAGGGAACACTGCCGTACCACTTCTGTCTTTCAAGTAAAATATTTGAGCTTCTTCTCTCAGGGAGCTGACATGCACTCAAGATCTAATAAATCCAGGAACTGTGCTAGACATTTTCTACTGGGTTTTTCCACTTTTACAACAATTTTGCAAGGTTGATATTCAATTTCAGAGATGAAAAACAAAAGGGAATCTCAGAGAGAATAATTAATAGATGAAAGTTCACAGCTGTGGTAACTGGCAGACCTGAATTTGGATGGAGTCTTTAGGTCTCTGAACTCCCATGTTCTTACCACTGTAAAAATTTTCTTGGTTCATAGACTTTGTGAGAAGCTTATGAAAATTTTGAATCTTGAGCATTGAAAAATGCATATGGCCCAACATCTTTGTTTGGGTTCTATGGCCTTTATGGTTAAGAAGCCCTTCATTTTGCATCTATTTTTCTTGCTAAAAATAGTATGACTTAAAGTGTAGAAGAATATACACTTTGATATTTTGGAATATATGTGCTTCTTTCCTAACAAAATTGATATATCTTCCAATCAGAAATAGGATACAGAGGCAAATGATAGAAGTTGTGATCAGCCTCCCTTTCACACCCCTGATGTATACACTCCAAATATCTCTGAGAATTAATGTTGTAAGAAAGAACGTTTGTTACTGATGTCACTGTGTCTCACTTTTTTAGTGTGCTGGTGCTGAAAAACAAACAAAAAAAATGTTGAAAATTACTGTCATTAAAATGACAATAAAATATCTTGCTAAGTCAAAATCATCTATGTGTTAGCATAATTTACTTTACTTTAATGAACATCACACATGGATGCAATTTTTTGGTTATCAATCACCCACCTCAAAAGAGTTAGGTGAAAATAAGACTTTATACAATAGTTTCTTTTTTTTTTTTCGGTATGCGGGCCTCTCACTGTTGTGGCCTCTCCCGCTGCGGAGCACAGGCTCCGGACGTGCAGGCTCAGCGGCCATGGCTCACGGGCCCAGCCGCTCCACGGCATGTGAGATCTTCCCAGACCGGGGCATGAACCCGTGTCCCCTGCATCGGCAGGCAGACTCTCAACCACTGCGCCACCAGGGAAGCCCTATACAATAGTTTTTAATCCTTGGAATTTCTACATCTATCATCTTTTTTTCTTTCTACTTAAAACAAACATCATGAAATGTGTGTGTTGCCAGTTTTATCACATCTTGTATGGGAAATGAAAAGACGTATCCTTTCCCAAATGTCATGATTCATGTTCTAGCCCTGTCCTCTTGGAGTCTTTAGGGGGTGGACTTGTTATGGTAACTTAGAATCAGCAGGTAATACAAACACTCATTTATCTTCTGAAGTGGGTATTAATCACCCAGATGCACGAGAAAGATGCAAGTGATTTCTGGGAAAGTTGGTTGTGTGACTATAAACTTCACTCCATAGGAAGTTAAGAGAAGCCTTCCCTACCCTGAACATAAGTTAGTAATGAGCTTGGGGATGAAAGGCATGTGGTGGGATTCAGAAATATAAAATGCCTAATGTTGTCTCCGTGTCAAGGAGAAACACTTTTATCTACATGAAAGAACAGAAAGAGAATGCTATTTCCGAAAAGACAACTTTTGTATTTTCCATGATGCACATGGTACAAATTGAGTTTTCTTCCTTCTCTCTCTCCCAGCCCTGATCCTCACCTCACCTCCAAACATCTTGGAATCTTAACATTGTAGAGTTAGGTTAAAAAAAAAGAATTAAATGAGAAACAAAAATGTTTAACATGTACATAGTGATATCTCACGATATTTATTTACCCATTCTAAAAAAGTGTTTGCTTATCATATTTGGTTTTCTGTCACTGGCATCATAATTTTATAAAATTATATTCTAGTAAGTAAAAATAACAAGCACTGATAGTTATGAATGCTTCTTCTGCGCCAGGCACTATGCTCAAAGCACATTATTTAATTTGCCGCTTGCAGAGATCACCTGAGATGGTGGAGTAGAAAGACCCAGAGCTCACCTCCTCTCACAGGCACACCAATATTACAACAATTTACAGAACACCTATTGAAAAAGGCAGGAACCTGCCAGAAGAGATCTTCTACAACCAAAGATATAAAGAAGGAACCACAATGAAACAGGTAGGAGTGACGAGTTATGTTACAGTCAAGAGCCATACCCCCAGGTGGGCAATCCACAAATGGGAGAATAATTGTAATTGCAGAGTTTCTCCCTACAGAGTGAGAGGTCTGAACCCCACATCAGGCTGCCCAGCCTAGGGGGTTCTGCACTGGGAAGACAAACCTCTAGAATGTTTGGCTTTGAAGGCCAGTGGGAAGGCAATGGAGACTCTACTGTTAAAGGGCACAAACAAAATCTCACATGCTCCAGAACCCAGGACAGAAGCAGTAATTTGAAAGGAGTCTAGGTCACACCTACCTGCTGATTTTGAAGTTTCTGGGAAAGGCAGGAGACAATTGGATCTCACCAGGGGGACATAGAAACTGGCAGCAGCCATTTTTGGGAGCATGTTCTACCATGTGGACACTGGTACTGGCAAGTGCAATTTTAGAATCCTCCCCTCTGGCTTTTTAGCCTCAAGACTCAGCCCTGCCCATACCCAACAGCCCATAGACACCAGTACAGGGATGTCTCAGGCCAAATAATTAGCTGGGTGGGACACAGTCCCACTGACTAGCTGACAAGGCTGTCTTAAGAACCCCTGAGCACATAGTCACCCCTGGACATGACCCTGTCCACCAGAGAGCCCAGGACCAGGCCCCACACATCCGTGCAGGCACTAGATCTGCGATTCCCCAAAGCTTTGCAGCCAGAGACTCTGGGATCCAGATCCACCCACTAGCAAGCCTGTTCTAGCATTGAGAACACCCATACCCACCAGCGGGTTGATATCAGCTCCAGGGAAACCATAGCCCCACAGTCTGCAGATCCTGCTCACCCATCAGCAGGCCAGCACCAGCCCTGAGATGGACTGGGCCCTGGCCCCAACCACCGATGGTCTGACCCAAGCTCTGGTATCCCTGGGCCCTGTAGCCAGACCCCAGGACCCAGCTCTGTCCACTAGTAGGCAGGCACCAGCCCTGGGATATCCTGGGTCTCAACTCCACCCACCGCACTAGCACAAGCCCTGGGGATCCCTGGGTTCCACAACCAGCTGCCTTGTGACTCAGCCCTATCAACAGCAGGTCCCAGCAACCAACCAGACTGGGTCACAGCCCCACCTACCAGAACGCCCACAGTATTCAGCCTGCCAAAACAGAAGGACCCATGCAGCCCACATAGGGGGCACCACTAGAGCATATTGCTCTGGTAACCAAAGGGGTGTATACTGCTTGGAAGCACAGGACATCTCCTATAAAAGGCCACTTCTCCAATATCAGGAAACATAACTAACCTACCAAATACAAAGATAAAAACAGCAAGTTGGGCAAAATGTGATGACAGAGGAACACGTTCTAAACATAGGAACAAGATATAAAACCCCAGAAGAAGAACTAAGTGAAGAGGAGATAGGCAGTCTGAGAACAAATTCAAGATAATGATCATAAGATGATCAAAGAATTTGGGAGAAGAATGGATCAGGAGAACGAGAAGGTAGAAGTTTTTAAAAAAGAATTAGAAAATATAAAGAACAACCAAACAAACAGAGAGGAAGAATAAAATAACTGAAATGAAGAATATACTAGAGGGCTTCCCTGGTGGCGCAGTGGTTGAGAGTCCACCTGCCGATGCAGGGGACACGGGTTTGTGCCCCGGTTCGGGAAGATCCCACGTGCCGCGGAGCAGCTGGGCCTGTGAGCCGTGGCCACTGAGCCTGCGCATCCGGAGCCTGTGCTCCTCAACGGAATAGGCCACAACAGTGAGAGGCCCATGTACCGCAAAAAAAAAAAAAAAAGAAAAGAAAAGAATATACTAGAAGGAATCAACAGTAGATTAAATGGTACAGAGGAATGGATCATCAAGCTGGAAGGCAGAATAGTGTGCATTACTGAAGTTGAACCAAAAAAGCAAAAAGAATAAAAAGAAATGAGCACAGCTTAAGAGACATCTGGGACAACATCAAGTATTCTATCATTTGTATTATAGGGGTCCCAGAAGGAGAAGAGACAGAGAAAGAGGCAGAGGACATTTAAAAAGACATAATAGCTGAAAACTTCCACAACCTGGGAAAGGAAACAGACATCCAAGCCCAGATATCACAGAGAGACCTGAATAGGATCAGCCCAAAGAGGACCAGACCAAGACATATTGAATTTAAAATGGCATAAATTAAAGATAAGGGAGAATATAAAAAGCAGCAAGGGAAAAGTAACAACTTACATACAAGAGAACTCCCATAAGGTTATCAGCTGACTTTTCAGTAGAAATTCTATAGGCCAGAAGTGGGTGGCATGAGATATTTAAAGTGACGAAAGGGAAAAAACTACAACCAAGAGTACTCTACCCAGCAATGCCCCTATTCAGATTTGATGGAGAGATCAAAAGTTTTACAGACAAGCAAATGCTAAAAATGTTCAGCACCACCTAACCAGCTTTAGAAGAAATGTTAAAGGGACTTTTCTTAGTGAAAAAAGAGGCCACAACTAGAAAAATGAGAATTATGAAAGGAAAAATCTCATTGGTAAAGGCAAACATATAGTAGATAGTAAATCAACCATGCACAAAGTTAGTAGGAAGATTAAAAGATAAAAGTAGTAAAATAATCCATAATCAGTTAAAGGATACACAAAACAATTAGATGTAAAACATGATGTCAAAATCATTAATTATGAGGGGAGGAGAGTAAAAATGCATGGTTGTTAAAATGCGTTTGAAATTAAGAGATTAGCAACTTGATATACATAAATACACACACACACACACACACACACTTCATGGTAACCACAAACTAAAAATCTATAATAGATGCACATGCAAAAAACAGAAAGGTATCCAGATATAACACTAAGGATAGTCATCAAATCACAAGGGGAGAGAACAAAAAGAAGAAACAAGATAGAACTACAAAAACAACTAACAAAATGGGAATAAGTACATACATATCAATAATTACTTTAAATGTAAATGGGCTGCATGCTTCAATCAAAAGACATAGACTGGCTGAATGGATACAAAAACAAGACCCATCTACATATTGCCTACAAGAGACTCACTACAGATCTAAAGACACACGAACTGAAGGTGAGGGGATGGAAAAAGGTATTCCATGCAAATAGAAATCGAAAGAAATCTGGGGTAGCAATACTCATATCAGATAAAATAGACTTTAAAACAGAGACTTTTACATGAGACAAAGAAATATATTACATAATGATCAAGGGATCAATCCAAGAAGAAGATATAACAACTGTAATTATATATGCACCCAACATAGGTGCACCTAAATACATAAAGCAGTTGTTAACAGACATAAAGGGAGAAACTGACAGTAACACAATAATATTAGGGAACTTTAACACCCGACTTACATCAAGGACATATCATCCGGACAGAAAATCAATAAGGAAACACTAGCCTTAAGCAACACGTTATACCAAATGAACTTAACAGAGGTATATAGAACATTCCATCACAAAGCAGCAGAATACACATTCTTTATAAGTGCATATGGAACATCCTTCAGGATAGATCATATGCTAGGCAACAAAGGAAGCCTCAGTAAATTTAAAAAAACTGAAATCATGTCAGGCATCTTTTCCAGCCACAATACTCTGAGACTAGAAAGCAACTCCAAGAAAAAAAACTGCAAAAAACAGAAACATTTGGAGGCTGAACAATATGTTAGTAAACAACCAATGGTCACTGAAGAAATCAAAGAAATTTTAAGATAGCTGCAGACAAATGAAAAAGAAAACGCAATGATCCAAAATCTATGGGACACAGCAAAAGCAGTTCCAAGAGGGAAGTTTACAGCTATACAAGCTTGCTTCAGGAAACAAAATCTCAAATAAACAACCTAATCTGACACTTAAAGGAACTCGAAAAATAGAAAAAAAAAAAACCAACCAAAGTTAATAGAAGGAAAGAACTCATAAACATCAGAGCAGAAATAAGTGAAATAGAGACAAGAAAAATTAGAAAAGGTCAATAAAACTAATAGCTTGTTCTTTGAAAAGATAAATTGATAAACCTTTAGCCAGACTGATCAAAAAACAAAAAAAGAGAGGGCCCAAAACAATAAAAGCAGTAATAAAAAGGAGAATTTACAACCAGCACCACAGAAATACAAAGGATCATAGGCGATTACTATGACTAACTATATGACAATAAAATGTACAACCTAGAAAAAATGAAAAAATGTCTAGAAATGTATAATCTCCCAATACTATACCAGGAAGAAATAGAAAATATGAACAGACCAATTACCAGTAGTGAAATGGAACTGGTAGTTTAAAAAAACAAAAACAAACAAACAAAAAACTCCCAACAAACAAAAGTCCAGAACCAGATAGTTTCACAGGTGAATTCTACCTAACAATTTGAGAAGAGTTAACACCTATACTTCTCAAACTATTACAAAAGTTGGCAGAGGAGGGAGTGCTTTTGAACTCATTCTACAAGGCCAGCATCACTCTGATACCAAAACCAGATGAAGACAGCACAAAAAAAGAAAGTTACAGGCCAATATTACTAATGAACAGACATGCAAAAATCCTCAACAAAATATTAGCAACCTAAATCCAACAATACACCAACAGGATCATACACCATGATCAAGTGGGATTTATCCCAAGAACGCAAGGATTTTACAATATCAGCAAATCAATCAGTGTAATATAACACATTAACAAACTGAAGCATAAAAACCATATTATCATCTACATAGATGCAGAAAAAGTTTTTAGACAAAATTCAACAGTCACTTGTGATAAAGCTCTCCAGAAAGTGAGCATAGAGAGAACATACCTCAACATAATAAAAGCCATATATGATAAGCCCACAGCTAATATACACAATGGTGAAAAACTGAAAGAATTTCCGCTGAGATCAGGAACAATACAAGATGCCCACTCTTACCACTTTTATTGAAAACAGTACTGGAATTCCTAGCCACAGAAATCAGAAAACAAAAAGAAATAAAAGGAATCCAAATTGGAGAGGAAGAAATAAAACTGTCACTGTTTGCAGATGACATGATACTATACATAGAAAATCCCTAAAGACTACTAAAATCCAAAAAACTACTAAAGCCCATCAGTGAATTTGGAAGTTGCAGGATGCAAAATTAACATACAGAAATCTGTTGCATTTCTATATACTAACAACAAACTATCATTTAAAAAAATTAAGAAAACAATCCCAGTTACCACTGCAACAAAAAGAATAAAATACCTAGGAATAAGCCTACATAAGGAAGTAAAAGACTTGTGCTAGAAAAACTATAAGACACTTAGGGAAGAAATTGAATATGATACAAGCAGACAGAAAGATATATCATGTTCATAGGTTGGAAGAATTAATATTGTTAAAATACCATACTACCCAAGGCAATATACAATCTCTATCAAAATACCCATGGCATTTTTCACAGAACTAGAAAAAATAATTTTAAAATTTGTATGGAAACACAAAAGACCTCAAATAGCCAAAAAAATCTTGAAAAAGAAGAACAGAGCTGGAAGTATCTCACTCCCTAACTTCAGACTATACTACAAAGCTACAGTAATCAAAACAGTATGGTACTGCCACAAAAACAGACACATAGATCAATGGAACAGAATAGAGAGCTCAGAAATAAGCCCACACATATATTGTCAATTAATCTATGACACAGGAGGCAAGAATATACAATCGAGAGAAGACAATTTCTTCAATAGTGGTGCTAGGAAAATTGGACCAGTAAAACAATGAAATTACAATATTTTCTCACATCATATACAAAAATAAACTGAAAACGGATTAAAGACCTAAATGTTAGCCCAGAAACCATAAAAATCCTAGAAGAGATCATGGGCAAAACAGTCTTTGACATAAATATTAGTAATATTTTTTGGCCCTGTCTCCTAAGGCAAAGGAAAGAAATGCAAAAATAAACAAATGGGACTTAATTAAACTTAAAAGGTTTTGCACAGCAAAGCAAACCATCAACAAAATGAAAAGACAACTTACTGAATGGGAGAATATTTGCAAATGATATCACTGACAAGGGATTAATACCCAAAATGGGTAGAGAACCAGAAGAGACATTTTTACAAAGAAGACATACAGATGGCTAACAGGCACATGGAAAGTAGTTCAACACTACTAATCATCAGAGAAATACAAATCAAAACCCCAATGAGATACCACCTCTCACCTTTCAGAATGGCTATCATCAAAAATCTACAAGTAACACATTTTGGCAAGGATTCGGAGAAAAGAGAACACTCATATACTGTTGGTGGAGATGTAAGTTAAAGCAGCCACTATGGAGAATAGTCTGGAGGTTCCTCTAAAAATAGAACTACCACATGATCCAATTATTCTACTCCTGGGTATATATCAGGAAAAACCCAAAAACACTAATTTAAAAAGATACATGCACCCCAGTGTTCATAGCAGCACTATTTACAATAGCCAAGACATGGAAGCAACCTAAATGTCCATCAGAAGATGAATGGATAAAGGAGAAGTGGTATATATATACACAATGGAATACTACTCAGCCATAAAAAAGAATGAAATGTTGCCATTTGCGGCAACATGGATGGACCCGGAGGGTATTGTGCTAAGTGAAGTAAGTCAGGCAGAGAAAGACAAATAGTATATGATATCACTTATACATGGAATCAAAAAAATAAAACCAGAGAATATAACAAAATAGAAACAGACTCACAGATATAGAGAACCAACTTGTGGTTATCAGTGGGTAGAGGGCATGGGGCAGGGTCAAGACAGGGGTATTGGATTAAGAGGTGCAAACGAATATGTATAAAGTAAATAAGCTACAAGGATATACTATATAGCAGGGAATATAGCCAATATTTTATAATAACTATAAATGGAGTATCATCTATGAAAATTTTGAATCTGTTGCACACATGAAACTAATATAATATTGTAAATTAGCTCTACCTCAACAAAAAAATTACAATACTAGGAAGTAGGAACTGATCCCCATTCTCCATTTTACAGAAGGAGAGACTAAAGTCCAGAGAGATAAGAAGTAGAACATGTCAAACCAGTTTAGGCAACCAAATACAGCAAGATAAAATGCCATAACTTATTAGGTTATACAAGTTACACTTACTTAAGAGATAGAGTCAGAATTTATTCCTAGACCTGGTGACTTCAGAGCCTGTGCTATAAATGCTTCCTACTCAAAGCTGGTTTAGGAACCAGCAACATTCACATCACCAGGGAGCTTTTTAGAAATGCATAATCTCAGACTTCATCCCCAGTGGTGTGCTGGTAAAGTTTTACAATCGGCTTTTTTGGGTCGTGTGTGTGTGGAGGGGGCTCCTTTGTATTGTTTATTGATTTCCATGCTATTAATAAACCTGCCATGGCATATTAAAAGCTCCCAAAGTGAAGTCACTGACTACAGAGTCAGGAAGAGAGGTCAAGAGCCTTGATTGGCTCTGTCAAGGAGGTTGAAGCCAGCCCCCAACACCACTGCACCACAGACCTACTGAATCAAAATCTTCATGTCAACAAGTTCTCCAGGCAATTCATATGTCTGGGAAGCACTGGTCCAAGCCACTGCTTTGTATTGCTTTGTTTTATGGATTCCAGTGAGGTGTTTGGCCCTAGTCCAGTGCTTTGCTGCCCCTTTATCTCCCACCATGCTGAAACTTGCAGGACAGGAGTCTGGTTGGCACTGCTGGAACAGAGCACAGATGCAGTCTGCCTTCTGATCTCGGGCACTCCTCACTGGGGCTCAGTGTGAAGAAAATAGTGTTCAGGGAAATGATCTGCTGTGAATCAGCAGATACTTAGCCAGGCACTCCGAGGGAGGCTCAGGAGAGCTGAAAAACCAGCTCCCTGCACCATTATGCAAGACTTTTCCTGACAGAGAAGAGCATGTGTACTGCAAAACGTCTGGGGATCAGAAAGTTAGGATCTTTCGCTTTCCTCAACTATTGCATAAGCCATCTGGTCATGCCTGAGTGCATTTAGGTAATCGGCTTATATTCTGCAGAACTATATATGCCTTTTATCTGGAACTCAGACTGAAAGCCAGTATATTTTTTCTTGTTTTGCATGAAGAAAACAGAGATTTATTCAAGGAAGTATTTCATAGGATATGAATTAAGAATATAAACTTTCATTTTTGCCCAATCTCCTACATGCCATCTACCTGCAGACTTAATATAATACCTAATGGATGAAAAAATGCCATTGGAGGAGAGGGAATTTGAAAATTACCTAAACAAAAACACTCCTACGAGAGAGAGGGAAGCTAAGCCTCAGGGGGTTAGAGAAATGAGGTATCTTTCACACTATCGTGGAGCTAGTTAGTGATGGGGCCAATAACTGCTACTCTAGCCGCTACTTCTTAGGCTCCATGGTGGCTTACTGAACTTACTCGTAAATGCCCCCCTTCCCCAAACAGGACTATCTCCTATAATTTCTTCCCGTCTCATCCATTCTGATGACTTCAAAGACTGACTATAAACTAATGAATCCCAAATCAATTCTCTAGCCCAAATCTTATTAGCCTATTAGATGTCTTCATTTGAATGCTTCTCTAATGTTAACTCAACTTGTCTTTCAAGTGTTTTTTTTAAGGAAGCTTCTCCTGTGTTTCCATACCACCCACATCTCCCCATCAGAGTACTTATAATACTATATTTAATTGTCAGTTTGCTTGTCTGTATATGACATAGATTCTCAGCCTGTGATAACAGTGGCAATGTTTGGTTCACTATTTGATCCCTAGCATCTAGCACAATACTTTGTATACAGTAGAAGGATCACAAAGTGCTTAGTATAACAGTGGCAAATTACCCAGAGTTCCCCAGAAGGCAGAGACTGAGGCAAAGAATTATTGCTACTACTTTGCTAGGGAGTGCAATCCATGATACAGGAGTGAGGTGCGGTGATTAAGCAGAGAATGAGAAAGAGGCAATACAAAGATGTGTTATCAAGTTGGCCACCCAAGAAGTTGTTTAAACTAGTCTCAGAGAATGGGAATACTTTATCCACTGGCTTTTTCTCCCATTGTTTATAGATTTGCCCCCAAGGAGCATTAACACCTCTTCACTTCTATGTTATGCATGGGTTGGTGGCAAGAGGTTCTATGGCTTCTCACACCTCAGAGTCAACAAGGAAGCCCTGGGACAGAATGCAAGATGTGTGCAGAACGATATATGAAGTGATGCCCAAATTAGGACCCAGGGTTTATCCTGGATCCTCCATCTCTTTTGGGTAGCTCCCCACCTCCAGTGAGTAACATAACTTTATCAAAATACCTCTAAAATATACCCTGTTATCTCTTCCTCCACTGCTGTTTTTTTTTTTAATTTTTAGAATCTCTCTGTTCCTCACTTATGTTTATGCCATAATCTTACTTGATCTTCCTGTGCCCAGTCTTGCCCACTGCAAATCATTGCTCTGATTCCAATCCTCTCAAAGTAAAATTGAATCTCATCAACATGACTTACAAGAATTTTCGTGATCTGATCCATTGCATTTAACCAGCTGCATCTGTCCCCATATCCCTCCCGCTGCACATCAGGATTACTAAGCTTTGGTCATATGGAATGGCTTGCAATTCCCTGCGTGGTTATGCTCCCTCACATCCCTGGAGCTGGCAATGTGACTTCTCTTCCTTGGAACACTGGTCTTTGTCCAACGAGTTTCTTTCTATCCTTCAAAACTCAACTCAGGCATTGGGCTTTCTAGAAATCCTACCATGATGCCTTTGCTCTAGACCAGTGATTCTCAAACCTCAGTGCATTAGAATCACCTGGAGGGTTTGTAGAACCAGAGATGGCTGGATCCCACCCCCAGAGTTTCTGATCCAACAGTAGGTCTGGATTGGGGCTTAAGAATGTGCACTTTTAACATGTTCCCAGGTGATGCTGATGTTGCTAGTTCAGGACCATATTTTGAGAAATACAGCTCTGGAGAGACGCCTGTACTTTTCTTTTACGTAACAGTTCACACAGCTTATATCATAGTTTGTTTACTGGTTTCTTTCCCCAAAGAGCATGTACTCATCAGAGGGAAGGGGTAATGTGTTATCAATCTCTATAACCCAGCACTTGGCACGGAGCCTGGCACATAGATGCTATATATTAATGGACAGAAGGAGAAAGGGGGAAAAAAGGAAGAAAGACACTTTGAACAAAGACTGGAAGACAGAATTAGATGCAGAGGTCTTCAGAGTATGTCCGCAGACCAATATTATGTACTTTTGGCATAAAATACTATTATACTACAAATTCAATATACTCTACTAAATATAGTGGAGCCAGTACAGTGTAGTGGCTACCAGTGTGGGCTCTGATCTCATACAGGCTAATTTTAATTCCTGGTGCTACTATGTGATATTAGGCCTGTTACTTAATCCCTCTCTAAAATTTAGTTTTTACACTCATAAAATGGGAATAAAAATTTTACCTAATGGGGTTGTTTGAATATTTAACTGAGGTAATACTCAGTGTTTTTTAACAGTCCTTAGCATATCATAAGCACCCAATAAATGTTAACTACCATTTTATTATCTGTTCCTTTTAATAGCTTAGTTACAAAATGATGTGATTTTAATGATTTAATAGACATGAGCACCAAACACCAAATATAAGCTAAGTTGCTTGTGTCTTAGGAATTTTTGTGCTTTTCAGCATTGGGTTTAAGACTCTACATATATTTTAAAATTCGGATGATTGTTATCAAGGTGGAATAATGGATTCAGAAAGAAACTGATTTGAGTTTTATAAAATAAGTTGTACATTTTCTACTTGAAATTTATTATTTTTTAAATACTCATATCACAAAGGGAAAAATTCTTCAAAAGGACCCATCTGCTAAAAGAATATTTCCATTAAAACAGCTTATGGTTAAAGAGACAGTTTTATCCAAAGATCTCCAGAGACTTTACAGTCATTATCTAAGTATCCCTCTGAAATATCATTAACATATGCTATGACACTTTTATGGTTAGAAAATACCTGTCAAATGAAAATGTTCAGAAGCAGGATTCTGGTGCTCCCATTAGTCGTCTAGGCCAGAAGGTAAAATTTTACAATTAAGAGAGGATGAACCTGACAAGAAAGAAATATGGACACCTGTAGGAGGAGTAATCTATAGACCTTAAATGAAGACGATCTTTCTCTCAAAGACCATGAGTGCAAAGGAAATAATTTGTAAGCACTTGAATGATGTTCCTCCTCCTCTTTCTGTTCATTCATTCAATTATTTAGTAAATAGTTAGAATCTAAGATGTACCAGGCTATGCTAAACATTTATCTTGTACTATGTCATTTAATTTTTATACATATTTACAAAGTAGATACTGTGATTAACTCTACTTACTGAATGGAAGCTTGTAGGGATTAAGAAATGTACATGAGTCACAGAATAACTGGAGAACTGAGTGTTTCTCACTCTAGATGTTGGGTTCGAACCACCGTGCTACTCCATGATGTTCTACTACAGGGTCTTCACAGAGCTGGAGATGCATGGCAGCCAAAGGGGGCTTTGAAAATGGCTCTCTGAATATGACTATATAAACAATTACATGTCCAAATTATAAAAGTTTACCTCTGATATATGATTTATTAATGTAGTTACTTATGTATTTTAAATAGTGTATTCTGAAAGTGATATATTAATTTGGAAGATAGCTTTTCTCCAAACTCATTTTTCATGGGAGTATTTGGGTTAAACTCTGGATGTGCATCTTCTTTGCCCTATTATAACCAAAATTTGAGTTTTCTAACAGTTTTCTAGAGAAAATGAGTTTCACTTTTGTTTAGACTGTTTAATGTTTGTGACGTAGCACTTTTGGCACCTGCGTCTGCTGTTATCATGGAAATGTTATGCTAAGCCACCAGTACTTAACTGTATGGTTCTGATGGCTGTTTTTTCTTATTCACCTTATATTCACCTTAATGCATCTTATAGTAATTATATATAGTATAATACATAATATATGTTATAATGTAATATGTGTATATATATTTATACATTATATTAATGTAACTTATTGTGTGGATCCTCAAAATGTGATAAGAAAGTCTTTCTTAAGATTTCTTTCCAAACTTTCAATTATAAAATTATACCTCCAAAGAAGAATTACTGAATTCATGCTAAGTTTTTCTTTTCTTTTTAACAGATTCTGTCAGGTAACCTTTATGAACACTCCAAGATAGTACTGATTGATTCTTAGGCTAAAATGACTTACTCAAATAGTATTAATTTCTTTTTGAAATTAAATATTTAAGAGAACATCTTGTATTACGAAAGACGTTTTAGGGTTCTAATAAAGCCATCATTTCTTTATTGAGAGAAGTTTTTTTTTTTTTTTGAGTGGTAGACTAAAAATCTTACTGCCATATACTTAAGCATTTTCAGTAACCATGGTATTCAAAGGTAGAATATAAAGAAAGATTTTGAAAAGTGACTCAAGAGGGTGAGCCGTATTTCCATTCTTTTTATCTTTCTGTCTCTGATGGTGTCTATTTCTTCCTAAGACTGGATCCTCTTCAGCCACAAAATAGCAGCTGACGGTGCTATGAACATGGAGAAATGGAAAAAAGGAAAGCAGGAGGGAGGGGGAAAGAGAGAGACAAGGATAGAGAGACAGAGAGTGAGCCAGCACTGTTCTTCTAACCATCTAACAAAAGGATTTCATTTAATCTGATGGGGCCAAGTTATATTACATGCTAACAAACACTTGAATCAACGCATGTGACCATGGAAATGTCAAGCGTAAGTTGACTTGTGCCAATTAGAGTGCAGCTCTGAAGCTGGACGTGGAAAAATCCTCTCCAAAGTGCATGGCTATTCCACAGTGAAGAAGGGATGAAATAAATGCTGGTGTGTCCATTATATGTTTCATTATAGCAATACTGACTTTCATGGGGATAGTACATAATAAATCCCTAAAACACTCTCATGCCCATTCTCTGATCTGATTTCCAGAAAAACTCTTGAGTAATGTGGTATAAGTAGGATCATTTCCACTTGATGGGTGAGGATATTGAGTTCAGTGTGGTTAAGTTACCTTGAACTCATAGTTTCTCTCCCTTAACTAACTCCAGATTCAACCCTTTCTGGACACTTGCTCATTTTGTCAAAATAACTAGTTGAAAAGTGAATAATTCACTCAAACTACACGTTTGCCATCATGTTGTCTAAAGAGACTTGCAATATTGAATTTTAAAACTTTTGCTGTCCTATTATTCCAAAATGGTAGCAAGTAACAGTAGACAATGTTGCTTAGGCGTATACGGAAGAGTCAGAAATCACACCTGCCTTGGTTGGCATCTTTGTTCTCTAACAGTATCTCAGTTAAACAGGGTCACAGACTGATAGTCCATTTTCTATATTTGTCTTAGAAAGTTTGCTGTCACCTTTTCTACTATTGTAATTGGGAGTTGTAATTTTTGTGTTCTCCCAAGACATTACTATATGAGAAAGCCTAGGTGTCAATATGCCAGGAGAGCTAGAGTTCATCTAGAAACTTTCCAGTGCTCAAGGCATGGGTTCTATGTGACAATTTGCCAAGACTCTCAGAAGAATAGAATATTCTTGAATAAAAACTCAAACAGAAAAATCTCCATATTGGAAGAAAATCCTTGGCAGGCTTGCTCACCTTGCTTCTCCTGATAATGTCCCTTCACTATTTAATGTGGATATTGGTGATTATAATAGGAAATGGCTGGACTGAGAGGACATTGTGAAAATATCACAATTGGGGGCTATAAGATTTAGTAATAATTAACTCCTAATGCTGGTCTTAATATATTCCATTGTTAGTTTTCACAATGCCATTGAATGCCATGATGTCAGCAATGTTCCCTAAAATTCTTGTGGTCATGTATATTCTTTTTTCTATGTTATCTCAGTACCCTAAAGAGCTTACAACTTTATGTGGCATGGACATTGAGAAGGTGATTCTAGTGGTAGTAACAGACACACCCAAGGAGTAGCATGTTCATACAATATACACACCCACAGATAGATATTCCTATCATAAGATGGAAAGAAATATTTATACAATAGAGGTTAAGTTCTGTAACTACTGGGCAAAGCCCTTTGCCAAATGCTGGGAATAGAGGAATGAATCAGACCTACTCATTTCTCTTAAATATATCAAGCATAGCAGGGGGTCAGATATACAAAAAAATAATAAAATACATTGGACAATTTTTAATGATTAAGAATTTACATAAATGCCAAATCTGGTAGGGAAGAGGAATCTATTTGACCAAACAAAAGTAACTAACAAAGAACTGAGTACAGGTAAGTGTCAAATATGGGGTGCTGTTAATAAATGTTAGAGAAAATCAGAAGACAGAGGCTCTCAAAATGGTGTTCTCAGAGGAGATAGGATTTTATGTGAGAGATTTATGAAGGAGAAAGCCCCAGACAGGCAATAAGGGGGTTCAGTATTAGTGAATTCATGGTGCGATGCATGATGTTTGTTTCAGGAGAAGTGTGTTCAAGCCTAAAACTAGTGAAAAAAAAAATGGTTTGAGGCTAACTTGCAATATGCCTTTGAGAAAAGACTGAGCTCCATTAATCCCTTGCCAGACTTGCTGCCCAGTGCTCACTAGAAATTTTCTTACTTCCTAGATGTCAGGAGTACAAGAACTTGTGCCTACTTATATTATTTCCAAAGTCTTCAGCATTATTCTCCCCAACCACACAAACACATACACTGTTCCCTGGGTTACAGCTCCTATTCTTTTCTTGGTGAAGATTCATCTTTTCAGCTACAAAGCCAACTTGGAATTTCTCAGCTAGTAATTCTGGGCTTCAGATACAGTATTTCCCTTGGCTGGTAACCACCATGAAGTTTTGCTGCAGATTAGGACTTTATTATCATTTTTTCTTCCTACTCTACTCTTTTTCATGTTGCCACACTGTTACCGTAGAATTTAAATCAATAATGCATTTAGGTAGATAGTTTCTATGGAAAACACAAATCAAGATAGAGGCATAGCATATCTAATTTGCTGTGCACTGTTAGTGTTTGATACAGTGCTTGTAACTGAGAAGGATTCAGCTCCTGTTTTATGCTCTCTTATCATGGTGATTATCATGGAGATTAAGAGAAGCAAAACAAAACACAGCCTTCATTTTGGGGGAAAAAAAGACAAATATGAGTAACAATCACTAAAAAAGACATAGCATTTTTGGAATGGTGTTGATATTTTGAAACTGGTTGTGTCTAAATATAAATCAACATTTTGTTCAAAATCTGAACTATTAATAGTAAAATATCTAATCTAAAACTTTACTCGGTTTTGAAAAAGCTTAAAACACAAAGGCAAGGATGGAGAAAGAAAAATTGGATGATAATTTAGTTTAAAAAAAGAAATCTTGGGCCCTTTATTATTCCATGAAGCTGAGAATTCCTTCAAGATGACTTCTGCAAGTTGCAGATGGACTCTTTTCAAATTGCCCATGAGCATGTGACCTTCTTGAGGACAGCATCAGAGTGAGGCTTGGGCCTCTGTTTACAGTCACCTCCAAAGGTCAAAAAAATTCTAAAAGCCCTCATTTCCCACAATAACCCTTTTATGAACAAAATTCAAGATGGCAGCAATTTTCCAAACTCCATAGAAGAGTTGAAGAATAACTTAAATTTTCTTTAATATTCAAAATTTGTTTATAATTGAGGTAATACAGTCATTGAAAATGGAGAAAAATGAAGAAATACTCAAAATGAAAATATAAAATCACTTGAGATCCCACACTGTTATTAATACTTTGCTAGAGTCTATTCCAGTCTTTTGTTTCTTTATCAATAAATGCATACATAGTATTCATGTATTCATTAATTTACTCAGTAGTATATAATTATTATGGAAGAAAGGTAGGAACAAAGGAAGGAAGGAAGGCCAGCTGAAGGGAGAGAAGGAAAAAAGAAAGGAAGGCAGGAAGGAAGAGAAGGAGTGAGGGAGGGAAGAAGGGAAGGAGGGAGAATATGCTTTGTTTCAGGCATTTATCAAATTTGGTGATAAATAGATCAGACCTAGTCCATACTATTACAAAATTTGACTATCTAGTTTTGATCATTGCTTTTTTTAATAGAATAAAACACTATAAAATACTTGAATCTGTGACTTTTAATAACTGAATACCATTCCATTCTATGAATACCATATTTTATGTATCCATTTCTCTATTTAAAAGACTGATTAGCTTCCAAGTTTTGACTTTTACATGTAGCAATAAAAGAACCATACTTGCTAAGAAACCTCATAACAACTCTGATTATTTCCTTAGGACAGATTTCTGGAACAAGATTACTGGGCTAAACTTTCTAAAGGTTCTTGGTTCCAGTTGTCAACATACTTGGGACAGGAGAATTCAGAACATACATTCCTAGGATGCTGGTAATTCTGACCTCCATCTGTCTGTGTTTTGAAGGAGGAAGGGAAAGGCAGATGTCTTCCCAGTTTGTAAGGATAATAGGTATGAAAGTTCTAGGTTTTTTCTTACGACATTGTTGTTTATTAGTGAAGCCAATTCTCTGCCTGTACAGTCAGTTGGAAAGGTTGCAGAATCAGAGTAGCATTCAGATATTTTTCTGCCTCATGCACATAATGAACAAGGAACTAATTAATTCTGACATTTGAAAGGGTCTTTGATGTCATAATTTAAAAAAAATCCAAAAATATCCGTGTGTTTAACTTTGGAGGGGATAATTCTGATATCATTTTACTCAGATTCACAGCTTCTACCGAAACATCATTCATAGTGCATGTAATCTTGCCTTCAAGTTAAGTTAAGAGGCTTCAACTTAAAACACTCACAGCAAGCAACAACGTGATCAAAACACTGGTTGGATTCTGCATATAAGCGATATCATACGATATTTCTCTTTCTCTGACTTACTTCACACAGTATATCACTTATATGCAGAATCTAAGAAGAAATGATACAAATGAACTTACTTACAAAACAGAAACTGACTCACAGAACTAAAGAACAAACTTATGTTGAGTAATTGAAGAACTGAAGGAATGACTATATCAGTCTTCTATGTAAATTTACATGTGTGGCACTATTGCTAAGGAACACTGATTAGCCATTTTCCTCTTAGCACTGGCGTCTCCAAGAGACTTCACCCGGCCATACAGAATGACCATTCATCCATTCTAGGAAAATGATTTACTCTACTATCTCTAGAATATTCCAGATGTGTTCTTGCCTCCATGACTTGGTGACAAAATTCCCCTTCCAGGAATGCCCAAACACTTATGCTCCTGTTTCTAAAACTTCAGCTACAAATGTTCAACTGTCCTAATGTTGCCATATCTGAATTGCAGCTATGTTCTTATTATATATATATGTGTGTGTGTGTGTATTTGACTCACCTAAAAGAAACATAAGTACCTACCAGAGCCATATACTAAGCATTAAAATCTACATGATCATATTAAATATCAAACCTATATTTTAAATAGTTATGTATATATTTAAGTATATATATAACTATTATACTTTTATAAAGGGCATCTGTGTTTTAACTTAAAATTCTATCCTCTACTACCAAAGGTTATCTATGTCACACAGTATTCTGGTCCAGTTCACATTGACTCTAGGCTTTTCTTCCATTTCCAACTCAACTCCCACCTTGTATGGGAAGCCTTCCTGCAGCGCTCTAGCCCCTAGTGATATGATGACTTTCAGAGTGCTGTAGTCTGTGTTCTTTTCATTTGTATTAGGCTGGGCCAGGGAGAAGAATGGAAAGGGATTGGACAGAGTGGCCTGCAGGAGCCTTTACTTTTCAAGAACCAGTAATAGCTCAGCAGTTTGTATCTTCATTGTATTGGCCCCAGCACTCAAACAGACTTGATGAGGTCTTTGAAACTGATGTCTTCTGGGAGTGATTCTTTACCCTATTGGGGTTGCAATCCTCTTTTAAGAAGTTCTTGAAAACTGAACTTTCTCCTCCAGAAAGAATATACATGTAGCATAAATGTAGGTACATATTTTCAGGGTATTTAAGGGACCCCCCCAAAACCCATCAGTGGAACTCTATTTCCAGGTGTTATGGGCCCCATGTTAAAACAAAACAAAAGAAGCAAAAACAAAAAACCAACCCTGCCAAATAATCGGCATTCAAAAAGAGCTTACTATGTTCCAGACCTGGTACTCAATAATTCACATGCATTAGGCTTTGTATCTTTTAAGTCTTCTCACAATCCCCTATGGTGCATGCTACTGGTATCCCTATTTTACAGAGAGGAGAAAACAAGAGATGGAGAGGAAGTTCAGTAATTTGCTGACGGCCAAACTTCTAGGAAGTTATAGAGGCTGGTTTTGGACTTGGGCAGTTTGAATCACTCCCTTAGCCATACTCTTATTGCCTTTCTTCACTGTGTTACTTGTGCTTAATCATGATGAGGGGTGAATAGCACATACATTTGGTGAGGGAGTATGCTACCAGAAACCTGGGTGATTGACAACAGCACCAGATGTTACTGTTACAAATTCTTCCTCCAAGAATGGAAATCATCCATTCTGAGATACACAGAAAATAAGGATAGATTTGAAAGAGCCCAGGTGGTAATTAACACCCTCCCTACTACTTTTTACCCAGAGACTTACTCAGTTTCTATTTTCTAAGATGAAGTTTTAAAAAAATATAGTAGAATAAAATTTGTCTTCATTCTAGTTGTAACATATTCTAATTTTAAGAGATCACAGGTTAATTAAATTCATTTAAAAACAACTTTTGGGTACCACCTTAATTAACCTTCCAGATTTCCTTGTTATTCTGCTCCTATTCAGTGCTATCAGTCTGCCAGAGTGAGGGTTAGAAACCCGCACCTTGTCAGGTAGGAGGGGAGGGTGGGAAATAGCATTTGTTCCTCGGTTTGATTAATGGAGCTCATTAACTGTCAAATATAAGTCACGAGCAGTCCATCAGAAGAGAACAGCAACACCAGTGACATTTATTACATGGCTAGTGTTCAGAGGGTCCTTAGAAACCAATTTCCATTCTTATAGCTTCTGTCCCTAAAATGGGACTTCTCTAGGATTCATAAGCAAGCCTGATCAAAATGCCAAAGAAAGAAATGAGAAAGAAGAGAAAAAAGGCCTTAAGATAACCAAAGCACAAAACCAACCCCAAACACTCAAGGCAGAGATACAGCAGCAAAATTGTCAGCTGCTTCCCTTTATACCGGCTGAGCCTGGGTGTTATTTACACAGTTTCAGAAGAGTTGCTGTTTTGGGGTTTTCCTGTGACTTCACAAAGACACTGGGCATCAAAGATGTTTGGTTGATGGTCCCAAAACAGTGGAAACTGACACTGTTTTTCTGAATTGATCACTATATTCATACGTGTCTGTTTTCCCTACTTTCCTAAAATGCTTCCAGACCACGAACTTGAATGAGGACTTGGCCTGACTACACAATGGGCTGATGTTTCAAGTGCAAAACCTCAGTGCAGTGAACCAGGCAATCCTCTGAAAGCATTTATGCTCTCTAGCAGTGTGGCAAGACTTTTTCTTCTTTTAAACTCATAAATAAGTATCAGGAAAGGGTGCTTCTCCTAAGTGATCCGTGGTTTACCCAGAGAAATGGATATGGAATGAAATCAAATTTTTGATTTCTATAGCGATGGAATCCTTTAAAACCTGGCCTCTAGTTCTCATTTGCCACCAAACCAGCTGCGAGTCTTATTTTCCTTACCTACAGTGTGAATGTATTGGATGTATTTACAGCCTCTTCTGGCTCGAAAATTATATGGCTTTCTGATTATCGGTAGTTTTCTATCAGTTCTATTATTTTACAACACCGTGAAGTGGGTATTGTTATTTCCCCCATTTATAGAGGAGTAAACTGAGGTACAGAAATGTGAAGTAACTCTCGTAAGGGCACCAAGTTAGTAAATGCACAAGGCAGGAGATGAACAGATCCTGTTGGCTTAACCAGTAGGTTGTTTCTAAGATCTTTTCTAGCTCTAATGGTCTATGATTCAAAGCTACGTGAACTGCAACTTTTCTTTAAGTTACTATCATTGGCTAGCCTGGGGAGATTTTAATAAAATGTAACAGTCACAACTTATTCCTCAGTCTCCTCCAACCTCTTCTGTTCACAACGGAAAGTGATAATGGGACAAAGCCAGAGGACCCTATGAATTCCCAGTGCCCCCTTGGTTTCTCCTGCCTCTGAAGAGCAGAGAAATGAACCAGGAAATGGGAGAATTGCTGCGTTACTCTAAAACAACTTCAAGGAAGTATCTTTAACTTGAAGGAAAGATGGGTCAAGAAGTACAATTTCCTGAAAAAATATCAATACCTTAGAACAGAGGTCTTCAAATTTTGAAAGGCATTAGAATTACCTATGGAGTTACTAGAAATGCATGTTCATGGGCACCACCATGGAGATTCTGATCTGATATGTGGGACTCAAGTTTCTGAATTTTTATCAAACTCTCTAGGTCATTCTGATGCAACTAAATAACATTAAAGAAAACCTGTCCTACAGACTCTCTGGAGTTCATTTGAGCTGCTATGACAAAATACCATAGACCGATTAGCTTATAAACAGCAGAAATGTATTTATCACAGTTCTGGACACTGGAAGTCTGAGATCAGGATGCAAGTATGGTTGGGTGAGGGCTCTCGACTGGTTTCAGACTTTTCTTTGTATCCTCACACAGCCAAAAAGGCTAGGACTCTCTCTGGGTCCTCTTATTAGACACTAATCCCACTCATAAGAATCCAGTCTCATGGTTTATGCTCCTCCCAAAGGCCCCAGCTCCTAATACCATCATCTTTGGGGGTTAGGATTTCAACATCTGAATTTTGTGGGGTCACAAACATTCAGACCATAGCCGGCAGTGTAGCCAGTTGGTCTTGAAATAGTTCTGTGCTGTCTTTGAGGTCTTCCCATAGATTTTTACACTCTTAAGTCAAAATTCAAGGTTGATGTGTTCATCTTCCTTCTTGCCATCTCTACCTGGCTGTCTCTTAGTCATCTCATATTTAGCTTAACACAAAGCTTTTGAGTTTTTCTCCCCTGAGTATTGTTCTCCACGTCTTCCCCAACCCTGATGATTAAAACAAAAAATCAGTAAATCCTCTGTGCCTCCTCCTGTCCTGCCCATACTTTGACTTTCCTACTCTCCATCCCTTCCTCCAACTTCTAACCTACCTCCAAAAGAGATCTTTTGTTTACTTTTCTCCATTGCCACTATCATCATGTTAGTCCAAGCCAACACTATATGTTACCTGGATTTCTGGTCTTCCTGAGTCCAGTCTTATCCCTGCAACTGACCTTCTACATAGTAGCTAGTGATTTTTCAAATATGTTAATCAGACAACAACATTTTTCCCACTTGAATCACACTAATGGCCTCTCATTGAAAATAGAATGAAATTCACACTCCTTAGCATGGCCTGCTAAGCCATGAATGGCTGCTCCCTGCCCAGCTCCAGACATACCAGCTTTCTATCAGCATGTAGGCTGAGCCTTTCCCTCTGCCCAGGGCTGCTATGCTCATGATGTCATCTGCCTGCAAGGTTTTCCCACTGAATCACTTCTGATCCTTTAGATCCCGGGTGAATTGTCATCAACTCAGAGAGGTGGGTCTTGACTTCTCTGGACACTTTCTACCTCATAATCTCTTCCACAAGTTATCTGCATTTCCTTCATAGCATTTATCTCTATCTAAAATTGTTTATTGCCTGTTTCCCCCAACAGAAGGTAACCACCATGGAGTCAGAAACTTCATGTGTCTTGTTCTCCATTGTACCTCAGTGCCTAGCACCATACCTGGCACTTAGCAAAGACATGACAAATATTTATTGCATTTAAATCCTGTGTTAATAATTGTTTGAATATTTCCTTCTTTAAAAATATGTAAAAATGGGATTATGTGGATAAAGGTATAATTAATCTAGAAGGTAAAATTCTGGAAAAACAAAAGAGTAGATTTTGTGCAGTATATCTCCTTTATCTCTTAAAATCCCACACAGCAGAATCTTGTAAACTAGGAGAGCCCTTCCACATTAGTCCTATCCATGCTGATTATATCTAAGGTGAGTGTATTTCTTAACTCATGGCTCTCTCTTCTCAAGGCAAAAGGCAGCTGATCTCCTGATTCATAACCCAGCCCACTGTGCTCAGGGTGGCCTCCCCAGCCTGGATATAGAGGGTTCACTGAACATAATGAAAGATACTTGGCTCTAAGCAATTACAAAAACAAATGATGATGAACTGCTTTGTGCTCTCCTCTGCTGTGAAACTCCTTATCTGCTGTTAGCTCACAAAGCACCCTGTTGTGGAAATGTGATTGCACTTTGAATGATCGGATGAATGAAACACAGGTAGATTCCTCCAAAGACTGCATGAGGGTAATTCTCTTTGCTTAAGTGTTACAGACAAATTAAGTTCAAATTCTTTCAAACAACAGAATGTTACTTTTTCCCCCTTAGCTCAGATTTAAGAATTAGCTCAAATATAAATCTCTTTGCAAGCTGCCACTTTGTATTTTGAAAGACTTTAAGCATGCTCCCCTTCTATGCCAGAGGGGCCAAGTGAAAAAGTAGTAATTAAAAATCTTTTTATTTTTGCAGTTATTTTGGGGTTGTTGTTTTCTTGGCCCCAGTACATTCTCCCTTCCTCTGGTAGGACATCTTGATTTTGCTTTAGCAAAGAATCCTTCCCTAACTCTTACTCCAAGTGATTTAGCTAGGATAAATCCACCCTGGGTGTAAGAATGGAAACAATTCATAAACTGTTCCAATCAGATTGTTTCTCCCTGGAATTTTAATCTTGAGTAGAGTAACTCAACCATTGAAAATGGTAGTATGTGATGGTGGTCCAGAAGAGAGTTTTCATTGGTTTCTGTTACTAAAGTTTCCAGAGCTCCTGGCTCCTGTGTTTTCAGAGACCTGTTTCTTAAGCTTTTCGTTTAACTGTAAGAGGTATTCCATGTTACTACACTTGTTCTGATTATCTATTGACACTCCACTGCAGAGTTCAGTGGCATAAAATAATGATTTTTATTAAACCTATGGTTCTCTAAGTTAGGAATTAGGGCCGGCACAGAGTAGGTGGCTAGTTTCTGCTCCACCATGACTGGGCCCTCAGTCCAGTAGGTACTGTACACCTGTAATAATTTTGTAGCCACCTCCTACTGCTGTTGTGGCAAGCTCAAGTGTTGTGAGTACCTGTTGAAAACACCGGGTGATGCTAGTCACCTCCAGGTGAGCAGTTCGTCTCTCCAGTAGATTGTGCATCACGATAAAAGTGATCTCTCATGATTCTCTCATATTTTTCATCGCATTTAGTGCAATACCGTAAACCTTGAGTAACACCATGGAACCCGTATTGAAGTGCCACTAATGATGCTGGAAGTGCTTCCGAGAAGCAGAGAAAAGTCAAGGCATTACAAGAAAAAGCTAAATTGCTGGATATGCACTGTAGATTGAGGTCTGCAACTTCAGTTGCCCACCATCTCAAGATAAAGGAACCCAGCATAAAGACCTAAATAAAAAGAGGAAAGGAAAGTCGTTAAGCTGTCGCTGAAGCTATGCCAGCAGGCACGAAAGCCTTGCACATTTTGTGAAATACCTTTGTTATCTTGTATCAAAAATCTGGGTGCAGGATTGCTGTAAGAAAGGCATACCTATAGATCCTCGTACGATTTGAGAAAAAGTGAAGTCATTACATGACAACTTAAAGCAAAAAGAAGATGAAGCATCTAAAGCGGAGAACTGGATTATAGCAAAGGATGGGGTTTGATAACTTTAGAAAGAGTTTTGGCTTAAAAACATGTCAGGATGATGGGAGAAGAAACTTCTGCTGACCAAGAGGCAGCAGACAAGTTCCCAGATGCCATTAAGAAAATTAACGAGGAGAAAGGATGTCTGCCTGAATAAGCTGTAAATGTAGACGAAAGTGCCCTATTCTGGAGTAAAAAATGCCACAAAAGACACTTATTAATAAGGAAGAGAAGCAAGCACCTGGATTGAAGGCAGGAGGGATAGGGTAACACTACTGTTTTGTGCAAATGCATTCAGATTTATGATCATGATCACCCTTATCTATAAAGCTGTTAACCCTTGAGCCTTGAAGGGAAAAGATAAACACCAGCTGCCAGGCTTTTGGTTGTACAGTATGACGGCCTGGACAATGAGAACCCTTTTTCTGGATTGTTTCCACTGATGCTCTGTCCCTGAAGTTGGAAGTACCTTACCAGTAAGGGACTCCTTTTAAAGTTCTTTTGATATTGGACAATGCTCTTGGCCACCCAGGACCCCATAAGTTCAACATTTAAGGCACTGAGGCGGTCTACTTGCCCCCAAATATAATGTCTCTAATTCAGCCTCTAGATCAGGGGCTTATAAGGATCTTTAAGGCTCATTACACACAGTACTCTATGGAAAGGATTCTCAACAACATGGAAGAGAACCCTGATAGACAGAACATCATGAAAGTCTGGAAGGATTACACCAGTGGAGATACCATAATTTATAGAAAAATCTGTGAAAGCCATCAAGCCCCAAACAACAAATTCCTGCTGGAGAAAACTGTGTCCAGATGATGTACATGACTTCACAGGATGTATGACAGAGCCAATTAGGAGAATCATGAAAGATTATGGATATGACAAAAAATGTGGGGAGTGAATGGTTTCAAGATATGGATCTTGGAGAAATTCAAGAGCTAATAAACACCACACCAGGGACCTCCTGTACCACAGAGACCAAGACAGTCTGCATTAGAAGGGTAAGAGACATGGCTACAAGGTGACTGTATTTCACCTCCCTCAGACCAGTGCAGCACCACATGGAGAGGCTCTTCCCTGAGCCTCTGGTTTCTCCAGTGGGAAAAGAGAAGCCGGGAGAACAACCAGCACTCCCAAAGCTGCCCAGCACTGTGGGTTGCTTCGTGGAAGCCCCATTCTGATCTTGCACCACAAGAATTGCAGAGGAATCTGCAATATGATTGTGAAGGAGAAAGGGGGAGGGGCTTGAACAACCAGTAGCTCTTGGCAGACAGAGTTCATTCCTGTAGAGCCCAAGTAGTAATTGCAAACAGTGGCTTTACTCATCTGCAGATCCAAGTTGGGGGCACACTCTGACCGGGGAACTCAGCTGGGAGCAGACCTGCCTGATTTATAAAGGTCCTCAAGTTTTGCTAGCCCTAGAGCTCAAGTTTGCCCATATCTAGGCAAGGAGCTCAATGACAGCCCCAACCACTGTGGAGTGTCTTCTGGCCCTAGCTGACTGGAAGGGCTGGTGACAACTCCTGGAAGCAGTGCAGCCCAGAGGCACTTGAGCTGAAAAGTGAGTGGGCAGAGCTGATCATCCCCAGAGCAAAACCAGTACTGGGCCTGGAGTGTTCTGGTGTTACACACAGGCAGGGAGATTAAATCATAGCCAAGGCTGAGGGTAACACCCAGCCTCTCCCAAGCAGAGAGCTTATTTGGGAAATTGAGAGTAGCCTGGAGTGGCCACTCCTCCTCCACCCAGGCAAGTGAGCTGAGACACAGCACCACCCACTGTGGAGAGTGGCCTCATCTGACTAGAAGGGCTGGTGACAACTCCTGGAAGCTGTGCGGCCCAGTGGCACTTGAGCCTATAGGTAGGCAGGCAGAGCTAAGGGTTTGCAGGACAAAGCCAGTAGTCCTGCTTGATCAGGGAACTTGGGAAGTGGGTCAGCTTGAGGTAAGAAAACAAAGAGCTTTAGCAGCTTTAGGGCTGTTTTTCCCACTGCATCCAGGCAGGGAATGTAATTTGTAGTCCCACTCATTGCTGAATATAGCCTTTAGCCTGTTCAAATAGGTAACCTAACCCATGCAACATATGGGAAGCTGCATAGCCCATTCAACAGCCCTATGTCCAGTGGCACTTGAAAAATCCATGGCTACCTCCATCTTCAGAGCAAACATGGTGACCTCAACTGACCACGGAATTAAGTGCACACTCTGGCCTGGTTCAGGTTCCCAAATAATGAGGTGTATGGGCCCTGAGTCCTGTCCTGCTGTTCTGCCAGGTCAGGAAAGATAATTCATAGGCCCATTTACTACTGAATATGGTACCCAGTCCTGACAGTCTAGTAAGCCTGACCAGAGAATCCAGGCAACTGTGGAGCCCATCCTACAGCCCCACTTGGGTAGGGAACCATCCCATCAGTCCTCTACAACTATTGTCAGCCAGTGATCCTCCCCACCCCCATCCCCATCCTCAGAGTTTGAACAGTTGCCTCACCCTAAAATAGACCATAACAGTAGGTCCCAACTGCCCAAGGACATTACCAGCAGACACACCCAAAACCCAAACTGAGCTGACTGATGAAGAACTGTCCCTGCCAAAGCAAACCTATAAAGTCTGGAAGAGGAACCCGATTAATCAAATATGTAGATACAAGTGTAAGGATACAAGGATCACAAAAAATCAGGTAAATATTATGCCACCAAAAGAAACTAATAAAGCTTCAATAACTGATCCTAAAGAAAAGCAAATTTATGAATTATCAAAGAATTTCGAATAATCCTCTTAAGGAAGTCTAGTGAACTACAAGAAAACACAAACAGATAACTAAACAAAAGTAGGAAAATAATGCATGAACAAAATGAGAAGCTCAATAAGGAAATAGCAACCATGAAAACAAAACAACAGGGCTTCCCTGGTGGCGCAGTGGTTGAGAGTCCACCTGCCGATGCAGGGGACACGGGTTCGTGCCCCAGTCCAGGAAGATCCCACATGCCACAGAGCGGCTGGGCCTGTGAACCATGGCTGCTGAGCCTGTGCGTCCGGAGCCTATGCTCCACAACGGGAGAGGCCACAACAGTGAGAGGCCCGCGTACCGCAAAAAAAAGAAAAAGAAAAATAAAGAAGAAGAGTAGAGACAGCCTATGGGAATAATGGGACACAATGAATAGAAGTAATATTTGCATTATAAAAATTTCAGAAGGATAATAGAAAAAGAAAGGAACAGAAAGTATATTTAAAGTAATAAAGGCTGAAAACTTACTGAACCTGGGGAGAGAAATGGACATCCAGATCTATGAGGTCCATAAGACCCTAAATAGGTTGAACCTGAACAGGGCTACCTTGAGACACATTACAATTAAATTGTCAAATGTCAAAGACAAAGAAAGAGGTTTAAGATCAGCAACAGAAAAGAGAGGAATTACATACAAGGAACTTCTGTAAGACAATCAGTGGATTTCTCAACAAAAACCCTTTAAGGCAAGAGAGAAAGGGATAACATAGTCAAACTATTGTAAGAAAATAACTCTTAACGAAGAATTCTGTGTCTGGTGAAGCTGTCCTTCAGAAACAAAGGAGAGATAAAGACTTCCTTAAACCAACAAAAGCTGAGGGAGCGCTTACCCCAGACCTGACTTACAAGAAATGCGACAGGAAGTTCTCTGAGTAGAAGTAAAAGAATGCTAATTAACATCATAAAAACATAAAAAGGTAGTGTAAATCTCACTAGTAATGGTAAATATATAGTCGTAGTTAATTCTACAATATGGTAATAGCAGTGTGTAAGTCACACACAACTTTAGTTTGAACATTAAAAAATAGCAGTAAAAATAACCATAACTACAACAATCTATTATTAGTAACACAATGTAAAAAACAATGTACATCATAACAAAAATAACCTAAAATGTGAAGGAAAGGAGAAGTAAAACTGTAAATTTTATGAATTCTATTGAAGTTATCAGTTTAAAATAAGGTATTATAAATTTAAGATATTTTATGTAAGCATCATTGTAACCACAAGGGAAAATCGTCTATTAATTACACAAGAGAACATGGTAAAGAGGTCAAAGTACACTGATACCAGAAGACATCAAAACACACACAAACACAAAGATATCAGGTTAAGAAATAAGAAACAATAGATCTATAACACAGTTAACAAAATGGCAATAGTAGGCCCCTACCTATCAATAATTACTTTAAATGTAAACAGATTGAACTTATTTAAATAAACAAATAAATAAATGTAAAAAATATAGAATGGATTAAAAAAATAATATCCAACAATATCCTTCCTACAAGAGATTCACTTTAGCCTTAAAGACATACATAGACTGAAGTTGAAGGTATGGAAAGAGACATTTCAAGCAAATGGTAACCCTAAAAAGAAAAAAAAAGCCAGGATGACTGTACTTATATCAAAAAATATAGACTTTAAATCAAAAATGGTAAAAAGACAAAAAAGTCATTATATAATGAGAAACGGTTCAACCCATCAGGAAGCTATAACAATTGCAAATATTTATGTGCCCGACATTAGAGAAGCTAAATACATAAAGCAAAAACTAACAGAGATAAAAAGAGAAATTAACAGTAATATGATTAAGAGTTGGGGATTTTAATACCCCATTCTCACTATAGACCAAATAGACCTAACAGACATATACAGAACATTCTGTCCAACAACGGAATACATATTCTTCTCAAGTACACATGGAACATTTTCTAAAATAGACCATATATAGTCCACAACACGAATGTTACCAAATTCAAGAAGACTAAAATCATACCAAGTTTCTTCTCTGACTACAATCGCATGAAACTAGAAATCAATACAAGGGGAAAACTGGAAAATTCATAAACATATGGAAATTAATCAACACCTTCTTGAACAACGAATGGATCAAAGAATAAATTAAAGAGGGTGTAAGAAAGTTTCCTGAGACACAAAAATGGAAATACTACACACCAGAACTCGTGGGATGAAGCAAAAGCAGTTCTAAGAGGCAAGTTCATAACAACAAATGTCTACATTAAGAAACAAGAAGGATTCCAAATAAATAAACTAACTCTATTCCTTAAGGAAATAGCAAAAGAAGAACAAACTAAGACCAAAGTTAGCAGGAGAAATGAAACAATAAAGATTATTATTATTAAAAAGTACAGAAATAAATGAAATTGAGAACAGAAAAACAATAGAAAAGTTTAACCAAACTAAGAGCTGGTTCTTTGAAAAGATTAACAAAACTGACAAACTTTTACCTAGACTGACTGAGGAAAAAGAGAAAGGACCCAAATCAACAAAATTATAAATAAATTAAAAAATGGAGACATTACAATTGATACCACAGAAATTCAAAGGATGACAAGAGCTACTATAAACAACTATATGCCAAGAAACTGGACAGCCTAGAAGAAATTTTAAAAATTCTTAGAAGCACACAATTTACTAAGACTGAATCAGGAAGAAGTAGAAAATCTGAATAAACCAATTACTAGTAAGGGAATTGAATCAGAGATCACAAATCGCCCAGTGAAGAAAAGCCCAGGGCCAGATGGTTTCATTGGTGAATTTTACCAAATGTTTAAAAAATAATTAATATCAATTCTTCTCAATCTCGTCCAAAATATCAAAAGGGGGGGAGGGGACACTCCCAAACCCATTGTACGAGGCCAGCATTATCCTGACACCAACACCGGAAAAACATGACTAGAAAAGAAAACTACAGAGGCCAATATCCCTGATGAATACAGATGTAAAAATCCTTAATAAAATACCAGCAAATTGAATTTAGCAGCACATGAAAGGAATCATACACCATGATCGAATGGGATATATCTCTGGGATTCAAGGATGCAACATACATGAATCGATCAATGTGATACAGCACATTAATAGAATGAAAGAAAAAATCATCTGATCATCTCAATTGATACAGAAAAAAAGCACTTGACAAAATTCAGCATTCATTCATGGTAAAAACTGAACTATTAAAGAACATATTAAAGGCCATATATGATGTGCCCACAGCTAACATGATACTCAATGGTGAAAGGTTGAAACCTTTTCCTCTAGGATCAGGAACAAGCCAAGGTTTCCCACTCTCACCACTCTTATTCAGCATAGTATTAGAAGTCCTAGCTAGAGCAATCAGGCAACAAAAAGAAATGAAAGGTATCAGGACTGGAAAGGAAGAATTAAAATTGTCTCTATTTGTAGATTACATGATTTTATATATAGAAAATCCTAAAGACTCAACCAAAAACTGGATAGATCTAATCAATTCAGTAAAGTTGCAGGATACAAAACTAACATATAAAAATCATTAATCTTTCTATACACTAACAATGAACTTTCTGAAAAAGAAATAAAGAAATTTATCCCATTTACAACAGCACCAAAAACAATAAAATACTCAGGAATAAATTTAAATATGGAGGTAAAACTTATGTACTCTGGAAACTATAAGACGCTGATGAAAGAAATGAAAGAAGACAAAAATAAATGGAAAGTCATCCATGTACATGGATTGGAAAGATTAGTGTTGTTAAAATGACAATACTACCAAAAACTACCTATATATTGAATGCAATCCCTATCAAGATTGCAATGGTATTTTTTTTACAGAAGTAGAGAAAAGCACTTCTAAAATTTATATGAACCACAAAACACCCTGAATAGCCAAAGAAATCCTGAGAATGAAGAACGAAGCAGGAGGCATCACACTTCCTGAGTTCAAGCTATACTACAAACCTATAGTCATTAAAACAGTATGGTACTGGCATTAAAAACAGACAAAGAAACTAATGGAACAGAATCAAGAGCCCAGAGATAAACCCAAGAATATACAGTCAACTAATATTTGACAAAGGAGTCAAGAATACTACAGTATTCTGTAGAGTTCAGTACAGCTAAGGTTTAGAGTGAGAGAGCCTCGTTGGTGGTGTAGTTGCCAATGGAGATTTAGGAAGGGGCAAGCTCGTGACAGGCTCCAGACCATCACTGTTTTCCATACCATCTAATGCAAAAAGTGGGAAGTGTGCTGTTGTTTGTGCTTTTGCTGGAAGGGCTCCTTTTGACAGCCCATAAAGCCATGATTGATGCGCAAAATAATATTTCTCAGGACTTCCCTGGTGACACAGTGGTTAAGAATCTGCCTACCAATGCAGGTGACGTGGGTTCGAGCCCTGGTCCAGGAAGATCCCACATGCCATGGAACAACTAAGCCTGTGTGCCACAACTACTGAGCCTGCCCTCTAGAGCCCGCGAGCCACAACTACTGAACTCATGCACCACAACTACTGAAGCCTGTGTGCCTAGAGCCCGTGCTCTGCAATGAGAAGCCAGCTCAATGAGAAGACTGTGCACTGCAACGAAGAGTAGTCCCTGCTCGCCACAACTAGAGAAAAGCAACAAAGATCCAACACAGCTAAAAATAAATACATAAATAATAAAATAAATTAAAAAATAATATTTCTCAGCTTTTGCCACCTTGCTATATAGTTCCCACATGTGCTTAAGGGAAAATTTGAATCACCAGAGTCATTGATAAGCTTAGAATATACTATTCTTGAAAGGTTCTGAGAAGAGCTGGTCATCCTTATTTCTCTGCCTCAGACAGATTTTTGGAGAAACATTTTAGTGTTTGCATGACCTTTAATCAGATATACTGCACTTTTTAATTTATTTTTATTTATTAAAATTTTTTTAACATCTTTATTGGAGTATAATTGCTTTACAGTGGTGTATTAGTTTCTGCTTTATAACAAAGTGAATCAGCTATACATATACATATGTCCCCATATCTCCTACCTCTTGGGTGTCCCTCCCATCCTCCCTATCCCACCCATCTAGGTGGTCACAAAGCACTGAGCTGATCTCCCTGTGCTATGCAGCTGATTCCCACTAGCTATCTTTTTTACATTTGGTAGTGTATATATTTCCATGCCACTCTCTCACTTCCTCCCAGCTTACCCCTCCCCCTCCCCGTGTCCTCAAGTCCATTCTCTAGTAGGTCTGCGTCTTTATTCCCATCTTGCCCCCAGGTTCTTCATGACCTTTTTTTTTTTTTTAATATTCCATATATATGTGTTAGCATACGGTATTTGTTTTTCTCTTTCTGACTGACTTCACTCTGTATGACAGACTCTGGGTCCATCCACCTCACTACAAATAACAATTTCACTTCTTTTTATAGCTGAGTAATATTCCATTGTATATATGTGCCACAACTTCTTTATCCATTCATCTGTCCATGGACACTTAGGTTGCTTCCATGTGCTGGCTATTGTAAACAGAGCTGCAATGAACATTGTGGTACATGACTCTTTTTGAATTGCGGTTTTCTCAGGGTATATGCCCAGTAGTGGGACTGCTGGGTCATATGGTAGTTCTATTTGTAGTTTTTTAAGGAACCTCCATACTGTTCTCCATAGTGGCATCAATTTACATTCCCACCAACAGACTGCACTTTTTTAGATCCCAGTAAATTACTGCCTTCCTGTAAGTACTGGAGGGACTTAACGGTACCATTAAGAAATGCATAAGTATCATGTTTTTATTTTTTTCTTCATGCAGGTTTTATTCCTGCCAGAAACTTTTTTTTTCAGTTTTGCCTATGGAAATTAAGCATGATTTAATTAGCAATAAAAGTTTTCCAAGTTATCTTCCTTCTGGGTCTAATGTAATTCCTAGAGCCCTTCTTATGCTATAAAAGGACTGGGTTCTTCAAAATCTCTCCTTCTTAATCATCACTAGCTTATTAGCATCACCTCTCTTCACTCTTTTTTTTTCTCTTCCTCTGAAGAATAGTGACACTGATCTGAAAATCAGGACACATTTCCACATAACTGAACATTCTTTACTAGATGTCATATCCAACTTCAAAGTATGAGAATTGCATTCCTATATTAGCTAGGACTGTCTTGTTTCAAGTGACAGAAATGAATTCAACCTGGTTTGAGCAAACAAAAGACATTTATTGGGTTCCTCCAATGGAAGAGTCCAGAGTGTCCTACTTCAGGCCTGGTTGGGTCCAGGGACTCAAATTACATTGCAGTCTCTCTCCCCAGCTCTTGGCTCTGCTTTGCTCTGTGTTAACTTCAATTTTAAAAGGTTCTTACCATGTGGTGGCTATTTGTGTCCTGGGGAGGCAATATTCCTACTGGCTAGGAACTGGACATATGTAGATAGAAGTGGTTTCATGAAAAACCAAGGTTTTGCTACTAAGTAAAGGGGGATGGATGACAGAGAGGCAAAAATGACAGATTTCCCTATACAATTACTTTTATTAAAAGTTTTAAGATTTATGATACCTAAAATACAGTAAAATCATCATCTTATTTTACAGACATGGTAAGGCCTCATAATTTAGTCATTGTATTTTTGAGGTCCCAGGATTTCAAATTATGTGATATATAAACTTTGAAACTCATGTAAAGAGTTCTACAGTTTCCACAGGGGAATTTTGTCTAAACAGTGAGGTTATTAAATAAAAAATTCCTTTGTCTCCATTTCTTCAGACACATTGCTAACATTTTCATAAGGATGATATAGTTCTGATTTGGGGAAGACAAGAACCTGATAAATTTTCTTAGCAGTCTTTTAAGCCCTGATCTCATTTTCTTAGCAGTCTTTTCTGTGCCTAAAAGGAGTCTATTATCCTTTGCTTCATTACGTATGTCCACATGTAATGCAAGAGCATTTTCTGGTAGGTGCATCTAAAACTCCACAGGATACCTATCAACACCCAGGGCTCTGCCTGCAGAGGGATCCCTAACAGTTCATTTTACCTCTCTTGGAGCAATAGGAACGTATTTTGCCACCCTCACTAATTGAAAGAAACTGGACACTTCTAATGAAATGTTGACATTTCTGCAGGTTACGCAGTATAAAGAAAAAGTCAGATTCTTTTTATTAAAGACAATAAAACATCCTCATTATATCCTCTGACTTTGTAGAATTCCTATCTGTATTCTATGGAATAACATGATTGATGAGTTGAGGTCTTCACTTACAGGAAGCAAATAGTTTTCCCCCTTTTTTCCCTAAATTTAGGATGACTTTGAATCATTTGCCTTGGCCTGTTGTGCACATTAACATTTGCCTCATTCTCTGCTTCTTTGCAGCAAGCCATTGAATGCTGGCCTCACTTCTTCATCCAACTTGCTTTTGAAGATGAGATTTCAGTTTCCTGAATGAATGCCTTTGGTCCTGTTCTTTTCAGGTAAAATGTAAATAGCTAATTAGCAGCTCTCTCGTCTTCATGATCTTAGGGTTTTGCATATGAGTTATGGAGAGGATTCAGAATTATTATTATTTTTGAGCTAATTATCCAAGTTGATTAGAGAAGACTTTAAAAATTAAAAAAAAAAAACACGAAACTCTCCCTGTTTATTACCAATGAGTGCCATCTGGAGCTGTTGGGAGAGATGAGAGTGATTTGGTGCTTTGATTAGGTCACATGATTGGCCACCAGCACTGATAATCACATCATTAATGGCATATGGACAGAGGAAATTACCTGCAGCAAGAGGAGAGAACAGAGGGCGAGACCATTTTCCACCCTGACCTTTAGCACACAGCTCCTCAAGGAGAGAGCGAGGAAAGGTGGATGCACAGAGAAGACCTCAGTAATGTGCCACACAGTATAAATGGATCCATAGCTCCAGGGTGGGCTCCCCGGTGGCTAAACAAACACGTCATACCTGACCACTGGGCAGAGTATAAGAACAGCTACCATCTGCTCTGAGTTTACTAGATCCAAGGTGCTGTGCAACATATTCTACAACATCAATTTGTTCTTTAATCTCACAACAACTATACCAGGGATTACTATTGCCTCCATTTCATATATGACAAACCGAGTCTAACAGACATTAAGTAACTTGGTGAAGTTCACACAGCTAGCTGGTGAGTGGCAGACTTGAAGTTTGAATCCAGATCCACTTAATGTCAAACCCGGTTCTTATCCACCGGATCCACCAATTCCAGGAGGCTACTGGTAGATGGACCCATAGAAGGGCAGATAATAAGCTTGAGACTCATGGTGTTTTTGTCCACTTATATTCCCTTCACTGGGGACAGTGTGAGCTTTCTGAGGGGGCATCAGATGAGTCAGCACATAATAATAATGATAAAACTTCAAAGCCTAATATTTATAGTACTTCCCATATAATGTGTCATCATTTGATCCTCTCATGTACCCTCTAAGAAAGGAAGCTCTATTAAGTGATTCAGGAAGGGCTGCCCTTGGCCCAATACTACTATACTATCCACTGTACACAAAGTGGAATGGAGACATAGTATCAAACATGGATGGAGCAGAGTCAGATGTCAATGGTGGGGTGAAAATAATAACTAGAGAAAAAATAATAAGAAGAATACTCCCCTCATATTGAGAACTCTGAGCCAAGCTGGGATCTTAGCACTTCACTTATTTTGTTATTTTTAAGTCAACTTTGCTGACATATAATTTACTTATGATGAACGGCATATATGAAAAGTATATAATTTGATGAATTATGACAGATATGTACACCTGTGAAACAACCACCTCAATCAAGACAGAAGACGTCCGTCATCCCCAGAAGGATACTCATATCCCTTTACAGGCAACTCCACCTTCTACCTTTGTTCTCAGGCCATCGGAGATCAATCTGCTTTTTGCCTCTGTAGGTTAGTTTGCCTTTTTAAAAGAATTTTGTATAAATGGAACAATACACTATGCGCTATTTTGTATCTAGTTACTTTCACTCAGAATAATGATTTTGAGGTCATTCATTTTACTGTGTATAGAGTAGATTATTCTTTTTACATATTAGTAGTATTCTACTGTATGGATATATTTGTCTACCCATGATTTATCTATTGATGGACATTTGTATTGTTTCCAGTATGTGGCTATTCCAAATAAAGATGCAATGAACACTAACATTTATGTCCTTGTGTGTTTTTATTTCTCTGGAAGTAGATACTTATGATGGAATGGCTGAGAAACTGTGTAAGAGACTGCCAAATATTTTCCAAAGTGGTGGTATAATTTTATATTCCCGTAAACAGTGTATGAGAGTTTCAGTTGCTCCACATTCTCATCAACACTTTTTACTTTCTTTCTGATTTTAGACATTCTAATGGGTGTAAAATGGCATCTCACTGTGGTTTTAATATTCAGTTCCTGATGATTAATGATATTGAGTATCTTTTCAGATGATTATTCACCATTCATATATTTTCTTTTGTGAAGTATCGGTTCAAATCTTTTGCAACTTTTTATTAGATTGCTTGTCGGCTTATTATTGAGTTGTAATGGGACTTAATATATTCTCACTAAAATTCTGTTGTCAGCTAAATGTATTCCCAATATTTTTACCATTCTCTTTTGCCTTCTCATTTTCTTAACTCATTACTGACCAGGGGATTTTGCAGAAACTAACACCTGTGGCCATAATATATCTCCAGTCAAAAATGTGTTAATAGTGTCTTTCAAAGAGAAAACTTTTCATTTTGAATAAATCCAATTTATGATTTTTTCTTTTATGTTTGTATCACTTTATTTACTACAGCACATTTAACTTCTCATCCACCTTGTATGATATTGTAATTGTCTGAATTTTTCAGATGATTAAATTAGCTCTCTCAGAGATTATATAAGTTGCCCAAATAACACATCTGTAAGAATGCTAAATTCGAACCACTGAATGCGTGTGAAGTCAGAGGAATGTAGTCATGGGGTTACTAGCAGGAGAATGCAATGGAGATTCAGAAATGTCTGTGTAGGCAAGTGTGAAGATCAGAAACTAGGGCAACATTTTGAATTCTGTTGAAGAGATGATGATTCATTTCCTGGGAGGAGTTTGATATGAGGATCTATCCAGCCCCTCTTCTTGATTGAGATTTTTCCAGGCTGAAGGATAGGAATTTTTGTGCCTGATGCCTGATGCCCAGCTTATAATCACAAGAACTAAGATAAGAAGCAGTGGGTCTCCTTACTACTAGTCCAGTGCTCTGCCCACACCTCTGGGAGAAAATTCCCATCACAGTCATTATCATGATTTCACAGAAAAATCTATGATTAGCTTAGGTAGTTAAACAAAGTTATATTTTTCTTCTTAGAGAGAATACAAATAGGACATAATTTTTCTTTTGAAATATAAATGGCAAGTAGTCTCTTGACTTCACAAGAGTCAAGAAGGATTGAAGAGTCGCTGCCCAACTTGATCCTCCCACAACTCTTCTCAGAGGAAAACTCAAGAAAACCTCCCTTCCCTCCTCATTTCCTATTATTCAGGCAGACATCATAAACTGCAATTTATTACTCCCTCACAATGGCATCCTGCCCTTTCTCCTGCCATATTTCTCTAGCCAACTCGATGCTCAGATCTATTTCGGCAGATGTGAGTTCTGTATTTCTCTTGCCCCTGGCTACCTTTGAATTACCACAGCTCTGCAGCGCTGTAGGTCTATCATCTGAAGGTGTGACAAAGAATATTGTACAACTACCGTCGATAGCAACTTTAAATGGAAATTAGATTCTTTCCCTCCTTATTTTTATGTTTAATTTGGGCAAACTACATTTCCAGACATCATGTTCACTGCAATCATCTATCTTTTAGAGAGCAATAGTGGTCCTGCTTGCTTAAGTACCTTGCATTTTTCATATCAGTCTTTCTTTCTTTCTTTCTTTCTCTCTTTTTTTTAGTAGCATACCTGTGCCACACGGAAGGGCATAATGTGCTTTCATGAATCTGACTACTCTTTCAAGCAATAGGAAATGGGAGAGTCACCTACCCTGCTGATGAAATGCACTGCAGTGGTCTGGGGGACTTTAACTCCTGGATTCTATTACAAGAGTTATATATGCATCTTCAGGAGAAATGCCCTGGAGCCCAGATAGATCTCTGGAAGACTGAACTTTAAACCTTATAGTATCTTTGAAAATGTAAGGGGGCGGCAGATCTATGGGAACACCAAAAAAGTAACCAGTACACAACCAGTAAACCCTTTGAAATAAAGAAGTCAAATAAGCTGTTTGAATAAACTGAATGCTCAAGTCCACCAGAACAGTAGATCTAACCCAGTGTGAACATCTCAGGTTATCTTTATATGACAAAATGTTTTGTTCATTTATTAGGGGAACAAAGGTCCTTTGGGTCAATCTAACTCTTGCAAAGCTTATAGACAAAAAGAATACTGTTGGGTTTAACGGTCATTCTCAGCTTGCCTCCATCAGCTATATCTTGCCCTTCTCTTCCCTGCTCTTTGTCCCAGGAAGGCTGACCTCTGTGCATTGAATGGCCTAGGCTCTTGCCCTCTGGTCTCTGGTTGAGTTGGACCAATGGGAGACACTGATAGGAGAATGGAGAGTGGGAGGAGACAGAGGGTAGAGCATTCATTCCTCCCTTGCCCTCCCTTCTGCTTTCTTATGGTGCTGGCAGTGACTATGCTCCTCTGCAGTCCTTGCATCTACCAGCCAGCCACTCCATGGCTCCAACTATTCTGGGTCTGGTAACACCTTTCCCCCTCCTGCTCCTTCAAACCTAGGGCTGATAATGGATTCCCACTGTTGCCATTCTCTGGCTGTCTTATATCTCTAATTGTTTTCTTCAATCCTGTCTATACTTGCATAATTGTCCAATCATGAAATTATTTTTAATTAAATTTTTTTTGCATCTATTTCCTGAAATGATTCAACTTGAGTTTTCTTGATAGAAACTTTTTCTTGACAAGTTGGTTCTTCTCTCAGTGTGATTACTTAGCAAGCTACAAATGCTTATTGCTAATGGTATCTTAAGCATGTTTTGAGCAAATAAAACACACACAAATTCTCTAATAGTCATGAATTGAATAATCACAAATAATGCCATTTATACTCAACCCCTTATCTGCCTAGCCTCTTTAGATATTGGAGTTTGTAACCTGCTATGTTGCTTCCCTGGCTTTGAAAAGTCCCAGTAAAGATTCAGGTGAGGCATTTACAAAAGTGCTTGAAACAGGTTTAATTTCTCTTTAGGAAGTCTTGTGCTGCAGGTGAGCTGGTATTCAAAGAACCTCTTGCCTTGGTGCCTGGCAAGCATGATGCAACTATCCTCTGCCTGCCTCCCTTCCCAAGATCTCATTCTAAGTCCTAGGCAATTAGACCACTATAGTGATTGTTTCTAAAGCTCACTCACTCTTTAAGGGCAGAATATATACATTAAAACACTATCCTTTAAATTTTTTTTCCTGGGTTAGCGACAACACTTCAGCCCATTAAAACAGGGTGGTGGGGGAAGGAGGGACCTTAAACTGTAATGGACTTGGAAAACTGACCCAATTTGCCGCTTATACATTTTACCTTTTTTTAGGTGAAATGAAGCTAACGAGCTTACTGTTTCCATTTTCTGATTCCACTATTTTTCCAATAAGGAAGATGTTTGCTTGCTGTAAATTAACTACTTGGAAACTATATCAATTCCTCTTGTAATTTTAGCTTTTCCAAATTAGTTTCATATTTTTAGGTACTGCCAATCAAGAAATTGCTAATGGTAATTTTAAAAATACTTCAAACATTCATGGTGACTAGACTCTATAACTGAAAATGTACAAAAATGGTATTTCTTATCTTTTTTTTTTTTCAATTAGGATCCCTCTCAAGTGTAATTCATTCAATAAATACTAAGCACTTATTATGAGCCAGTGCTGGTCATGGCTATGAATATAACTATAAAAAAAGACATAGTCTCTTACCCTAAATGAGTTCAATTCCCAGCCCATGCAGACATACCATAATTTGACAAGTTCCACAGGAAATCTTGGAAAATTCATTATTTGCAGTCGCAACTATTCCTGAGCATTGGAGATCCACAAACTAGGGTAATTTATGACTCTGCTTAAGCATGGATTGAACTTCTCAGACTTTGGGGTTGGTCTGAGAACAGGGCAGATAACTGATCTAGTGGGTGAGCAAATCTGACATCTCAGTATCTACATCTCATCATGGCCTTAATGCTCACAACCCACATTAAGTAATAAAAACTTTATCTTTGAAAAGAAATCCAACTGCAGTGTTTGTGACAATGTGAGGAGAAGTAAGCAGTCTAAGAAAATGCTGTTTTTTTACAGAGTGTAGGAATGCTGGATAATTTAAGAAGTAACATGTCACATTCCTTTATGGGTGGGGATATATGACGGGAATGTGTCACAAGTTTTATATAAGTGGCTTTCAAACTTTTTTATCCATAACCTATGTTAAAAATAACTTTTCTTCACAATCTAATAAACACACACACATGCACACACACACAATGAACCAGAACTTCAATAGCACAATACTTGCTTTTACTGTAGGTCATATACTCTGATATTTCCCCAATCCTTTCTCTTTTTCTATTCCTTTTTTTTTTTAAAAAATGCTGATTGTGCCCCACTAAACTGACTTTATGACTGAGTAATGGTTTGAAAATCACTGTTCTATATTAACAATATAAACGAATAAGAAGTCAGTTGATAAAGCTGTTCAGCTGGTTATCCAGCCAGAATTTATTTTAATAGTATTATAAATTACTTTAATCCCATGTTTATAGATTCATTAAGGGTCTTATAGGGTCACTTAAATTTTTCATTTGTTCTTCACTGCACTTTGTGGAAGGAATTATATAATACAATAATACCTTGAATATAGGGGTTTGCAGAGCTCTCAGGAGAAAGTCAAATATAAGTTCAATAAATAAAGTGGCTTAAGAGTATGAATGAGGGAAGGATAATGGTTGAGCGACTGATCTGAGAAAGTACCATATGATAGGACTGTAGAAGATGAGTAGAGTTTGTCAGGTAGAGATTGGGAAAGGACAGTTCAGACTAGAAGGGTGTGATCTAGCTGGGAGACCAGTGAGAAGTAGCTTGTATCTAAGAGGTAGGCAAGAAGATACAGTGAGGACTCAATAATTGAGACTGGAATGTATCGAGTGGCAAAATCAGGGCCTAGTTGCTTCATTTACTTGATGGAACATGAAGTTCCCTTTCACTGAACAAATGGACAACTTTTATAGACATAGATTATTTTATTACAACTGGACAGAACAGGATCCTAGAGTTTCTTTGAGATTCAGGGTGGAATTCAGGAAGAGAAAAAAAATAAAATTTATAAGATTATTTCTGTCCTAGACTGCAAACTCTTTAAGGAAGTAGAGACCTCAGTTTGAATCATTCATACTTCCTAGCATCTAAATAGACATCTCTCCAAAGAAGACACACAGATGGCCAAAAGGCATATGAAAAAATGCTCAACACCACTAATTATAAGAGAAATGCAAATCAAAACTACAATGAGATATCACCTCACACCAGTCAGAATGGCCATCATCAAAAAGTCCACAAATAATAAATGCTGGAGAGAGTATGGCGAAAAGGAAACCCTCCTACACTGTTGGTGGGAATGTAAATTGGTGCAGCAACTATGGAAAATACATGCAGGTTCCTCAAAAAACTAAAAATAGAGTTACCATATGATCCAGCAATCCCATCCCTGGGCATACATCCAGAGAAAACTCTAATTTAAAAAGATACATGTACCCCAATGTTCAAGGCAGCACTATTTACAATAGCCAAGACATGCAAGCAACCTAAATGTCCATCAACAGATGAATGGATAAAGAAGATGTGCTATATTTATACAATGGAAAATTAGTCATAAAAACGAATGAAATAATGCCATTTGCAGCAACAGGGTTGGACCTAGAGATTATCATAAGTGAAGTAAGTGAAGTAAGCCAGACAGAGAAATACGTACATCATATGATACCACTTTTATGTGGAATCTAGAAAAAAAATGATACAAATGAACTTATTTACAAAGCAGAAATAGACCCACAGCCATAGAAAACAAACTTATGGTTACCAAAGGGGATGGTGGGGAGGGGTAAATTAGGAGTTTGGGATTAACATATACACACTACTATATATAAAATATTAGATAACCGAAAAGGACCTACTGTATAGCACAGGGAGCTACACTCAATATTTTGTAATAACCTATAAGGGAGAAGAATCTGACAAAAATAGATATATATGTATGTATAACTAAATCGGTTTGCTGTACATCTGAAACTAACACAACATTGTAAACCAACTATACTTCAATAAAATAAATAAATTAATAAAACAGGACATGGTGCATAGTAAGTATTCGAGATACTTCTAAGTGAATAAATCATTGAGTGAATGGATAAGGGAGTACACAGTTTATCTGGGCTGGTGATAATCAACTGAATGCTACTCGTCCAAGGTCCCTTGTCCTTTAATGTGGTTATATAGAGTTTGCATTTACTCTAATTCTAGTAACATTCTAAACATTCTAAATGCTCTTTCTGTCCTCTTCCTGGCTGATCTATTCTAAGTTCATAAGCATCCTCTATAATATTCTATCTTTGCTGATTATTTTTATTCAGAACATCTCTTTTTTTCTACACTGTCTTTTATGTATCTTAGCCAGCAATCCGGTACTCCAAATGAAATCTTATCCATGAAGCCTTGCTTGGAAATGTTTTATCTCTTAGTACCCTTGATTCTCCTCTCATTTAATTTTTAAATTTACTAATTATGAGATAAAAATAATTTAATAATTATTTAATATTTTAATATATACATATATATTTTAAATTTCAGAATACTTGAAAAATGAAAAGGATCCGATATTAACAATTTCTACAATCCTATTACATAGAGAAAACTCTGTTAATATTTTGTTGCTTGCAGTTACTAATATTTTAATATGTCTACATAATGAATTAATAATATATACATATATATGAATATAAATTGAGATTAGGAGATCTGTAACATTTTATATATCACTTTTCACTTAATTAAATGTGAACTTTTCCTCATTTTCTTAAATATTTCTCAAGAACCTCCCTTTAATGTCTACAGAGTATCCCATTATTCTATCATATTGGAACATATATTTAATTAAGCTCTTCATATTTTTTGTTGGGCACTGTGTTGTTTCCAATATTTTACTTCTCAACAACCCTGTGATAGATATTCTTCTAGCCAACATTTTATATTTGTACCTATAATTTCCTTTGCATAAATAAATAGAATTGAAAACATTTGGAAAAGGGGTATAAGCATTTTAAATACTATCACTAAATGTGACAAATGGCAAATTGCCCCAATGTCTATCCCAGAAGATTACAGCAATTTACACTCTCCCCAGGAGATTATGAATGCCTTATCTCTATGTACTTATCACCTTTAGAGCTTAGTAATTTGAGAGCTAAAAAAATGACATCAGCACTCAGTGAATTTTGTTTTGTTTTGTTTTTTAACATGTGGCCTCTAACATTATTGCATATTGTTTATTTTCCATTTTTTTCAAGTGGCAGTTCACGGCCTGTATTCATTTTTCAACTCAAATGTTAATCTTTTTCTTTTTGTTTGAAAAAGCCATTAGTTTTAAAGAATTCTCTGAACTTCTATAGCACTTGTCCATTCCTCTCATATAATGTGAGCCTGTTTCTTTTTTCATTGAAGCATGCATTTTATTCATATTTCATTTCAATTTTATTCACTAAAATTGTAACTATTAGCCATTATTTAAAAATTTTTTTAACATCTTTATTGGACCATAATTACTTTACAATGTTGTGTTAGCTTCTGCTGTATAACAAAGTAAATCAGCCATATGTATACATATATCCCCATATCCGCTCCCTCTGCTGTCTCCCTCCCACCTCCCTATCCCACCCCCTAGGTGGTTACAAAGCACTGAGCTGATCTCCCAGTGTTATACAGCTGCTTCCCATTAGCAATCTCTCTTACATTTGATTGTGTATATATGTCCATGTTACTCTCTCACTTCATACCAGCTTACTCTTCCCCCTCCCCGTGTCCTCAAGTCCATTCTATGTCTACATCTTTATTCCTGTCCTGCCACTAGGTTCGTCAGAACCATTTCTTCTTTTTTTAGATTCCATATATATGTGTTAGCATATGGTATTTGTTTTTCTCTTTCTGACTTACTTCACTCTGTATGACAGACTCTAGGTTCATCCACCTCACTAAAAATAACTCAATTCCGTTTCTTCTTATAGCTGAGTAATATTCCATTGTATATATGTGCCACATCTTCTTTAACCATTCATCGGTCAATGGACACCTAAGTTAGGTGTTATTCGAGATTTACACGTTGTTAGGGTTGTTATTCGAGATTTTTCTTGTTTCTTGAGGTAGGATTGTATTGCTATAAACTTCCCACTTAGAACTGCTTTTGCTGCATCCCATAGGTTTTAGGTCATCGTGTTTTCATTGTCACTTGTTTCTAGGTATTTTTCGATTTCCTCTTTGATTCCTTCAGTGATCCCTTGGTTATTTAGTAGCGTATTGTTTAGCCTCCATGTGTTGGTATTTTTTACTATTTTCCTCCTCTAATTGATATTTAGTCTAATAGCATTTTGGTCGGAAAAGATATTGATATGATTTCAATTTTCTTAAATTAACCGACGATTTATTTGTGACCCAAGATATGCTCTATCCTGAAGAATGTTCCATGAGTGCTTGAGAAGAAAGTGTACTCTGTTGTTTTTGGATGGAATGTCCTATAAATATCAATTAAGTTCATCTTGCTTAATGTGTCATTTAAAGCTTGTGTTTCCTTATTTATTTTCATTTTGGATGATCTGTCCATTGGTGAAAGTGTGGTGTTAAAGTCCCCTACTATGATTGTGTTACTGTTGATTTCCCCTTTTATGGCTGTTAGCATTTGCCTTATGTATTGAGGTGCTCCTATGTTGGGTGCATAAATATTTACAACTGTTATATCTTCTTCTTGGATTGATCCCTTGATCATTATGTAGTGTACTTCGTTGTCTCTTGTAATAGTATTTATTTTAAAATCTATTTTGTCTGATATGAGAATTGCTACTCCAGCTTTCTTTTGATTTCCATTTGCATGAAATATCTTTTTCTATCCCCTCACTTTCAGTCCATATGTGTCCCTAGGTCTGAAGTGGGGCTCTTGTGGACAGCATATGTACAGGTCTTGTTTTTGTATCCATTCAGCCAGTCTATGTCTTTTGGTTTGAGCATTTAATATATTTACATTTGAGGTAGTTATCAATATTTATGTTTGTATTACCCTTTTCTTAAATGTTTTGGGTTTGTTATCGTAGGTCTTTTCCTTCTCTTGTGTTTCCTGCCTAGAAAAGTTCCTTTAGCATTTGTGGTGGTGCTGAATTCCCTTCAGTTTTGTTTATCTGTAAATGTTTTAATTTCTCTGTCGAATCTGAATGAGATCCTTGCTGGGTAGAATAATCTTGGTTGTAGGTTTTTCTCTTTCATTACTTTAAATATGTCCTGCCAGTCCCTTCTGCCTTGCAGAGTTTCTGCTGAAAGATTAGCTGTTAACCTTATGGGGATTCCCTTATGTGTTATTTGTTGCTTTTTCCTTGCTGCTTTTAATTATTTTTTGTATTTAATTTTTGAAAGTTTGATTAATATATGTCTTGGTGTGTTTCTCCTTGGATTTATCCTATATGGGACTCTCTGTGCTTCATGGAATTGATTGACTATTACCTGTCCCATGTTAAGGAAGTTTTCAACTCTAATCTCTTCATATATTTTCTCAGTCCCTTTCTTTTTGTCTTCTTCTTCTGGGACCCCTATAATTCAAATGTTGGTGTGTTTAATGCTGTCCTGGAGGTCTCTAAGAGTGTCCTCAATTCTTTTCATTCTTTTTTCTTTATTCTGCTCTGCAGTTGTTATTTCCACTATTTTATCTTCCAGGTCACTTATCTGTTCTTCTGCCTCAGTTATTTTGCTATTGATTCTTGTAGAGAATTTCATTTATTTTGTTGTTCATCATTGTTTGCTCTTTAGTTCTTCTAGGTCCTGGTTAAACGTTTCTTGTATTTTCTCCACTCTATTTCCAATATTTTGGATCATCCTTACTATCATTACTCTGAATTCATTTTCAGGTAGACTGCCTGTTTCCTCTTCATTTGTTTGGTCTGGTGGGTTTTTACCTTGCTACTTCATCTGCTGTGTGTTTCTCTATCTCCTCATTTTGCTTAACTTACTGTGTTTGGGGTGTCCTTTTCACAGCCTGCAGGTTTGTGATTCCCATTGTTTTTGGTGTCTGCCCCTAGTGGGTGAGATTGGTTCAGTGGCTTTTGTAGGCTTTTTGGTGGAGGGGACCTGTGCTTGTGTTTTTCTTTTGGGGGCTTGATCTTGTCTTTCTGGTGGGCAGGGCCATGTCCAGTGGTGTGTTTTGGGGTGTCTGGGAACTTAGTATGATTTTAGGCAGCCTCTCTTTTAATGGGTCGTGTTGTGTTCCTTTCTTGCTAATTGTTTGGAATGGGGCATCCAGCACTAGAGCTTGGTGGCCATTGGGTTTACCTGGGTCTTAGCATTGAGACAGAGATCTCTGCGAGAGCTCTCACTGATTGATATTACATGAGGCTAGGAGGTCTCTGGTGGTACAATGCTCTGAACTCAGCTCTCCCTTCTCAGAGACCCAGGCCTGACACCAGGCCATAGCACCAAGACCCTGCCAGCTGCATGGCTCAGAATAAAAAGGAGAAAAAAAAGAAAGAAAAATAAATAAATAAAAAGAATGAAAATTAAAAAAGAAAATAATAATAAAAAAAGGAAGAGAGCAACCAAACCAATAAATAAATCCACCAATGATAATAAGCACTAAAAACTAAACTAAGATAAACATAAAAATCAGAAACAAATCAGTAGCAGACAGCAAACCCAAAGTGTACACTTGCTCCCAAAATCGACCGCCTCAATTTTGGGACAATTGGTTGTCTATTCAGGTATTCCACAGATGCAGCGTACTTCAACTTGATTGTTGAGATTTAATCTGCTGCTCCTCAGTCTGCTGGGAGAAATTTCCCTTTCTATTCTTTCTTCGCACAGCTCCTGGGGTTCAGCTCTGGATTTGACCCCGCCTCTGCATGTACGTAGCCTGAGGGCATATGTTTTTTGCTCAGACAGGAGGGGGTTAAAGTAGCAGCTAATTCGGGGGCTCTGGCTCACTCAGGCCGAGGGGAGGGAGGGATACGGGATGCGGTGCGAGCCTGCAGCGGCAGAGACCAGCATGACGTTGCAACAGCCTGAGGCGCGCCGTGTGTTCTCCCTGGCAAGTTTTCCCTGGATAAGAGGACCCTGGCAGTGGCAGGCTGTACAGGCTCCCAGGAGGGGAGGTGTGGATAGTGACCTGTGCTTGCACACAGGATTTTTGGTGGCTGCAGCAGCAGCGTTAGCATTTCATGACCATGTTTGGTGTCCGAGCTGATAGCTGTGGATCATGCCTGTCTCTGGAGCTCATTTAGGTGGTGCTCTGCCTTCTGTGGGCAGACATGGAAGGAATCCCCTCTCCTTGCACACCCCAAAACAATGGTCTCTTGTCTCTTAGGCAGGTCCAGACTTTTCTCTGGGTCCCTCCCAGCTAGCTGTGGTGCACTAGCCCCCTCAGGCTGTGTTCACGCAGCCAACCCCTGTCCTCTCCCTGGGATTTGAACTTTGAAGCCCAAGCCTCAGCTCCCAGCCCCCACCTGCCCTGGCAGGTGAGCAGACAAGCCTCTCAGGCTGGTGAGTGCTGGCCGGCACCGATCCTCTGTGCTGGAATCTCTCCGCTTTGCCCTCTGCACCCCTGTTGCTGTGCTCTCCTCTGTGGCTCTGAAGCTTCCCCCTGCCTACCCCCGTCTCCACCAGTGAAGGGTCTTCCTAGTCTGTGGAACTTTTCCTCCTTCACAGCTCCCTCCCAGAGGTGCAGGTCCTGTCCTTATTCTTTTGTCTCTGTATTTTCTTTTTCCTTTTGCCCTACCCATGTACGCGGGGAATTTCTTGCCTTTTGGGAAGTCTGAGGTCTTCTGCCAGAGTTCAGTAGGTGTTCTATAGGAATTGTTCCTCATGTTGACGTATTTTTAATGTATTTGTGGGGAGGGAGGTGATCTCCATGTCTTATTTCTCTGCTATCTTGAAGATCTCTCTGTAACTATTATCCTTTAAAATGTCAATAGTTTATGATGTATCAATAGTGACAATCTATTTGTATTTTAGAGACTTTAGTAACAATCTGAAGTAAAAAAGTAAATTTTTGGAGAAGTAAATCTTTGTCACTATATATGCTTTAGAAGGCAAAGCCATACTGTTTTATACACACACACACACACACACACACACACACACACACACACACACACACACAGCAACTAGATCATAGAGTTTTGAGCAAAGATGGTCTTATCCTTACTGAAATCCCATTATTTGAAGAGCAATGTGGATAAATGAGAAGTACATGTCTGTGGAATCTACTAGAGCTTAGATTTAAATAACAGCTTTTCACGTGGGCACACTCTTCAATCCCCTTAAACCTCAGTTTCTTTCTCCTAAAAAAAAAGAGGACAAATAATATGTCTTCTTCAGAGTGTGGTGACAATTAGATGAAATAATTTATGTAAGGCCCTACCATAGTGACTGGCATGTGGTGCAAAATCATAAATATTAACTACTTTTATTCTTATTTAAGTCTCTGTTTTTTGCATATTTATCACAATGTCTTGAAACATACTAGGTGCTTAATAAACATGATAGACTAGTCAATTCTGTTGAATGAACAAAATAGTCCAAATAGTTTATTAACTTGTTTTTCAATGTAACATTTAGAGAAATTTGTACCAAAGCTTGTTTTCTCCTCTTTCAAATGCATTCCACCTCCATATCATTTAAAGTGTAACTAGTCTAAATCCAATAAATTCTCAATTCTCATGCCTAGGCTGTAAGTAGGCATATTATAATCACATTTTATGTCTTAATAAACTGAGTAACCAGAAGGCAGTGCTTTTCCACATCTGGGCCCTTTTCCACATGAAATACATGACATCTGCACTAGTAAACTCTTGAATGGATTTTTCAAAGTAGGGTTGTGGAGTGACCTGGTCCAAGCAATTCCATATCTCAATTTGGAATTTTGCTTCAAGGACTGAGGTAGTCAGAAATATTTGGGGCACTTCCCTCTGATGAAACCTGCCATTACATTCTGACTTTCACCAAATATGTAGTTCTTAGAATCACTTTAATTTGCTCTCCCCCTACCCCATCTTATTTTGTAGCACGATCATTTAAAGAGACCTTTGAAGAATGCTTTTAGGGAAAGCTAAACAATTTCTTACAGCTGCAAGCAAAGTTTCCTCCTTTGATTGACAATGGCTTCAGAGAGCCACAAAGTGGAACATTTTGCTTTTATTTATGCCTTTATTTATTTTACTGGCTATGCACAATCAAAAGATCTTATGAAATTGGTTTCTAATCATTTCCTAACCCCTCTTTGCATTAATGGGAATCGGTCCCATTCAACTGATATTGTTTCTCTTGAGTCTTCTGCCTTCTAGGTCAGTTTCACCTCATCTGGCCAGTGGCTACTGTGAATCAATAAATAATGGCACTTTAATACATCCTTATTGATGTAGACATAGCTGAAGTTTGACTGTATGTCCACTGGTCCCCAAGTCATTTCCCCATCAACAGGGATCTTCCTCTTTATCCTCTACCCACTTTCTTCATATGCAAAGATAAAATGGAAGGTAAATTACCCTTGCTGAACTATTTCTGTCCCTTCAATTTTCTGACTTACTTTTTTGAGACAGACAGCTTCCTATTTTCTTTAACATTTTTCCTTCTTGGGTAGGGAATTGAAAAGACATTCTGTCATCTGAGATATTGTTGTCCATTTTCTTTCCTTTCTTTTCATCTATATTTCACTTGTGTTAGCTTTTTCAGACTTTAGTCAATCTTTTCACATGCAGTTCTTTCCCAGCATCTTTATATCAGTTTTATCAATGTATAATTTGCACACCACAAAATATATCTCTTAGTATTTTTGAGAGGAAGTAGAATGGAGGAATAAGAGCAACCATATCTTTTTGGTCACAATTTTTATCCCCATCTTTTATTTCCTCCTTAGTCAAAAATTAAACCTACTTTTAATATTTGCATGTTTTTTAAAGATTATTTTTACATTGTTTCTTGTCAACTTTTGTTTTCTTTCACATTAGATTGATAATTTCTCTGGTCCATGGTATGCCCTTCCTTTTGGTAAACATTTATTTGTCTATTTTTTATTGGATCTCAGGAGCTCAGATTTTTAAAGTACTCATAATTTTTGTAAACCTCTAAAAATTTGTCAATGAGATATTTGGTATGATATTAGCCCTACCTTGTAGACAGAATATCTAAAAAATAGATCATAGCACAGAAGGAACAGAATAAGGTTAAATTAATGCACAATAATCAGTATGGACTAATTTAAATATGCACTAAGAATTGTTTAGTATAGGTAGAAAAATGATGGCTGCTAGAAACTATTGATTTTATAGGATAGTAACAAACAGTTCTAGGCTTGGTGAATTTGTGACACCATATGTTTGTCAACCAAATCACAGGAGGAAAATGGAAAATATGCACTGGGACTCACTGTTTCATTAATTCAGAAACTATGTATGGAGTACCTCCTGGTACAGAGTCTGGTTCTAGGTACTGGAATTATAGTTAATGAAGACTGACCAATTCTAATTTTTATGGAGCTTATATTCTAGAGCTTATATTCTGTCTAATAAAATAGCCTTTACTCACATATGGATATTAAGATTAAAATTAAATAAAATTAAAAATTGAGCTCCTCAGTTGCATTGGCCACACTTTAAATGCTCAGTAGCCACATGTGGCTAGTGGCTATCATATTGGACAGAACAGATTTAGGTCATTTCTAAGATCACAGAACATTCTATTAGAAGGGACTATCACTAAAATTGTGTTTTTATTTTTATTTATTTTTTTGCTGTACGCAGGCCTCTCACTGTTGTGGTCTCTCCCGTTGTGGAGCACACGCTCCGGAAGTGCAGGCTCAGTGGCCATGACTCACAGGCCCAGCCACTGCGTGGCATGTGGAATCTTCCCGGACCGGGGCACAAACCCGTGTCCCCTGCATCGGCAGGCAGACTCTCAACCACTGCGCCACCAGGGAAGCCCTGTGTTTTTAGTTTTAAAAGCTTAATAATAAGTCATCTAAAACACCCAGAAAAGCAAAAATAAATAAATAATATTATAGACATCTATGTACTCTTTCCCAAGATAAAACATATGTTCGTTGCTACTTGTCACATTTGTCTCAGCTGACTCTTTTTTAAAAGTAAGATATAAAACATTATAAAAAAGGAAAATCCAGGGCTTCCCTGGTGGCGCAGTGGTTGGGAGTCCGCCTGCTGATGCAGGGGACAAGGGTTCGTACCCCAGTCCGGGAGGATCCCACATGCCGCGGAGCGGCTGGGCCCATGGGCCATGGCCGCTGGGCCTGCGCGTCCGGAGCCTATGCTCCGCAGAGGGAGAGGCCACAGCGGTGAGAGGCCCGCGTACCGCAAAAAAAAAAAAAAGGAAAATCCATAGTCCTTCTTCCCTTCTCTCTCTTCCTAACCATTATCTTCAAGATGATGTGAATCACTCATAAGCATGTTTTTGAACTTTAACTACATGGGAATATACTGATAAACAATATAAACTATTATTATGTGTTTCATAATTTTTACATAAATGTCAGCTATTTGCAACTTCCTTTTTTTGTTTGTTGTTTCCATTTAACATTTTATTTTGATATTTAACCACAGCGATGCATACCATTCTATACTTTCATTTTTCTGCTCTACGATATTTTTTGTGTAAAAAAAACCCTCACTGTGTTTTTACCCACAGACCAGATAAGAAACTGTTAGGAGCTTTCCAAGTAGAGTCTATATCCTAAACATTTTACAAGCTCTGTTGGACAACCCAACCTCTGTCCTACGCTTGAAAAGAGTTCAGCAGCCCACAGATCCTAACCCTTTCATGAAAGTGCACAGAAGGGAAGGGTCCCTCTGTGGTGCTGTTGGATGCCCCACCATGGCCTTTCTTCAGTGGGGGACACTCTGAGAAGTCATCTATTTATCCTCTGATAGGAGCATAGGGGACAGATAAGCAGTGACACTGCAGCCCTAGAGCATCTGATTGAGTTGATGCTCTTCTCTGGAAACTTATTTATTGCTTCTTTCCTAAATAAATGGGTCTCTATGTAAATCAAGTCCTAAGTAATATCTTGTAAAACACATGCACTCATTTCTTGAGGGGAAAAACAATTCACTAAATTTATGTCAAAATTTCCACTCTATCTGAATATATTTATCTGCTATCTTTTGATGTTCTGATCTCATAAATTTAAAAGCAATGCTTGGATCCTAGCTAGGGAGACAGGCAGCAGGGATTAGGTCTATTTCTCCTTACTTTAGCCTTCTCCTCTCAAATAATTCCGTCCTTTATGAAATGTGAAATCAGCCTGGAGGTTTAAGAATTTCAATGTAATACTGACGCTACGTTCTCCGTCCTGGGTGTCTAAAGTACACCTTTCTACTTGCCTTAAGGAAAAACCAAACCTGCTTTCACCTACAATATGAAACTGCTTTTGTACCATTTCAAAGACAGGGCAACTTTGAAAACATTGATATATTCCATTGTTATATTTCAGGCATTTCCACACTTCAGATTATTGGTTTAAGAAAAACATTAGTAAATTGGGCATTTCAACAAATTGAGGATTCAGAGGGGGCTTTAAGATCGATTATCAAAGTAGGCTTGAGGGTCATTTTTCACGAATTGTATATTCTAGGAAGCCCACACAAAACATATTAGGAAAGTAATTGCTCAGCCCAATCCAGTTCAATAAGGCAGTGTAAACCATCTTAGGTGCCTCCCAATGGCTGGGACTAATTTTCTTTTTCAGTTTAATTTCTTTTCCCTCAGCAAATCATTTTTTCCCAAGTTAAAGCTCATGTAAAAGTAGGATAATGTTGGGGCTTCCCTGGTGGCGCAGTGGTTGAGAGTCCGCCTGCCGATGCAGGGGACACGGGTTCGTGCCCTGATCCGGGAAGATCCCACATGCCGTGGAGCGGCTGGGCCCGTGAGCCATGGCCGCTGAACCTGCACATCTGGAGCCTGTGCTCCGCAGAGGGACAGGCCACAACAGTGAGCGGCCCGCGTACCGCAAAAAAAAAAAAAAGTAGGATAATGTAGATGGAATGATGTGGGACCCTTCTTCCCACTGCCTTACATACTCAGCCACCCCTTTGCCCCACAGATTTACAGAATACAGAAATTCTGAAGGATACACTGTTAGTAAGCGTTAAGGATACACATGAAACCTCTAGAGGACTTTTGTTCCTAGCCCTTTGATGGACTGGTTTTTCTAAATCACTTTGCAACTGAAAGAACTACATATTCTGGGTAAAATATTTTTAAAATCCACTTTAAAAATGTCTGCCATTGATGTGGCCAAAATGCAAAGTACCTGTAATCTAGGCAGTACCTTAAATGGGAAAACTATGGCTACATGCTACACTGTGGATGAATTTCAAAAACAATGTTGAGTAAATAATATAGAAAATATAAAAACATATATACTATTTTACACTTTTATTTGGATCTTGCTTCTTAACAGTAATATTTTTCTGCCTCTCCTTCCTCTTTTCCTCTCTGATTCATCTTGCCTAACACAGAACCTGGCAGAAAGAAGAGTAGATACCACTAAATACTTGATGAATGAAAGACTATATGATCGGAGTTACAATTGAAGGATTGGATTAGGTACCTTTGCTGTTGTAACAGAGTTCCAAAATTTAGTGGATTGAAGTAATATTTATCTCACAATTCCTGTGGGTCAAAAATCCATTCATGGATAAGTTAGGTCCCCTGGCTCAGAGTCTCATGTATGGCTACAATTAAGATGGTAAGTTGGGGCTATGGTTATCGCAACACTCAAATGAGGTTTACCCACTTACAAGCTGACTCATGAGAATGTTGACTGGATTCAGTTCTCTGGTTATGGCCTGAGGAAGCCTTCAGTCTCTTCCTACATGAACGTCTCTGTACGGTAGCTCACAATATGGCACCATCTTCCATCAGAGTAAGTGATAGAGAGCAGTGAAGAGAGAGTGTAAGAGGAAAGTCATAGCCTTTTATAACCTAATCTCAATAGTGACATCTCATCACTTTTGCCATAACCTATTCATTAAAAGTAAGTCACTAGGTCCAGCCCACAATCAAGGGAAAGGGATTATATAGTGTCCATTATGAGTGGTATAAATAATAAAGTTAATAGGATGGGTGATCAAGGAAAGTTCATTTATCATTGAGGTGATCTGAAAAGACTTCATGGACTTGGGATTGGATTTGAGATTTTAAGAGTGGTTTGCACTTTGTTAGGCAAAGAAAGAGGAGGAGGACATCCATGCAGAAGACTCATGAAATACAGAGTGAGAGAAAAGAGAGAGAGAGAGAAAAAATCACACTAGTAGTGTTTGAATGGCATGATTTTAATGCCAGATAATTGACTCTAGGTAAATGCTTATGAAGAAGAGTGAATGGAGATTAGGTCTCCAGGACCGCGTACAAGAAAATGTGTGATAAACATTTGTTAAATAAATGAATAAATAAAATCCTAGGCCTTTTTCTCTTTGCAGCTTTAAAGGATACACAGATTAAAAAACTAACCTGTTAAATGCTTATTTCTACAATTATCTAACTGACTACCATGATCAGTCAGGGATGTAATGACTTTCTGAGATCCACTGTCACTGGGGGACTGGGGCCTTTGCAGCTCTTACAGTTGCAGATGGGAAGTGAGAAGTCAGCCACACAATAACCTACCAGCTCCAGGTGGGTTCAAGGTTTTTGGGAGAAGATAGCTGGGACAGGCAAATAGGGAGGGGGTCAAATGAAAGGCACTAGTCATGACAGAATACAAGAAGCTGTATGTTTCACTGGACGATATATGTTGTCTTCTGTGATTGGCATCACTCACTAAACGCTAATTAAACCTCACTAATTCCCTTCTGTAGCATGAAACCACCATATATTATTTCACACATGTCAATTACAAGTTCCAAGTAAAACACCTTGGACTTTGCAGTATGAGATTCAAGATGTGTCCATTAATTTCTGTTTTATGAATGATGATGATGATTTTTGGGTAATAGGTTGAAGATGGGCAGTACTTAACGGTGGTTGAGAATCATTATCATCACCATTAGCTCTCACTTCTCTTTGCCCAAAATGACAAAGTTGAAAGTGGAATGTGTGTGGGTGTATGTGTGCATATATAAAAACTTTCCTATTTTTTCATGGCAATTTAGAAGTTTTGCTTTCTAAACTGAAGTTTGAGTAGATACATGGGTACACAGAAAGGCACACACTTACACCTTTTCTCCTCCTCTAATGGGATCTTGAAGCCTAGTCAGTGACCACAGTAGCAAGATGCATTTCTTTCCTTGAAGTCGATAAATTGTGAATTATGCTTCTGAAGGGGGCAGTAATGTTGACTGGGAAATGGTAGGATCTGACGAGTTCTAGAATCTGGAATTTACATGGAATGCTCTCCTAGATTCTATTTCAGCCTCAGCATATACACAGGTAGATATAGGACTGACTGACAGTGTCAGTGCCTCCACAAAGAGACAGAAGTGATGTAACTCAGTGCTGTAAACTGTCAGAGTACATCTGAATTAATATTCAAAGCCTCTATGTATGTAAGCAGTGAGCCCAAATGCATGTCATTTTCACTCACGTGAAAGTGTTTTGTTTGTCTGCTTCTTTGGTGTGTGTGTTTTTTTCTTGGGGAGGGGGGACAGAAGGCATCTATACAGGCCAGAGTGTTGCTGCCTTTCATCTAATTTAAAATCTTTTATCCAATACTGATATCACACTTTCACATTTTCGATTGTTTCTTCCCACCTATTCCATAATGAAGCACTGCACTGTATTAGCATAGGAGAAAGGAAGTGCAGCCGTGTGAAGCTATGTTCTCAAGACAGTACAGGTCCCTTGGGAAGCAAGAACCATGGTCTCAGACTTTTGATATGCGATCTAATATTCTAAGTATGTGATTTTATTAAGCGGATTTTAGAACACTTCCCTTTGCTTTAGGTTTCTTATCAGTGTGGTTAGTTATGGTGGTAAGGTGGTCAAAGTTTCTAAATAAATGCTTTTGTTTTTCCATTTCTGCTTATGCTATTACCTAAGTCTACAGAAATTTATTTTCTGAAGCTCCAGGAAAACATCATTATATCTGATTAATCAAGATGCTACAATGACTTTGTCTTTTGCTTTTTAATGAACCCAGTATTCAAACTGCCTCCTTTTTCTTTCTTTCCCATTATCTTTTTTTTTTTCTTTCTTTCTTTTTTTTTCTTTCCCATTACCTTATAGACCTGTGAGGGCAGTAAGTGGGAAAATACTGTATTCAGAATTTAGGAGGTTTACGTGCAATAACTTTACTCTGTCTGCACCAACCAAGAACACAAGACTCTAGGGATTTAGCTCCAAAAGCAAAAGTAATTCTAGTCAGGATTATAACCAAGGGGCTGAAGCATAGTAATTGGCAATTTATGGAGAAAGGCCTTATGTGCTACGTTCATTTATTTAAAAAACTTAATTGCAATTTTCTGGATGTGCTTTTTTAAGTTTCCATAATAGATTTTTTCCTTTTTTTAAAAAAAAATCCTTAAGGTTTGAGGAATATATGGATAGGAATCTGAAACCCAGCACACTTTTTCTAAATGTATCTAGAAAATTTTTTTGGTATCTAGTGTTGAGATTATTATCATTATTGATCACCTACTATGTGTAAAAAACTCCATAAGGCACAAAAATCTGAAAATTTCAATAAGTACTTTTAGGGAGCTTTATATTCACATGGCAATATTAAACATTTATTTTTTAAACTGAACAGATACTGAATTCCCAGCTATACCAATGCCATTTAAACTCAGACTTAAAAAATGAAATGGGTCTAGTTAAATAAGTCCCTTTAACATAGAGATATATGAAAGCATCTTTCAAAATTCTTTCCAATGTCACTTCTTTAGAGAAAATGTCCCTTGATTCTCTCACTCCAAATAATGCCTTCATGCTAAACTTTCCCTTCTACATTTTATTCTACTTTCTTATAATTTACTGTTAAGTTGTTTCTCCATAGTGAAAATACTCTTTATGATACCACAATGATAGATACATGTCATTATACATTTTTTCCAACCCATAGGGCCTACAATACCAAGAGTGAACCTAATGTAAACTACAGACTTTGGGTCATTATGATGTAGGTTTATCACTGTAACAAATGTACCACTCAGGTGGGGACGTTGAAAAGGAAGGACGCTGTGCAGGTGTGGAGGCAGAGGGCATAGGAGAAATCTTTGTACCTTCCCTTCAGTGTTGCTGTCAACATTAAACTGCTCCAAAAAGTCTTAGTTAGAAAAACAAAAAACAACCAGTTTCCATAAATGATACGGATCATGGTTTGAGTCTTTACTTTGTCATTTACTAGCTACGTGCTCTTTGAGAAAAATGAGGATAACAATAGCGCTTATCTCAGAAAGTTTTTGTAAGGATTCTATGACATCAATCACAGGAGGCACTAAACATAGTATCTGGCAAACAATGATCTTGAAATCGATATAGTCCTTATTATTATTATTTAATTATACTGCTAGTTGGTCTCTGAAACCAAGCTTCAAGTCAAATGACTTTGACAGACATTAAAATATAGTGTCCCAAGTGAGCTCCAAGAGACAGGTCACCTATATTGCAGGGAAGACTTCAACTGGAAACTGTACTTCACACCGCCTGTCTTCTGCTCTTCCAGTGACATATTTCTGCTCAGAATTCTCAGTAGCAGGAAACCAAAGGCACACAATTTGATATTTGTATTTGTGTCCAGGACAAAGACCTTGGTCTTACAGCTGAGATGAGATTCTCTAGGAATTGTACCTGCATGGAACCCGGTCTTCTGTCATTTAACAAGGATCAGAAGGGTTTAGGGTTTGTTTTCAGGGAATAATTCAGAAATATTCCTGCTTTGTTCAATGGGAATTAGCTGGCCCAGAAGGAAAGATGTTCATACTGCAGTCTTAGCCATATTGTTAATACTGTCATAAACTTGAGAAAGCTGTTTCAATTTCCCCATGATACTTTGCTTATATTAAATAGCATTCTCCCTAACTCACCTTGTGGAGGCTTTTGACTATAAGAATTAACTACTCATTGTATACAAATAGGAAAACATAGAAAAGTATAAAGAAGAAACATAACCACCCAAAATCAATCTCCTAAACATATGCACAATTTAGATTTTGTTGTATATTCATTTTTCAACAATTAATTTATCATGTGCCTACCATGTGCCACTGTGATTTTAACTTTGTTATACATGTGTGTATATTTACATATATAATTTAAAATCACAAAATTGGTATGATGGTGTTTAATTTCATATCTTCTCTTTTTCATTTAAGCCAGAGCCTCAGAGGTTTGGCCTTTGAAAATATCTTTTTGTACGGGGTATATAACAATGCATCAATTAGATGGCTATACAGTAACTAAAAAATTATATAATTTATCCCTCATCTCTTGATAGTAATTATGTTGCAGCTTATATTTCTCTTCATTCATACAATTTCAGTCTCTGAATGTTTCCTTAAGATAGTTCTCCAGAAGATATCTTATTGGATAACTAGAATGGACATTTTTAAGGTTTCTGGTAGCTTTTCCAGTAGTATGTACCAATTTGTGTTTCCTCCAGTAATGTATAAGCATGGCATTCTCTCAACTCTCATTTTTAACATCTACACATAGAACACTAGGACAAAGTTAGAAATGATCATGCAGAGAAAAGTAGAAGGTTCCAGGATTCTCACTCCTGGAGTGAATCTGGGCACCTTGTGAGCTAAGACAGACACCAGAGCTTGTGGAGCACCAAGGGTTTTCTCCAGTGTCCTGAGATGCTCTTATTTAACAGGCATCCCTCAAGGTTCTTGATCAAAGTTGACACTCTATCAATGGTGCTGATGGGTGCCTGACTGCACAGAGGTGATGGAGACAAAGGCAAATACCAAATTAAAAAGAAAAACAAAAACCACAGCAGAGGGTTTTCTTTTATTTTAGCCAGATCTTCTCCGTGGTTGAATACATCCACTGTATTTCCATTGAAAATACAACATTTTGGTTGGTGTGAAAATCTGTGTCAGGAAATAACCCCAAGAGAACAAAACATGTATCAGGTGATAATGGATGTTATTAATGGAAGCAACATTTGTCTCCTTTTGTTTTTCCCTGACTCTCATTCAACCATAGTAAATTTTAACATGTGTGTCAGGTTTCCTGCAATTTATGTACAATGAAACTCTTTGGGGAAGATAACACCCAAGTGTCCATATGATTTCATGCTGCAGTCTCAGCTTAGATCTAAAGTTAATGCCAGTTTCTGGTTCCTTCTCCTGGGGAGATGTCAACAGAATATGCTGGTTCAAAATGAATGTGTCTCTGTGACTGGTATTTTTGATGGACCTGGCTGTGCATCTGCTCTCAGAAATCACCTCCTTCTGTGATCACAAGAAAAACAGGCCCATCTTTTAAGACAGGAATAATTTTTGCTTCACTAAGCACTGTTTCTTAAATTTGTTTTAGGTTTAAGATCTATTGCTTAATCTTTGTGTCATATCTCATTATGCAGAAAAGTATAATGTATGCTGGTTACCAAAACAGGCCCTGAGGTCGAATGGAATATGATTGGTTCTTGAAGGTTTCAGAACCAGATGATTATTTCTTTTATTTTTCAGTCTTCTTGATTCACCTCTCCCAGCAATTATTCTTTTGCCCTTTTTACCACTTGAGGGTTGAGATGTATACTTGGACATACTATGAGATACACCATGAATAGACACTGAGACGGTATGTATCTGGACTACAGTAACTAGAACAATAGAGGATGTCAGACTGTGGTGTTTGAATGACAGTTGGGAGGACCACAGCTGTGTTGCTTAGATAAATACAACTTGCTGTAAGGGAGAGGAGGGGCAATGCTTGCCTTCAAAGAGCTGAAGTGTGGTCAAGTGAAGGTGTGAAGCTCCTTAGGTTGTGTAATTGAGCAAAGGGAACTAGCATCAACACGTGGGTTCAGCCTCCCAAATATCTCTCATTGTTCAATTTTTCTCTATCTCAACTCTCCACCACTCTAGTCCAAGACATTTTCATCTCTTGCCTGGAATATGACCACAGCCTCATAACCCATCTCCCTACTTCACTTTTGCTTTCCACCAAGTCATATCTTTCCTCTGCTTATACCCCTTTGATAGTTTGGCATCACTTTAGATAAAGTTTGAATCATAGACAGCCTGCATATCCTGAATGATCTTGTTATTCATCTCCCTCCAGCCACATCTCCTTGTCCCTTGGTCTTTGCTCCAGCCACAGTGGAATTCTTTGAGGAAGATGACATTCAAGTGTCCATGTGATTTGATGCTGAAGTCTCAGCAGCGCGCTCAAAGTTTTAGAATCTTCAGAAACATTTTTCTCTTTGCTCGGAACCACCCTTCCTTCTTCAAGAACACAACTGACTCTCCTCCCTGTCCTATCTACCCCCGATTCATTCTCTAGACTACACACACACACACGCGCACACACACACACACATGCACACACATAGCCCTCCCTTCATGTCCAGGCTACATCCCTCAGTTATGGGTTCTAACGGCACCATCTACCTCTTTTCTAGTGCTTTTCTTGTAATTATGTACACGAAGTCTATTTTCACAGCTTCCTTGAACACTCTGTGGAGGAACAGACTGCTTCTATTACTCACTACTGTACTGTAGCCCTTCATATTCCTTCACAGAGCTAGCACAGTGCGTAACACATGGCAAGATGCCTACGTCATCAATATGTGTGATGACAGAATAAATGAAAGAATAAAAGGAAGTTTACTTTTTCCTGTATGCAACAGTTATAACATTGGAGGTTGTCAGAAGATAAATTGGACTATCTTGTGTGTGTGGTGGGGGGGCGGTCCTCACTTACCGGAAATATTCATGTAGACATGAGAAAACCTCTTAGTACGAGTAATGCAGTGGCATATGAAGCAATAAGTGGGATAACTGGACTGAACTCTTTAGTTGTTCTTTCAAGGCAAGTAATTCTATGGTTTGTAAATTATTTTAAAGCTTTTTTGGGGGGTGAGAAGAAAAGTAATTCTGATTAAAACCTTTAGTGAGTTGTAAAGCAATTATACTCTAATAAAGATGTTAAAAAAAAAAACTTTAGTGAGGAGGAGATTTAATATTTGGCCAAGGTGAATGTTTTGAACATCTGGCTTTCCAATATATTTAGAGGGGTTTGTGCATATCTGGATTCTATGCTCCCAAACGTGGATGAGGGTGACATTCACTCACTCACTCATTCATTCAACAAATGTTTCCTCTGCTGGGGATATGGTGAAGAACAAGAAAATAAGCTCCGTCCCCTATAGATGCTTCTATCCTAATGGACATAAACACAAAATACATTTAAAAATAAGGAAAAAAACTAGTAATTAATAATTAATGATGATGGTGGGGTATCTTAGAGTAATCAGTATCTTAGAGTAATGATGATGGCTTCCTTAGAGTAATCAGAGAAGCCTTACTGAGGAAGGTGGCCTTTAAGATGAAATTTGAATGATAAGAGGGAGAACCTGTGAGAAGATCTGAAGGAAGAGAATGAAGAGCAGAATGGACTCCTAGACAAAGGTACTAAGGCAGAAACAAGACGGGCATGTTGGAAGGGGGAAATGAATGCCAGCATAGATGGTTCAGAATGAAGGAAACAGTGGTACATGGTAAGGTGGCAGCGGTGGGTGAGACCAGAAGAAGCAGGAGTTTCAGCTATGGTGAGATGACTGAACTTCATCCTAATGAAATCAGTAGTCATGGAGGTTCTGAGGAGAGAAGTTACCCTCTCAGACTTTGGTTTTGCCCATTTATCGTTATAAAATCTTTTAGATCTGTTTACCCCAGGACTCACTGTAGTACCTTCTGATCTTCCTTACATGTTTCCTCTTTATTCCTGGTTAGAAAAGAGCTCTGTTTGTGCTACCAAGAGCTATCCCAAATTAATATCTTTGAAAACTATTGGTTTAGAAGCTGGAAATATGTTGCAAAAGCTGAGTTGAAAGCAATAACAATAAAAACCTATTTGACTGATGCATCAACTTCTATATGTTAAAATCCCCCAGCCTCTTTTTTTTTTTAATTTAACATCTTTATTGGAGTATAATTGCTTTAAAATGTTGTGTCAGTTTCTGCTGTATAGCAAAGTGAATCAGCTATATGTATACATATATCCCCATATCCCCTCCCTCTTGCATCTCCCTCCCACCCTCGCTATCTCACCCCCTAGGTGGTCACAAAGCACCAAGCTGATCTCCCTGTGCTATGCAGCTGCTTCCCACTAGCTATCTATTTTACATTTGGTAGTATATATAAGTCCACGCCACTCTCTCACTTCATCCCAGCTTACCCTTATTCCTCCCCATGTCCTCAAGTCCATTCTCTACATCTGTGTCTTTATTCCTGTCCTGCCCCTAGGTTCATCAGAACCTTTTTTTTTTAGATTTCACATGTATGTGTTGGCATACGGTATTTGTTTTTCTTGTTCTGACTTATTTCACTCTGTATGACACACTCTAGGTTCACCCACCTCACTACAGATAATTCAATTTCGTTTCTTTTTATGGCTGAGTAATATTCCATTGTATGTAGTTGCGACATCTTCTTTATCCATTCATCTGTCAATAGACATCTAGGTTGGTTCCATGCCCTGGCTATTGTAAACAGTGCTGCAATGAGCATTGTGGCACATGGCTCTTCTTGAATTATGGTCTTCTCTGGGTATATGCCCAGTAGTGGGATTGCTGGGTCATATGGTAGTTCTACTTTTAGTTTCTTAAGGAACCTCCATACAGTTCTCCATAGTGGCTGTAACAATTTACATTCCCACCAACAGTGTGAGAGGGTTCCCTTTTCTCCACACCCTTTCCACATTTATTGTTTGTAGATTTTTTGATGATGTCCATTCTGACTGGTGTGAGGGGATACCTCATTGTAGGTCTGATTTGCGTTTCTCTAATGATTAGTGATGTTGAGCATACTTTCATGTGTCTGTCGGCAATCTGTATATTTTCTTTGGAGAAATGTCTATTTAGGTCTTCTGCCCATTTTTGGATTGGTTTGTTTTTTTGATATTGAGCTGCATGTATATTTTGGAGATTAATCTTTTGTTAGTTGCTTCATTTACAAATGTTTTCTCCCATTCTGAGGGTTGTCTTTTTGTCTTGTATATGGTTTCCTTTCCTGTGCAAAAGTTTTGAAGTTTCATTAGGTCCCATTTGTTTATTTTTGTTTTTATTTCCATTTTTCTAGGAGGTGGGTCAAAAAGGATCTTGCTGTGATTTATGTCAAAGAGTGTTTTTCCTATGTTTTCTTCTAAGAGTTTTATAGTGTCTGGCCTTACATTTAGGTTTTAATCCATTTTGAGTTTATTTTTGTGTATGGTGTTAGGAAGTGTTCTAATTTCATTCTTTTACATGTAGCTGTCCAGTTTTCCCACCACCACTTTTTTTAACGCATAAGGATATTATTTAATCCACACAACAAACCTATGAGTTATGTAGTATATCAATCCTATTGTATAGATGAGGAAACAAGGCACATAAAGGTTCAGCAACTTGCTCAAAATCATTCAAGTAAAAATACAAGAGCAAATGACATGGAAAATCATGAGTTTTGGTTAAAGATTAAACTGCTGCCTAATCCCAAATCACAAAGTCATGTACTCAACTTTCCCCTACAGTATAAACCCTTGTGGCTTATATCAGAAAGTCACATGTTCTCCAGGTGCTCCTTGAGGTGAATCAGCTAAGCCAGAACCACTTACTGAAGAGGCTGTCTTTTCGCCATTGTATATTCTTGCCTCCTTTATCAAAGATAAGGTGACCACATGTGCGTGTGTTTATCTCTGGGCTTTCTATCTAGTTCCATTGATCTTTATTTCTGTTTTTGTGCCAGTACCATACTGTACTGATTACTGTAGCTTTGAAGTTCAGTCTGAAGTCAGGGAGCCTGATTCCTCCAGCTCCATTTTTCTTTCTCAAGATTACTTTGGCTATTCTTTTGTGTTTCCATAGAAACTGGGAAATATTTTCTTCTAGTTCTGTGAAAAATGCCAGTGGTAGTTTGATAGGGATTGCACTGAATCTGTAGATTGCTTTTGGTAGTATAGTCATTTTCACAATGTTGTTTCTTCCAATCCAAGAACATGGTATATCTCTCCATCTGTTTATGTCATCTTTAATTTCTTTCATCAGTGTCTTATAGTTTTCTGAATACAGGGCTTTTGTCTCCTTAGGTAGGTTTATTCCTAGGTATTTGACTTTTTTATTGTTGTAGTGGTGAACGGGAGTGTTTCCTTAATTTGTCTTTCAGATTTCTTATCATCAGTGTATAGGAATGCAAGAGATTTCTGTGCATTAATTTTGTATCCTGAAACTTTACCACTTTATTGAGTAGCTCTAGTAGTTTTCTGGTAGCATCTTTAGGATTCTCTATGTATAGTATCATGTCATCTGTAAACAGTGACAGCTTTACTTCTTCTTTTTCAATACAGATTCCTTTTATTTCTTTTCTTTCTCTGATTGCTGTGGCTAAAACTTCCAAAACTATGTTGATAACAGTGGTGAGAAAGGGCATCCTTGTCATGTTCCTCATTTTAGAGGAAAACGTTTCACTTTGTCACCACTGAGAACGATGCTGGCCGTGGGCTTTTCATACATGGCCTTTATTATGTTGAGGTAAGTTCCCTCTATGCCTACTTTCTGGAGAGTTTTGATCATAAATGGGTTATGAATTTTATTGAAAGCTTTTTCTGCATCTATTGAGATTATCATATGGTTTTTCTCCTTCAGTTTTTTTAATATGGTTTATCACATTGATTGATTTGCATATATTGAAGAATTCTTGCATTCCTGAGATAAACCCCACTTGATCATGGTGTATGATCCTTTTAATGTGCTGTTGGATTCTGTTTGCTAGTATTTTGTTGAGGATTTTTATATCTATATTCATCAGTGATATTGGTCTGCAGCTTTCTTTTTCTGTGACATCTTTTTCTGGTTTTGGTATCAGGGTGATGCTGGCCCCGTAGAATGAGTTTGGGATTGTTCCTCCCTCTGCTATATTTTCGAAGAGTGTACAAGTTTATATTTTGGAAGGATAGTTGTTAGCTCTTTTCTAAATGTTTGATAGACTTTGCCTGTGAAGCCATCTGGTCCTGGACTTTTGTTTGTTGGAAGATTTTAATCACAGTTTCAATTTCAGTGCTTGTGGTAGGTTTGTTTATATTTTCTACTTCTTTCTGGTTAAGTCTCGGTAGGTTGTGTTTTTCGAAGAATTTGTCCATTTCTTCCAGGTTGTCCATTTTATTGGCATAGAGTTGCTTGTAGTAATCACTAATGATTATTTGTATCTGCAGTGTCAGTTTTTACTTCTCCTTTTTCATTTCTAATTCTGTTGATTTGAGTCCTCTGACTTTTTTTCTTGATGAGTCTGGCTAATGGTTTATCAATTTTGTTTATCTTCTCAAAGAACCAGCTTTTAGTTTTATTGATCTTCGCTATAGTTTCCTTCATTTCTTTCTGATCTGACTTTAATGATTTCTTTCCTTCTGCCAACTCTAGGTTATTTTTTGTTCTTCTTTCTCTAATTGCTTTAGGTGTAAGGTTAGCTTGTTTATTTGAGATTTTTCTTGTTTCTTGAGGTAGGATATTATTGCTATAAACTTTCCTCTTAGAACTGCTTTTGCTACATCCCATGGGTTTGGGGTCATTGTGTTTTCAATGCCATTTGTTTCTCAATAGTTTTTGATTTCCTGTTTGGTTTCTTCAGTGATTTCTTGGTTATTTAGTAGTGTATTGTTTAGCCTACATGTGTTGGTATTTTGTACAGTTTTTTTCCCCTGTAATTGATATCTAGTCTCAGAGCATAGTGATCAGAAAAGATACTTGATATGATTTCAATTTTCTTAAATTTAGTGATGCTTGATTTGTGACCCAAGATATGATCTATCCTGGAGAATGTTCCATGAGCACTTGAGAAGAATGTGTATTCTGTTGCTTTGGGATGGAATGTCCTATAAATATCAGTTAAATCCATCTTGCTTAAGGTGTCATTTAAAGCTTGTGTTTCCTTACTTATTTTCATTTTGGATGATCTGTCCATTGGTGAAAGTGGGGTGTTAAAGTCCCCTACTATTTTTTTGTTACAGTCGATTTCCCCTTTTATGGCTGTTAGCATTTTCCTTATGTATTGAAGTGCTCCTCTGTTGGGTGCATAAATATTTACAATTGTTATATCTTCTTCTTGGATTGATCTCTTGCTCATTATGTAGTGTCCTTCTTTATCTCCTGTAATAGTCTTTATTTTAAAGTCTATTTTGTCTGAAATGAGAATTCCTACTCCAGCTTTCTTTCGATTTCCTTTTGCATGGAATATCTTTTTCCATCCCCTCACTTTCAGTCCGTATGTGTCCCTAGGTCTGAAGTCAGTCTCTTGTAGACAGTATATGTATGGATCTTGTTTTTATATCCAATCAGCCAGTCTATGTCTTTTGGTTGGAGCATTTAATCCATTTACATTTAAGGTAATTATCGATATGTATGTTCCTATTACAATTTTTTAAACTGTCTTGGGTTTGTTTTTGTAGGTCTTTTCCTTCCCTTTGTTTCCTGCCTAGAGAAGTTCCTTTAGCATTTGTTGTAGAGCTGGTTGGGTGGTGCTGAATTCTCTTAAATTTTGCTTGTCTGTAAAGGTTTTAATTACCCATTTGAATCTGATTGAGATCCTTGATTGGTAGAGTAATGTTGGTTGTAGAGTTTTCCCATTCATTTCCTTACATATGTCCTGCCACTCCCTTCTGGCTTGCAAAGTTTCTGCTGAACAATCAGCTGTTAACCTAATGGGGATTCCCTTGTATGTTATTTGTTGCTTTTTCCTTGCTGCTTTTAATATTTCTTCTTTGTATTTAAATTTTGATAGTGTGATTAATATGTGTCTTGGCATGTTTCTCCTTGGATTTATCCTGTATGGGACTCTCTGTGCTTCCTGGACTTGACTGACTATTTCCTGTCCCATGTTAGGGAAGTTTCCAACTATAATCTCTTCAAATGTATTCTCAGACCCTTTCTTTTTCTCTTCTTCTGGGTCCCTATAAGTCGAATGTTGGTGCATTTAACGTTGTTCCCGTGGTCTCTGAAATTGTCCTCTTTTTCATTATTCTGCTCTGTGGTAGTTATTTCCACTATTTTTTTCTTCCAGGTTACTTATCTGTTCTTCTGCTTCAGTTATTTTGCTATTGATCCCTTCTAGAGAATTTTAAATTTCACTTATTGTGTTGTTCATCATTTTTTGTTTGGTCTTTAGTTCTTCTAGATCGTTTTTAAACGTTTCTTGTATTTTCTCCATCCTATTTCCAAGAGTTTGGATCATCTTTACTATCATTACTCTGAATTCTTTTTCAGGTAGACTGCCTATTTCCTCTTCATTTGTTTGGTCTGGTGGGTTTTTACGTTGCTCCTTCATCTGCTGCATATTTCTCTGTCTTCCCATTTTGCTTAACTTACTGTGTTTGGGGTCCCCTTTACGCAGGCTTCAGGTTTGTAGTTTCCGTTGTTTTGGGTGTTTGCCCCCAGTGGGTAAGGTTGGTTCAGTGGCTTGTGTATGCTCCCTGGTGGAGGGGACTGGTGCCTGTGTTCTGGTGGATGAGGCTGGGTCTTGTCTTTCTGGTGGGTAGGGCTGCGTCTGGTGGTGTGTTTTGGGGTGTCTATGAACTTAGTATGATTTAGCAGTCTCTCTGTTAATGGGTGGGGTTGTGTTCTTGTCTTGCTAGTTGTTTGGCATGGGGCTTCCAGCACTGGAGCTTGCTGACCATTGGGTGGAGCTGGGTCTTAGCAATGAGACGGAGATCTCTGGGAGAGCTCTCGCCAACTGATGTTACATTAGGCTGGTAGGTGTCTGGTGCTCCATGTCCTGAAGTCAGCTCTGCCTCCTCAGAGGCTCAGGCCTGACACCAAGCTGGAGCACAAAGACCCTGTCAGCCACACCGCTTCTCTAGGAGACAGTCCTTCGGAAGTTGAAGGAACAATTGGCCACTGCACTTCACAGTACCAGCTGCGTGTTAAGTAGGACCTTGAACAGAAGACTTGTTACTGTGATACAGTCCCAAAGGAAGCTGGCTTCATCTGTCACTAGATTGTTTGGGAACCTTGGACCGAAACCACCCGCCCTGGCCAGGTGCGATAATAACTGCTTGCATGAATTGTCTCTCAACAGGGTTTCCGGTAAGGAACATGGTGCTGACAAGCTGGCCAAACTGGAAGAATTCAGGAGGGGCCCCCCTCCACCCTCTTTTATGTAATTATATAGAAATCATGTTTTCTCCCGTAAGATCTTTTATATAGTAGATAAACATCATATAAAGTAAAATAAGTCAACCTGATCCTACATGAATTCCAAAAAAAATCCAACCCCTCCCAATATTTCTATATATTTCCAGAAGAGTGATTATATGTCCTGGTTTTTCTTCTCCATTCTTGCTCTGAACTGTTACTTTTAGCTCCTCCCAACTGTCACTTTTGGAGGTTTTGTCACTGCCTCTCATTGTCATTTCACTCTCTTCCATTTGTTCTGCCTTAAAATTTTGACCACTGTAGCACCTCTCTTCATTCCCAAGACAGTGCTAACAAGAGGCTAAAACCAAGTTGTGGTGGATAATAAATTTCCCTAAAAGTTGAAGATAATACAGAGTCATGTAAATTGAGAGGAGGACAGTTCGACTTAAAATTAGTTATTGTTCCCTCCTCCCCATAAATTGATCATCATCTGTCACAAGAAGCTCCTTCTGGGCTGTTGCTCACTGTGGCCCAGATTTTTGCCATGTTCATAACACCTCTCCTATTTCTCTCATTTTGTATCTTCCACCAATGCCTTGGCCTCAATTTTTTGTTTCTTCATCTGTCAAGGGAATCCGCAATTAGCATCTTTGTCATAGGCTGAACTATGTTCCCACCAAATTCATGTGTTGAAGTTCTAACCCCAATGACCTCAGACCATAACTGTATTTGGATATACAGTAAGAGGTAGTTAAAATGAGGCCGTTATGATGGACCCTAATCCAGTGTGACTAGTATCCTTGTAAGAAGATGAAATTTGGACAAAGACACACATAGAAGGATAATGCCACATGTTCATAAAGATAGCCATCTACAAGCCATGGAGAAAGGTATCACTTAGATCTTGGACTTCAAGCCTCCATAACTGTGTGAAAATAAATTTCTGTTTTTAAACCACCCAATCTGTAGCACTTTATTATAACAGCCCTAGGAAACTAAGGCAATCCTCCAGCCTCCTTCCCATATCTCTGCCAATTTTTTTTTTTCAGAGTTGCACTGTCTCTCATTAAGGTACTCACTTAAGTTATTAAACCAAACACTTATAACCAAAGCCTGCTGTGTTAGTATTATATCATCTCTATTCATGGCCCAATTAACTAATATCAAATAAATGTTTGAAAGCCAGTAGTATGATCAAGAGAACTCTCTAAGTGATCCCTCACAGGAAAAGGAAGAATCTGCCCTAGAGACTTATTCACATCTCTGAGAAATTTTTGGTATTCTTAGAGTAGGCAGATCATCTCCTGTTTCTAGCCATCACTGCCTCAGAAGTATTGATGTTTGACCTCAGAGTACTCCACTGATTTCCTTTACAAACCCAGGCTTGAGTTAAGCCTCTTCTTAAGCTCTAAAAGCACCCATTTACAAATATTGATGTTCTAGGTATAACAATCAGCCCAGGGCTTTTCACACCTCTCTGTCAGTATCCACCAAGATTGCCAAAGTCAGCCCAAGCAAACCTGTAGCCAAGCAGGATGCACAAAGATGTGTGGCTGCATTCTTTGCCTAACTATCACATGCACCAAGTGGACCAGCCGCTAACATCTTACACACTCAGCTGTGCCAGTCTAACTTCCATGTCTTTGTTAAAGCCTCATAGAAATTTTTCTGGGCCAAACTTATGCAAAGCACTTGGATATTTTATCCCACTAGGTCCTCATCACAACCCCAAGATATACAAGTTACCACACTTTACAGATGAGGAAGTGGAGGTTTGAAGGTCTTCAGTGGCTTATCCAAAATAGCAGGTAGTATAAAGTGGTGCTGGGTTCATGTACCCAGGTTCATGTGCCACTAAAGTCCTAGCTTTTCATCTCTCTGTAAGGCTTTATTGTAAGCCTTTCTGTGTTTCTTTAGCCTTCACTCATCATTCACTTCTCTCAACTCCTGCATCGAATGTTGCTAGAAACACTCAGCACTTAATTGTGGCTCACTTTGAATTTTCTGTTTAACCTGTGCTGCTCTAGTGTCCCCAGTTACAGTGTAAATTTTCTGTGATGGAAATAGTATTTAATATACCATGTTCTCTTCTGTACCTAGTCTTGCACTCAGTAGAAACTCCATGCTTCTGATTTCCTAGGAGCTCAGGGAAATCTTTTGGAATTCTCCCTTGGAATCTCTCATAATAACACTGAACAAAGAGTCATTTGAGGGACATTATTTGAGAAGCAGTATAATGTAGGGGTAAAGGTTGTGGCCTAATACTCAGAATAGCGCAATTTCAGACTCAGCTTTTAACTCTTGCTAGCTCTTTGGCCCTAGATGATTTGCTTTAACTTCTCTGATGCTTAGTTTTCTCATCTATAAAATAGAGGTGATAAATACCACCTCAGTGACTTGCTGTGAAAATTGGAGGTGAGACTAGGCCTGCAGATGCTTCATAAACTGTAAAGTGCTATTCACCCACAAGAGATTATACTTTTTCAGCATTAGTAGCTATAGTGTCAATAGTGACCAACAATGAACAGCATCTCTCAGTCTTATTTTCTCCATGGAAAAATAATGCGGTGGTCTACAAAGTTTCTTCTAGTTTTAACACGCTCTGAACTTCTCCTTATGGTGAGGGTATGTGGGACTGGCCGGGGTAGCTGTGTGGGCCAGACCTTCCAAAGTGAGAACTGATGCCTTGCACTCAAAGGGCTTATCACTCACATCCCACTTGCTAGCAGCAGGATCACATCTCACGTGGGGGCTGTCTGTCTTCAGGGAAGACATGGTGTGGTTACATGAATCATGTTGTTGCCGGTGCAGATAGAGAAATGCCACTCTCACCGAGCTTACAGTTCTAACGACTCTTTCCTGTACTGCATGTGTCAATTTACAACTGTAGGCTGATGCCTTTGAACCCTGGTCGCAAAGAGGAAAAACTAAAATCTGAAGATGAACGTTTTCTCACTTTCCTTTCTTTCAGAGTACAATTGTTTTTCAAGATACCTTCCCTAGACCCCCAAACACAAATTCCTTGGTATCTCTTCTCTTGACAAAGAAAGTGAGAATGAAGGCATGTTAACAGAGGTGGAAATGGAACAAACCTATTCACAGACTGACTGCTAAAATGCAGGCCTACTTAATGTTTAACAGAAGTTCTGAGACTGCTAAAAGGTTCTGGAGATTTCCCCCAATGGCATTAGGTAAAAACATGAAGGTATTAAGGACTCTGTGTTCCTGGCCTTTGCTGCAACTTAGTCTTGAATAAATTGAAGCAAAGTAGGCCAAGCAATCACAGACTTTAGCTTCTTCTCTAGGAATGGTGACAGTTCTAAAAAAGATTAATTTTTACTACTAAAGTGCTCATCTAGTGAAAGTCTATTTTTTTCAGAGAAAATGTTCTTAAATATTTTAAAATGTCTAATTTCTTCACAGATTCCCACAGATATAGAAGCTAAATGGAAGGGTCAAAAGAGTTGGGTTGATTTTAGGGATGACAGCACTTATTAATACCAGTTATTCTTCTCTAAGTTATCTTTGAAACATAGATTATTTCACAAATGATTCAATTTCTTGACCCCAAACTGCAGTTGCTTCAAAATATCTATGGAAAATAGCTGACATTTCTTGATCTGAAGTCCAATATTCTCCATAATTTATCTCCATACCATCTTTCTGGTCATATCCCTTTCTCTAACCTTCTAGGTATCCTGAATTTTGGCCATACAAGTCACCTATCATTTTTTCAACTATTCATACCATTTCATACCTCCTTGCCTCTTATACCTAGTGTTTCCACAACTTGGAACAATCTTCTAGGTATTGAAATCTTTTTTCCATTATTTAAGTCCCCATTAAAATGCCACTTTCTTCACAACACTGCTCTTGAATTCCCAAATAGAATATTCATCCTATATTTAATATTTAGTAGTTAATTATTTATACTGTTACTGAATATTTCATTCTGACCTGCTTAGAAGTTATGAAGCATCTGTCCTCCCCCTTTTTCTGAAAGTAAATATTTTAATTAAGCAGCTTGGGATCATTCATTCACTTATTCATTCATTGAACAAAAATGAATTGATCCATATTAATAAACCAGCATCTCTGTATATTGCCTAATTCCTACCCAAATATGTATTTGCAATATCTGTCTTCCCCTTTGATCTTAGGCAACTAGAGGAAAAAAATCACAGGTCATTTAGTTTTGAAAATTCCTTAGCTACTTTTAAGTGGTGGGTGCTTCATAAACATGGAGTGAATGGATAGATGGATAGATGGATGGAAGGATAAATTAGGCAATAGCAAAAGCTGATGGAATAAATTATGAATTAAGAGTATTACTCTTTCCTTGCCTTAAGACAATTGCTTTTGCTTTCAACCAATGCAGTGCGTGTGTTGAATATCTGTTACTTTTGGTTACAATTTTTGTGTATTTCATAGCCCTTCATTTGGGGAACCATCTCTTACTCATCCCATAGTAATCTGTTCAGTCCATGAGGCTCAGATGAGGTCACTCGTTCCCAAATTTTGTCACAAGGTCCAGGCCTAAGAGAGTATTCCGTTTACTTGAGGGTAGAGGTTGCTCAGGGATGGAAATAAGATCTAACCTGGGACAATTAGACTCTTCCCAAGAAATTAAACAAAATTAGTGGGGGAGACTCTTTTTTTGCTCTCAGGGACTATGAGTATAAAGTTTATGTAAGCTGGAGCTGCAGCTGACTTTGTTCCCACCATCAGAGAAAGAGCTTATATAAGAATAAAGCCAGGCTGAAAAAAACAGTGGGATTGAGGGATAAAAAGAGAGAAAAAATTGTTACTATTGTGCTTTAATCATAAGATCTAGCCAAGCCTTTAGCCTACTTTTCAGTATGTGAGTAAATAAAGTCTTATTTTTTTACATTAGTTAATATTCAATTACTGTTATTTTGAAGCAAAAGAATTCTAATGAACACAGGAGGAATCTAAAGAAATTGTCCCAGTATTGTCACTCTTTATATTAAACACTTTTATCTCTGAGGAAAATCACTGCAATCAGTTGGGAATTTAGTCACCCACTAGGAGATGGGAAAAAAAATCCCTGAAAAATTAAGTCATATAAAAATCTGTATTTCTATGCCTTCCCTTTAACCTTAACCCCTGCAAGTCATTTCTTTCCCTTTTTTTCTTTCTTTCCCCACCAGTTTTGTTGAGATAAACTTGCCACACAATGTTGTATTAGTTTAAGATGTACAACATAATGATTTGACATATATATATATATTTATTACAAAATGAATCATCAAAGGAAGTTTTGTTAACATCTATCACCTTTCATAGTTACATTTTTTTAAGTGCAAAGTCCTGCAAATCCTTTTTAACTAAGTATCTTATTTCTTTCCCAAATACATAGCTTATCTCCCTCTGGATGGCCACTCCTATGACTCTCACCACCATCCTCTCCCACCTCCACTCCAGCAGCAGCCTCCCAACTAGAGTCTTGTCCTCAACTGTCTTCATGCTCAATTCTCTACCCAAAGCCAGGATGATTTCTCTGAAGTACAGTATGTATGATGCTAATCTTTTATCTGAAACATCACTGTCTCCCATTACTCTCAGAAAAAAGTCTGAATCCTTTCATTTACAGACCCTACATTCTGGCCATCTTTATCTCTTTCAATTCTCCCTTAGCCCTCCTTCCTTCAGCACATTGACATTTTTTTTTTCTTTCTTAATATCTTTATTAGAGTATAATTGCTTTACAATTGTGTGCCAGTTTCTGCTTTATAACAAAGTGAATCAGTTATACATATACATATGTCCCCATATCTCTTCCCTCTTCCATCTCCCTGCCTCCCACCCTCCCTATCCCAACAGTCTAGGTGGTCACAAAGTACTGAGCTTATCTCCTTGTGCTATGCAGCTGCTTCCCACTACCTATTTTACGTTTGGTACTGTATATATGTCAATGCCACTCTCTCACTTTGTCCCAGCTTACCGTCAAGTCCATTCTCTAGTAGGTCAGCATTTTTATTACGGTCTTGCCCCTAGGTAGGTTCTTCTGACCATTTTCTTTTTTTTTTAGATTCCATATATATGTGTTAGCATACAGTATATGTTATCCTCTTTCTGACATACTTCACTCTGTATGACAGTCTCTAGGTCCATCCACCTCACTACAAATAACTCAGTTTCATTCCTTTTTATGGCTGAGTACTATTCCATTGTATATATGTGCCACATCTTCTTTATCCATTCATCCGATAATGGACACTTAGGTGGCTTCCATGTCCTGGCTATTGTAAACAGAGCTGCAATGAACATTGTGGTACATGACTCTCTTTGAATTATGATATTCTCAGAGTATATGCCCAGTAGTGGGATTTCTGGGTCGTACGGTAGTTCTATTTTTAGTTTTTAAGGAACCTCCACACTGTTCTCCACAGTGGCTGTATCAATTTAGATTCCTACCAACAGTGCAAGAGGGTTGCCTTTTCTCCACACCCTCTCCAGCATTTACAGTTTGCAGATTTTTTGATGATGTCCATTCTGACCTGTGTGAGATGATATCTTATTGTAGTTTTGATTTACATTTCTCTAATGATTAATGATGTTGAGCATCCTTTACTGTGTCTGTTGGCAATCTATATATCTCCTTTGGAGAAATGTTTATTTAGGACTTCTTCCCATTTTTGGATTGCATTGTTTGCTTTTCTGATATTGAGCTGCATGAGTTGCTTGTATGTTTTGCAGATTAACTCTTTCTCAGTTGCTTAATTTGCAAATATTTTCTCCCATTCTGAAGGTTGTCTTTTCATCCTGTTTAAAGTTTCCTTGGCTGTGCAAAAGCTCTGAAGTTTCTTTAGGTCCCATTTGTGTATTTTTGTTTTTATTTCCATTTCTCTAGGAGGTGGGTCAAAAAGGATCCTGCTGTGATTTATGTCATAGAGTGTTCTGCCTATGTTTTCCTCTAAGAGTTTGATGGTGTCTGGCCTTACATTTAGGTCTTTAATCCATTTTGAGTTTATTTCTTTGCATGGTGTTAGGGAGTGTTCTAATTTCATTCTTTTACATGTAGCTGTCCAGTTTTCCCAGCACCACTTATTGAAGAGGCTGTCTTTTCTCCACTGTATATTCTTGCCTCCTTTATCAAAGATAAGGTGACCATATGTGCGTGAGTTTATCTCTGGGCTTTCTATACTGTTCCATTGATCTATATTTCTGTTTTTGTGCCAGTACCATAAAGTCTTGATTACTGTAGCTTTGAAGTTTAGTCTGAAGTCAGGGAGTCTGATTCCTCCACTTCCATTTTTCTTTCTCAAGATTGCTTTCACTATTCACGGTCTTTTGTGTTTCCATACAAACTGTGAAATTTTTTGTTCTAGATCTGTGAAAAATGCCAGTGGTAGATTCACAGGGATTGCATTGAATCTGTAGATTGCTTTGGGTAGTGGAGTGATTTTCACAATGTTGATTCTTCCAATCCAAGAACATGGTATATCTCTCCATCTATTTGTATCATCTTTAATTTCTTTCATCAGTGTCTTATAATTTTCTGCATATAGGTCTTTTGCCTCCTAGGTAGGTTTATTCCTAGATATTTTATTCTTTTTGTTGCAATGGTAGATGGGAGTGTCTTCTTAATTTCACTTTCAGATTTTTCATCATTAATATATAGGAATGCAAGAGATTTTTGAGCATTAATTTTGTATCCTGCTACGTTACCAAATTCATTGATTAGCTCTAGAAGTTTTCGGGTAGCGTCTTTAGGATTCTCTATGTAGAGTATCATATCATCTGCAAACAGTGACAGCTTTTCTTCTTCTTTTCTGATTTGGATTCCTTTTATTTCCTTTTCTTCTCTGATTGCTGTGGCTAAAACTTCCAAAACTATGTTGAATACTAGTGGTGAGAGTTGGCAACCTTGTCTTGTTCCTGATCTTAGTGGAAATGATTACAGTTTTTCACCATTGAGGACGATGTTGGCTGTGGGTTTGTCATATATGACCTTTATTATGTTGAGGAAAATTCACTCTATGCCTACTTCCTGGAGGTTTTTTATCATAAATGGGTGTTGAATTTTGTCGAAAGCTTTCTCTGCATGTATTGAGATGATCATATGGTTTTTTTCCTTCAATTTGTTAATATGGTGTATCACATTGATTGATTTGCATATATTAAAAAATCCTTGCATTCCTGGGATAAACCCCACTTGATCATAGGGTATGATCCTTTTAATGTGCTATTGGATTCTGTTTGCTAGTATTTTGTTGAGGATTTTTGCATCTATGTCCATCTGTGATATTGGCCTGTAGTTTTCTTTCTTTGTGACATCCTTGTCTGGTTTTGGTATCAGAGTGATGGTGGCCTTGTAGAATGTGATTTGGAGTGTTCCTCCCTCTGCTATATTTTAGATGAGTTTGAGAAGGATAGGAGATATGTCTTCTCTAAATGTTTGATAGAATTCGCCTGTGAAGCCATCTGGTCCTGGGCTTTTGTTTTTTGGAAGATTATAAATCACAGTTTCAATTTCAGTGCTTGTGATTGGTTGGTTCATATTTTCTATTTCTTCCTGGTTCAGTCTCGGAGGGTTGTGCATTTCTAAGTATTTGTCCATTTCTTCCAGGTTGTCCAATTTATTGGCATATAGTTGCTTGTAGTAATCTCTCATGATCCTTTGTATTTCTGCAGTGCCAGTTGTTACTTCTCCTTTTTCATTTCTAATTCTATTTATTTGAGACTTCTCCCTTGTTTTCTTGATAAGTCTGGCTAATGGTTTATCAATTTTGTTTATCTTCTCAAAGAACCAGCTTTTAGTTTTATTGATCTTTGCTATTTGCTATTTAGTTTTATTGGTCTTTGCTTTGTTTCCTTCATTTCTTTTTCATTTATTATTGATCTGATCTTTATGATTTCTTTCCTTGTGCTAAGTTTGGGGTTTTTTTGTTCTTCTTTCTCTAATTGCTTTAGTTGTAAGGTTAGGTTGTTTATTTGAGATGTTTCTCGTTGCTTAAGGTAGGCTGTATAGCTATAAACTTCTCTCTTGAAACTGCTTTTGCTACATCCCATAGGTTTGGGTCGTTGTGTTGTCATTGTCATTTGTTTCTAGGTATTGTTTGATTTCCTCTTTGATTTCTTTAGTGATCTCTTGGTTATTAAGTACTGTGTTGTTTAGCCTGCATATGTTTGTATTTCTTAAAGATTTCTTCCTGTAATTGATATCTAGTTTAATAGCATTGTGGTCAGAAAAGATCCTTGATACGATTTCAATTTTCGTAAATTTACCAAGGCTTGATTTATGACCGAAGATGTGATCTACCCTGGAGAATGTTCCATGATCACTTGAGAAGAATGTGTATTCTGATGTTTTTGGATGGAATGTCCTATAAATATCAATTAAGTCCAATTTGTTTAATGTATCATTTAAAGCTTGTGTTTCCTTATTTATTTTCAGTTTGGATGATCTGTCCACTGTTGAAAGTGGAGTGTTAAAGTCCCCTCATATGATTGTGTTACTATCGATTTCCCCTTTTATGGCTGTTAGTATTTGCCTTATGTATTGTGGTGCTCCTATGTTGGGTGCATAAATATTTACAATTGTTATATCTTATTCTTAGATTGATCCCTTGATCATTATGTAGTGTCCTTCTTCATCTCTTGTAATAGTCTTTTTTTTAAGTCTATTTTGTCTGATATGAGAATTGCTACTCCAGCTTCATTTTGATTTCCATTTGCATGGAATATCTTTTCCCATCCCCTCACTTTCAGTCTGTATGTGTCCCTAGGTCTGAAGTGGGTCTCTTGTTGAGAGCACATATACAGGTCATGTGTTTGTATCCATTCAGCCAGTCTATGTCTTTTGTTTGGAGCATTTAATCCATTTACATTTAAGGTAATTATCGATATGTATGTTCCTATTCCCATTTTGTTAATTGTTTGGGGTTTGTTATTGTAGGTCTTTTCCTTCTCTTGTGTTTCCTGCCTAGAGAAGTTCCTTTAGCATTTGTTGTAAAGCTGGTTTGGTGGTGCTGAATTCTCTTAGCTTTTGCTTGTCTGTAAAGCTTTTAATTTCTCCGTCAAATCTGAATGAGATCCTTGCTGGGTAGAGTAATCTTGGTTGTAGGTTTTTCCCTTTCATCACTTTAAATATGTCCTGCCACTCCCTTCTGGCTTGCAGAGCTTCTGCTGAAAAATCAGCTGTTAACCTTATGGGTATTCTCGTATGTGTTACTTTTGTTTTTCTCTTGCTGCTTTTAATATTTGTTCTTTGTATTTAATTTTTGATAGTTTGATTAATATGTGTCTTGGTGTGTTTCTCCTTGGATTTATCCTGTATGGGACTCTCTATGCTTCCTAGACTTGATTAACTATTTCCTTTCCCATATTAGGGAAGTTTTCAACTATAATCTCTTCAAATATTTTCTCAGTCCCTTTCTTTTTCTCTTCTTCTTCTGAGACCCCTATAATTCTAATGTTGGTGCATTTAATATTGTCCCAGTGGTCTCTGAGACTGTCCTCAATTCTTTTCATTCTTTTTTCTTTATTCTGCTCTGTGGTAGTTATTTCCACTATTTTATCTTCCAGGTCACTTATACTGAGGTTCTTCTGCCTCAGTTATTCTGCTACTGATTCCTTCTAGAGAATTTTCAATTTCATTTACTGTGTTGTTCACCTGTGTTTGCTCTTTAGTTCTTCTAGGTACATGTGAAACGTTTCTTGTATTTTCTCTATTCTATTTCCATGACTTTGTATCATCTTGACTATCATTATTCTGAATTCTTTTTCAGGTAGACTGCCTATTTCCTCCTCATTTGTTAGGTCTGGTGGTTTTTTGCCTTGCTCCTTCATCTGCTGTATGTTTCTCTGTCTCCTCATTTTGCTTAACTTACTGTGTTTGGGGGTCTCCTTTTTGTAGGCTCCAGGTTCGTAGTTTCTGTAGTTTGTGGTGTCTGTTCCCAGTGGCTAATGTTAGTTCAGTGGGTTGTGTAGGCTTCCTGATGGAGGGGACTAGTGCATGTGTTCTGTTGGATAAGGCTAGATCTTGTCTTTCTGGTGGGCAGGCCACATCTAATGGTGTGTTTTGGGGTGTCTGTGGCCTTATTATGATTTTAGGCAGCCTCTGTGCCAATGGATGGGGTTGTGTTCCTGTCTTGCTAGTTGTTTGGCATAGGGTGTCCTGCACTGTAGCTTGCTGGTCGTTGAGTGGAGCTGGGTCTTGGCATTGAGATGGAGATCTCTGGGAGATTTTCACCATTTGATATTACGTGGAGCTGGGAGGACTCTTGTGGACCAGTGTCCTGAACTTGGCTCTCCCACATAAGTGGCACAGCCCTGACAGCTGGGAGGAGCACCAAGAGCCTGTCCTCCATATGGCTCAGAATAAAAGAGAAAAAAAGAGAACGAAAGAAGAAGATAAAATAAAATAAAGTTATTAAAATAAAAAATAATTATTAAGAAAAAAAATTTTTCAGTAATTAAAAAAAAATGGACAGAACCCTCAGACAAATGGTAAAAGCAAAGCTATACAGACAAAATCACACACAGAAGCATAAACATCCACACTCACAAAAAGAGAAAAAGGGAAAAAATATGTATATATCGTTGCTCCCAAAGTCCACCTCCTCAATTTGGGATGATTCGTTGTCTATTCATGTATTCCACAGATGCAGGGTACATGAAGTTGATTGTGGAGATTTAATCCGCTGCTTCTGAGGCTACTGGAAGAGATTTCCCTTTCTCTTCGTTCTTTGCACAGCTCTTGGCGTTCAGCTTTGGATTTGGCCCTGCCTCTGCATGTAGGCTGCCTGCGGGCATCTGTTCTTCGGTCAGATAGGACGGTGTTAAAGGAGCAGCTGATTCGGGGGCTCTAGCTCACTCAGGCCGTGGGGAAGGAAGGGGTATGGATGTGGGGCAAGCCTGCAGCGGCACAGGCTGACGTGACTTTGCACCAGCCTGAGGTGCGCCATGTGTTCTCCCAGGAAGTTGTCCCTGGATCACAGGACCCTGGCTGTGGCGGGCTGCACAGGCTCCTGGGAGGGAGGTGTGGATAGTGACCTGTGCTTGTACACAGCCTTCTTGGTGGCTGCAGCAGCCTTAGCGTCTCATGCCCATCTCTGGGGTCCGCGCTGACAGCCGCAGCTCACGCCCGTCCCTGGAGCTCCTTTAAGCGTGGCTCTTAAGCCCATGTCCTTGCACACCAGGAAGCAAAGAGGCAAGAAAAAGTCTCTTGCCTCTTGAATAGCTCCAGACTTTTTCCCGGACTCCCTCCAGGCTCGCTGTGGCGCACTAGCCCCTTCAGGCTGTGTTCACACAGCCAACCCCAGTCCTCTCCCTGGGATCCGACCGAAGCCCGAGCCTCAGCTCCCAGCCATGCCCGCCCCGGCGGGTGAGCAGACAAGCCTCTCGGGCTGGTGAGTGCTGGTCGGCACCGATCCTCTGTGCGGGAATCTCTCCGCTTTGCCGTCCACACCCTGTTGCTGTGCTCTCCTCCGTGTCTCTGAAGGTTCTCCACTCCACCACCCGCAGTCTCTGCCCACGAAGGGGTTTCCTAGTGTGTGGAAACCTTTCCTCCTTCACAGCTCCCTCCCACTGGTGCAGGTCCTGCCCCTATTCTTTGTCTCTGTTTTTTTTTTCTTTTACCCTACCCAGGTGCACGGGGAGTTTCTTGCCTTTTGGGAGGTCTTAGGTCTTCTGCCAGCAATCAGTAGGTGTTCTGTAGTTGTTCCACATGTAGATGTATTTCTGATGTATTTGTGGGGAGGAAGGTGATCTCCACGTCTTAATCTTCTGCCATCTTGAAGCTCCTCCCCCACATTGACATTTTCAAAACATATCTTGAGTGTGCCATACTCTTTCTTCATTCTAGGACTTTGCATATTTTGTTCTCTTTGCCTGGAATGCCCTTTCACCAATTATTCTCTAACATAGTTCCTACTCCTTTGTAGTGATTGAATAATGTCCCCCCAAAATTCATGTCTACCTGGAGCCTCAGTATAAAACCTTATTTGTAAATACAGTCTTTGCAGAAGTAACTAGGATAATTATTGTTGGGAGCCAAGAAGTTTTCGCCATTAGAAGATGGCCGACACCCTGCTTCTCTTCCTGATTTATGAGATAGAAGTTCGCGCCTAAAATGAAAGCCCGCGCACGCAGCACCAATGATGATTAGCCAAGTACTTCCCTCATTCTGAATCCCGCCCCCCTTTCTCTGCAGTGTATAAATACAGCTACCGCAGCAATAAAAGTTTGAGGCTTGATCAGGATTCTGTCTTGCCTCCATTCTTTCGCGTCTCCTGCCCTTCCCCCTTTTTTCAACCCCCACAGGTTCCTCCTCAGACTCACAAGGATTTGTCCTGCTGGTCGGGACTCCCGGGGACGCCCGGGGCCGTACACAAATTATTGAAATGAGATTATATTAGATTAGGAGGGGCACTAAACCCCATGAGGATGTCCCTGTAAGAGACAGACAAGGACATACAGAGATACAGAAAAGAAGGCAATGTGAAGATGGAGTCAGAGATTGGAGTGATGAATTTATAAGCCAAGGAAAGCCAAGGATTGCCTGCAGCCACCGGAAGCTAGGAGATGGGCATGGGACAGGTTCTGTCTCAGAGGCTCCAGAAGGAACCTGTGTGGACACTTTGATTTTGGATTTTCAACCTCGTGACCTGTGAGATTACATTTCTGTTGTTTTAAGTTAACTAGTTTGTGGGACTTTGTTACAACAACCCTAGAATATCAATATATCTTTCTTTGGATATCACTGTACATGGTACCTCCTTTGCAAAGCCTTCCCTTATACCACTAGTCTGAATCAAGTAGCCCTTTAATGTGTTGCCCTAGGATCTTCTATTTTTTTCCACTTCATTATGTTTAAATTTCTTGTTTGCTTTGCTTCCAGGAAGCTATACTACACAGCCTTTCACACGTGTGCCTAGGACCTATCACAATGACCAGCATGTAACAGGTTTCCACAAGCAGGCTCTGACTGATTTACTGTACCTTATTACTCTGTCTCCTTTTGACACCTAGTAAAGTGGCTGCTACATACCAAGTGCTCAGTAAATGTTGTTTACTCAGTGATGGATTCTGTCAGTTGGCTCATGCTGCTAGTAGTGGCGTGAACCATTGACTATGGCTCTCATCCATCCTTAGCCTCACTAAAGTGTGTAGAGCTTGCCCAGAGGAGGTTCCATTTGTAGAGTCCCTAATAATTCCACAATCCTTTCTCACCCAAAACTCAAGGTGAATGTCCAAAAGCCCTGTGAATCTTGTGTAACAACTGTTCTTATATCCAATTTGAGGGAAAAAATCCAGATCTTATAACTAGACAGTCACAGTAGAACTGAGAAGTTCTGATTCCATATTCATCATTCCTGCCACTGAATTCTATGACCCTGTTAACACTGGCACAAAAACAACCCAATCTTTCAATTATCCATTTAAGCAAAATGCTTTTACTGATCCTTGTGACAGGTAAAGGAAAAACTGTTGAGAGGGCTTAAGCAAGATGACAGGGAGTATAGGGCAATAGGATTCTAAGGGCATATATCCCAGGAGAATCTCAAGTGGTGGCAGATAGTCATAGTTGTCATATGAGCTCTTGTGTCTTCTTGGTCATTTCTATATGTGTCCTACCTCATCAGAAACATGTTATGGAGCCAGCAAACCAGTAGGTAATGTGAAAACTAAATGGAAAAAGAAGTAAAAGACGAACTAGAGAGTGCATACTTGTTCTGAATAAAACAAGAGGAAATGCAATTGTGCATTACAATGAGTCAGTGTTCTACAAAAGCCATGGAGTTGGCCATGCGATTGAGAGTGAGAAGCAAAGACCTGTGGTAGTGGAGAGGAAGGCAAAAATAGCAACATATTTTTTCTTTCAAAATTTCCACTTGAGGAGTAGTTGGAAGCTAGTCAGGCCTGGGATTTCCAGATTTCTCCTGAGATAAATAAATGATGTTTGCTCTCTTTGTGTGTGTGAAATAAGCTCACAGAAATATATGTATATCTCCATAGTATATCTGTCCCCTGAGAGAAGAAAAAACTTTTTTTATTTTAAGACTGAAACAGAAAATGTGTTGCAACAGTACACACTCTTTGGGAATGGAAAATACAAGACAGCATGTACGTTACATAGGGTCAAACAGGAGGAGCAAAGAAGTCTCTGCATTTTTACTGCAGGTGGTACCCTGTGTGGTTAAATGCATAGGTTTTGCAGTTACACTGACTTTGTACAAATCTTGGATCTATTACTAACTCATCTGTATAGGCTTGTACAAATAATTTCATTTCTTCATGCCTCAGTAGAAATCTATAATATGGGGACAAATAATATACATAATTTATAGGGTTGAGATACGAGTAATAGGAATTATGACATAAATAACGTAAAGTAGTACACAGCGTGCAGTAAACACTCAATAAATATAAGCCCTTATTTTTAATGTTTATCTCATGTGGATTCGGCAATAAAAATGTAAAGGTGAAAGAGAACTATGCACAATAGTCAAATGCTCAGACTGTCGGGACTGGAACACCCTGTCCCTTATTGGCTGTGTGCTATTAGGGAGTGATTTAATTTCACTAAGCCTCATTGTCTTCTTTGGTAAGGCAAGATGATGATAATACCTTTCGCACAAGGTTGTTATGTTATATAAAACACTTACTCAATTACCTGGCACATAGTACAAGTCTACAAATGGCAGCTCTTTCTATTACAGAGCCAGAATTCTTATGAATTGGCTGTGAGAACTGATTGCTTTAGCAAAACACAGTATGTAAAGCAGTAAAGCTTTTCGTTCCATGGGCCACTAAGAGGAAAAGCCCTTTAGTTCGGCTCTTTAAAGAAAAAAAAAGCAAATAAACAAACCAACAAAGGAAATAACCTTGCTGAAAAAAGATGAAAGATATTGAATTTTTAATAGTAGAGTAAGGCATGTTTCTGGGGGGTGTGTGTGTGTGTCTCCTATAGGTACCAAAGTGATAGTAGGTGTTCCTTTGTCACACTTTATTTGAGGATAGAACAAATACTGAGGTTGCACAAACCTCCTTTGTAGAGGCAGCTCAACTGATGTAGCCATGTGACAGTGTGGTCATTGGAAGCCTATACAGTTTTGAAAAACTTTAAGAGGAGAGCATGGAGGTGGTCAATGACTAAAATGTTTCAGAAAATTCAGCTTTCAGTTGGAACTAAAAATGTAAATTCAATATGAAATAGCATAGCTAAGCATCAGGGTCTGACAGCTGAGGTCCCACCATTAAGGCAAGAAAGTATTCCTATGGGTAACATTTGGCCTGGCTTGAAAGCTATGCTAAGAGTCAGGGGGGAGGAACAGTAACTCTTCTTAATAAACACATATATATCAGGAACTACACTGAGTATTTTCCTCCATCTAATCCCTATCATAAGGCTCTGAGATATGTAACATGATGGGTATTTAAGATCAGATATTTGGATTCGGGTAGTCTGGGATTCGAATCTCAGCTCTTCCATCTTCTACCTGGGTGGACCTGGGCACAGTAAGCCTCCATTTTATCATGGGGCTAATAAAGCTGCCTTCCTGGGCTCTTCTCAGGGTTCTATCAAACAATGAATGCAAAGATCCTAGCACAATGCCTGCCACATAGTAATTGGTCAACAAAAGGAAGTTACAACCCGTGTTGTTATACTCATTTTACAGAAAAGAAAATTATGACTTAGGAGAGGGCACAAAAGGCTAAAACTAAAAATCTTAATTAATGGAGAATTTTGCAGGATGATATGAAATCCATGTTATTTCTAGGTACTACCAAGTTTCTCAATTCTCGGTCCACAGCCATGTTTATGGAGAATTTCCTCAAGAGCTCCCACACCCATCTTCTCATGCTGTGACACTTAACATTCTCCTTCCCAACAGTAACAACAAGACTTACTGCCACATGTGCAATATTTACCATGTAGCAAATTTGGCACTAAATTTTTTATATGCATTATTTTCAATTTATTGCAATAAGTATCTATGAGGTAGATACTGTTTTTGACACTTGAAGATGAGGTAAGTAGAGCATAGAGAGAATAAATAATTTGCCCCAAATCTCACAAACAAGACAGTAGGAGACCAGGGATTTGAAGTTGGTTTTGTTAAACTTTAAAGCTCTTACTCATAACACATCACTCCCAATATTAACCTGTAGCCTTCTGCTGTGTTATTGGATCTGAGACACTGAAATAAAATTTAAATGAAAGAATGAACATTGAGTGCCCTTTTTAGGATCCAAAGACTCAGTAAATATAGTCTTGACAAAATATGACACATACGCCACTACAACACCCTGCTTGGGTACTGAAAGCGATGTAGCGTCAGAATTCTTTTCAACAGAGATTCATGATCAATCTGAGTTCATAAACAAAATGTATATTGTTTGCAATCTCACATCTATTTTGACGGGCTCCTTTTTTACAGGAGGATATGCATATTCTGAGAAGGAAAGTTATTTTCCCAAGATAATGCTACCCCAAGACAGCATGTCAATGGCAGATGCAGCCTGGGAACTGGATCCCAGACTTCCAGCACGTGCTCATTCCACATACCCCCAACACTTATTCTGACTTCTTTTGCTCTAGGGAGACTCTGCTTGTGATTGGGCAGCCTTTGGAAATCACAAGCAAGAAGCCACTAATAGCACATACCCTATCTGAGTATTTGTGAACAAACCTCCAACTCTTGCCATGGAGAGGATATACACTACTTTTCAGTTAAAATTTCTGTATGGTTCTAAGCTTCCTATTAGCCTTTTGCTAAAATAGGGCTCATATAACCTGGTTTCAAATACAATCCATAGGTTAATTCATGTGCTTTGATCTGTCCTAGTTGTAAATTGCTTGTTAAGAGAAATGAAAATTAGACTGGCAGCTGCTTGCAACATCTCAGAAGGTATCAAAATGTATAGTCTGGTGAAACAGCATCTGTAGTAGTCACGACAGGCTACCTGCTATAAAAAGAATAATTCCTGAGCTAAGGGCTTAATACAATAAAAATTAGTTTTTCACTGTCTGAGGTAGGTTGGTGGCGAGGAAATGATTGATAGTGGAGGGAGGCTGTATTTCATGCAGTAATTCAGGGTCTCACGTAACTGCACTCAGCAGGTAGATGGGAAAAGAGAAAGAAATCGGGTATTCCTGTCGAAGGTTTTTATGGGATAGACCTCAAAGTCATACCCATTTCTTCCTACTTCCATTGTCTAGGGCCCAATCCCATGATCAAAATTAATCATAAGGCAAGATGGGTAATTAGGTGTCTAGCTGGGTGCCCAGGAGGCAAAAGTGTTGGTACACAGCTTGCTAGTGTGTCTGCAGCAGCCAGCAAACTCCCTCCCCACCACAATTCATACGCATATAGACACACACACTTACAGAACTGGCCCGAAGGAGGGGACGTTCAAACCTTGGTCATAACATTAACAAAGAAAACAAACAAGAAATCAGCCTAATAGTTATTTTTCATCTGGGCATGAGCTTTTAAACATTTGAAGCAGGGGAGGAGAAATATGTATCAATTTTAGATATGAATTTTTTATCCATTAATTCTGATTCTAGGTACTCATCTGAAGTTAAGTAAGAAGAAGATGCACAAGCGTATGTGTAAAAAGATGCTCATTACATCTGTATTGGAATAGGAAAATAGCAGATTAAAATGCACATAATAGAAGATTGATTAGATAAATTATGGTGCATTTATACAATGTAGTACTCTGGCTTTATACACTATAAAGTATTTCCACATACAGTAATATTTCTATAACAAGTAGCAAAATAACAAATACAGTAAGTACTATACATTCATCAATGCCACCCTGGGCCGCAGGCACTATGTGAAGGCTGTACAGTGGAACTGTACAACACAGCAGCCCTGGCAATACCTATATCAATATCTGTGTTTATATCGCTGTCTATATGTAACTCCTCTCAGTTCTATCCAGTAGATAGTGCTTTACAAACTTGGGGAACAAATGTATTTCCATCTCTTTTATTTTACTCAATTAATTGCTGAAGTTTCCACATACCTTAATTGCAGAAAATCCAGAATCTCCATCAAAAGGCTCTTCGATCCCTTTGAATAATCCAAGAAAGTTGGGAGCATGGATGGCGCAGATGTGGGGATGTGTGGAACATTTGGTTTCCATTCCCTGGGGGAAGTACACTACAGTACACTGCTTCCCTATGGAGTTACTGACACAAGCTGCACACGGCCTGAGACACAGTGTACGTCTTCTTCTCTACTTTGGCATCAGGCACAACCCACTATCACAAAAGCTTTTAGGTGATAGACAGCTTTTCTCCAAATTCTCAAAACAAACATTGTCAAATTGCATGAACTGTCCCTTATTAGAGACATTACTCACCAGTTCTTCTGAGGGAGTGCTTCCTCAATGATTGCCCATCATTTTGTCCTTCTAAGGAAGGCTCTCTAAGGATCTTCAAAGTGTGCCCTCGTGAGCTCTTCCTGGAGGAGGGGAAGGGAGACATTTCATCAATGATTAGTGATTCTGGCATCACTCACGCTAGAAAATAAACAGGCAAAAATCTCACAAACGTTACAGGTGTTTATAGGCACTTGTATAAAATCCTTCTTTCTCTTCACAGATCATATATATGTATTATGCATATACATTGTTATATATGATCTACATGTAATCTATAAAATCTACACATGATATATATGAAGAGAGAAATGTCAGGAAGGATGTTTCCCAAATCATACCAGTTATTGTCTCTAATAGTGATGTTGTTTTGCTTATTTTTTTTTAACATCCTTACTGGAGTATAATTGCTTTACAATGGTGTGTTAGTTTCTGCTTTATAACAAAGTGAATCAGCTATACATATACATATACATATATCCCCATAACTCCTCCCTCTTGCATCTCCCTCCCTTATTTTTATTTATTTATAAATAAAATTGTTTTTATTTTACATAATTTTATTGTAAAAATCCCTCTTCCTTGCATTTTTACATGCTATATTTTGTCTTCATTTAGCATGGTGTGTGGGAGTAATTGAATGTGTATGGGTTCATATTTGAGTAAATCTGTGTTTAAATGTGTTTTAAGTACCTCAGGGGAAAAGTGTTAGGACAAAGATTATTGAGTGGTATGTTAGTGCTTAAAATTGAAGCAAGTTGAGGATCTGAAATTATTAAGAGTGGTATGTTGGTGCTTAATATTGAAGCAAGTTGAGGATCTGAAAGGATGTGGGTGAAATGTGGTTACTTCTCTAAGCAATTTAAAATATACAGCTCCTTCTCTTTCTCAATAATAGCCATGTCTCTGTTCACGTGCCATCATCTCAGTCCTCTCCCTCCATCCTTTACAGAGAAGTGCTAGAAATCAGTTGTGGTGACATCACATTATGCTTGTGGGAATAAGGCCACTCACTAAGTGTGCCACAAACAGCATGCGGATCGTACAGACATTTGGAAACCTGCAGATGGTGTCCCTGTAAGTTTACAGCCCCAGAAAAATGGAACTCAGGCAATGTTTGGGCCAGAAACTCCTGGGGACAAGGATATATTACTGTTTCTCACAGGACTTGGCAGTGCTTGCACATAGTAGGCCTTCAATGAGTATTTGTCGAATTGAATTGACCTGAATTACTTTATTATTTACAAGTGAATCGGCTTCTTTCAGGGCTTACAGTATCTCATTTTCTTCTCTTCCCATGTAAAGTTTCAAAATATTTCAAACAAAGAAAATTAAGGCCAATTCTGAGAATGTCTGGCACTGTTTAATGGACCTTGAACAACACAAATGAAAAGATTTCCTAGTGGCTCTAGTTTAAAAAAAATAAATTCTTTCTTAGCAAGCAGTCCACTGTGAGCTATAAAAGAATGAGAATGCTTTTGGGGGGAAAGCTCCAGGGAGGTGGAAAGATGTTCATGGGACTGAGTAAATAGATTCTACCGACAATCTTTCCCAGGCGGGAGAGTTGCCTTTGGAGCACGTTATTTGTTATCAAAGCCTGCCAGAAGCAGCATAGCTGAGGCAAGACTCAGATTTCAAACTCTCCTGGTTTGAACATGATGGAAGATCCCTGGGTAATTTAGCTTCTGACTGAAGGTTTGGGGGATCCTGAGCCTTCCCTGAGTCCTGGGTGAGGTAGACAAAGCTGATCTTCAAAGCTCCCTCAACTTATTTGCTGAAGTTACAATCCAGCTCTATGTGGGCTGTGACAAATTTCCCCTCCAACCATCCTCTGGCTGTGAGCTGCTGCTGACTTGAGTCCCCTACTGTTTTTTTTTTTTTTTTTTTTTTTTTGCGGTACGTGGGCCTCTCACTGTTGTGGCCTCTCCCGTTGCGGAGCACAGGCTCCGGACGCGCAGGCTCAGCGGCCACGGCTCACGGGCCCAGCCGTTCCGCGGCATGTGGGACCTTCCCGGACCGGGGCGTGAACCCATGTCCCCTGCATCGGCAGGCGGACTCTCAACCACTGTGCCACCAGGGAAGCCCCCCACTACTGATTTAAGTAAGATATTTTTAAAAAAATTAAAAACAAGCTTTACTTCCTAATACAAAGATGTTTTCATTGTAAAAAATTAGAAAATTGTATACTTAAAAAGAACAAAACTAAAGAGTACTATAATCTCACCAAATACACACACACACACGTTTGAGTGCATGATTCAGAGTAGAATTTTATGTATTATAGTATGGTTAATATACATAAACCTTTAACATATACTCACACATATATACATCTTCAATAATATCTTAGTATCAGGGAAAAATGTACTAAAACTGATTTGTCTCATCTCCTTTTTTGGTTGATATTTTGCTCGCTTTCAATTTAAGCAGGGAGTAGATGACTAAAAAAGAGGCAGGGAGGAATCTCAACTGGCGGGCAGACAGATATTTGTGGTGTCAAGGGAAGGTATTACCTAAAAGTCTTTAAATCTCGTTCATTCTTGGAAGAACCAGTTCTTTTCAAGACACTACTGTTTAATTTCCAAATAATTAATTACATTTAGCAAAAGATTCAAGAAGATTTTACAAGGATTTCTCAACTTCATAGAACCTTATTTTGAGAGACTCAAATGTTTCAATGTCTATGTATCTAAAATTTTAAAATAATAAAACACACCCACACTCAAACACACACAAACACTATTTGGAATCAGGACCTCCACTTAGATCACTGGTTTGGCTATATTTCTCCTCCTCTAATGGGAAAAATTTCCTCATTTGTAAAATAAGGAAAGTACTACATGGACTTTTCTAATCTCATGTTTGAAGTTGTATTAATCTAAGATTTAAAGATCTCTAAAAATTCCAATACGTATTTCTTAAATTTTTTTTGGAAAAACCATTAGAGTAGTATTTGGAAGTCAAAATATGTGGTTAAATCAATTCTTTTCACAAAACTGGAAGACATTAATAAATTTGCTGTTTTAAAATGGTAGGAGTAGGTAAAGGAATGTATGAAACCAAGATTTTGACAAGGCTTTTTAAAACCTGTGTGCATGTTGTATGATCAGAAGTATCTCCTTTGCTTTTTTCTGCTTCTAATTTAGGATGCTAATGTTACTTGATGTGACTTTTACAGTTGTGTTGTCTATATATTCTTATATTTTGAATTCTGTGAAACAGTTCTCCATGTGAATGAGAACAGTTCAAGAAAAGCCACAGCTCTCTCTCTGATTTCTCTCTAAAGAGACACCTATAGTTTTATATTCAAACGGAACAGATGATACAGATACCTTGAAAGCACTGCCTATGGACTTTTAAAAACGATGACTGCAAGTAGATATAAGTGAATGTCAAAATGGCAGGTTCAGACAGAGATATGAAATGGTTCTACACAGTGAAGAGGCAGCTTTGACATAGTGGAAAGATGTTTGATATCCAAAGGCCTAGATTCAATTTTTGGGTCTGTGAATCCCTATTCAAGGGAACTTGGGCTAGGCCTTTAACTCTCTTACACTGCAATATAGTACTTCCCTCAATGTGTGAACATATGAATCAGATATAATAACGAATGGAAAATAAAAAAAGGATATCAAAATTTGTGGATTTAAGTTAAATCAGAAATTATTATTAGAAAAAAGAAACATACAAGATTAGTGATTGAAGCGCCCATCTTAAAAATATAGTAAAAGATGGGCAAATTAAACACAAAGTAATAGAAGAAAGGGAAAAATAAGAATGAGAGCAAAATCGATGAAATAGAAAACTGATAAAATAGAGATTATAAGAACCTAAAATTGATTCTTTTAAAATATTAATAAGATTAATAAAACTTTAGCTAGACTGATCAAGCAAAAAGAAAATTAACCTTATCAGTAATGATAAGGGGATCACTATTTAGATTCCCCAGTCATTAAAAAGTTAACAAGGGAATTTTACATACAACTTTATAATAATAAATTTGTCAATATAAATAAATACACAAACCATGTAACTGACAAACTGGCAATATTGACATGAGAGGAATTAGAAAATATCGCTAGTCCTATAAATGTTTTTAAAACCACTTAATTTATAATGAAAATGTTTATTATTGAATTATCTTAGCATCCTTGTTCAAAACTGATTGACCATAACTGTACTGGTTTATTTCTGGATTTTTCAATTATATTCCAGTAATCTGTATCTTAATCCTTATGCCAGTACCATACTAGGTTACTCTTACTTTGTAGTAAGTTTGAAATTCAGAAGTGTGAATCCTCCTACTTGGTTCTTCTTTTTCAAATTGCTTTGGCTATCTGAAGTTCTTTGCAATTTCATATGAATTTTAGAATCAGCTTTTACATTTCTATAAAAATAGCTGTTGGAATTTTGATAAGGATTACATTAATTTGTAGATCATTTTGGGTAGTATTGATATCTTAACAATGTTAAATCTTCCTACCTATGAACATGAAATATCTTTCTATTTTTTTAGGTCTTTAATTTCCTTCATCCATGTTTTGTGTGAGATGTGTGTGTGTGTGTGTGTGTGTGTGTGTGTGTGTGTGTGTGTGTATCAGATAAATAAATATATATATCTGCAATGTGTGTATATATATATATATATATATGTTTATATACATATATACATTGACATATGTTGAAAATTCCAGAAGACAATGTTATAATTTTTGCTTTAAAAAATTATACAAAGTATTTAAGAGGAAAAATTATTATTATTTTTTTTTAACATCTTTATTGGGGTATAATTGCTTTACAATGGTGTGTTAGTTTCTGCTTTATAACAAAGTGAATCAGTTATACATATACATATGTTCCCATATCTCTTCCCTCTTGCGTCTCCCTCCCTCCCTATCCCAACCCTCTAGGTGGTCACAAATCACTGAGCTGATCTCCCTGTGCTATGCCGCTGCTTCCCACTAGCTATCTATTTTACATTTGGTAGTGTATATATGTCCATGCCACTCTCTCGCTTTGTCACAGCTTACCCTTCCCCCTCCCCATATCCTCAAGTCTATTCTCTAGTAGGTCTGTGTCTTTATTCCTGTCTTACCCCTAGGTTCTTCTTGACATTTTTTTTTTCTTAAATTCCATATATATGTGTTAGCATACGGTATTTGTCTTTCTCTTTCTGACTTACTTCACTCTGTATGACAGACTCTAGGTCCATTCACCTCATTACAAATAGCTAAATTTCGTTTCTCTTTATGGCTGAGTAATATTCCATTGTATATATGTGCCAAATCTTCTTTATCCATTCATCCGATGATGGACACTTAGATTGTTTCCATCTCCTGGCTATTGTAAATAGAGCTGCAATGAACATTTTGGTACACGACTCTTTTTGAATTATGGTTTTCTCAGGGTATATGCTCAGTAGTGGGATTGCTGGGTCCTATGGTAGTTCTATTTGTAGTTTTTTAAGGAACCTCCATACTGTTCTCCATAGTGGCTGTACCAATTCACATTCCCACCAGCAGTGCAGGAGTTTTCCCTTTTCTCCACACCCTCTCCAGCATTTATTGTTTCTAGATTTTTTGATGATGGACATTCTGACTGCTGTGAGATGATATCTCATTGTAGTTTTCATTTGCGTTTCTCTAATGATTAATGATGTTGAGCATTCTTTCATGTGTTTGTTGGCAGTCTGTATATCTTCTTTGGAGAAATGTCTATTTAGGTCTTCTGCCCATTTTTGGATTAGGTTGTTTTTTTGTTATTGAGCTGCATGAGCTACTTGTAATTTTTGGAGATTAATCCTTTGTCAGTTGCTTCATCTGCAAATATTTTCTCCCGTTCTGAGGTCTGTCTTTTGGTCGTGTTTATGGTTTCCTTTGCTGTGCAAAAGCTTTGAAGTTTCATTAGGTCCCATTTGTTTATTTTTGTTTTTATTTCCATTTCTCTAGGAGGTGGGTCAAAAAGGACCTTGCTGTGATTTATGTCATAGAGTGTTCTGCCTATGTTTTCCTCTAAGATTTTGATAGTTTCTGGCCTTACATTTAGGTTTTTAATCCATTTTGAGCTTATTTTTGTGTATGGTGTTAGGGAGTGATCTAATCTCATACTTTTACATGTACTTGTCCAGTTTTCCCAGCACCACTTATTGAAGAGGCTGTCCTTTCTCCACTGTACATTCCTGCCTCCTTTATCAAGGATAAGATGACCATATGTGCGTGGGTTTATCTCTGGCCTTTCTATCCTGTTCCATTGATCTATCTTTCTGTTTTTGTGCCAGTACCATAGTGTCTTGATTACTGTAGCTTTGTAGTATAGTCTGAAGTCAGGGAGCCTGATTCCTCCAGCTCCGTTTTTCGTTCTCAAGATTGCTTTGGCTATTCGGGGTGTTTTGTGTTTCCATACAAATTGTGAAATTTTTTTGTTCTAGTTTCTGTGAAAAATGCCAGTGGTAGTTTGATAGGGGTTGCATTGAATCTGTAGATTGCTTTGGGTAGTAGAGTCATTTTCACAATGTTGATTCTTCCAATCCAAGAACATGGTATATCTTTCCATCTATTTGTATCATCTTTAATTTCTTTCATCAGTGTCTTATAATTTTCTGCATATAGGTCTTTTGTCTCCTTAGGTAGGTTTATTCCTAGATACTTTATTCTTTTTGTTGCAGTGGTAAATGGGAGTGTTTTCTTGATTTCACTCTCAGATTTTTCATCATTAGTATATAGGAATGTCAGAGATTTCTGTGCATTTTGTATCCTGCTACTTTACCAAATTCATTGATTAGCTCTAGTAGTTTTCTGGTAGCATCTTTAGGATTCTCTATTAAAATGCCTCATTCTTATTAACAACTAAGCTCAACATCTTTGTGCTGGCAATACCTCAACTTACTCCTTCTCCTGATCTCAATGTCATATCTACCTAAGTTATCCAAAACTCTCCTCTCTCATCACACTGTCCATATGCCTCATAATCCCTCTGACATCATTTCGTTCAACATATTGTCATCTCCTCCCAGACAATTGCAGACAATCCCTAAGTGTTCACCAACCCATTCTCTACATAGCAACAAGAGTGATCTTTCAAAGAAAATCTGATCCTGTCACACATGCCTGAAATTTTTCCCCTCCTTTTGTCCCCTAATCCCATATTCAAGTTTATTTATTCTTAATTTGTAGTGTATAATCCTTCAAAACTTAAATAAAATGCCAAAAAATTCTTTTCTGACCACTGTGCTGTGGCTCTTTTCCTTGATCACCTTTAGAAGACTATACCCCCTCTTCATGCCTCTTATCACAATTACTGTGGAATAATTAATTTTGAAATTATTTGTATAATGTCCCTCTCCCCAACTAGAATATCAGTTTAATGAAGAGAATCATCATGTCTATTTACATGCTTGCTCTATTTACAGCTCTTATCCCAGTACTTGGCACATGGCATATACCAGTAAATGTTACTAAATTACTTTGCTGTTTCCCTCCAGTTAGCATCCTCTTATATCCTTTGCCCTGGTGCCCTTCACTTAGCCAATCCTTCTAGTCTTTTTGCTCTCCTCTCAGAAATCACTCGTTCAGAAAACCATCCCTGTTGTCCCCAGACACCACCTCTGTGCTCCTATGGCTCCCTGTATATTCCTATTCTATAAACATCATATCATCAGATAATTTTCTTTTTTCTGAGTACCTACATCCCTCACCTGTGAAATTTTTTAGGAGAGGAATTCTGTCTTTCATGTACATATACCCAAGGATTGCCCATAGAAATGACTCAATAAATATTTATTAAATGAATAAATGAGTTAGTAATTTGGGATGATACTACATTTTTAGGTAAAGAAACTGAGGTTCAAGGAAGTTAGATAGTTTTTAGAATATGTGATGTTAGAATCCAACATTTTTTCATTTTTTACTGGAACTCTTTATTCTGCTTGGCCCTAAGCAGTGAAATTCTCCGTATTCCAAGGCTCCTAGCTCAAAGAATCTTCCCTTTTCAACATCTTAGATGGTCACAAGCAATAAAATTATCAGATTCAACTTTTGCCCACTTTCTTCTATTTTTCCCCTTTGGAAAGAAGTTCTAATACTATTTTTAGAACTAAAAGTGGTATGAAAAAGAAGAGTAAAAAATAGTCCTGCCAAATTTGCTGATTGTATAAACAAGTCCTGCATTATTGAGAACAGCCTGGGTTTTAAAATGCTTCAGATCTCCATGAATCAGGAGGCATTTGCACTTGCACGAGTGAAAATGTCAGGGAATGATTTTGAAAGGCCCCATTTGAGGGTGAAATGTTTCTGTGTCTGAAATCCATTACACTGAGCAAACTACAGTAGTCATAAAGGCTAAGAGGTTTTCATTTCCATAATTTCATCAATTCTTTTCAGAAAGAAGTAGAAAAATCCAAAATTATAAATGTAGACCTTCACAGCTCAGCCAGAAATACATTTTAAATAATTAGTTTTGACTGGTTTGACAAAGAAAATTCACAACTTTGTGTGAGGTGTCTCATAAAGCTTTTTCCAGCCTCTTCGTTGGATAATTCCAATACCTTTGGATTTATGTCATGTTGTATTGTAGTAAGCATGTTGTAACTTTGTAGTAAGCTCCTTTTGCTTTCTGAATTCCTGAGAACAGCAAAAGATCCAGTTCACTCACTGAATTCAGTAAACCTTTATTGAAAGTCTTCTATGTGTTAAGGAATTTTCGCGAATTAGGTAAACAGCAATGAACAAACCATACAAAATTCTTTGCTTTCATGGAGTCAACATTCTGGTGGAGGAAAACTTATGATAAACAAATTAGTAATTAAGAAAGAATATCCAATTTATAAGTAGACAAAAGTAAAACAGTGGATTGTGGTAGAAAGAGAGGAAACTGAGTTACATTTTTTTAAATAAAATGCTCAGAAAAGACTTCACTGAGCTATTATTTGAGCTGAGATCTGAAGGAAGTGAAATAGTGTGCAATATATGAAATACGAATTTGCTACTAGATATGCACACTAGATATTTCATATTTAGTGTGCAATCTGGAGGACACTTTACAAAATAACTAGGCAGTACTTTCAGAATCTCAAAATCTTGAAAGACATGGAAATACTAAGGAATTGTCACAGGTTGGAGGAGACTAAGGAGACGTGTCACCCAAATGCTATCTGGTAACCTGGATTGAATCCTGGAATTGAAAACAAGGACTTAGTGAACAGACTGGTGAAATCCAAATAAAGTCTGCAGTTCAGTTACAGCATTAATACCCATATTAATTTCTTAGTTTTGATAATTGTACCACGGTTATGTAAGATATTAATATTAAGGGAAGGTGGATGAAGGGTACATGGAACTCTGTACTATTTCTGCAACTCTTCTCTAAGTCTATAATTATCTCACCAAAAGAAGTAAAAACTAAGTGCACATACTATGGAAAGAGTCTTCTGAGGAGAGGGAACAGCTTAGTGAAAGGTTTCTAACCTGTTAGAAAAGGATCAAAGACACAGTATGGCTGAGCTGAGTGAGTGGCTGAGGAGAGAAGCAGAATGTGTAACACGGGCAGGAGTGTGCTTGGCTTTTCAGGCCATTATAAGGGCTTTACCTTTTACTTTCAGTTACATGGAAGCTAGCAGAAATTTTTGAGCAAAGAAATATCATGATCTGACTGAGATTTTATGAGAATCATTCAGGCTGCTGTGTGGATGGGCTAATGTAGCAAGTCAAGGGAGAAATGATGGTGGCTTGGACTAGGATGTAGCAGTGGAGGTGAATTAGTGAACTGATAGACTAACAATTCTGTCTATCAAACAAAAGTAAAGCAAACAGTTCTTAGTAAAAGTTTAAAATCTGTGATTTTTTTCTCCTCTCTGGCTTCCCACTTCTATGTTCTTCCATCTTAGCCATGTATGATTCATTTTCAATTTCTCCCTTTATAAAATGGGGAAGGGAGTTGATTTAGATGACCATCCTCTAGATTTCTTCTAGTTCTAAGGAAGTAGGGCTTTACTATTCATAACCTTTTTTTTCTCTTATAATGCAGAAAATTAATATGATTGATTCATTCAGTTTAAGGTAGTTAAGAACTTGATATGTCCCCCTTCCTAGGAAATGTTGAAAAGGCTACCAGGAAGATAGAACTATGTATTCATATATATTCAAAGGAATAACTAACTAATTTTGGACTGATACCTCAGAAGGAGAAAGAGATTTGGGCATGCGTCTTTCATGGTACCTCTCCTTCCCGCCCCCCCCCCCAGTTCCACAGGATCTCCATGAATTTAGTCAATGCACATCCATGGAGTACACCACTAGGCTACCCTTTTTAAAGATCTGTAATAACCTCAGATCCAGCCTAGCTGCTGAATGAAAGACTTGCTCTTCTCAGACAACCCAAGCAAGGACTGCATAAGGTGGGTTACCAAGGCCTGGCCATTTCTGATCAAAATGGGACTCCTCCAAAGGGTCATATTGACCAAGGAGCTCTCCTTTGTGTTGGCTGTAGTCCTATCTGCTCATGGTCTGAGGCAATCCTGGCTCAATCTTATTTCCTCTTCTGTTTCCTAAATATCATACACATGTTTTAGTCTGAAAGCTAACATTTAAACCTCCCTTTTCATCTTTCACTCCTAACTGTTGTATTGCCTTCTTCCTGGAAGATCTGTCTAAAGTATTGAACTTATCTGTAAAATCAATCCTATCTTCTGTCTACCTCGTATGTCTTTTTTCATTATTTCATGCTCAGCATTGTATATAATTTCTGGCACATACAGAAACTCAGTAAATGTTTGTGTAACAGAATCCAGGGAATTTGGATCCTAGTTCAGCCTTTCCACAAGTATTCTGTGTTAATGGACAGTTACCATTCCCCTCCTGGAGTTTTTGTCTCACCCTATAATGAGGTGGAAGTAGAACTTCTACATATCTCATCCTCCTGAAAACGCCAGGCCCTGAGGGAAAAGCACATCTCTGTATGCACCTACACTTCTTTCTGGCGGAGACCAAGACTAGCACCTCCAGAAGCATTATCTGGTTTGACAACAGGTTGAACCCACTAACCATGGTGTTGAGTTGCTTTCCTCCAGAGGACAAATTTGGCATCAGAGGTATTGCTGGCAGAATCACCGCAAGTTAGTCTCAGTTGAGGTGGGTGGTGATAAAAAACAAAAGTCACAGCCAAACCTTCTAGGGCAGGGGTCAGCAGACTTTTTCTGAAAAGGGCCACACAGTAAATATTTTAGGCATTGTGGGCCACACACAGTTTCTGTTACATATACTTTGTTAATTTTTACACCACTTTCAAAATATAAAATCCATTCTTAAGCTTGAGGGCCATGTGAAAACAGACACGGACTCTATTTGGCCAACCCCTATTTAGATGACTGTCTTTGTGGCTACAAAATACTTTGGGTAAATAAAAATGAATGAGTGTGGTGTCCCGTCTACACTTAATGCAGACTCATGGCTCTGCCTGCTCTGTGCCCTGGGCTGACATGTTTCTCTAGTATGTGGTTCTTGTCCTCAAGATTACTGCACCTTACTGGTTTCTAGACTAGCTCCTTAGGAACTTCCCAGAAGTGCCTTAGTGATCTTCAGGGAGGAATCAGGTAAGGATCAATCCACTCCCCTAACCCATACACATCCAGAGAACTGCTCTACACATGTACTCTAGTAGTTTTTCTTTCTACAGAAACTATTTTCCTCCCTCCCTTATTTCCCTCTCTTCATCCTCCCTTCTTTCCTTCCATAACGTTTCTTTTGAATCAAAAGAGTACTCTATTTTTTCACTTATATGTGGAATCTAAAAAATAAAGCAAATAAACAAATATAACAAAACAGAAACAGACTCACAGATACAGAGAACAAACTAGTGGTTACCAGTAGCGAGTGGAATAGAGGTAGGGGCAAGAATAGGGGAAGGGGATTAGAGGTACAGACTACTAGGTATAAAATAAGTAAGACACAAGGACATAATGTACAGCACAGGGAATATAGCCAGTATTTTATATACTAGGAGTATAATCTATAAATTTTTTGAATCACTATGATGTATGCTTGAAACTAATATAATAGTATAAGGCAACTATACTTCAACTAAAAAAAGATTTAAAAAGAGAGTTTTTCTTGACTCAAAAGTGTGAGAGAGGAGCAATTCCCTGAGGTAGGTTTGATTAGAGAAAAGCAAAATAGGGCAAGTGGGTGGGCCCTGAAATCAAGCCCACCTGGCTTCCAATTCAGACAATGTCCTTTTAGCAACTATAACAATTGACTTACTTTCCCCCAGGCTCAATTTCCTCATCTCCTTTTGGGGATTGTTACTCTTCCCTCACAGCCTCTCCATGAGGATTAAGCAAGTCAATTCATGTAAAAAAGCTTATTTGAGTGCTTCGCACATGGTGGGTACTTCTGTATCCCTTTGGTGACCTGTATGGTGTCCAGAAAAGGTGCCCTCCCCAACTTACCACTACAGCATATGCATTTTATATGCAGAGGCAAACACAAGAGGTGAGGCAAAATGATTTCAAATTCCGCAAAGGTTCATCAACTCCACATATTTCCCCACAACTCCCATAGATCTATATTTTCATGATTAGAAACACTTGCAGTTACCTGCTGCTTGTTGGAGGGGTAGGAGCACAAAGCTCGACACTTTCAGTCTTCTCTCACCTCCCCTGCAGTGTATCTATGAAACATGCCCAGATGAAGGCATTAGGACCTTCAAGGTCCCCAGATAAGTATGAATAACCTAATACTAATATAATAGCAGAAGCATTCATTCATGAGAGCCACTGCTATCTTTGCAGAGTTTTGCTCTTTGAATAATTCTATGGGCTTCATTTTTTCCTTTTCTGATAAAGATGATAAAATTCCTCAATCTCTGGCTTTAAATATTTGTCTGACAAATCTAAAGGATACACAGGGCTAACCAGTCTTGGCTGAACTTGGACCTCTGTCTGGAAGCTTGGAGAATGCATTCTGCTTGGTATACTATGCTAATCAAATGGAAGTATAAACAAGAGGGACATGAGTGTAACTGACTCCTAAAAGCATAGAATGGTTTGTAGTAGGCAAGAAGGAAGAGGAACTTAGGATCAACTGAAGCTTTAGGTCTTTAACTCAGGGGATCTTTCAGTTCAGCAGAAATTATACAAACTAGCAGAGGGATGTTGGAGTGTGTGCCCCAGGAAGTCTCAGAGGGATAAGACTCCTTCCTCATGGAGTCACTTAGAACCCAATGGATGTTCAGTCCCTAGGTATGGACACTGAAAGGATTCTCCGCCATCTGGTTTCACTTTAGTCCATGCGGCCTTGAGTGGTAATAAATGAACCAGCAACCTTAACCAAAGAAACTGTTTTCTAGCAACAAATGTGGCACCATTTGTTACATCATCCAAAAAAATAACAAAGGTTCCACTTGACTGAAGGAACCAATATGATTTCCCTGATAACCTACTCCACTCTTAGGGGACAGAGAAGAAAACAGAAGATCTAGGGCAGGAAGCCCAGAAGCAGGGACTGAGTCCATGGAGAATGGACTTCTGGAGAATAGTCAGGGGTCAATCCCAAGTCCACCTTATTCCCTTTTATCCTACATTTACAAATGACCCCAATTCACTACAACATATTTCAATACTCCAGAAATGTTCATCATGTTCATTAGAAACCTACAAGTATAGAAGAGAGAGTGAGTGCTCATGTGAATTATGAATGGTGAGAGGTGAATCTAAGATTTCTCAGTTTGAGCCCAAGGTAACTAGAATTCCATGAATTCCCTGAATATTCTGGATGATTGAAGTTCTGCTGCACAGTGAATGGAGAGCATGATGGTTGGGGCTGTCCCTCTACCATAACTCCTTTTTAGTCCTTCAATCGGAATTTTATGAAGACAGTATGAGATCATTTATGTAAAGTGCTTAATCCAGGACTGAACTCAACTAGGCACTTAAAAATTGGTCATTATTATTTTTATTTTTCTCAAAATCTTCCACTGCCACAAGATCTTGGTCACTCACAGTATCTAACCAAAAAAGTCAGCATCTATGTGAAGAACCAAGATGACTACCCCCCAAATAATCTAGAATATCGTGAGCAGTGAGCTTGTAAAGACTAAACACATTTTGTACTTAAGATGTTTCTCTTAAATATGTTAGTATTTTAGTGCCATTTAGGTATGAACATAACTGTTACATAAAAAAACAAAATAAAATTGCAGAATGCCAAACTTTCACAACTCTATAAATGTACATTCCATGGGATGAATACTCTGATAAATTTCAGTGGAAAGATATGATTAGTATTTGTTGCTTAAAGACACTATTTTAGGCAAGAAAGAGCCACGGGGACCAGAGAGGTTACCAGCAGCCCCTGGGAGTTTAGTAATTTCTTGCTGACCGATGGAACATTTCTGTGCTTCTTATTTACCATTTAAGAATTTTCTAAGTATATTTTCCTACCCATATCCTTGCATTTAATGTTTAATTTGAGCCATTAAACCCCTGGGCCAGAGGGTGATTCTTAAATAGTGCCCTTTAAACACCCTGTCCCATCTTTTCATGGTTAATTTTTCATTGCTGCCTGCAGTTCATTTGGGCTCTTCCTGAGAATAGCATGACTTTAATGGTACTAATAACAACCAGGTATTATTCTGGTATAGCTGGTTCCTTATAGAATTCTGATAGATTTGATCTATCAGAATTGACCTTTTTGTTGCTTCTTTTGCCCAAAATGCCCCCTACAAAATGGCTTGTTTGCCTTTGCAGCTTCTTTCATGTACAGCCTTTCAGCAATATGTCAATTCTGCCTCCCTGTATCATGAGAAGTTGATGACCAAGGCATTTTCTTGGACAAGTGGTATGAAACAGGGTCAAGAGACCCAGATCCATGTGCCAGGCTCAGCTGATACTAATGAATTTAATTTGCCTACTTTATCTACTTGTCACCTAGAGATCTAGGTAACGTTTCTGAAGGGAGACCTTTCCTATCAAAAATTCAAAAATAAAGCCTTAAAGTTATTGGAATCTCTTCTGCTTAACCGAAATCTAACCCAACCTGAGATGAATTTTTTGATCTACTTCAAGTTAAGAAAACAACGACACAATAATGTATGTTAATGTTACCTATTTAGAACTATAACGATGTTTCATATGTACAACACAACTTTCTTATCTAAATAAATGGCAACCAATTTCCAACTGTAATTTTTTCCCTTCACTTCTCATCGCTCCTACAAAACAGCTCCAATCCTGCTCCCAACCAGATTGGGTCTCGCTCTAAAATACATTGCATTATCAATATAGTTCTCTTCATATTCACTGCTACCCTCATAGTCTAAACTACCATTGGCCCTTACCTAGAATATTAAAATAACCTCTAACATTTCTCCCTTCTTCCTCTCTTGCCCCTACAATCAATTTTCCATAGAGCAGCCAATGTAATATCCTAAAAATATAACTTATGTCAGTATTTTCCTCTGCTTAAAATACTCCGGTGCTCTCCCCGATTATAATTTGAATAAAATTCATTATTATGTGGTCTATAGGATTCTCAGTGATTTCACCTCTGCCTACATCTGTAATGCCTCCTGTAACACTCTCTTACTCATCATGCTTCAACCACTCTTACCTCTTCTCATCAATTGGCAACTCTATAATTATTCTCACCTCATAGCCTTTTACTAGAAACGTTCTCCAGTTATCTCTTCACATGGCCACCTCTTCTGCTTCATTCATATCTCACCTCAAAAATCTCTTAGCCTAAATACTCAGTCTAAACTAACACCCTTCACTCCAATCATTCAACTCTGTGTGATAAACTGAATTATTGGCCCCAGTTATTCATCTTCCCTGCATCTTTTTCTTTCCATAGCTTCATCTTTGGGCAAAGTATATATCTTTGCTCCTTAACTTTTGGTTTGTCCGTATGATTTCCTTTCACCAGTGGTATATGAGTATAAGCGATAGCTTGCCGGTTTCAAACCCATAACCTTAAAAGACCTCCCTTGTTTTTGTTTGCTTCCTTACACATCTGGCATTTCATTGCAGGGGACATGTATAGATAGCTCTCTGATTTAAAGAAGATGAGAAATCTATAGACCAGATCCACCCCAGCTGCCCCAGAGACAGGCAGTCATGCCAGCCCCTGCAGCCTGGAGCCAAGCCACCTATCTGAGCCTAGTCTGAATGAGCTGAACGCAAAAACACCCCCAGATTAAAGTAATTTCTCTGCAAGCCACTGAGTTTTGGATTGATTTGTTGCACATCTTTATTGTTGCAACAGATTACTAAGGTGATATATTTTTATAGCACTTAACATAAAGTTACTTTTTTTTTTAATGTAATTATGTGTCTTTACCATTACTAGAATGTAAGTTTTCTAGGAGCAGGAATTTTATCTGTCTTGTTTTCCCTGAACCTGTAATAAATAAATAGTGTCTGGCACACCAGTCACATGCTAGATGTTCAATAAATCTTTGCCAAAAGAAGCAATGAACTGTTGAAACGGTTTTACCAAAGAGCCTAATTAGCAATGTAGAATTGAGGGTAAACTGAAAAAAATTCACATAGCCACGGTAGACAGAATAATTGGAAAATAATATTCTGAGGAAAGGTTGAAATCTATTGATCCCAATTTTCCTATTAACAGTTAGGCTTAGAATATCAAAGATATGAGGATATGCAGAGGCAAAAGGTACAAAGTTAGTAGAATGTAGAGCTGACGTTCAAGTGTTTGTAACATGGTACTTTGTGATAAAAATCCTCAAAGCTAAACTTGAACAAAATTGAACTCTCAAGAAATAAATCTCTTAATCTAAGTGCTCCCAGTATCACCGCATCTCCCAAGTGATGTATTTACTGAGTGCTTTGTATAAGAACATGTATCAGTTCCCAACTCAAACAGGTCTAAACAACAGAGAAAATGGAATTGTTCACATTTTTAAAATATCTAAAAGAAGAGTAAATTTTCAGAAGAGTAGGATTTAGCAATTCAGGAATAACACTGAGGGCCTGTTTCCTTTTTTCCTCTCTAGTCTCTCCCTTCTATGGTCAGTGTCATCTTAAGGCTGACTTACTCTCTTGTCACTGGGTAACTGCCCACAACTCCCAACACTACCTGATTCATGCTTCTTGGTCCATGTCAAACTTCTTCTCTTTTCTCCAACCTTTGAACATAAATCCTGGCTTCCACTTCGACTTAGCATCTTAGTCATATGGCTACTCCCAAACCAGTCATCACAGCCAAGGGAATCCCATGTACTAACTGGCTTACTTTTGGTGGTGGTATCCTTCCTGGAGATAGAGATAAATTTATCTCACTCAAACATACAGGCTTTAGGCAGTGTTTGTGGTGGGAGGACAGAGTCACAGGGAGCTCCCAAGGTGCTATCTTCCTTCTTTCTCCTTGCATCTCCTTTTCTGTTAACCTGACGTGTTGCCTGACCCTACCTGGAGCTCTCCTTAGCCAACTTTAGCTCCCCTCCTAGCAGCTCCAGAAAGTACCCTGTCTGCCTATGACTCTTATGTTTATAAATATGACTTTGATATCTAAGCTACCTTTTTCCTTTTGATAGAAGCTAAAGTAAACAGAATAATGGCCTCCCCGAAGATGTTCATGTCCAAGTCCCCAGAAACTGTGAACTGTTAGTGCGGCAAAGGTGAATTAAGGCTGCAGACAGAATAATCTTGCTAATCAACTGACCCTGAGATGGGGAGATTACCCTGGAGTATCCAGGTGGGCCCAAAGTAATCACAAGGGTCCATATAAGTGAAAGAGGGATACAGAAGACTTAGAGAGAGATGTGAAGATGCTATGCTGCTAGCTCTGGAAGCTGAAGAATGGGGTGGCCCCTAGAAGCTGGAAAAGGCAAGGAGAGGGAATCTCCCCTAGAGTCTCTGGGAGGAATCAAAGCCCTGATGACACCTTGATTTTGGTTCACTGACACCCATTTTAGACTTGTGGCCTTTGGAATTGTAAAATAATAAATTTCTGTTGTTTTAAGCCACTAACTTTGTGGAAATTTGTTACAGAAGCAATAGGAAACTAATACAGAAACATACCTTAATGTATTTTTTTTCCTTTGTCCTTTTAAAAAAACATGATTCCTACAAGGAAGATGACTACAACAAAAATGAAAAGGAAACCATCTAAAATGAAGGTTCAGCATTGGACTTTTCTTGTGAACCTAACCCCAAACCTTGCCAGCAAGTTACCACAAGCATCTCAGCCAGTCAGAAACTGGCTCTCTGAACCCAATCTTCTGCTTCTTTCTCCTGCTTCTAAGCTGCACTTACTGCCAATAATGGGCCTTCTCTGCCCAGCACGAGCTCTTGTCAGACAACTTGGTTCCGAATCATGGCCTTGCCTCTTGTGAGCTGAGTGTCCTTGATCTTCTGGCCTCAGTTTCTTCACCTCAAAAAGGCAACTTATGACACTGCTTACATCATGGAGGCTGTGTCAGTTTGCCAGAGCTGCCAAAACAGACTACCTACCAAAGACTGGATGGTTTAACCAATGGAAATTAATTTTCTCATAGTTCTGAAAGCTGAAAGTCTCAGATCAAGGTGTCATCAGTTTGGTTTCCTTTGAGACCTTTCTCTCTGGCATGCAGGATGGCCATCTTCTCCATGTGTTCTGATGGTCTTTCTTCTGTGTGCAGTGTCTCTCTGTATGTTCAAAATTTTCGTCTTATAAGGACACCAGTCATATTGGGTTAGGGCCCACTCTAAAGACCTCATTTTAAATTAATCATGTCTTCAGAGATCTCTCCAAATACAGATTTTGTCTACAAACTTGACAATAATGAGAATTGGACTGTAAAATTGCCTTGTGGACTTCTAATTTCACTGGCCCCTTCCTACCAGTCACTGTGGCTAGTTCCTCCTTTTCTTCCTTAATTCTAAGTATTATGGTGACACAGGACTCCCTTCTCTATATACCCTCTCTAGGGAATCTTATCCCATACAAAGGTTTTAAATATCACAAGGACTCAGTAATTCCCAAATGTAAATCTCCAACCCCACCCCCACTTAAGTAACAGACTCATGCCTGATTCAGATCACTTCTCTGAACTTCAATTTGTATAGCCATCTAATTACTTGACATTTTGTCTTATACATTTAAAAGACATCTTGAACATAGCATCGTAAAAGAGACTTTATTTCCCATCTCAAAATCTATTCTTCCATCTGTGGATCCCATTTATTTCATTGCCCCACATTCCTCTTCTTCCCTCACAGATAATGTCCAACTCCTCAGCAAGTCCTTTTACCCTACCTTCAAATTATCTCCTGAAATTGGTGTTTCTTACCATCCCTGGCATGGCCATCTTCATTCACACCACTATCATCTTTCACCTTGACTAGTGCAATAGTCCTCCTAACCACTTTTTGTCTTCCATTCTTCCCTAATACAGTCAGCTTCCAATCAGCTACCAGAGTGATGTGTTAAAAACAAATATGAAAGGCAGAAAAAAAAAAAAAAAAAAAAAGACAGAACCATGGTGGGTCAAGATGTAAAGCAATTCCACTCATACATTGTTAATGAGAATGCAAAATGGTACAGGTACTTTGGAAAACACTTTAGCAGTTTCTCCTACATTTATACATATCCTCATCCTATGGCCTAGTAATCCTACTTCTCAGTATTTACCCAAGTAAAATGAAAACCTGTGTTCACACAAAAACCTATATGTGGATGTTTGCAACAGATTACCTTTTAAATGGGGAAAAAACAGGGGAAAAACTAGGGAACAGGTAAATTATGGTACATCCATTCAATAGCATTCTATTCAGTAATAAAAAGGTACAAACTACTGATACACTCAACAACGTGGAGGAATCCCAAATACCTTATGCTAAGTGAAAGGATGAAAGGCTATTTACTATATGATTCCATTTATAAGATATTCTGAAAAGGCAAAACTATAGTGATAGTAAAAAGGTTTAGTGAGGGTGGAGGGTACTACAAAGGGGCATTGGCAATTCTTTTGAGTGATGGAACTGTTGTATATCTTGATTGTGGTGATAAATGCATGATTGTAAGTGTATGTCAAAATTAGCAGAACTTGCACACTTTTCAAAAAAGTAAATTTTACTGTATGTAAATTATACCTTAATAATTAATACAGAAAAAATAATCTGGTATATTTGCTAGAACACGTAGATAGCTAGATATGAGCAGAGAAAGGGGGGTGTGGGCCAGATGGCAGGAAACCATACATCTTGTACACAACCAGGGTCCTTGGGCAAAGAAGAGCAGGGACCTTCAGACTGACAGGAAACCACATATTTTGGGGTGAGAAGGGTCCTAGAGGCAGACAAAGAAAGGTGGGAAAAGGCAGGAATCTCTGGAGTTGGGATGTAACATTTTGCTCATTATGCTCTCATTACAATAAAATTAGCCTTGCAAATAAGAAATGCCCATCATGCACCAATGCCATGACACTTCTGATCAGGACTAAATAAGGACAAAAATCCCTCCTCTTCTCCATAAGGTGGAGCTGGAATGAAAATCAGAAAATACGACCCCAAACCAGCTCCCTCCTCAGTGAATATTCCACCCATTCATTTTCACACCCCACGTAACTGGCTTGCCAAAGAAACTCAGGGCAGCCACTAACCTGAGTCTGCCCACTTTCCCCACGAGAGAGTAGTGTTGCTTAATAAATCCTCACTTTGCTTTCTTAACCTCCATGTCTCATCTCTGAATTCTTTCAGTGACAAGAACCTACTCTCCAGTAACATATTCAATTTCCTGTTTAAAACACTACAGTGACTCCCCATTAGACTCAGACTAAAATCCAAATACCTAATATACATACCCTGGCTCCAGCCTACTCTCTGACCTCATCTTGTTGTTTTGAGAAGACTCTGAAGTTAGTTCTCCTTTCAGGGCCTTTGCATTTTCTTTCCCCTACTGTGAAAGCACTTCCCTAGATCTTTGCATAGCTTACCAATTTTTAAATGCAGATTTTCTGCTCAAATGTTCTCTCTGGTTTCTCAAGCCAAACAACACTGTTTATCTTCTTACTCTATTTTTCTTTGTAGTATTTAACACAATTTAATGTTTTTGCTAATTAATTTCTTTACCTGACTGGAATGTAAGTCCCACTAAGGAAGGGACTTAGTATGATTTGGTCACTGCTATTTTCCTAGCACTTAGAATGGTAACTCAAAAAAGAAGTATCATTAGTATGTAATGTTGAACATATGTTGACTAAACTGATGACTGGAGACCCTATGATAGCACCAGAATATCTGTTTAGATACCTGTAAAATAACTGCTGAATTGATATGCATTATCTTGTCTGGTTCTCATGGTGCTGCCAAAGAATCAAACCAGGTAGAAAACAATTCTGTACTTACTGCACATGAGCTGACTGATGATTTAGGAATATAGGAAGAGTTATGCGGAAAGTCTGGTGGCTAAGATCTCAGCACTTTAATGCTGATTCTGTGCCCACCTTCCTGTGTGAATTCCAGGACCACACAAAAAAAGAGAAGCAGCCTATCGCATAGGATTATAGAGATGCCTAATAAATTAGACTTTTTTTTTTTTTTGGCAAAAATGAAGCTGTGCTTCAGTTTTTTTTTTTCCCCTTCAGTCTTTGATTTCTCTGATTCTATAATTAGGTTTCTCAGATTCAGTGATTATGGTATAATTAGGCTGTGGTTAATAATGACTGTCATGTGCACATAAGCGTGCAGTTGAAGAGTTTAAGCATTGCTGAGATGTGTAAGAAAGTTATTTAGCTATATAATATACTTACAACTAGCACATATAGAGTAATTCTTACACAATATTGCTTTCACAACCTTGGTAACACCCAGAGTTTTAAAATTTTTAGTTCCAGATTTCATAAATTCTAGACAAATGTAGAAAGCCAACCTAGAAAACACACATATAATTAAGTTAAAATTGGTATAGAAAAAAGAATACGCTGTAATTGGTAATTCATATTGTTGGTGTATAAATGATGCTACTAATATAAATTAGGAAGCTAAATATAAATTTAAATTAGATTAAATTCTTCCTTTTTACCCTAGACAATTAAATTCCTAGAAACTGTTTATTCACCAAGGGAGCAAAAACAAACTTCAGCTAATATGAATTATCAAAATCTCTGAATTAAAAGTACAACTCCTATAATTAGATTTTATTGAGGATGAAGACAATAATTGGGCATTGGTGCTCTGCCCCTTTCTTTCAATCTGGGAGGAGAAAAAAGGGGTGGGGGTAGTTGGTTGAGCTCAATTAACTCCTGGGAGAATCCCTAGGACACTAGAGAATAAAAATAATTCCATGAGTAGTTGCAGAAAAGTGTTATTTCCAAACTCAGTGCTTACCTAACATCCAATTAACTGGCAGGGTTTTAGATTTCCAGGCATCCCCTTAGGATCAAGGGGAGAAAAAGGAGAAAAACTGACTTCATTTCTTTCTAATATTTATTCATTGCTCCAGCCAGGAATGTATTCATTTCTAAATAGGGTTATAGTGTGCTTGAGGCCAAACATCTGAACAAAACCAGAAAAGTGCATCCGAAATATCCTTTATTTTTTATGACAGATTGTAGATGCACAGACCATTTCTTGATAACTGAGGGCTACTTGAGCTTCTGGGTGTTATCCAATCTGAGTCTTTTCACTGGGGAGTAGTAAGTTTAAACTTGCTTTATCATTGTTCTTATCTGCACATCTACCACCTTGGTTAGTGGAACCAAAACCATGTACACCTTTCAGTCCAGGTCAGATTCTGTCCTAATTCAAACCAACCTTATTTCCTCTTTGTGCCTGCTTTGAAATTCCTGTAAGGGACATTTTTAAAAAATTAATTGACCTCTTTTATATGCCAGGCACTATGGTAATCACTTTCCAGCCAATATCTCATTTAATCTTAACACTGCAGAGTGGAAATTTTTTGAAAATAGGAAAACTGAGCATTAGAGAGTTGCAGTATTTTCAGGATAATACAGCCAAAGAGAAACAGAAAGGATTCAAATGCACTTCTTCCCAAAGCATTTCCTCCCTTCATATCATGCCTTGATAATGCCAAATCTCAAGTCAATCAACAAACTAATGAACCAGTACTTAAGGTATTCCAGTCTCTGGTTTAAGTAAAAATTTTGAAGGACTGGCTCTTTGAATTCATTCAATTCTGCCTAATTCCATTTTTATTCACATGCTCACCCATGGTTAATAAAAACTATTCAAGAAGCTATCAAGCCATGAAGCCAACAGGATTGGCTGTTAATAATGTTGAAGAAATGAAAGGCGGTTGTTTGGTTTTTTTTTTTAAACATCTTTATTGGAGTATAATTGATTTACAATGGTGTGTTAGTCTCTGCTTTATAACAAAGTGAATCACCTATACATATATATATATATATATATATCTCCCCATATCTCCTATCTCTTGCATCTCCCTCCCACCATCCCTATCCCACCTCTAAGTGGGATATATCCCACCTCTAAGTGATCACAAAGCACCAAGCTCATCTCCCTGTGCTATGCAGCTGCTTCCCACTAGCTATCTATTTTACATTTGGTAGTGGATATATATATCTGACACTCACACTTCGTCCCAGCTTACCCTTCCCCCTCCACGTATCCTCAAGTCCACTCTCTACATCTGCATCTTCATTCCTGTCCTGCCCCTAGGTTCTTCAGAACCATCTTCTAGTTTTTTATTTTAGATTCCATATATATGTGTTAGCATACGGTATTTGGTTTTCTCTTTCTGACTTACTTCACTTTGTATGACAGACTCTAGGTTCATCGACCTCACTACAAATAACTCAATTTCATTTCTTTTTATGGCTAATATTCCATTGTATACATGTGCCATATCTTCTTTACCATTCATCTATCAATGGACACTTAGGTTGTTTCCATGTCCTGGCTATTGTAAATAGAGCTGCAATGAACATTGTGGTACATGACTCTTTTTGAATTATGATTTTCTCAGGGTAAATGCCCAGTAGTGGGATTGCTGAGTTGTATGGTAGTTCTATTTTTAGTTTTTTAAGGAACCTTGATAATGTTCTCCATAGTGGTTATATCAATTTACATTCCCACCAACAGTGCAAGAGGGTTCCCTTTTCTCCACACCCTCTCCAGCATTTATTGTTTCTAGATTTTTTGATGATGGCCATTCTGACTGGTGTGAGGTGATACCTCATTGTAGTTTTTTCATTTGCATTTCTCTAATGATTAGTGATGTTGACCATCCTTTCATGTGTTTGTTGGCAATCTGAATATCTTCTTGGGAGAAATGTCTATTTAGGTCTTCTGCCCATTTTTGGATTGGGTTGTTGGTTTTTTTGATATTGAGCTGCATGAGCTGCTTGTATATTTTGGAGATTAATCCTTTGTCAGTTGCTTCATTTGCAAATATTTTCTCCCATTCTGAGGCTTGTCTTTTGGTCTTGTTTATGGTTTCCTTTGCTGTGCAAAAGTTTTAACTTTTATTAGGTCCCAATTGTTTATTTTTGTTTTTACTTCCATTTCTCTAGGAGGTGGGTCAAAAAGGATTTTACTGTGATTTATGTCATACACTGTTCTGCCTAGATTTTCCTCTAAGAGTTTTATAGTGTCTGGCCTTATATTTAGGTCTTTAATCCATTTTCAGTTTATTTTTGTGTTTGGTGTTAGGGAGTGTTCTAATTTCATTCTTTTACATGTAGCTGTCAGTTTTCCCAGCACCACTTATTGATGAGGCTGTCTTTTCTCCATTGTATATTCTTGCCTCCTTTATCAAAAATAAGGTGGCCATATGTGCATGGGTTTATGTCTGGGCTTTCTATCCTGTTCTAATGATCTATATTTCTGTTTATGTGCCAGTACCATAGTGTCTTGATTACTGTAGCTTTGTAGTATAGTCTGAAGCTAGGGAGCCTGATTCCTCCAGCTCCGGTTTTCTTTCTTAATATTGCTTTGGCTATTCGGGGTCATCTGTGTTTCCATACAAACTGTGAAATTTTTTGTTCTAGTTCTGTGAAAAATGCCATTGGTAGTTTGACAGGGATTGCACTGCATCTGTAAATTGCTTTGGGTAGTAGAGTCATTTTCACATGTTGATTCTTCCAATCCAAGAACATGGTATCTCTCTCCATCTGTTTGTATCATCTTTAATTTCTTTCATCAGTGTCTTATAGTTTTCTGCATACAGGTCTTTTGTCTCCTTAGGTAGGTTTATTCCTAGGTATTTTATTCTTTTCATTGCAATGGTAAATGGGAGTGTTTCCTTAATTTCTCTTTCAGAATTTTTATCATTAGTGTGTAGGAATGCAAGAGATTTCTGTACAGTAATTCTGTATGGTGCTACTTTACCAAATTCATTAATTAGCTCTAGTAGTTTTCTGATGGCATCTTTAGGATTCTCTTTGTATTGTATCACCTGCAGTGGCAAAGGCCGGCGTGACGTTGCAACAGCCTGAGGCGTGCCGTGTGTTCTCCCGGGGAAGTTGTCCCTGGATCACGGGACCCTGGCAGTGGTGGGCTGCACAGGCTCTTGGGAGGGGAGGTGTAGATACTGACCTGTGCTTGCACACAGGATTCTTGGTGGCTGCAGCAGCAGCCTTAGCATTTCATGCCCATCTCTGGTGTCCATGCTGATAGCCGCAGCTCGTACCCATCTCTGGAGCTCGTTTAGGCAGTGCTCTGAATCCCCTCTCCTTGCACACCCCAAAACAATGGTCTCTTGCCTCTTAGGCAGTTCCAGACATTTTTCTGGACTCCCTCTTGGCTAGCTGTGGCACACTAACCCCCTTCAGGCTGTGTTCACGCTGTCAACCCCAGTCCTCTCCCTGGGATCTGACATCTGAAGCCGGAGTCTCAGCTCCCAGCCCGTACCCACCCTGGCGGGTGAGCAGACAAGCCTCTCAGGCTGGTGAGTGCTGGTTGGCGCCGATCCTCTGTGTGGGAATCTCTCTGCTTTGCCCTCTCCCCGCCTATTGCTGCACTCTTCTCTGTGGCTCAGAAGCTTCCCCCCCCACCCCCGTCTCTGCCAGTAAAGAGGCTTCCTAGTGTGTGGAAACTTTTCCTCCTTCACAGCTCCCTCCCCGAGGTGCAGGTCCCCTCCCTATTCTTTTGTCTCTGTTTTTTCTTTTTTCTATTTCCCTACCCAGGAACGTGGGGAGTTTCTTGCCTTTTGGGAAGTCTGAGGTCTTCTGCTAGCATTTGGTAGGTGTTCTGTAGGGGTTATTCCACATGTAAATGTATTTCTGATGTATTTGTGGGGAGGAAGGTGATCTCCACGTCTTACTCGTTTGCCATCTTGAAGGTCTCTCTCCAAGGCAGTTGTTTTAACTGCATTACCGAGCTTCCAATCTTTACCTTTCTTTGTCAGACAAGTTGTTAGATTAGAACATAGGTGTTGAATTTCACTCACCTTGTATTAGCCTCAAACGTCAACCATACAGTTTTATCCTAATTAGAGTTTCACGGAGTTGGTTGACATTCTACCTCTGTGAGAATTCTAACTCAGGTAAAAGCCAAAAGTTCCTCCAAGAACTAAGGAAAAAAAATCATATCAAGGGGATTCAATGATAAGTAAAAGTAAATGCATTTATCTTTTCTTTACTGGATTTTGTCCTTATATTCTTTAAATATTATAAATTCTTAAAGCTGGAAAAGAAATTTGACACAATCTAATCTAAACACCTCATTTGACAGAGAGTAAAACAGGATTTGAGTTCATGGATATGCTGTAGCACCATTATTGTTCTCATTTCACACAGTTCACATGGCTAGTAAGTTAAAGACTCAAAAACAGGTATATATGGCACTATTGCACATTCCAACATGTCTGGAATTGTCCTATTTTATAAAATTTCAAGTCAAAAAATGAAAATGGGTTATTTTAATAATAATGGTTTAATCAAGAAAAAAATACTATTAATTAAAAAGTTCCTTTTCTCACTTCCTATTTCATGTTATCTTTACCTAGACCAGCATCTCAGCTGATCATGACTGTTCTATATGGGGTGATCAGAATCTTTGTTCCTCAAGGGTCTCACCCCATAGAAATCATGTTCTGGTAAAAATCATGATCTTCTATTAACAATTACCACTCTACATGGAAGTAGACGTTGATAATCCTTTAGATTCTGGATATATTCAAACGTAACTCCTCGTGTGGCAAGAATCTATTTTCCCTTGTTAATTGGGATTCTTCAGTACAGCCTATTCCTTGCCTATTGATTTAGTGGCATAGTGAACCCAAAATATCCAGGTCGCATTCTCAATTCCTGGTTTATTGGAACCACTTTGTATTTCCTGGTGAAAAGAGACCTTTTAGTTTTGTTGTTTTTTTTGTTTTGTTTTGTTTTGTTTTGACCTTAGGACGCAAGACCTTACAGAGCCCAAAGGTGTAGAAACATGCAGGAACGAAATGCAAACTTTTGTGAATGGGCCATTAGGCAAAATAGTGAGAGTAGTTACTCTTATTCCCACCCTTAGTTAGATGGAAAAGACAGTAGACACTGGTCACTGTGTCGTCACAATTTAAAGGGTCAGCTTCCCAATGCTCCTAAGTGTTGTCATCCAGGCAGCACTATGACTCAGCCCTTAGTAGCCTTTCCGCATTTCCTTCAGGTCTGTTGCTTCTGGATGATGGAGTACACTGAGAAGTACATCACAAAGGGTTAAGCGCTTTGCCGGATTTCTGTTTGCTCTAAAGTGAGTTCCTTTGTCAGAAGCAATATGTGAGTGAGATCATGATGGTGAATAAAGCATTAATAAATCCACAGATGGGGTGCTGGGAGAAGCACTGTTGAGCAGTGAAGGGGAATTCATGCCCTACGTATTCTTTTCAGTTGGGACAAATCATGATGAAAGGGTCCTATATGAGCAATCTGACACCAGATAAATGGTGATATATCAGGACTGGTCTCTCTTGTTCTCAGCACTTGTGGTAGCCAGATCATTCTTGGTGAAGGAAATCCCAGGCAATGTTTCTGTTTGCATAGACCTGGCTACTTTATTCATAAACCCTTTGATTAAGCACTAAGTGGTTGGGAAAACTGTGCATCACGGCCACAGAATGGGCCACCTTGAACATCTGATTATTGAGATTCTTCCATGAAGGGCATGGCCTTTGATGAACATTCAGGGGAGATGTAAATATTCTCACCCTCTATGCCCATTCCAAGAGGTCTATTCACAAACTACTCTCCAATCTTGTTGCTCACAAGTCCATGACAATCTCATCAAACTGTTATCCACTGGCCGTGTATCATTATAGAATGCATTTCTGGCCCTCTATCCTCCTAGAAAAAGTACTCAACAAGATGCACTGCTCCATATTCTGCTTGCTGGGAGGTTTCCTTCCATACTGTAATTTAGGGTGACCTCTGAGAGGGGTTTTAATGCTTCAGCTGACAGCTTAGCTAATGTCAGCATATTACATAATACATTCAGCATTGAGGCCCCAATCTTTTCTTTATCATTAATGTAGTCAAGGAAAATCTCTATGAGGAATGTGGATGGATGGAGAGGTAGCAGTGCAGTAGGAGTTAATGCTTTCATGAAAGTCAGAGTCAATAGCTCATGTAACTCGCTTACACCTTAAGGACATACTGGAGCCTCTCCTCAAACATACTGCTTCTATCTCATGGGAAACAGCTTCTCTGCAAGCCTGAATTTATGACCTGTAAACACTCAGTTAACGATTGGAAGTTTAGGTTGCAGAATTGGTTGCAAGCATTATCTGGCGATAAAAGATTTGTTTCTACCAGTGCCAATGACTAAACAGAAAATATTTCTCTATAGAATAATAGCATTGTGATGTTTTCCTTCAACTGCCAGGTATCTGTGTTGTGATTTTCCTATCAGAGTTTACCAGAAGCTCAGCCGGGCATCTTGATAAGTAGACACTTGAGCATCATAAGTCAGGCCACTGGCCCAGAAAGAAAAACAGCTTGAAATCCAGCCTGGACCAATTGCAGACCTTTTTCTTTCTCTGGACTTCACTGAAAACAGCCAATCACATAGATCATTTTGTAAATGGGTGGAAGAAACACTTTCAAATATGGTATCTATTAAGCTAGACTCTAAAGATGCCCTCCAAGTACTGTGACTCTTTTCTACTAAAGGAAGTAAAAAATGCAACAGCTTGTCTTTCAGGTAGGAGGGAATACATAGCTATGCCCTAGATGCAGTAGATCTCTAAAAATCTCAATGATGTCATAGCCCCTGGATATTTTTAGATTTTTATCTCTTACTCTCTGGCACACATGTATCTTACCACATCACTCTGCTGAACAGATCTGACTGGCATTATAGCATCCATTTATAGATCAGTATGATGCCATTTGGGATGGCAAGGTGATGAAGATTACTGCCATGCCAGATTTTGACAGAGAACCAGAAAATTGTCAAGACTGAGGTAAGACAGTGAAGTAAACTGCTTTCTCTGTAAGGTGGAAGAAAACTGTACCTGGTGGACTTTGCTAATTGGTATAAAAAAAAGAAATTTGCCAGATCAATAGCTGCAAACTAGATGCTATAGCCTCTGCTGATCTGCTCTAATAAAAAGACAATATTTGGAAGAGCAGCTACAGTTGGAGTCACTACCTAATTAAATACATGAGAATCCAATCTAATTCTCTAAGACATGTCTTCTGCATAGTCCAAAGAAGTAAGTTTTATGTTGTAGGCACTGCTACTCCATATTTCACATCTTTGATACTGCCAATAATCTCTGCAATTTCTCCTGGAACACAGTGGTATTTTGGGCTTACTATTTGGTGATTATATGTTTGCGTGTTTGGGGAGGTGGTGAGGACAGTAATAAAGTCTTTCAATTCGTCCTTCTTCCCATAATAGGTTTCGCCCCATAGGTCAGGAAGTGAAATAAGGATTCATCCAACAAATAAGTATATCTGTTCTTATTATACATTCAGAAAGTGAGAATGACCACTGTGTGGGTTCTTAAACTCATCTGGTCTACTGTGAGATGGATATTAAAAAAATCTTTGTTATCAACCTTGATAGGATTCTCCCTGGTGAACCACAGTGGAGTTTTAATTCCTGAAGGATTAGTGTAGTCTCCAAGCCTACATGTAATCGTCCTTTAAATGTTTGAGTATTCCCCTTTCCCTTGGAAATGGCAGCAGGTGCCTTAGAGGAAGGATGGATGAAAGATTTGGGATACTGAGTCCTTCAAAGGGATTTGGACGCCCTTTTATTCAAGGGACTCTGAATTTGTGAACTGGCTTGGGTCTGAGAATTGGGTGAGGGATTATGTGGTAGATTATATTATTTTCAAAGCCCCGCTTCCACAAGTGGACCAGAATGCTTGAGTTAGCTTAAATAGCTCAATTTTTCCCCTATTGGCAAGTTACATGGGGAGCCAAATGATCAAAAGATTCATTGGAGAGGATGGAGTCAGAAGAGCTTAATGTTAAAGTATCTTATAGTTACCGCATCTAGTGGCCCGCTCATTCAGTACAATTACTATAAGAACAACCTTCAAAAAACAGCCGCATATATAAAGTTATCTGCCCTAGACTAATATTTTCATAGACAGGGCTTATATGGGTATTGACACAAGATTTCTTTATATTCTTTCATGTCTGGCTGATCATCTCTTTGATCTCATTTATTTTTTTCCAAACAGGTTACATATGCATTTCATTTTTTTTTTTTTTTTTGCTTTTATCAAACACCTCCTAGTCCTGAATTTGGAATACTGCAAAATTTTTATTCAAACTGGTAGAAACATTCTGCTAATTTGCTCCCACAAATGGATGACAGACCTAATATGATAATTTTATGACTTTAAAATAAAGAAAGTCACTTTGTTTCTAATTTAGGGTAGAGAGTGGAGGAGAGGCAACTCACCGTAGCTTTCAATAACCAACAACAGTCATCATTAGAGGAGGAAATCAAGATGGCAGAGTAGGAGAACGCAGAACTCTCCTCCCCCCATGAACACAACAAAAATACATTACATATGGAACCACTGTCACTAAAAACTAATTGGAGACTGGCATAAAGACTCTATACAACCAACGATGTAAGAAAGAGCTACACAGAATCAGGAAGGAAGGGAAGAAAAGCAAATGGGTCAGTACCTGTGCCCTGGGGAGGGGACTCAGAGAAGAAGGGAGATTACAGGGGTGGACACCCTACTTGGGGAGTGAGGGGCTCAAGCCACACATGGAGTGTCCCAACCATGGGGTCAAACACCCCGAAGACAAATCCTCTTAGCTGGCTGGAGGATTGATGGGACTAATAGCAGGGCTGTAGGAAGCCATGCTTGCTTGCTCCTGAAAAAGGGTGGAGATGATAGATTGAGACTGAACTGGTAACTGGCCAGTTTCCCCCAATTGCCCTGGTGTGTGTTTCAGCCTAAGTTGAGTGACTACTCTAGCCCTGCTCACTTCATGACACAGCTCTACACTGTGACAAAGGAGAGAGCTGGGCTGTTAGCCACAGAGGTGGCTCAGACTCTAAGTGGGGCAGAAGCAGCATTACTGGTGCTTACATAGGCAGCACACTGTAAGCAGTTCAGGCCTCTGACCTCAGCTGGACCACCACAGCCTGTGCCCCAAGCCATGCTGAGCACCCACAACAGCCCAATTTCCCCAGCACTGTTCATCTTTGCAGCAAGGGAGCCAGTACTGGGAGTGGAGAGTGAACATATTGAAAGGAAAAGAAGCCAGCTCAGACCAGGCCCTCAGGGCTTCTGCTCCAGTAACTTGGGACCTGCCTCAGCCCCCATAGGGTGGTGACATCCTCTGAGCAGAGGAGAAGCCCTGGCTCACACTTGGCTCTGGCTGTAGCCCCTCCATCGCCAGGCACACCTCACACCACATGATAGCTGCCAGCATACCCTGAGGAAAAATGTGACTTGTGTTCATGTTAAATCCAGCTCTCCCACCAAAACCACTGGGCATGCTCCAACACAAGGACACCCTTTCAAGACTGCAATTTCAGAATTGAAGGAGAGAGAAAGCATTTCTGAGAAAAGCAAAAACTCAATTCATCAATACTAAACCAACACTATAAGAAGGGTCTTAACTTTAAGTGAAAAAGAAAAGATTAAAACAAACATAAGAAATTATAGGAAGGGAACAATCCCAACAGCAAAGGTTGGGATCAACCACTTAAATAAACTAGTATAAAGATTAAAATACAAAAAATTGTAAAATCAAGTATAACTATAATAAGTAAAGGGAGAAACATAAAAATGTAAAATGTTACATAAAAACCACAAAACGAGGTGGGTGAGTAAAAAATGCAGACCGCAAAAAATGTGTTTGAACTTAAAGGGCTACCTGTTCAAAATAAATAGATATAGTTATAGGTCAATACATGAACCCCAAGTAACCACAAATAAAAAAATCTACAATAGATATAAAAAACTAAAAAGCAAGGAACACAACCAATACAAAATCATCAAAACACAGGGGAAGGAATTAAAGAGGAAGAACAAGAAGTACTACAAAAACAAACAGAGAACAAGTAACAAAATGGCAAAATAAGTACATACCTATCAATAATTACTTTAAATGTCAATGTACTAAGTGCCTAGGTCAAAAGACATAGGGTGGCTGACTGGATTAAAAAAAAAAAACAGACCCATCTATATGCTGCTTAGAAGAAACTTCAGAGCTAAAGACATACACAGACCAAAAGTTACAGGATGGAAAAAGATATTTTGTGCAAATGAAAATGACAAGAAAATGGGATCAATACAAGAAGAGGCTATTACATTCGTTAACATATATACACCTAATATAGGAACACCTAAATATATAAAGCAAATATTAATAGACATAAAGGGAGAAATTGAAAATAATACAATAGCACGGGACTTAACACCCTGCTTCCATCAATGAACAGATCATCCAGACAGAAAATAAATAAGGCGACAGTGTTCTTAAATGACATATTAGACCAGTTGGACTTAATAGATATCAAGAGAACTTTTCATCTGAAAACAGCAGCATACGCATTCTTTTCAAGTACACATTGAATGTTCTCCAGGATATGGAGGACACAGAACTAGTCTCAACAAATTTAAGAGGATAGAAATTATATGAAGCAATATTTCAGACCACAACAGCATGGAACAAGATATCAATTGCAGGAAGAAAAATGGGAAAAGCACAAGCATGTTGAAACTAAACAACATGCTACCAAAAAGTCAATGATGAAATCAAAGAGAAAATCAGAAAATATCTCAAGACCAATGGAAGTGGAAACACGACTTTCTAAAATCTTTGGGACACAGCAAAAGCAGTTCTAAGAGGGAAGTTTATGGCAATACAGGCCTAACTCAAGAAACAAGACAAATCTCAAGTAAACAACTTAATTTACCACCTAAAGGAATTAGACAAAGAACAAACAAAACCCAAAGTGAGCAGAAGGAAGGAAATTAATACAGATCAGAGAAGAAATAAATAAAATAGAGATCAATAAAAACAACAGAAAAGATCAATGACACCAAGAGTTGCTTTTTTAAAAAGATAAACAAAATTGATAAACCTTTATCCAGGCTCACCAAGAAGGAAATAGAGAGGACCCAAATAATCAAAGTAAGAAATGAAAGGAGAAATAACTGATATCACAGAGATATGAAAAAATACATAAGAGAATACTGTAAACTGTTACATGCAACAAATTGGACAACCTAGAAGAATATGACAAATTTCTAGAAACATACAAACTTTCAAGTCTGAATCAGGACGGAATAGACCATGTGAACAGACTACTCCCTAGTAGTGAAATTGATTTTTTAGTTAAAAAAAAAAAAAAAAAAAAAACAGCAAAAGGGAATTCAAGATGATGGAGTAAGAGAATGTGGAACTCACATTCCCCCATAAACACGTCAAAAATACAGATAGATTTGGAATAATCCTCATGGAAATCTAACTGGAAACTGGCAAAAGGACTCCAATACAACAAAGGCTGTAAGAAAAGAGGCACATAATTGGGTAGCACAATATGAAAAACATTGGGTCAGGACCTGTGCCAATGGGAGGGGTCTAGGAGGAAAACGAAGATTGCAAGGGTGGACACTTGCCCTGGGGAGTGAGCGGGTCAAGCCACAGACTGGGTTTCCCAATCCTGGAGTGCTCTGCCTAGGAGACAAGAACGCTTGGCTGCTTGGATAGAAAGGCTGGAGAAGCCTAGAATCCACTCACGAGGAGTGTGTGGGTACTGGAATGATCCCAGGAAGGGTGAAGAGTGGTCTGCCTAAGCAGCTGCTACCTCATCGCATTCCAAGTCTGAGCCAGGTGAACGCCCCAGTCATGCTTACTCCATGCCACAGCTTGGAACTGGATCTAGGGTGGCCAGGATGTGGGAAAAAATTGATCTAGGGATGCAGAGGTAACCTGGGGATTCAGGGTGAAACCCAGGTGGGGCAGTGGCAGCCACTGTTGGTGCTTACTCAAACAGTGCCCCAGGAGCAACCTAGACTTCTGACATCCACAAGTCCCACCACCGCCTTGCTGAGCACCCCAGCTAAGCAAATACTCTGGCCCCGCATGCTCCACACCACAGCCTAGCACCAGATCCAGGGTTGCTACAACAGAAGAAAAAATGTGATTCTCCCATTTAAAATTGCATTAAAAAATCCCCTAGGAATAAACTTAACCAAGGAGGTGAATGAAGACCTATATTCTGAAAACTATAAAACATTGATAAAGGAAACTGAAGTTCATTCAAAGAAGAGGAAAGATATCCCATGTTCATGAATTCGAAGAATTAGTATTGGTAATATGGCCATATTACCCCAAGCAATCTGCAGATTTAATGCAATCCCTACCAAAGTACCCATGGCATTTTTCACAAAATTAAAACAAGTAAGCCTAAAATGTATATAGAACTACATAAGACCTCAAACTACCAAAGCAATCTTGAGAAAAAAGAACAAAGCTGGAGGTATCACCCTCCCAGATTTAAGACTATACTACAAAGATACATTAATCAAAACAGCATGGTATTGGCACAAAAACAGACACATGAATGAGTGAACAAAATAGAGAGCCCAGAAATAAACCCACACACTTATGGTCAATTAATTTACCACAAAGGAGGCAAGAATATGCAGTGGAAAAAAGAGTCTCTTCAATAAGTGGTGCTGGGAAAACCAAATGGCCACATGTAAAACAATGAGATTAGAACATTCCCTCAGACCATATACAAAAACAAACTCAAAATGGATTAAAATCCATTTAAATGTAAGACCTGAAACCATGAAACTCCTGGCAGAGAACATAGGCAGAACAGTCTTTGACATAAATCGTAGCAATAATTATTTGGATATGTCCCCTAAGACAAACCAAAACAAAAACCGAAACAAACTAAAGCAAAAATAAACAAATGGGACTTAATTACACTTAAAAGCTTTTGCCTGGCAAAGGAAATCCAGCAGCAAAACAAAAAGACAACCTATTGAATGGGAAAAAATATTTGCAAATGATGACCAATAAGAGGTTAATAGCCAAAATATATAAACAGCCCATACAGCTCAATATTAAAAACAAACAACAACCTGATTAAAAATGAGTAGAAGATCTGAATAGACATTTTTCCAAAGAAGACATATAGATGGCCAACAGGCACATGAAAAGGTACTCAACATCATTCATCATCAGAGAAATGCAAATCAAAACCACAGTGAGATATCACCTAACACCTATCAGAAAATGTCTATGAATAAGAAATGTTGGTGAGGATGTGGATAAAAGGGAATCCATGTACACTGTTGGTATGACTGTAAACTGGTGGATCCACTATGAAAAATATTATGGAGGTTCCCCAAAAAAACTAAAAATAGAACTACCATATGATCCAGCAATTCTACTCCTGGGTAATATATCTGAAGAAAAGGAAAACACTACTTTGAAAAGATACATGCATTCCAATATTCATAGCACCACTATTTACAATAGCCAAGATGTGAAACGGACATACTTGTTCTTTAACAGATGAATGGATACAGAAGATATAATATATATTGAATACAATGGAAATATTCTGCCATTCACAACAGTGTCGATGGACCTAGAGGGTATTATGCTTAGTGAAATAAATTAGACAGGGAAAGACAAATACTGTACGTTATCACTTATATGTGGAATCTGAAAATAAAACAAATGAGTGTATATAACAGAACACAAACATTGTCTATTTCTTATAGAAATAGAGAACAAACTATTGATTATCAGAGGGGAGAGGGAAGTGGGGAGCGCCAAGATAGGACTATGGGATTAAGAGATACAAACTACTGTGTAAAAAAAAGAGAAGCAATAAGAATATATTTTACTGCACAGAGAATTATAGCCATTATCTTGTAATAACTTTTAATGGAGTACAATCTCTAAAAGATTGAATCACTATTTTGTACACCTGAAATTAATATAATATTGCAAATCAACTATACCTTAATTTAAAAAAGTCATAATTAGCTAGATCTAAACAAACAGGTCTCTAATACTGACAGAGCAAAAGATTTTTGAGAATTATAGATCAAAATAAAATTTTTTTTCCTTCTGTATAGGAGGTGAACTTAATCTCAGGACTTAATAGTCTCAGGATAATTCTTCTCTTTCTCCATGGACATAGAATAAAATTTGTCAGTCCTAAAAATGGATGAAGGTGGAATGAAATCCACATCTTCAAAGCTATCTATAATAATGGTGATATGCACGTTGTGCAAACCCATTAAAATGAATAATGGTGCCCTGATACATCATTCAAGTAATTTTACTATAGGAAATCATTCATCACAAATGCATATAAATCTGGAATTCAATTAATCATCTTATACAATGGGTTAGTCTCTTGCAATTTTTATTCTAATACATTTTTTCTTTGAATAAAATGTAGTTGTCACTGGAAAATATCAAACTACCACTTCTCAACAAATACATATTGATTTGTAATTAAACCCGATAAAATTTATGATGGAATATAAAAAGTAGAAAGCCAAAATCCAATTAAAATTGTGATTGGAAACAATACTGGGTTACTTTTGGGCAGAGTACAACACATTCTGATTTTTAACAAAATGCATTATTAGGGGTTTTAATAATGAAAGTTAACATGAGATTTAATGGTACATTCAGTGAATAGCTGATGGCAAGAAAAGTGTAGCAGACATTAAAAAATTCCAATGGTGATCTAATACATTTTATTAAAATAGTCAGGCATGCTACATGTTGACTTTAAAAATAATATGAAAAAGAGAAGAGATTGCGACTGGAAAAATATATGCTATATTGATGCTGGGAATATACAGCTGGACAATTAGAAACAAACAGAAATAATTATCAGGGTTTTTATTTTTTTTCCTTTTTTTGCAAATGGTCAAATGTTACTGCTAAATGAATAACTGATTTAAAATTTTAGTGAGTTGGAGAAATCTAGCAGTGACATTTTATTTTTTCTATTAATGTAACCCTGATGCCAGATGAATTCATTGAACTATACAATTAATTTACAAACAAAAAGTGCACTGACCTCAAGTACAAGTACTGACCTCAAGTACTGACCTCAAGTACTGACCTCAACATACATAAGTTTGTATGTTAAATGGCAGGTAGTTATTTTAGTTTCATGTCTTGCTCCAGAAAGACATACTCTGATGCAAGCTCTTTTTTTTTTTTTTTTTGCGGTATGCGGGCCTCTCACTGTTGTGGCCTCTCCCGTTGCGGAGCACAGGCTCCGGACGCGCAGGCTCAGCGGCCATGGCTCACGGGCCCAGCCGCTCCGCGGCATGTGGGATCTTCCCCGACCGGGGCACGAACCCGTGTCCCCTGCATCGGCAGGCGAACTCTCAACCACTGGGCCACCAGGGAAGCCCCAAGCTCTTGTTTTAAATACCACTCCCGATGAGCCCAGAGAAAGAAGGTATTTAAATTGACTCTGTTCTAAGTATACCAGGTCACAAATAAGAGTTCCATTCATCCATATCCCTTTTTCTCTTCTTCTCAAATTTGTACCTATTATCTGAGAAAAGCTGATGCATATTGTATTAGTTTCTTATTGCTGTTAACAGATTATCACACATTTAGTGGCTTAAAAAGACACACACTTATTATCTCATAATTCCAGAAGTCAGAAGTCCTAAAATCAAGGTGTAAGGTAGGGCTTCATTATATCTGAAGGCTCCAGGGGAAAAGGCATTACCCTGCCTTCTCCAGCTTCTAGAGGCTGCCTGAATTCCTCAGCTCATCCCCTTCCTCCATCTTCCAAACCCAGTAGCATAGTATCTTCCAATCTCCCTCTCCCTCTCCCTCTCCCTCTCCCTCTCTCCTGCTTCCATTGGCACATCTTCTCTGACTCTTCCCTGTCATCATATTGTCTTCTTTGCCTTTGACCCTCCTGCCTCTCTTATAAATATTCTCGGGCCCACCAGAATAATCCGGGATCATTTCCCCATATGAAGATCATTAATTTAATCACAGCTGCAAAGTCCCATTGGCTATAGAAGATAACATATTCACAGGTTCTGGGGATTAGGATATGGACATATTGGGGGTAGAGGGATTATTCAGCCTACCATAGGTAAATTCGAGATATCCATTTGTTTTGTTTTCACTTTCCTTTTACTTGGAAAAATCTGCTCAAATATTCCTTCATTTAGTTTTAGTATCTTCTGGGCAATATCAATACTGCCTTGCCAGAGTGATCCATTAATTAAACAAAATCATATTGGCACTCGTATGTGATAAACACTGTGCTAAGTGTGGGAGACACTGTGATGAATATGGCAGACAGATCCATGCTCTCAAGGAGGTTTACAGTATTTTGAGAAAAAGACCCAAGTAAACAGGCAATTGTGTCATGGTTTACACCCTTTCGGATAGACAAGGACAGATGCCTGACACAGACTTAAGAAACCAGGGAAGGCTGCATGGAAGAGGTGCCATCAAGGTGGAAACCTGAACGATAAGTACAAAAGGGGGATTGTGGGAAGCATTCCAGGCAGAGGGCACAGCATGTGCAGACATATAGAGGCAAGAGAGAGCAGAGTGCCTTTGAAGATGCACAGCTGGTTCTGGAATGTAGCTAGTGAGGGAGGGAGTGAGAGGAGAGATGGATACGGGGTAGCCAGTGGCCAGCAATGGGGGCCATTAAGAGGTTAAAGGGAGGCCCTGTGTAACTAGGTTTTTACTTTATGAAGAATATTCTGGTTACAGTATGGGAAAACATATTGTAGAAACAAAACAAGATTGGAGGAGGACAGAAAGCAAATTCAAGAGACTTTCTTGCTGGAATAAACTACTTCCCGTAAATGTCTGCAAATTAGTTTTTAGATTATTTCTCCAGTTCTATCCTTTTTTTTTTTTTTTTTTTTTTTTTGTGGTACGCAGGCCTCTCACTGTTGTGGCCTCTCCCATTGCGGAGCACAGGCTCCGGCCGCGCAGGCTCAGCGGCCATGGCTCACGGGCCCAGCCGCTCCGCGGCATGTGGGATCCTCCCGGACCGGGGCACGAACCCGTGTCCCCTGCATCGGCAGGCGGACTCTCAACCACTGCGCCACCAGGGAAGCCCTCCAGTTCTATCTTGAACCACTCTCCTACTCAACATTTACATGACTTTCTTTCTTTCTGTACAGTGCCAACATCTTTCCTGCTTCAGGGCCCTCACGCAAGTTCTTCCCTCTGCTTAGAATACTTTTCTCCCTCTCTTAACTTGGGCAACTTAACGGATCCTTGAGGCTCATTCTTAGAAATCACTCTTTCAGATAAGTCCACGGGGAACTCCCCAATACAGGGAGGTCTTCCGTTATCTACTCCCATAATGTCTGGCACCTCTTCTCTGTGATAGTTATTACACTTGCAATTAATTTTTATTGTCTTTCAGCCTCACAGACTGAAAATCACATGAGGCCAAGGTGAGCGAAGTCTTGTTGACGGCAATTTCCAGGGCCTAAATAAGCGCCTTACGCTCCATATGCGCCCAAAAAGTATTTGTGGAATAAATAAAGAATTTAAAAAATCAGTGAATGAAATGGAACACACTGGACCACAGACCAATATTGCTTCAGTTAAAATTATGAAATTTGAAGCATAATAAAGTAATGTGTGGCTTCTACTGTTAAAATTATTAAATTACAATTTTAAAATGTTTAGTAAAGTACAATGTGCAAACATAAAATGCACATATCATAAATGTGTCGCCTGATTGGAATTTTGTAAATTGAACAGACTTAGGTAAGCAGCGTTTAAATTAAAAAATTAAGAATATTTTCAGCCTTCCTGATACATCCTTCCTACTTCCATTCTGTCACTACCCTACAACTACAAGAGCAACCACTATCCTGACTTTTAACAATATACCTTAGCTTTGCCTGCTTTTTTCTTTTCCTTTTTTCCTGTAAAAGGAATTATTCTCTCTGTATTTTTTAATATGTCTGTTTTTCCCCCAACATCATTATTTTGCAATTTAACCACACAACCATAGTTTATTTTACATTTTTAAAAAGCTTACTGAGGCATAATTCACACACTCTACAATTCAATGATTTTAATAAGTTCACAGGATTGTGTAGCCGTCATCACAATCTACTTTTCGAACATACTTGTCCCTTCAAGACGAAACTCCATGAGCAGTTGCTCCCAAATCCCACTCTGGTTCCAGGCAATCACTAATATACTTTATGCCTCTATAGAAACAAGTTCTTTGCCTGTTATGGACTTTCATATAAATGGAGTCAACACTATATGGTCCTTTGTAACTGTCTACTTTAGCATCCCTTTTTATTGCCAAATATTCTACTGTGTGGAAATTCCACGATTTATCTGTTCATTATTTGGTGAACATCTGGGTTGTTTCCACATTTTGGCTGTTCTGAATAATGCTACTATGTACATTCTTATACAAGATTTTGTGTGGATGTAAGCTTCCAATTTTCTTGGGTATATAACTAGAGGTAGAATTGCTGGATCATGTGATAATTTTATGTTAAATATCTTGAGGGACTGATAGACTGTTTTACAAAGTGACTGCAGCATTTTACATTCCCACCAGCAAAGGATGAGAGTTCTCACTTTTCTTCATCTTTGGCAATATTTATCTGGTTTTTTAAAAATTTTATTTTAGTCATCCTAGTGGGTATAAAGTGGTATCTCATTATAGTTTTGCCTTGCATTTCCTTAATGACTAATAATGTTAAACATCTCCTTAGGTGCTTATCCGCCAATTGTGTATCTTTTTTTGAAGAAATGTCTATTAAATGTACTGTCTGCTTTTGAACTGGAATTTTTTGGCCTTTTTATTATTGAGTTGTAAGAAGATATTCAAATCTCTTATGAAATCTACCATTCACCAATACTGTCTCCAATCCTGAGGACTGTCTTTTCACTTTCTTTATAGTGTCCATGCTCAGATTATTTTTCCTTGTTTTTCCTTTTAGTCTAAGTACCTAGGGGATACCCCTGGGTTGGTCAAACAAGTTTTCTTAAACAGGTAGATTTTCGCCCTTTACCATTGGAGGTCTGTGTGGCTTGGGGGTCTGCTATAACAGTTCATGAAGTTTGTGTTGTTTTTCCCCATGTTCAGCCAGGGGTTGGCTGAATGTGCCCTCTCTGATCTCTCTTGAGAGTGTATAGCCTTCAACATGGACACAGTCTTTCAGACCCCTAGGGGGGAGTGGGATTTTTACTTTTAAGCCTAGCTTTCTAGGAGGTGCCCCTGATTCAGAGTAGCTTATTGTTCAGTGTTTGCTCAGAGATATAAGCCTAACCTGACAGTGAGGCCTCTGATTCTCTGTGAAGTTTTCAGTTCTGGCCTCTTCCTGCTCTCCCTGTTCCTGTGTGAGTGCAGCCCCGATAGCCTCCCTGACCCCTAAAGTTTGCTGCGATCCCATGAGAGTCATTCTTAGCTTTATATTTCCCTGGTACTGTCTGTTAAACTTCTGGATGCCCTGCTGTTTTCTTGTGTCAAGGAGCCAACATCCTCCTCTTAATGACTTTCTGCCAAGACTACAATGTTTTTGGATGACACGTTTAGTCACAGAGTCCTCAACACTCCACTACAGGTCGAGTCAGCCCTCTCAGGTAGAAACGGGGAGCTCTTATTCCTTATGGCCCAACTTTTATTCTGGGAATAAACCCAGTACCCCTGCAACAGAGCTGGGAGCGGAGACTTGCTTTCCGGGAGTGACACCCACTTTTCCTGGAGGTGAACACCGTGGGTGATGGAAGCGCCTGGATGTCTCAGCTTTACCTCCCACTGTGTAACTTTTATCCTGTAAGCAAGTTGGGACGGGGCAATCAGGGCCCATTATTCTTGGCCTAATGTACCGGGACAGAGCTTCTGTCTTACAAGTGAGAGCTGAGTTGGGGAAAGTAGACCTGATCACCTCTGCCATGCCTTCTGGAAATAAACCTTCTGCAACATAGCACTGGGTGGGGATCAGGAAGGGTGGCAGCCTTCCTTCCCCTCCCAGGTTGAAACTGTAGCCTCACACTACAGTGAGTGTGATAGGGAGGAGAGTGAGCTCAGGTCTTCTTGGCTTGACCTGCCTGGAATAGAGTATCTGGGGTGAGGTTTCCAAAACACTACCTGGGGAACATAAGGAAATGGCTCAAATGCCATGGAATAATTGTTCTGAGATTTAGTAGATTTTCATGAGTGAATTTTATTTTTCATTTGCTGTGTGCCCTTAGTATATTTTACTGAGAACATAAATGATTTTTTAAAAATAAGTTTTATCAGTAAAATTGTTGTTTTGTTGGGAGAGGGCCCATCCATCTCCTTCATCATTCTGAAATTCCTGCTCTATCCCTGTCCTCTATAGTTTGCTTATACTCACTGTTGTTTACTCAGTGTTATATAGTAACTTGTTATTCCACTGGGTATTTGTAGAAAATTTATTTATGCACTGTATGTTGATAGACATTTAGGTAAGCTTCCCGTCTATGGTACTGTAAACACATTGCTGTTACAGTGTACTCATGTCTCTTGGTGAAAGCACAGACACATTTCTGTTGGATAGTTACAGAGAAGTGGAATTGCTTGTCTTATGTTATGTGCACGTTTAGCATTAGCATATACTGCTGAATAGTTTTCCAGAGTCCTTACACCAGTTTACACTCCTACCAGAAGTTTCGGAAAACTCTGGATGCTTCCTGTCGTCATTGATACTTTTTATTGTTTTGCTATTTTTGTCTATTCAATTTAGTGTGTTTGTAGTCAAGTATCACACTGTGGCTTTAATTTATACTCCTCTGACGACTAACAAAGTTGATCGCATCTTCATATTTTCATTGAAAATTTGAATTGTTCTCGTTGTGAATTATCTGTATGAGATTTTTTTAACCTAATTTTCTATTGGGTTGTCTGTCTTGCTAATTGATTTGTACAAGCTCTTTACATATTATGAATGCCCTATTATTTGTAAAAAGAAGAGGAAATGCATGAACAATGAGTCTGATAGATGTATTGTGAGATAATGTTAAGAAAATCTCACTTTGTCCCAGCTTACCCTTCCCCCTCCCCATGTCCTCAAGTTCATTCTCTAGTAGGTCTGCACCTTTATTCCCATCCTGCCCCTGGGTTCTTCATGACCATTTTTTTTTCTTTTAGATTCCATATATATGTGTTAGCATACGGTATTTGTTTTTCTCTTATATACACTACCAAATGTAAAATCGATAGCTAGTGGGAAGCAGCCGCATAGCACAAGGAGATCAGCTTGGTGCTTTGTGACCACCTAGAGGGGTGGGATAGGGAGGGTTGGAGGGAGGGAGATGCAAGAGGGAAGAGATATGGGGATATATGTATAGCTGATTCACTTTGTTATAAAGCAGAAACTAACACATCATTGTAAACCAATTATACTCCAATAAAGATGTTAAAAATAATCTCAAATCTAAGAGGTGATTAAAAAAAAAAAAGAGTTGGTAGATCGGATTAAAAAAATAAGTGAGGGGCTTCCCTGGTGGCGCAGTGGTTGAGAGTCCGCCTGCCGATGCAGGGGACACGGGTTCATGCCCCGGTCCGGGAAGATCCCACATGCCGCGGAGCGGCTGGGCCCGTGAGCCATGGCCGCTGAGCCTGCGCGTCCGGAGCCTGTGCTCCGCAACGGGAGAGGCCACAGCAGTGAGAGGCCCGCGTACCGCAAAAAAAAAAAAAAAAAAAAAAAAAAGTGAGGCATTTTAGAAGTTGAAAAATACTCTCAAGTTAAATGGTTGTTATTTATAGTCACTTAGGGTCTCAGATACTACTGAAGATTGGATGAATCTCTACTCTAAAACTCCTGTAACAATAAGCCATAATTTTCAATGAGTTCTGGGCACTATGCTAAATGCTTTGCATTCATCACATTTAATGCTTCCAATCCTGTAGGGAAGATTTTATTAAGTCCATTCTAAAGGGAAGAAAGTGAGGCAAATTCGTCCAAGATCACACACTGGGACTAAGGACTGCTGACACCATAATCTGAGTAATACGAAACTGCAAAAAAAGACAAATCAGTATTCCAAATATACAGAACCATTGATGAACAAAAGATATTTAAGAGATAGAAAATAGGTCTTAAAAGAAAATGTTAAGGGCTTCCCTGGTGGTGCAGTGGTTGAGAGTCTGCCTGCCGATGCAGAGCACACGGGTTTGTGCCCCGGTCCGGGAAGATCCCACATGCCGCGGAGCGGCTGGGCCCGTGAGCCATGGCCGCTGGGCCTGCGCGTCCGGAGCCTGTGCTCCGCAACGGGACAGGCCACAACAGTGAGAGGCCCGCGTACCGCAAAAAAAATAAAAATAAAAATTAGAAAATAAATAAAGTTGGTATTCCACAATATAAACAGGGAAACTCATGCTAACACTTTAATTTTTCTTTACTTAAAACAACCTTGAAAAGTAAATAAAAACACCATGGCAAGTTGAGAAAGAAGTTGCCAATGACAGGTAAAAAGCTTCATATTTTAGTACCTTTAACAGAAACTTTTCCTGCTTTTAGAACAAGGGCCCTCGTGTTGTATATTTTGCACTGGGTCCTGCCAATTATGTAGTCAGTCTTGCCCAAGACTCCTGCTTGGTGATCAAATTGCCATTCCAGCCAGCAGGGTCTCCTAGTTAAGAGACTTCTGGCTTCAATGCCCCTTCTCTCTGTCCCACATAGATCAAGGGCTGATTTAACACATTATGTTATAAAGAGAAAATTTATCTGAACAAGGATCTGTCTTAGAATATCACAATGAGACTAAAGGTAGTGCAACCATCCTCTTGCTATTTTGGTACTCTCAGGTTATTGGGTAAATTGCCATGTAATTTAGAGGCTGCTCTATAAATACTAAAAGTATTTTATTAATTTTGCCTTCCACGTATAGTTGCATGAAATGCAGGAGAGGCTCAATAAAGGGTTAATGAATACATGAGGAATTTGTAGGAAGTGATATTGTGAGGTGATTATTAAGGATTTCTTTAGAATCAGCCAGACCACTAAGCATTTCTCTTAAAAAGTTTTTTTTTTTTCCCTACGTTGTGTTGGCTAATGAGTGTAATACAACATCAGAATTATGGAAGAGGCAACAATGCAATCAACCTAGGTGTCAGAATCATATGGGCTTGCTCCATCAATCTTTGGATATAAGAGTTTGGTTAAATCACTTATCTAAGTGAAAGTTTCGTCATCTGGGAGGAGATCAAGATGATGGAGTAAGAGAACCTGGAGCTTACTTACCCCCACAAACACTTCAAAAATACATGTATATGAGAGGCAAATCTCACTGAAAACTAACTGGAAACTGGCAGAAAGACTTCTGTACAACAAAGGCAATAAGAAAGATACACACTAATTGGGTAGGGCAGGAAGAAGAGGGACCAGGTCAGGACCTGTGCCTGAGAGAGGACTCAGAGGAAAAGGGAGATTGCAGGGGTGGACACCCACACTGGGGAAAGAGGGGGGTGAGCCACAGAGTGGCCATCCTAGTCGTGGGGTCCTATGTGCAGGAGACAAGTCCCCTTGGCTGGTTGGAAGACCACTGGGAGAGACAGAAAGTCTGGAGAAGCCTGGACTCCACTCAGGACGAGCACATGTGTACTGGCTTGCCCCCAGGCAGGGAGCAGAGAGGTCTGCTCCAGCGGCTGCCAGGTTTCCCACAGCCACCTTCCCCTGCACCCTAGACTGAGCTGAGCGAATGCTCTGACCTTGCTCACTCCATACCACAGTGCAGCACTGGACCTGGGGCAGCCACGACCTGGGAAAAGACTTGACTGGAGATGCAGAGGTGACCCTATCCTGGGGCGGAGTCTGAGCGGGGCAGTGGTGGCCGTTGCTGGTGCTTTCTCAAGCAGCGCCCTAGAGGCTACCTAGATTTCTGACGATACACATTCTGCCATAGTTCATCCCCGATACACGAATAGAAACTGTTCCGCAGGGGAGGAAGCCCTTCCTCCCCTGCAGAACAGTTTCACAACAGAGTGGGAGTTGGCAGAGGCTGGGGATAGTTATGAGCTGTGAGAGACAAAGGGGTCTTGCTCCTGAGGCAGGGCTGAGAGAGGTCGTCTCTAGCGGCTGCCCGGTCTCCTGAGACTCGCTCACCGTGCGCCCCAGCTAAACTTGAGCAAAGGCTCTGGATAGGCTCACTCCATGTCGTAGTACAGCAATGGATCCAGGCCAGCCAGGTCCAGGGAAAAGGCTTGACCTTGGGATGCAGAGGTGACTCAGTTCCAGGGCAGAGCCCAGCTGGAGCAGCAGTGGCCATTGTTGTCAGTAATTCAAGCAGCGCCCCAGAGGCAGCCCAGATTTCTGATGGCAGCTACTGGCCACAGGTCACACCCCTCCCTATACACACAGAGAAACCACACAGGACCCACCTTCCCTGAGGAACAGTTCCACAACAGGGCAGGAGCTGGCAGAGGCTGGGGGCAGCAATCAGCTGTAAGAGACAAAGGGGTCTTGCCCCCAAGGCAGGACAGAGAGGTCTGCCCTAGTAGCTGCTGGGTTTCCCATGACCGCCTCATTGTATGATCTAGCCCAAGCTGAGCGAATGCTCCAGCCTGCTCAGTCCACACTGCAGTGCAGCACTAGATCTGGGGCAGCCATGATCATTGAAAAGACTCAACAGTGGGCTGTGTCTGAGTAGAGCTACAGATGCCTACACAGGCAGCACATCTGATTTCTGTATGCACATGGGCCCACTTGCTTCATCACTCCACTCCTCTGGGGTAAAGTCCTGGTGTGAGGAGCAAAAAAACACACACTTAAAGGGAACAGAGTCAGCTTGAGTGCAACCCTCAGGGCTTCTGCTCTAATCACTTGGGATCAGACCCCAACCCTGAAAGGGCAGTGATAGCCACTGAGCAGTAAGGAAATCCTATCTCACACCCATTACTAGCTCTAGCCTCTCCATCTCCAGCCCCACTTCTTGCCAAGGTGATAATTGCTAACACAACCTGAGGAAAGATGTGGCTAGTGACTACATCAAATCCAGCCCTCCCACCAAAGGCTGTGTGCATAGAAATGCTCCCTCTTAAGGAGAGATGCTTAAGGATGCTCTGAGACTGTAATACATAATTGTTGCACCTAAATCCATTGACGCAGAGAAAGTTAAGTGGAAAGGCAAAGGAACTACTCCCAATTGAAAGAGCAAGAGAAAATACATGAAAGAATAAATAATGAAACAGAAATAAACAATTGCCAGATAAAGAATTTTTTAAAATTGGTAACAAAAATGGTAATTGAACTAGGGGAAAGAATTGATCTACAAACTGAATATTTTAACAAGGAACTAGAAGATATTCAAAGACCCAATAAAAAATAAAAAATTCAATAACTAAAATTAGAAGAAAAATATACTAAATAAAATATACCCAATAAAAAGTAAAAAATTCAATATCTAAAATTAAAAGAAAAATATACTAAAAAATTCAATACCTAAAATTAAAAGAAAAATATACTAGACCCAATAAAAAATAAAAAATTCAATATCTAAAATTAAAAGAAAAATATACTAGAAGGGATGGAGAGCAGACTAAGTGATACAGAAGAATGCGTAAGTGATCCGGAGATAGAATAATGGAAACCATCCATCAGAATAGCAGACTGAAAGACAAATTAAGAAAAAAAAAGAAAGTAACATACAAGATCTATGGAACAACATTAAATGTGCCAATATTTTCATTACAGGAGTTCCAGAAGGAGAAGAAAGAGAGAAGGGTATTGAAAATGTATCTGAAGAAATCATGGCCGAAAACTTCCCAAACCTAAAGAAAAAAACAGATATCCAGGTAGGCGAAGCACAGAGGGATCCCAAAAGATGAACCCAAACACACCTATAACAAGACATATCATAATTAAATGGCAAACATTATATATAAAGAGAGAATTTTAAAGGTTGCAAGAGAAAAACAAAGAGTCATATGCAAGGGAATCCCCATAAGGCTATCAGTTGATTTCTCTACAGAAACATTGCATCCCAGAAGGGAGTGACATGAAAAGTGCTTAAAGGGAAAAAAAAACAAGCTAGGATACTCTACCCAGCAGATTATCATTCAGAAGAGAAGGAGAGGTAAAGAACTCCTCAGGCAAGCAAAAAACTGAAATAACTCATCAATACTAAACCTACCCAAAAATAAATTTTGCAGGATCTTCATTAAATGGAAAAGAAGAATCTACAGGAAAAGAAAAATACAACTAGGAAAGGCAAATATATATTAAAAATTGAGGATAAACCACTTAAATAAGCCAGTACATAGATTATAAAACAAAAAATTATAGAAGTAACTATAAGCACAATAAACAGTAAAGGGATAGGCATAAAGATGTAAAACATGACATCAAAACTACAAAATGTGGGGTAGGGGAGAAAAAAGTAGATCACTTAGAATGTCTTTGAACTTAAAATGACTATCAGCTTAAATCACGTAGATATAATTATGCGTCAAGATATATGAACCCCATGGTAGCCACAAATCAAAAACCTATAATGGATACACAAAAATCAAAAAGAAAGGAACCCATGCATGCTACTAAAGAAAATCATCAAAACTCAATGGGAGAAACAAAAAGAAGAAATGAACAGAGGAGAGCTTCAAAAACAGCTGGAAACAAGTAATAGAATGGCAATAAGTACATACCTAGCAATAATTACTTTAAATGTCAATGGACTAAATGCTCTGATCAAAAGACACAGGGTAGCTGATTAGACAAAAACAAAAAAACAAACAAAAAAACCCAGACCCTTAAATATGCTGCCTGCAAGAGACTCACTTCAGTGCTAAACACACTAAGACTGAAAGTGAGAGGATGGAAAAAGATATATTATTCAAACAGAAAGGACAAGAAAGCTGGGATGGGGATACTTATATTAGATGTAATAGACTTTAACACAAAGGCTGTAACAAAAGACAAAGAAGGGGGACTTTGCTGGTGGTGCAGTGGTTAAGAATCCTCCTGCCAATGCAGGGGACACAGGTTCAAGCCCTGGTCCAGGAAGCTCCCACATGCCACAGAGCAACTAACCCCATGCACCACAACTACTGAGCCTGCACTCTAGAGTCCGTGTGCCGCAACTACTGAAGCCCACTTGCCTAGAGCCCATGTTCCACAACAAAAGAAGCCACCACAATGAGAAGCCTGTGCACTGCAACGAAGAGTAGCCCCTGCTCGCCACAACTAGAGAAAGCCTGTGTGCAGCAACGAAGACCCCACGCAGCCAAAAATAAATAAAATTAATTAATTTTAAAAAAAGACAAAGAAGGGCATTATATAATGATAAAGGGATCCATACAAGAAGAATATATTATACTCGTTAACATATATACACCCAACACAGGAACACCTAAATAGATAAAGCAAATACTAACAGACATAATGGGAGAAATTGACAATAATACAATAATAGTAGAAGATTTTAACACTCCACTGGCAGCAATGGAAATACCATCTAGACAGAATATCAATAAGGTAACAGTAGTCTTAAATGATGCAACAGACTGGTTGGACTTAACTGATATCTACAGGACATTACATCCAAAAACAGCAGAATACACATTCTTTTCAAGTGCACATGTAACATTCTTCAGCACAGATCACATCTAGGTCACAAAACAAACCTCAACAAATTCAAGAGGATAGAAATTATATCAAGCATTTTGTCCAACAAGGGTATGAAACTACAAATCAACTACAGGAAAAAAAAAATGGGAAAAGCACAAACACGTGGAGACTAAATAACATGCTAAAAAACACAAAACAAACAAAAAAACAATGGGTCAATGATGAAATCAAAGAGGAAATCTGAAAATATACCAAGACAAATCAAAATGGAAACACAAATTTCCAAAAAAAAAAATCTATGGAATGCAGCAAAAGCAGTTCTAAGAGGGAAGTTCATAGCAATACAGGCCTTCCTCAAGAAATAAAGAAATTTTCAAATAAACAACTTAACCTACCATCTAAATGAATTAGAAAAAGAAGAATGAACAAAGCCCAAGTTCAGCAAAGCCCAGGATCAGAGAAGAAATAAATAAAAATAGAGATTAAAGAAAAACAATAGAAAAGGTCAATGAAACTAAGAGCTGTTTTTCTTGAAAAGATAAACAAAATTGATAAAATTTTAGCCAGGCTCACCAATAAGGAAAAAGACAGGATCCAAATAAACAAAATAGGAGATGAAAGAGGAGAAATAACAACAGATCCCATAGAGATACCAAAAAATCATAAGAGAATCCTGTGAACAGTTATGTGCCAAAAAAGTAGATAACTTAGAAGAAATGGGCAAATTTCTAGTAACATACAATCTTCCAAACTGAATGAGAAAGAAACAGAGAATCTAAACAGACTGATCACTAGTAGTGAAGCTGAATGTGCAATTAAAAGTCCCCACCAAGCAAAAGTCCAGGAATGGATGGCTTCACAGGGGAATTCTACCAAACATACAAAAAAGAATGAATACCAATTCTTTTTGAACTATTCCAAAAAATTAAAGAAGAGGGAATACTCCCAAATTAAATTGACTAAACCCCATTACCCTGATAACAAAAGCAGACAAACATATTACAAAAAAAGAAAATTATAGGCTAATATCTTTGATGAATATAGATGTAAAAATCCTCAACAAAATATTAGCGAACCAAATCCAACAATACTAATAAAGGATCATGCACCATGATCAAGTTGGATTTATTTCAGTGTCACAAGAATTGTTCAACATACACAAATCAATCAATGTGATACAGCACATTAACAAAAAGAAGGATAAAAGTCACATGATTATTTCAATAAATGCACAAAAAACATTTGACAAAATTCAAAATCCATTAATGACAAACTCTCTCATCAAAGTGGGTATAGATGGAACATATCTAACATAATAAAGGCCATTTACAACAAATGCACAGCCAAAATAATACTCAATGGTGACAAGCTGAAAGCCTTCCCACTAAACTCAGGAAAAAGGCAAGAATGCCCAGTCTTACTGCTTCTATTTCACATAGTATTGAAAGTCAGAACCACAATAATTAGACAAGGAAAAGAAATAAAATGTATCCAAACTGGAAAGAAGTTGTTAAAACTGCCTCTATTTGCAGATGACATGACACTCTATATATCCTCAAGTCGTAACTGAAAAACTATTAGAACTAATAAATGAATTCAGCAAGGTTGCAGGATACAAGATTAATATATAGAAACCTGTTGTGTTCCTATACACTAATAATGAATTATCATAAAAAGAAATTAAAAATCATTTCCATTTAAAATCATATCAAAAAAATAAAATGCCCATGAATAAACTTATCCAAGGATTTGAAAAACCTATACTCTGGAAACTATAATACACTGATGAAGGAAACTGATAAGGATTCAATGAAATGGAAGGATAGCCCATGCTCTTAGATTAGAAGAATTAATATAGTTAAAATGGCCATCCTACGCAAAGCAATCTACAGATTCAATGCAATCCCTATCAAAATACTCATGATATTTTTAACAGAACTAGAACAAATAATCCTAAAATTCACATGGAACCACAAAACACCCAGAATTACCAAAGCAATCTTGAGAAAAAAGAACAAAGCTGGAGGTAGCATGCTCCCAGATTCAGACAATACTACAAGGCTACAGTAATCCAAACAGCATGGTATTGGCACAAAAACAGACACACAGTTCAATGGAACAGAATAGAGAGCCCAGAAATAAACCTGCACACCTATGGTTAATTAATATACCACAAAAGAGACAAGAATATTCAATGGAGAAAAGACAGTCTCTTCATTAAGTGGTGTTGGGAAAACTGGGCAACTACATGTAAAACAATGAGATTAGAACATTACCTCATATCATATATAAAAATAAACTCAAAATGACTTAAATACCTAATGTAAGACATGAAATTATAAAACTGGAAGAGAACATATGCAGAGCACTTTTTCACATAAATTGTAGCAATGTTTTTTTTTTAGATATCTTTCTTAAGGCAAAAGAAATAAAAGCAAAAACACACAAATGGGTCCTAATTAAACTTAAGAGCTTTTGCACAGCAAAGGAAACCATCAGGAAAACAAAAAGACAACCTATGGAGTGGGATAAAATATTTGCAAATGATATGTCCAACAAGGAGTTTATAACCAGGGGTTATAAACATCTCATACAACTCCATATCAACAAAACAAAACAAACAAACCAAACAAAAAGTGGGAAGGGGCTTCCCTGGTGGCGCAAGTGGTTGAGAGTCCGCCTGCCGATGCAGGGGACACGGTCCGGGAAGATCCCACATGCCACGGAGCGGCTAGGCCCGTGAGCCATGGCCGCTGAGCCTGCGCGTCCAGAGCCTGTGCTCCGCAACGGGAGAGGCCACAACAGTGAGAGGCCCGTGTACCACACACACACAAAAATAAAAGTGGGAAGAAGTTCTAAATAGATAGTTTTCCAAAGAAGACATACAGATGGCTAACAGGCACATATAAAGATGTTCAACCTCACTAATTATTAGAGGATTGCAAATCAAAATAATCATGAGATATCACCTCACACCTGTCTTCAGAATGGCTGTCATCAGAAAGTCTACAAGTAGCTGTTTGCAGGAATTTGTGCACTGACTATGGAAAACAATATGGAGGTGCCTCAAACAACTAAAAATACAGGTACCACATGATCCAGGAATTCCACTCCTGAGTATGTATCCAGAAAAAATGAAAACACTAATTTGAAAAGGTACACGTACTCCAGTTAGCAGGACTATTTACAATAGCTAAGATATAGAAGCAACCCAAATGCCCATCAACAGACAAATGGATAAAGAAGCTATGGTATATACGCACAATGGAATATTACTCAGACGTAAAAAAAAAAAAAAAGGAATTCTGCCATTTACAGCAATGTGGAGGAACCTACAGAATGTTATGCTTAGTGACATAAGTAGACAAAGACACATACTTGTATGTGGAGTCTAAAAAAATAACACAAATGAGTACATATGCAAAACAGAAACAGATTCATAGATACACGAAACAAACTAGTGGTTACCAAAAGGAAGAGGAAATGGGTTGGTATATTAAGGGTATGGGATTAAGAAATACAAACTACTCTGTATAAAACAGATAAGCAACAAGGATATATTGTACAGCACAGGGAATTATAACCATTATCTTGTAATAACTTTTAATGGAGTATAATCTGTAAAAAATTATGCTGTACATCTGAAACCAACATAATATTATAAATCAACCAAACTTCAATAGAAACTTGTCACCTGGAATAGGAGAGTCTATAGTTACTCCTGGTCATTTTGCAAGTTAATTATGATAACACTCAAGGTGGGTGGCATTCAGCAATCTTTTGTTCCCCTAAATAGTGCTTTAACTTATTTTGCCATTTACAAAAATTTATTAAGCATATGCAATGTCATTGTACTTGGTATACATCCATGAACAAAACAAGCTAAGATACCTGTTTACATGGGGATTGCATTCTAGCAAAGTTTTTATTATTGTGCCAATTTAAAAAAATACACTAAAGTAAAAGAAATAGCACAATGATCTCTGATGTACTAAGTACTCATCTTCAATATTTATCAACGCTTGCTAATCTTAATTCCCATATTCCTCATAGGTTTGTTTTACTGAAATATTTTAAAACTAATCTCAGGCATCATTCATTTCATCTGTAAATTTTTCAGTTGCCCAAATACACCATATATATATTATATATATGTATATATACGTCTATATATATATACATATACAAAGTATAACCAAATATACAATAATTCCATAAATCATGATATATTCAGTTCATTTTCAAAATTCCACAAGCGTTCTCAAAAATGCTTTTTTAGTCATTGGCTTATTCGATTCAGGTTCTAAACAACTGATATACTGTATCTTATTGTTATGTCCCTTAAGTCTTTCTCATTTTATAATACCTACCTCTCCCTTTTCTAAAGCCATTGATTTGTTTGAAACTGTTTTTTGTCCTGTAGTATGTTTCATATACTGCATTTGGCCTGGGTTATTAGCTATTGTGGCACCTGCCTGGCATGATGTAGCCTGAGTCCACCTAAAGAGGTCAAAATGTGAAGTTGGGAAATCAAATTGTTTCTAATCATCATTATATGTTGATGATTCACAAATCTTATCTCCCGCTCAGACCTCTCCACTGAACTTCAGACCCCTGTATTCTACTGCTTACTGAAATCTTCCCCTCTTTTACATGTCCAAAGCGGAGCCTGGTTTTTCACTTTCTCTTTGAAAGCTCATATTGCAAAGTTCCCCTATTCAGTAAATGCAACTCCATCTTCCCAGTCTTTCTGGCCAAAACCTTACAGTCATCCTTGACTACTCTCTTTCACCCAAATCCTACATATTTTCCTGAAACAAAACCTGTTTATTCCACTTTCAGATCTATACAGAATTTGCACACATCATTCCACCCCCACTGCCATCAGTGTGATTCAAACCATCACCCTTTATCTCCTGGATTACTGGAATAGTCTCAGCTGGTCTTCTTGCTTCTGCCCTTTCCCCCAAGTTCTAGTCTCAACACAGCTATAAGAATTATCTTGTTAAAATCTAATCAGGTCACTCTGCTCAACACCTTGCATTAGCTTCTCATCTCATTCAACATAAAAGCCAATGTTTTTACTATGAAGTACTAAGAACTACAAGTCTTATGTTATCTGGCATCCCATTAACTTTCTGACCTTATATCATGTTCTATTGCCTTCTGTCTATTTTATTTCTTGAGCTACTCTGCTTTTCCTGCTGTTCCTTCAACATACCAGGCATGTTCCCTCGTGAACTTGCTATTCCCTATTCCTAGAATGCTATTTCTCAGCTCCTTTACTGGTAATCCTCACTAAAATATCAACCTCTTCAGTATTTCATATCTCCCTTCACTGACTGATTTTTTCCCTCTTTAGCATTATCACTCTATAACTGCTTTAGACTGAATATTTGTGTCCTCCTGAAATTCGTATGTTGAAACCTAATGCCCAATGTGATGGTATTAGAAGGTGGGGCCTTTGGGAGATGCTCAGGTCATGAGGGTGGAGTCTTCATGATGGGATTAGTGCCCTTATAAAAGAGACGTCAGCGAGATCCCTTGATCCTTTTGCCATGTGAAGATACAGCGAGAAGACAGCCATTTGTGAACCAGTATCTCACCAGACACTAAATTCGCCAGTGCCTTGTTCGTAAACTTTGCATCCTCCGGAACAGTGAGATATAAATTTCTGTTGTTTATGAGCCACCAGTCTATGGTATTCTTTTATAGCAGCCCAAACAGACTAAGACAATAACTTATCTTGTTTATTATTGCTCCCACTAGAATGAAAGCATCATGAGGGTAGAATTTGTCTGTTTTATTTACTACCATATTCTCAAGCACTAAGAACAGAACCACTCAACAATTCAATAAGCAGTTGTCGAGTAAATGAGCCATAAGTGTCATCATCATCATTATCGTCTTCAATGTCTTCCATGCATGTGGGTATTTCCTTTGATTTCTAGCTGTGCGGTGCCTCCCTCCTTATTTATATATCTGCTTCTTCTTTATTTTCCATTTTATCCTTTTCATGAACAGATTGACAAAAATCCTTAAGTGCTTCTGTATCCTCAGTTTTTTCTACCCTCAGTGGTCAGTGGTACGATGGCAGTAGCTCTAATTACCTCACTAGAAAATGATTTCTTTAGTGTGCAGAACTGCTTCTGTTTCTGGTCCTCCAGGCACAGAGACATCAAGAAAACAAACTTAATTAGGCATTTCAGTTTAGATGATTCCTTGACAAAATCAAGCCAGAGGATTTCTATTTTACCCTGAAGGTGGGTAGAGTCTGTTTCTGTGAGAAGTGATTCAGAGATGCCCTAGTAGAAAATGATGCTAATCAAGCTATCACTGAAAGGCAATTCAGCCATGAAATGGGTGTTCTGCCCTTTTGTCTAGAGTGAAGGCTGCTAACTTTCTGTTGATGATTCCCTACCTTCCTTATAGAGGACCAGCTCTGCCTTAACCCCAAGGATTTTCTTCTCCCAGTCTTCTGGGTTTTCATCTTGGCAGGAGCTAATAAACGAGAATAATGTACTTTAGAATATGTGTAGAATTGTGGTTCTCAACTGGGGCCAATTTTGTCTCCAAAAGTAAATTTGCCAACGTCTGGAGAATTTTTGGTTGTTGCAACCGGGACCATGTTACTGGCATCTAGTGCATGGTGACCAGGGCTATTGCTAAGCATCCTACAATGCCCAGGATAAAACTCCACAACAAAAAATTATCTGGTCCAAAATATCAGTTGTGGCTCGGTTGAGAAATGCTGATGTAGAAGAATAATATCTTAGGGCTACAAGTATTACTCATATAATGTGACTTAAAAGCAACATAAAAGAATAAGAATCGCCACTATCTTCACTTGACTTCACTTCCTGCTTGTTCTTTTTCCTCTTTCAGCAAACTTTATGAGGCTTCTTGGCTGTTTCTCCTTACCTTCCAGCCCTCTTCAAGTTGCCATGCCTCAGGGCTCAATTCTGAATCTTTTTGCTCTGCATACTCACTCTCTAGTTGACCTCATCCAGTCTCTGACTTTAAACAGCACTGACATGTTAACGATTCCTAAATTCACACCATTCCAGATCTAGAACTTCAGACTTGTATATCCAACTGCCCACTTGACTTCTCTATCATATGCCTATCAGATATTTCAAACCTAATATGCATAAAATTAAACTTCTAATTCTCTCCTACTTCCCAAATCTGCTCCACCCACTGTCACTCAGTTAATGGTCAGGTCGAAAATATTGCAGTCATATTTTATCTTTCCTTTTCTCATGTCCACATTCCATCTGCCAACAAAAATTGATGGCTTCAACTTCAAAATATATCTAGAATCTGATCAATTCCTGTTATTTCCACTGACCCATTGTCTTAGTACATTTGAGCTGCTATAACAAGACACTGCAGACTGGGTAGCTAACAAGAAACAGGAATTTATTCCTCTCGGTTCTGGAAGCAAGAATTGTGAGATCAGCGTTCCAGTCTGGTCAGGTGAGTCCCCTCTTCTGGGTTGCACACTTTTCACTGCATCCTCACATGGTGGGAGGGGCTAGGGAGCTCTGTGGTATCTCCTTCATGAAGCACGAATTCCATTCATGAGGGAGCTACCTCATGATATAATCACCTCTCAAAGGACCCATCTTCTAACACTATCACACTGAGATGCAGGATTTCAAGATGTGGATTTGGATGAAACATAAACATTTAGTTCACAACACCCAGGTTCAAGCCCCCTTCATGTGGTACCAGGCTTACTGAAACACTGGCTTTGAAACACTGGCTTGTCTACTGAGATCAGGAGGGCTAAATATCTCTCAGTGTTCAAAAATACATGAAAGCATGTTTGTGAACTTACACAAGTAAGTCATATACAAATATGTTTTATACAAATAAGACACAGTTACTATTGCTAATTATATTAGTTTTCTTTTACTGTGTGGGCAAGGAATGCTGCCTGCCGTTGCAGTAAAATAAAAAACGTTGCATGCCATTCCAGTAAACAAGGATCAAGCCATCAGCCACCTCAGCTGCAACCCCACCCTCAGCCCGGATCGTGAGCCTTCAGGAAAATTCAGGCTAGAGAAAAATAGGAAGCATTGTGTGCTTTGGATACTGGCTGGAGTTAGCTAAGATGCATATCTAAAGAATAATTTCAATGAACCTAGACTCTTATCTTCCCGTACATAGAAAAGCACTAAAGTCATTAACTTGAGATGTCCGTTTCTGTGATTAGGAGTAATCTTTGGATGTTCAAGTACATTTTTTTTTCCAGCAAAAAGCTCCTACATATCCTGGCTTCTTCCTTATCTTTTTGGAACAGTTCCTCAGAGCTATCTGAGAAGCTGCCTCTTGGGCTACAGTCCTCAGAAAGGTCTCCGAATAAAACTTGAATGACAATTTTAGGTTGCACGTTTTACTTCAGTCAATAGCTGGTGTAACAAATTCGCACAAACTGAGTGGCTTACACAACACGAATTTACTTTCTTACAACTCTGTAGGTCAGAAGTCCAACACAGACGTCACTGGACTAAAATCAAGGTGTCCACAGAGCTGTATCCCTTTTTGGAGGCTCTAAGGGAGAATTTGTTGCCTGTCCTTTTCCAGATTCTGGAGGCATTCTCCATTCCTCCGTCTGTGGTTTCCTTCCTCCATTTTCAAAGCCAGCAGCAGCGAGTCTAGTCTTTCACACATCCCATTACTCTGACCTCGACTTCTATTTCCTTTCTCTACTTTTCAGGACCCTTGTGATTACACCGGGCCCACCTAGATGACCCAGGAAAAATTCCTTATCAACTGATTAGCAATCTTAACTCCATCTGCATCCTTACCACACTAATCAGAGTTTTTCTAGGCCAGCACTGAAGTATTGATACGTATTGCTTGACTGCTCCAATTTAATTTAATTAGAGCTAACACTGGACATTATATATTTATAAAATAAAACAACAAAAGAGAACATTTTATCATAAACAGAATACTGACGTTTAAGCCATATAGTCTTTCACAGGAATGTGTCTTCATTAAAAAAAAATAATCAAGTCAAAGGAAAAAACATTATTTTGAGATGAAATGTCTTCCAAAATCAACTTTTCAGGGTAACGTTAATGTAGAAAAATGAGTAATATATGACCTGACTTCTTCTTTGATCAATTTGTCTGCTTCTCCATATATTCAGTTATTTAGATAGACGTAATGACAATAATTAGCTGAGTGCCTGGTCTGTGCCAAGCTCAGTTTTAAGTGTTTCAATGTATGATGCATTTAAGTTCACATGGCATTTTGAGAGAGGTGTTACTCCCTTCTTACAAATAATAGAATTGAAGTTTAGAGTGACTTGCCTACCATAATAAGAGACAGAGTGGGCATTTGAATTGAAACAGGAAAGCCTGAGAGGTTTAAGTGACTTTCCGTTGGGAATTCAGAAAGACAGTAGCAGAAACACATCTGGAATTCACAAGTATCAAATTCAATCCAGTCATTTTGTCACTAATCAGGCAAAAAAGATTGAGATTATGCTGATTAAGCTTTTTTTTTAAAGAAAGATTTTTCTTTTTTTCTCTTCTGCCTGGGAGAACAAGGAGTTGGGAAAAGCCAATTTTCAGTCGGCATGTTCTTCATTTGGAGAGAGCATCCAATTCCAGGAATATTTTTGCCAGCAATAAATTCACTTTAACTGGGAAAAGTACAGAGGATTATCTTAAGTGCCTGCAGAGCAGAAATGACAAGTCAGAGGAACTATCCGTTACGTTCACTGGTAATTGGATACAAAGTGCTGACCCTAAAAGATTGTGCTCCAATAATGCAATTATTTGCCAAAAATCTTAATAAAATAGTACATTTCTTTTCCTCATGCTTTTCACAGGCAAGCCACTTTAAAAATCCCAAGCAAAGTCAAATGCAACAATCCAGAATACTTGCTTTTGGTTACACACCTGATCTCTGATCTTTCTATGCTAGGCTGATGAATATTAACGGTGCTGTCAGGACCAAAACATTGCTAAATGTGACACCATGAATCATCTCCATTAGTAAATGTAGTGTCAGGTTCTCATATATTTCAGTCTATTTTAAATCCACACTCCATTATTTCATGCTATGCTTGAATGAATCCTGGTGGTTTGATATAGGAAGTGGGTCAGCAGTGAAACCAACTTGTCATGAATGTCTGAACTCCCAAGAGCGTCTTGGAGGCTGGACTCCCAGTTTCAGCCCGCATCACCTTGTTTCCCCAAATGCTAGACTGATGGGACCCCCTTCTCTTCCTCCACAGAAAAATCATTTTATCTTTTAAAACTTATTTTACCACTGGAGGGTGTGAGGATTGGCTAAGACTGCACAAGTCTACTTCACTGGTTCTACCATCCAGGTAGGGAGGGGCTGGGTATCCATTTCCGCCCCTAAACCAGAATGACAGCATGACCTTTTACTCCAAAAGTTCATTTCTCCTTTAAAGACCCTGATTTACACAACCAAGTTTCCTTGCCTTTTATACTTAAAGGTTGAGATCTATCAGGGGGCCCTAACTGTAAACAGCTTCAGGGCTCTCCAGAAATTATATGCAAAATTTTATGTGTATAAGGGGGAAATATGCATTTTTCAGGGAGAAGAATTCAGCAGATTTTAAAAGCTGAGACAAAACAGAACCAAAATAAAGAAAACAGACAAAAAGTCCTCTGACCCCTAATAGCTTAGAAACAACCTGGAAAGAGGACTGATAAAGTCTTTTCTTTCTCTAAAATTGAAATGTTAATTCTAATGAGCTGATGTTGCAGTTCTGCTTTGACAGGTACGGATGGATATTGGTGCTTGTTCATGTCAGAAACGATATAAAAGAGGCTATATATAAATAAGTAAATACACAAATAAACAGAAAAGCAAACAAATAGATAAATTAGGTGCTTGTGATGGGCAATTAAGGGGGAAAAAAATCCTGCAATTCACAAAGTATTATGAAAGCAAAAGGGCAGCCCGCATCTACATTTTATGCTGTCAAAGGCCATGCAAAAGCACCACCTGCAAAAGCTTTTGCCATAATTAATCACAGCAGTTTCCTTCCTTCTCTACTATTTCCTTTTATGTACAGATATCACTGAAAATACAGCAAGATAAGAGCTTCTATCAGGCTAAGCACAGAATGCTTCAAGCAATTACAAGAAGCACCTAACCTAGTTTAAGGAGTGGATGGATGTGGGAAGGCTTTTCAGAGGAGTTGAAATCTAAGTGTCATGCTCAACTGTAGGGTCAGAACTGGCTAGGCAAAGAATAGATGTTACAGCTAGGGAGGAAGAATATCCCCTGGCAAAAAAGAATAGGATATTCCAAAGCCCAGGGACCACACAGAACATGTTATCTTTGACAAACAGAAAGAAGTTCCAAACGGCTGGAAATTAGAATGGTAGGTCTCGGGCCTTCTATGAGCACACTGTCCAAGTAGCCCACCCTCAATCACCAGTGAATTTTCATGTCAAATTCCTTTATATCATGTGTTGCCATCTGAAATTCCTTTATTCAGTCATTCATTCAACAAATATCAACTGAGCACCTCCTATATTAAGGTCCCATTCTTTTTTTTTAAATTTTTATTGGAGTATGGTTGATTTATAATGTTGGGTTAGTTTCTGCTGTATAGTAAAGTGAATCAGTTATACATATACATATATCCACTCTTTTTTTAGATTCTTTTCCCATATAGGTCATTACAGAATACTGGGTAGAGTTCCCTGTGCTATACAGTAGGTCCTTATTAGTTATCTATTTTATATATGGTAGTGTGTATATGTAAGGCCCCATTTTTTTTTGTTGGGGATAGAGCAGGGAACAGGACAGATCATATTCTGCTCACATGGAGCTTAGCATCCACTTTATTTACTCATTTATCTAGTCATCTTTTTCCCTCAGATCCAATAAACTGTCCATTCTGTGAAGGCAGGGACCTTCCATGTCTTCTGTATTATTCTCAGCTCAGTATGTAGGACAGTGCTGAGAATGCAAGTGTTTAAATGTTTTCTGAATGAATTAATTATGAAGGGTGTAGTGAGAGATGAGTTTGGAGAAGTGACTGGAATTCAGCATGTGAAGCTCCTGATAAGCCATGGTAGGAAGACTGAATTTTATTTTATATGCAATGTGGATATTTTAAGGAAGAATACGTCTTCCAGATACATTCCTTCCGGGCTATGCTAGAAAGACCACTCTGACTATATTACTATATTATGGGTTGGTATGGGAAGATTATAGACAGAATAACTGTTTTACATCCTTGCTTCCTCCATGAAACACACTGTTCTTCGTATTCCAGGCCACCATTATCACCTGATTTTGCTCCTGAGTTACAACTCCCACTGCTTTCTCCCCCTGGTCCTCTTAACTTTGGAACCCTCCCACCCCCTGCCTTGGATGGTGTTGGACTTCTCCATCTCACTTCTTACCTAGTTTACCTCATTTCATCCCTTGGTTTTAAACATGATTTATATGCTGACAATTCCAAATATTTATCACCAGAGGGACCTCTTCTTTGAATCCTAGATTTACCTTATGGATTTCACATTAGCTGTTCCTCTGTCTGGAATGTTCCTTCCAGTAAGTTCATATAATTTCTTGTCTCATCTTTTTAAAATCTTGGTTTAAATGCAGCTTTCTTGGTGAGGTTTTCTCTGATTTCTCAGATTAAAATGGAAACCTCCTCTTCATTACTCCCTATATATTCACTGCTTTTATTTTGACCCATGTAATTTATTACCTTCTGAAATACTATATGATATACTTATTTATTTTGTTTATTGTCATCTTCCCCCACCTATAATGTAAGTGCCTGGAGGTAAGGAATTTTTAACTATTTTGCACATACAGACACACATACAGACACATACTGATGTACACAAACATGAATAGTAGTGTTATTAGGTGAGCATTATTCATTAATAATCTGCAACAAAATGAATACCAAAATAATAAAATTGTGGTAGTTATAAATTACCGAGCACTACAGTGTGCCAAGAAAGAAGCCAGACCCTCAAGACGAAAGGATGAATGTCATCACTCTTGATGTAACAGACTTTAATGTGTCTCTGTGTATGTATATACATTCATTCTAACAGCACACAGTAAAATAGGTGCTTGATAAACCTTTCTGACTGACCTATGACTCAAAATATGCTTTAATATTTTTTGAATTGGACTATACACAAGGAAACTCAGAAAGTAAGTCACTCTAGGTTTTATATAGAAAAAACCTTAAAGGGATAGGGGAGTGTGTGTGTGTGTGTGTGTGTGTGTGTGTGTGTGTGTGTGTGTGTGTGTGTGTGTGTGTGTGTGTGTGTGTGTGTGTAAATGTAAGTAGGCAGAATTCCTACATTAAGTGTAGTAAAAAAAAAAAAAAGGAGCTTTAATTTCACTCTTTCACTTTTTGGATAGTTTTGCATGGTGGTTAAGCATTACAAAGTCTGGGTTTTAGAATGTATATATATATGTGTAACTGAATCACCTTGCTGTACAGCAGAAATTGACACAGTGCTGTAAATCAACTACTTCAATTAAATCAACTACTTCAATTAAAAAAATATTGATAGAAAGTCCAAGTTTCTATTCTAGCTTGACAGCTGTGTGAACTAGGGCAGGTAACTTGACCTTTCTGAACTTCATATTTATTATTTGTAAAACTGAAATAACATCAGTTACTGGATGTTTTATGGAGGGGGCAGATAGTAAGGACTAAGTGGGATAATATCTGTTAAGCCCTTAGAGTGACTGGTGCCTAGTGAATATTCAGTTTTCTGACATTCAACAAATACCAGATGTGTATCTACTAAGTACTTGGCACTATCTTTAATTCTGCATATACAGTGACACAGAACAGGCATGTTCCCTGAATTTATTACTGTTATCAGTGTCATTATGAGCAGGTACAAGCTTCTCATTAACCTCTGACTTTTATCTTTCCTTTCCTTTTCCACTCTGACAATTCAATCCAACTCAAGAAGTTGAATTTATAGAGCAAATCTGCTGTGCTACTCTAGTTGGAAACAAATTCAGTATGGTTTGGCCACAGTCTATATCCATGTTCACTTGGCTGAGAATCATGTCTTAGTGGGACACTGTCAGTGACCTGGAGCCTTCATATGGTGACAACATTACCAGGGTCTCTGAAAAGGAGGATAACATGGGAGCCGTTTTTATGAATTGAATTCAGTTTCCTGAAGAATTCTTCCATATTTTACAATCTTGTGAAAGTAAAAGAAGGACAATATTCCAGTCCCCGGGGAGGTACCTTCTTCATCTCTGAGATAACATACTCTGCAATGAAGAGCCTTTGTAAGGGCAGGAGATTAGGCTGGGTTGACTTGAAGGAGGTGGAGCTCTGCTCTTCTCTCACATCACTGCCAGGCTTAACACTATTACAATTATGAACTGGCTTGCTGACTAACAGAATCAAAGTGGCTGAAAACAAGAAAACAAATGAACAAACGTGTTCTGCCAAGGAATAAAATACTGAATTTTAAAACTCGACACTCAAGAAAGGCCTTCAAGATCATACGGCTTTAGTTTAAGATAATAAACTTATGCTTCCTTAATTCCATCCTAGCCTGGGTTATCTCCCTAAGTCCTTCCTAGGAGAAAAATATTGACTATATATATATATATATATGCGCATCATATATATATATATCTGATGCATATATATATATATGATAGAAGACTTGCATGCAGAATTTATAAATAGCTCTTACAACTGAATAAGACAAACAACCCGATTTTAAAAAATGGACAAAGGATTTGAATAGACACTCCGTGACAGAAGATACATGAATGCCAATTAAGCATGGAAAGATGTTCAACATCCTTACCCAGGAAAGGAATGCAAATTAAAACCTCAATGAGATACCACTGCACACCATTAGAGTAGCTAAATGAGCTAAATGACAGTGATAATAAATGGCAAGTGGTAATACTGAGTGAAGGTGAAGATTTAGAGCAACTGGAATTCTCATACATAGCTGGTAGAAATGTAAAGTGGTCTCATCACTTTGTTTTTAACAAAGGTAAATATGAACCTGTCATATGAACTAGCATGTTAATACCTGACATTTCCAGAAGAGAAATGCAAATGTATCTGTACATTGGTATCACTGGGATCTTGTTAGGAATGGAGAATCTCATGCACCATCCAAGACTGAGGGAATCCAAAGACACACTTTTAAAACATCATTATGGAGTTTGTGTGCACATTACAGTTTGAGAAGTACTGTCCTGATGGGTATTAGGCTCTCTCAGGGGAAGATATTTCTTTCACAGTCTTCAAGTAAGAATTCTCAAATTTTCATGTTTCAGTCACTCAAATCACCTCTGATAGGTAAATGACATAACTTAAACTAGCGGGCCATGGATGTCATTTAGAATCACAGCCAGAAATCTTTTCAATCCCATGTCATTTTGAGGGTTGATAGAAGGAAATTGGGTATCATTGTCAGGTACCCAAACTCATGAGCAGAATACTATCGAGACATATATATAGCAATGGTGGTAAGCCTAATAGCAGATTATACTAACAATAAGTTTTACAATTGCTAATAGCATTTTCTATCTGCCTGGCACTGTTGTAAGTGTATGAGTGTATAAGAACACATGTAACAATTTATATCTGACCACATCCCCTAGGAGGTCAGTATTATCATTATTCTCAGTAGCCTGAAAGACGGAATAATTTTCTCTTTTTTTAATGATTAGGTTTTTTTTTTAACATCTTTATTGGAGTATAATTGCTTTACATTGTTGTGTTAGTTGCTGCTACATAACAAACTGAATCAGCGATATGTATATATATACATATATCTCCATATCCCCTCCCTCTTGCATCTCCCTCCTACCCTCCCTATCCCACCCCTCTAGGTGGTCAAAAAGCACTAAGCTGACCTCCCTATGCTATGCGGTTGCTTCCCACTAGCTATCTATTTTACATTTGGGAGTGTATATATATCCATGCCACAAACTCACTTCATCCCAGCTTACCCTTCCCCTCCCCGTGTCCTCAAGTCCATTCTCTCTGTCTGCGTCTTTATTCCCGTCCTGTCCCTACGTTTTGCAGAACTTTTTTTTTTTTTTTTCAGATTCCATATCTATGTTTTAGCATACGGTATTTGTTTTTCTCTTTCTGACTTACTTCTCTCTGGATGACAGACACTAGGTCTATCCCCCTCACTATAGAAAACTCAATTTTGTTTCTTTCTATGGCTGAGTAATATTCCCTTGTATATATGTGCCACATCTTCTTTATACATTCATCTGTTGATGGACACTCAGGTTGCTTCCATGTCCTGGCTATTGTAAACAGTGCTGCAATGAACATTGTGGTACATGAATTATGGTTTTCTCAGGGTTATATGCCAAGTAGTGGGATTGCTGGGTCACATGGTAGTTCTATTTATAGTTTTTTATAGAACTTCCATAATGTTCTCTGTAGTGGCTGTATCAATTTACACTCCAACCAACAGTGCAAGAGGGTTTCCTTTTCTCCACACCCTCTCCAGCATTTACTGTTTGTAGATTTTTTGATGATGACCATTCTGACTGGTGTGAGGTGATATCTCATTGTAATTTTGATTTGCATTTCTGTAATGATTAGTGTAGTTGAGCATCCTTTCATGTGTTTGCTGGCAATCTGTATATCTTCTTTGGAGAAATGTCTATTTAGGTCTTCTGCCCATTTTTGGATTGGGATGTTTGTTTTTTTGATATTGAGCTGCATGAACTGTTTGTATATTTTGGAAATTAATCCCTTGTCAGTTGCTTCATTTGCAAATATTTTTTCCCATTCTGACGGTTGTCTTTTCATTTCATTTATGGTTTTCTCTGCTGTGCAAAAGCTTTTAAGATTAATTAGGTCCAATTTGTTTACTTTTGTTTTTATTTTAATTACTCTAAGAGGTGGGTCATAAAAGATCTTGCTATGATTTACGTCAAACAGAGTTTTCCCTATGTTTTTCTCGAAGAGATTTCTAGTATCCAGTCTTACGTTTAGGTCTTTAATCCATCTAGAGTTTATTTTTGTGTATGGTGTTAGGGAGTATTCTTACTTCATTCTTTTACATGGAGCTGTCCAGTTATCCCACTTATTGAAGAGGCTGTTTTTTCTCCATTGTATAGTCTTCCCTCCTTTGTCATAGATTAGGTGACCATAGGTGCATGGGGTGATCTCTGGGCTTTCTATCCTGTTCCATTGATCTATATTTCTGTTTTTGTGCCAGTACCATACTGTCTTGATTACTGTAGCTTTGTAGTGTAGTCTGAAGACTGGGAGCCTGATTCCTCCAGCTCCGTTTCTCTTTCTCAAGATTGCTTTGGCTATTAGGGGTCTTTTGTGTTTCCATACAAATTGTGAAATTTTTTGTTCTTGCACTGTGAAAAATACCATTGGAAGTTTGATAGGGATTGCATTGAATCTGTAGATTGCTTTGGGTAGTCATTTATACAATGTTGATTTTTCCAAACCAAGAACATGGTATATCTCTCCATCTATTTGTATCATCTTTAATTTCTATCATCAGCGTCTTATAGTTTTCTGCATACAGGTCTTTTGTCTCCTTAGGTTGGTTTATTCCTAGGTATATTATTCTTTCTGCTGCAATGGCAAAAGTGAGTGTTTCCTTAATTTCTCTTTCAGATTTTTCATCATCAGTGTATAGGAATGCAAGAGATTTCTGTGCATTAATTTTGTATCGTGCTACTTTACCAAATTCATTGATTACCTCTAGTAGTTTTCTGGTAGCATCTTTAGGATACTCTATGTATAGTATCACGTCATCTGCAAACATTGACAGTTTTACTTCTTCTTTTACAATTTGGATTCCTTTTATTTCTTTTTCTTCTATGATTGCTGTGGCTAAAACTTCCAAAAATGTGCTGAATAATAGTGGTGAGAGTGGACAACCTTGTCTTGTTCCTGATCTTAGTGGAAATGGTTTCGGTTTTTCACCACTGAGAATGATGTTGGCTGTGGGTTTGTCATATATGGCCTTTCTTATGTTGAGGTAAGTTCCCTCTATGCCTACTTTCTGCAGGGTTTTTATCATAAATGGGTGTTTAATTTTGTCGAAAGCTTTCTCTGTATCTATTGAGATGATCATATGGTTTTTCTCCTTCAATTTGTTAATATGGTGTATCACATTGATTGATGTGTGTTTATTGAAGAATCCTTGCGTTCCTGGGATAAACCCCACTTGATCATGGTGTGTGATCCTTTTAATGTGCTGTTGGATTCTGTTTGCTAGTATTTTGTTGAGGGTTTTTGCATCTATGTTCATCAGTGTTATTGGCCTATAGTTTTCTTTCTTTGTGACATCTTGGTCTGGTTTTGGTATCAGGGCAATGGTGGCCTTGTAGAATGAGTTTGGGAGTGTTCCTCCCTCTGCTATATTTTGGAAGAGTTTGAGAAGGATAGGTGTTAGCTCTTCTCTAAATGTTTGATAGAATTCGTCTGTGAAGCCATCTGGTCCAGGACTTCTGTTTGCTGGAAGATTTTTAATCACAGTTTCAATTTCAGTGCTTGTGACTGGTCAGTTCATATTTTCTATGTCTTCCTGTTTCAGTCTCAGAAGGTTGTGCATTTCTAAGAATTTGTCCATTTCTTGCAGGTTGTCCACTTTATTAGCATATAGTGTTTTGTAGTAACCTCTCATGATCCTTTGTATTTCTGCAGTGTCAGTTGTTACTTCTCCTTTTTCATTTCTAATTCTATTGATTTGAGCCTTCTCGCTTTTTTTCTTGATGAGTGTGGCTAATGTTTATCAATTTTGTTTATCTTCTCGAAGCACCAGCTTTTAGTTTTACTTATCTTTGCTATCATTTCCTTCATTTCTTTTTCATTTATTTCTGCTCTGATTTTAGTGATTTCTTTCCTTTTGCTAACTTTGGGGTTCTGTTGGTTCTTCTTTCTCTAACTGCTTTAGGTGTAAGGTTAGGTAGTTTATTTGAAATTTTTCTTGTTTCTTGAGGTAGGCTTGTATTGGTAACTTCCAACTTGGAACTGCTTTTGCTGCATCCCATAGGTTTTCTGTCATAATATTTTCACTGTCATTTTCTTCTAGGTATTTTTTTGAGTTCCTCTTTGATTTCCTCAGTGATCTCTAGGTTATTTAGTAATGTATTGTTTAGCCTACATGTGTTTGTATTTTTAACAGTTTTTTTTCCTGTAATTGATATCTAATCTCATAGGATTATGATATGAAAAGATACTTGATACATTTCAATTTTCTTAAATTTACCAAGGCTTCATTTGTGACATAAGATATGATCTGTCCTGGAGAATGTTCCATGAGTGCTTCGGAAGAAAGTGTATTCTGTTCTTTTTGGATGGAATGTCCGATAAATATCAATTAAGTCCATCTTGTTTAATGTCTCATTTAGAGCTTGTGTTTCCTTATTTTTTTTCATTTTGGATGATCTGTCCATTGGTGAAAGTGGGGTGTTAAAGTCCTCTACTATTATTGTGTTACCGTTGATTTCCTCTTTTATTGCTGTTAGCATTTGCCTTATGTATTGAGGTGCTCCTCTGTTGGGTGCATAAATATTTTCAATTGTTATATCTTCTCCTTGGATTGATCCCTTGCTCATTATGTAGTGTCCTTCTTTGTCTTTTGTAATAGTCTGTATTTTAAAGTCTATTTTGTCTGATATGAGAATTGCTTCTCCACTTTCTTTTGATTTCCATTTGCATGGAATATCTTTTTCCATCCCCTCACTTTCAGTCTGTATGTGTCCCCAGGTCTGAAGTGGGTATCTCGTAGACAGCATATATACAGATCTTGTTTTTGTATCCATTCAGCCAGTCTGTCTTTTGGTTGGAGCATTTAATCCATTTACATTTAAGGTAATTATCGATATGTATGTTCCTATTACCATTTTCTTAATTGTTTTTGGTTTGTTATTGTAGGTCTTTTCCTTCTCTTGTGTTTCCTGCCTAGGGAAGTTCCTTTAGCATTCGTTGTAAAGCTGGTTTGGTGGTGCTGAATTCTCTTAGCTTTTGCTTGTCTGTAAAGGTTTCAATTTTCCATCAAATCTGAAAGAGATCCTTGCTGGGTAGAGTAATCTTGGTTGTAGGTTTTACCCTTTCATCACTTTAAATATATCCTGCCACGCCCTCTGGCTTGCAGAGTTTCTGCTGAAAGATCAGCTGTAAACCTTATGGGAATTCCCTTGTATGTTATTTGCTGCTTTTCCCTTGCTGCTTTTAATATTTTTGCTTTGTATTTAATTTTTGATAGTTTGATTAATATGTTGTCTTGGCATGTTTCTCCTTGGATTTATCCTGTATGGGACTCTCTGTGCTTCCTGGGTTTGATTGACTATTTCTTGTCCCATGTTAGGGAAGTTTTCAACTATAATGTCGTCAAATATTTTCTCAGTCCCTTTTTGTTATCCTCTTCTTCTGGGACCCCTATAATTTGAATGTTGTTGCATTTAATGTTGTCCCAGAGGTCTCTGAGACTGTCCTCAATTCTTTTCATTCTTTTTTCTTTGTTCTGCTCTGTTGTAGTTATCTCCACCATTTTATCTTCCAGGTCACTTATCTGTTCTTCTGCCTCAGTTATTCTGCTATTGATTCCTTCTAGAGAATTTTTTATTTCATTTAGTGTGTTGTTCTTCATTCTTTGTTTGCTCTTTAGTTCTTCTAGATCCTTGTTAAACGTTTCTTGTAATTTCTCCATTCTATTTCCAAGATTTTGATCATCTTTACTATCATTACTCTGAATTCTTTTTCAGGTAGACTGCCTATTTCCCCTTCACTTTTTTGGTCTGGTGGGTTTTTATACTGCTCCTTTATCTGCTGTGTATTTCTCTGTCTTCTCATCCTACTTGACAAACTGTGTTTGGGGTTTCCTTTTCAGAGGCTGCTGGTTCATAGCTCCCATTGTTTTTGGTGTCTGCCCCCAGTGGGTTAGGTTTGTTCAGTGGGTTGTGTAGGCTTCCTCGTAGAAGGGACTTGTGCCTGTATTCTGGTGGATGAGGCTGGATCTTGTCTTTCTGGTGGGCAGAACCTTGTCCGGTCGTGTGTTTTGGGGTGTCTGTGAACTTAGTATGATTTGAGGCAGCCTCTTTGCTAATGGGTGGGGTTGTGTTCCTGTCTTGCTAGTTGTTTGGCATGGGGCATCCAGCACTGTAGCTTGCTGGTTGCTGAGTGGAGCTGGGTTTTAATGCTGAGATGGAGATCTCTGGGAGAGCTCTCACCAATTGATATTACATGGGGCCAGGACTTCTCTGGTAGTCAAGTGTCCTGATCTCAGCTCTCCCACCTCAGGGGCTCAGGCCTGACATGTGGCTGGAGCCCTAAGACCCTGTCAGCCACACTGGTCAGAAGAAAAGGGAGAGAAAAAATTAAAGAAAAACACTAATAAAATAAATTTATTAAAATAAAATTTTTTTTAATTATCAAAATATAAACCTTAAAAAGTAAAAAAAAAAGAAGAGAGCAACCAAAGCAGTAAACAAATCCACCAATGATAAGTACTAAAAACTAAACTAAGATAAACATATAAATCAGAAACTAGTCAGTCACATACTGCAAACCCCAAGTCTACAGATGCTCCCAAGGTCCGCCACCTGAATTTTGGGATGATTCGTTGTCTATTCAGGTATTCCACAGATGCATGGTACATCAAGTTCATTGTGGAGATTTAATCCGCTGCTTCTCAGGCTGCAAGGAGAAATTTCCCTTTCTCTTCTTTGTTCGCACAGCTCCTGGGGTTCAGCTTTGGATTTGGCCCTGCCTCTGCATGTAGGTCGCTGGAGGGCGTCTGTTCTTCACCCAGACAGGAGGGGGTTAAAGAAGCAGCTGATTAGGGGGCTCTGGCTCACTCAGGCCAGGGGGAGGGAGGGGTACAGAGTGAGGGGTGAGCCTGTGGTGGCAGCGGCCAGCGTGACATTACAACAGCCCAGGGCACGCCGTGTGTTCTCCCGGGGAAGTTGTCCCTGGATCACAGGACCCTGGCAGTGGTGGGCTGCACAGGCTCCCGAGTGGGGAGGAGTGGATAGTGAGCTGTGCTTGCACACAGGATTCTTGGTGGCTGCAGCATCAGCCTTAGGTTTCATGCCCGTCTCTGGTGTCCGCGCTGATAGTTGCAGCTCACACCCGTCTCGGGAGCTCATTTAGGTGGTGCTCTGAACCTCCTCTCCTCACATAGCCTGAAACAATGGTCTCTTGACTCTTAGGCAGCTCCAGGCTTTTTCCTGGACTCCCTCCCAGCTAGCTGTGTCACACTACCCCCCTTCAGGCTGTGTTCACGCAGCCAACCCCAGTCCTCTCCCTGGGATCTGACCTCCGAATCCTTGATTCTCCGCTCCCAGCCCCCATCCGCCCCAGCAGGTGAGCAGACATGCCTCTCAGGCTGATGAGTGCTGGTCGGCACTGACCCTCTGTGCGGGAATCTCTCCCCTTTGCCCTCTGCACCCCTGTTGCTCTTCTCTCCTCTGTGGCTCCGAAGCTTCCCCGTCCCCCCATGAAGGGGCTTCCTCGTGTGTGGAAACTTTTCCTCCTTCACAGCTACCTCCCAGAGGTGCAGGTCCCATCCTTATTCTTTTGTCTCTGTTTTTCCTTTTTTCTTTTGGCCTACCCAGGGATGTGGGGAGTTTCTTGCTTTTGGGGAAGTCTGAGGTCTTCTGCCAGCCTTCAGTAAGTGTTCTGTGGGCGTTGTTCCATATGTAGATGTATTTTTGATGCATTTGTAGGAAGGAAGGTGATCTACTCGTCTTACTCCTCTGCCATCTTGAAAGTCCTCTCAGGAATAATTTTCATAGAATCCATTACCGAGGAAAAAAATAGTTAAACAAAAAAAGGAACTAAAGTATTCAAATTTTTTCTGGACAAGTAGATTAGAATGCAATAAAGACTTAACTGTAAATAAAGTAAAATCCAAACCATAAAACTTTCTTGAAAGAAAGGGAGTTTGTTTTACAGTTTAATTGATTTGAAGGTAGAAATTGCTGAGTGGGTTCTGATTAGCTTTCTGAAGATGCAAGCAATTGGCAACAATCATACCGATTACAAGCCATTTAGGCAACCTCAATTAAATTAGTGGTAATTCTAAACTACTTCATCTTGCATAGAGATTGGTTTAATTTTTATGTAAATTCAAATTCTGGCTGTGCAAATCCTAATTGTCTAACAACAAATCAAGCTAGATTATTTTCAATTATCTTTGTGGAAATCTGAAAGCTGCATTCAAAGCTGTGGTAGGCGTACACAGAGACCAATATCATCCCTGCAAGAAAATCTTATAAAGAAGACTCAAAGATCAAGCCCATTTTGTTGACTTAACGTGACAAATAGGCAGGCTGAATGAAATTAGAAAGTGACAGATTGAAGATCAGCAGCATTCAAGGGTACCATAGAAAAGAAAATGCACTGGACCAGGAGTTTATAGCTCTGACTTAATTCTGATTCTGCCTTCTACTTACTGTGTAATCTTGAGAAAGTCTCTTTCTATTAGTTAGCTATTACTGTGTGATAAAAAAAAGCCACACACTTTCAATGGATTAAAACAACAAGCATTTATTTCTTACTTAAGAACCTGCAGGTTGGCTGGGGTTTGGCTGATCTTGGCTGACCTCACCTGGGCTTGGCTCCAAGCTATCATCTGAGTCCAGGTCTGCTCCACATGTCACTCATCCTCCTTGGGCAGGTATTACCTAAGGCATGTCCTACCCATGGCTAAAGGCAGGAATGCAAAAGGGCAAGTTCAACCATGCAAGTACATTTCAAGTCCTGGTGTCACGTCTATCTGCCAAATAACTGGCCAAAGCAAAGTACAAGCCAAGCTTAAATTGAAGGGGGAGGGAAGTCTACTTCATCACTATGAGGCCATGACTAGGTGTGGATGACCAATAATTCAAGCTGTCATATTCTTCCCCTTTCCTTGAGCTTCCATATCCATAAACCAAGAAGGGTGGATTTCATAACTATCAGGACACTTACAGTTCTTAACATCATTCTGCAAACGTAGAAGCAATTCCATGAGATTCTATAGTACTATTGATAAACTACTGCCCTGCAGGCTGGATTCAAACATGGTTCAGCTTGTTTGCAGAGAATTTTAAAATAATCTTAATTGGTTGAAATTATTTTTAAAACCAGCGTATTTCACACAAAAATCCAGAATTGAGATGTTTCTTGTACGCCTATAATATTTGGCAATGGTGATACTGACTAACAGCTGCCTCCTTTCCAAAGGGCATACCTCTCCAGATCATCACTGCCCCCCAACCTGTCCTCTACAGACACACTCCATTGTCTCTTATTTATATTACTTGCTCTAACCCTATGGTCATTTTGTGTTTCTATCTCAGGATTTCAAGTTTGAGCTCTTGCTCTCCTTCTATCACCAGCTACTCACATGCCTAGATAAGTCATTTAACATACCTGGATTATATTTTTCTCATTTGCAAATAGAGAAGGGGAATTCTGGAAGTAAGACTTAAAGTAGGGGCTTTCCTGCTCTACTAGTCAAAGACTATAATATATGTGAAGATATGTCATGAGGAAAGGAAAATGATTTATTTCTAGAAGTGACTGAGTGGCTTGTCGAACGAAGATATGCAGACCGAGTTCTGGAAATTGAAAGCCAGCAGGGCAATCAGGAGTGGTGCTTTCACTGTGGGTCTCAAAGGAGCCCAAGAGAGAGAAGGGCAAATTAGAGAAAAACAGAGAATGTTGAGTTGGGCTGAATATCAGCAAGGTTTTCCTAATAGGCAAGTCTTTAAACTGGCATGCTTTCCCAGGAGAAGTGGCAGAAAGTTCTTTAAAATAGGGCTGAACAAAGCATTTCAATAACCCACTGTAAACAAAATTCTCACTTAAACCAGGGTTATTGACTCAAGGATAGGTTGTTTCTTTCAGTCATTTTGTAAGTTGATTTAGGCTAAAATTGAAGAAATAATGAAAAAGATCACATCCTGGGATGGGGCTGGGAGACTGATAAATCCATTCTACACTCACATACATTCTTCAGACCTATTAGTTTAATGCAGGTGGTTAAGACATCTCCAAAATGATGATCTATTTTGCACCAGCAATGTGTGTTAAATGCACATGTACAAAGCATGAATGTAGACATACTGTTTTGTACATTGTTATGAATGTAAGGTCTCAGGCTGTCACCCAGTTTCCCCTATAGAAGGCAGAGATTTTTGTTTTTTTCCTTATCTGCTGCACATATTTTTTGGAGGTATTTTGGGATAATAGTGCTTGTTATTCAATTATTTAAGACACAGTGTTTGCTGACAACTCAATATTCTATTTTTTCCCTCTCTTCTCTTTGAATAGGAAAGCGCAAAATGGGTAAAGGGAAATAACTGGCTTGGCTTGGGAATGGGTGAAGAAAACAAACAAACAAACTAAAAGCAGGGAAGCAAAGCCCCCCATCGCCACCACCCCTGCCCATCTCATCAGCCGAAGTATTAAGGGTGACCAAGGAAAAAGCTTACAGAAACACTTTGAAGCGCTATCGCAAATACATGCTCTCCTAGAGGATTAACATAATGAGAGCAAGCAGGACCCTGGAATCAGCTCATTGTCATAAAGGGCAAATTTGATTAGCGGCATACAAGAATGTGACCTGATTACATTTATAATAATCCGTTATCCAAAGCTGTACCATATTCATTTATTGAACAAACATTTACTATGCATCAGAGTTATTCTCCTAAAAACTGAAAAGATAGCAAAGGTTGTTTTCTATGCACCCCCATCTCTCCCAGTCCGTTTCTAGCACTTTAAATGAACTAACTCCTCTGGCATTTTTGTGCTGCCAGGTAATCATCTGACATTCATGAAAGTTATCTGATAAATGTGTTGAGGATTAAACAAATTCCACCTTGTGGATCTAGAGAAGGAACTGATGAAAACAATGATGTGACTCATTAATGAGAACTATAATGGAGAGAATCTAGGTGGGAGGAAGAGGACTATTTCACAGGCGGAGAGTACTTCCGAAGTTTTAAGTCTTCTCTACAGAAAGGTTATCAAAGAATCAGTCCAGGGAATTCATAGAAAAAGGAAACACAAACCACCAAAAAGTGTAAGAAAAGAGGTACACCTCACAAATCTTCCAGAAAGTACAAAATAACAAAATACAATTTTAATTTAGTTAATTGGAGAAAACACTATGAAGCATATGAGGAGCTGGGAGGAAATACGTCCTACCACACATGCTGGTAGACCGTAGATTAGTTCACCACTTTGGAGGCAATTTGGTCACATCTATTATAATGTTAAATGCCTATCTCCCAGGATCTAACAGTTTGACATCCCAGAATCTACTCTAGAGACACTGACTGGCCCTTAATAGAAGCATGATCAAGCACTTTATATTAGCAAAAATTTGGAAACAACTTAAATATCCACCAATAAGGGAATAGTTCAATTTGGATATCTGTATGTAATCTCCAATTTAAAAATATTTTAAACTAATTTAAATGTATAACAACAAATAAACATGCATGCATATGATAAGCAAATCACCATACAGATCAAACAAAATGTGGCTCTAGGCAAAATTCAGCCCAAGGACCCCCAATATACAACCTCTGCTTCAATAATCATTCAGATCTTTTATACTCTAATTCAAAATGCACCTTCTAAAGTGAGTAATACTAAGTAACATAAATTTTTTGAGTATCTATTAGGTGTAAGTTACTATGTCTAGTGTTTTATAAATATATTTTCTTTTCCTTGCAGAAACCATGCACAACAGCTACTTTTCCAATGGTACAGTTGGGGATTGTTTGGGAATTTCCATTCACAAAGGACAAGCTTTGTCACCAGTCTAATCTTGAAATAGTCTCAGCCAGAGTGGGGCTGAGTTTATGTCCCCAGAGAACAGGATCCACTTTAAATAGCTTTACAACTGAGCAAATCCAGAAAGATGCTAAAGCCATGTATGTGGCTTCTTTCGTTGCGCACACGAAGACTGTGCCTGGGGGAAATGTTAGGTGCATCTCTTATTGGTTGACAAAGATGGCCTTAACATTCCCCTCAGCTTCATCAAACTCGGACAGGCTTTTTCTTTTCTTGACTCTAGGCACTGACCTCCCTTTTCTTGAATAATTTTTTTAAAGAAAAGTTGTAATTAGAAATTCTTTCTCTGCTCCTTCCAGATACAAGTCTTTCTAAAAGCCTCTTGCCACTTGAGACTGTCTTTCTCAAAGACTTGAGAGGCTTTGAGATGTAAACTTTAAGGGAGATAGCACCCCTGTCTCCTAGTTTGCATGGTAGGGCAGGAGCCTAACTTTGGTGTACCACTTGTTCCAAGTTGTAAAACTACCTCTTGTCATGCAGATACAAGAAAGTTTACTTTTCCTCCTGGTAAGACCAGTTAGCAAAACCAGATGACCTATAACTAGCCCCCATCTCTCCCTCACCCACCGCCTTCCCCAGCTCTTAAAAACTCTCTGGTCATTTGCTTCAGTAAAGTTGATTTCAGACTCATTTCTGGCCTCTCTCCCCTACTGTAATCTCCTTCAAAAAAGCTGCCCTTGGGGGCTTCCCTGGTGGCGCAGTGGTTGAGAATCTGCCTGCCAATGTAGGGGACACGGGTTTGAGCCCTGGTCTGGGAGGATCCCACATGCCGCGGAGCAACTAGGCCCATGAGCCACAACTACTGAGCTTGTGCATCTGGAGCCTGTGCTCCGCAAGGGGAGGGGCCGCGACAGTGAGAGGCCCGCGCACTGCGATGAAGAGTGGCCATGCTCGGCGCAACTGGAGAAAGCCGTTGCACAGAAACAAGACCCAACACAGCCAAAAATAAATCAATAAATTAAAAAAAGAAAGCTGCCCTTGTCTGTTTAAGTTTGGTGCAGTATTTTCTTCGACATGATCTATTTTGCATTTTTCAAGTGACTGGGGAGAGCTGAGGGACGTATCAAGGAAAAGCGCTTAAGGGAAAAGGATAGAAGAATTTATTCAATACACAGAAGGCAGCAGCCCCTCGTACCTCTTGTGTCAAGAAAACAAACTTCCCGAAATATATATTAAAGCCAAGTCTGGCAGGTTATATCAAAAGCCACCTTACATTTATTTAGCATTTAATATTATTTAGGTACTTTTGCATTTCGCTGGTCTTTGTTTGACTGTCCAAGTATCATCCATTTTATAAAATCTCTCTTCCAGCGGGAAGATGGCGGAAGAGTAAGACGCGGAGATCACCTTCCTCTCCACAGATACACCAGAAATACATCTACGCGTGAAACAACTCCTACGGAGCACCTACTGAACGCTGGCAGAAGACCTCAGACCTCCCAAAAGGCAAGGAACCCCCCACGTACCTGGTTAGGGCAAAAGAAAAAACTAAACAGAGACTAAAGGATAGGGACGGGTCCTGCACCAGCGGGAGAGAGCTGTGAAGGAGGAAAAGTGTCCACACACTAGGAAGCCCCTTCGCGGGTGGAGACTTCGGGAGGCGGAGTGGGGGAGCTTGGGAGCCGCGGAGGAGAGCACAGCAACAGGGGTGCGGAGGGCAAAGCGGACAGATTCCAGCGCAGAGGATCGGGCCGACCGGCACTCACCAGCCGAGAGGCTTGTCTGCTCGCCCGCCGGGGCAGGCGGGACTGGGAGCTGAGGCTCCGGCTTTTGTCGGAGCGCCCGGAGAGGACTGAGGTTGGCGGCGTGAACACAGCCTGCAGTGCGTTGGTGCGCCGCGGCTGGCCGGGAGAGAGTCCGGGGCGGGGGGGTCTGGAGCTGCCGAAGAGGCAAGAGACTTTTACGTCCCTCTTTGTTTCCTGGTGCACGAGGGGAGGGGATTAAGAGTGCTGCTTGGGAGAGCTCCAGGGACGGCCGCGAGCCGCGTTTAAGAGTGCGGAGCCTGGAGACGGACATGGGACGCTAAGGCCGCTGCTGCCGCAGCCAGGAGGCCTGTGTGCGAACACAGGTCACTAGCCACGTGCCCTTCCGGGGAGCCTGTGCAGCCCGCCACTGCCAGGGTCCCGGGATCCAGGGACGGCTCCCTCGGGAGAGCGCTCGGCGCGCCTCAGGCTGCAGCGTCACGCCGTCACGCCGGCCTCTGCCGCTGCAGGCCCGCCCCGCACTCCGTGACCCTCCCTACCCCCCGGCCTGGGTGAGCCAGAGCCTCCGAATCAGCGGCTCCTTTAACCCCGTCCTGTCTGAGCAAAGAACAGACGCCCTCTGGCGACCTACACGCACAGGCAGGGCCAAATCCAAAGCTGAGCCCCTGGGAACTGTGAGAACAAAGAAGAGAAAGGGAAATCTCTCCCAGCAGCCTCAGAAGCAGTGGATTAAACCTCCACAATCAACTTGATATACCCTGCATCTGTGGAATACCTGAATAGACAAGGAATCATCCCAAATTAAGGAGCCCTGTGGATGAAAGGCTCTTGGTGCTGCAGCCAGGAGTCAGTGCTGTGCCTCTGAGGTGGGAGAGCCAACTTCAGGACACTGGTCCACAAGAGGCCTCCCAGCTGCACGTAATATCAAACGGCGAAAATCTCCCAGAGATCTCCATCTCAACGCCAGCACCCAGCTTCACTCAATGACCAGCAAGCTACAGTGCTGGACATCCTATGCCAAACAACTAGCAAGACAGGAACACAACCCCACCCATTAGCAGAGAGGCTGCCCAAAATCATAATAAGTCTACAGATACCCCAAAACACACCACCAGACGTGGACCTGCCCACCAGAAAGACAAGATCCAGCCTCATCCACCACAACACAGGCACTAGTCCCCTCCACCAGGAAGCCTACACAACCCACTGAACCAACCTTAGCCACTGGGGACAGACACAAAAAACAACAGGAACTACGAACCTTCAGCCTGCAAAAAAGGAGACCCCAAACACAGTAAGATAAGCAAAATGAAAAAACAGAAAAACACACAGCAGATGAAGGAGCAAGATAAAAACCCACCAGACCTAACAAATGAAGAGGAAATAGGCAGTCTATCTGAAAAAGAATTCAGAATAATGATAGTAAGGTTGATCCGAAATCTTGGAGATAGAATGGACAATAGAATGGACAAATTGCAAGAATCAGTTAACAAGGACCTAGAAGAACTAAAGATGAAACAAGCAACGATGAACAACACAATAAATGAAATTAAAAGTACTCTAGATGGGATCAATAGCAGAATAACTGAGGCAGAAGAACGGATAAGTGACCTGGAAGATAAAATAGTGGAAATAACTACTGCAGAGCAGAATAAAGAAAAAAGAATGAAAAGAACGGAGGACAGTCTCAGAGACCTCTGGGACAACATTAAACGCACCAACATTCGAATTATAGGGGTTCCAGAAGAAGAAGAGAAAAAGAAAGGGACTGAGAAAATATTTGAAGAGATTATAGTTGAAAACTTCCCTAATATGGGAAAGGAAATAGTTAATCAAGTCCAGGAAGCACAGAGAGTCCCATACAGGATAAATCCAAGGAGAAATACGCCAAGACACATATTAATCAAACTGTCAAAAATTAAATACAAAGAAAACATATTAAAAGCAGCAAGAGAAAAACAACAAATAACACATAAGGGAATCCCCATAAGGTGAACAGCTGATCTTTCAGCAGAAACTCTGCAAGCCAGAAGGGAGTGGCAGGACATATTGAAAGTGTTGAAGGAGAAAAACCTGCAACCAAGATTACTCTACCCAGCAAGGATCTCATTCAGATTTGATGGAGAAATTAAAACCTTTACAGACAAGCAAAAGCTGAGAGAGTTCAGCACCACCAAACCAGCTCTACAACAACTGCTAAAGGAACTTCTCTAGGCAAGAAACACAAAAGAAGGAAAGGACCTACAATAACGAACCCAAAACAATTAAGAAAATGGGAATAGGAACACACATATCGATAATTACCTTAAATGTAAATGGACTAAATGCTCCCACCAAAAGACACAGATTGGCTGAATGGATACAAAAACAAGACCCATATATTTGCTGTCTACAAGAGACCCACTTCAGACCTAGAGACACATACAGACTGAAAGTAAGGGGATGGAAAAAGGTATTTCATGCAAATGGAAACCAAAAGAAAGCTGGAGTAGCAATTCTCATATCAGACAAAATAGACTTTAAAACAAAGACTATTAGAAGAGACAAAGAAGGACACAACATAATGATCAAGGGATCGATCCAAGAAGAAGATATAACAATTGTAAATATTTATGCACCCAACATAGGAGCACCTCAATACATAAGGCAAATACTGACAACCATAAAAGGGGAAATCGACAGTAACACATTCATAGTAGGGGACTTTAACACGCCACTTTCACCAATGGACAGATCATCCAAAATGAAAATAAATAAGGAAACACAAGCTTTAAATGATACATTAAATGAGATGGAGTTAATTGATATTTATAGGACATTCCATCCAAAAACAACAGAATACACATTTTTCTCAAGTGCTCATGGAACATTCTCCAGGATAGATCATATCTTGGGTCACAAATCAAGCCTTGGTAAACTTAAGAAAATTGAAATTGTATCAAGTATCTTTTCTGACCACAACGCCATGAGACTAGATATCAATTACAGGAAAAGATCTGTAAAAAATACAAACACATGGAGGCTAAACAATACACTACTTAATAATGAAGTGATCACTGAAGAAATCAAAGAGGAAATCAAAAAATACCTAGAAACAAATGACAATGGAGACACAACGACCCAAAACCTGCGGGATGCAGCAAAAGCAGTTCTAAGGGGGAAGTTTATAGCAATACAAGCCCACCTTAAGAAGCAGGAAACATCTCGAATAAACAACCTAACCTTGCACCTCAAGCAATTAGAGAAAGAAGAACAAAAAAACCCCAAAGCTAGCAGAAGGAAAGAAATCATAAAAATCAGATCAGAAATAAATGAAAAAGAAATGAAGGAAACAATAGCAAAGATCAATAAAACTAAAAGCTGGTTCTTTGAGAAGATAAACAAAATAGATAAACCACTAGCCAGACTCATCAAGAAAAAAAGGGAGAAGACTCAAATCAATAGAATTAGAAATGAAAAAGGAGAGGTAACAACTGACACTGCAGAAATAAAAGAGATCATGAGAGATTACTACAAGCAACTCTATGCCAATAAAATGGACAATCTGGAAGAAATGGACAAATTCTTAGAAATGCACAACCTGCCAAGACTGAATCAGGAAGAAATAGAAAATATGAACACACCAATCACAAGCACTGAAATTGAAACTGTGATTAAAAATCTTCCAACAAAGAAAAGCCCAGGACCAGATGGCTTCACAGGCGAATTCTATCAAACATTTAGAGAAGAGCTAACACCTATCCTTCTCAAACTCTTCCAAAATATAGCAGAGGGAGGAACACTCCCAAACTCCTTCTACGAGGTCACCATCACCTTGATACCAAAACCAGACAAGGATGTCACAAAGAAAGAAAACTACAGGCCAATATCACTGATGAACAAAGATGCAAAAATCCTCAACAAAATACTAGCAAACAGAATCCAACAGCACATTAAAAGGATCATACACCATGATCAAGTGGGGTTTATTCCAGGAATGCAAGGATTCTTCAATATACGCAAATCTATCAATGTGATAAACCATATTAACAAACTGAAGGAGAAAAACCATATGATCATCTCAATAGATGCAGAGAAAGTTTTTGACAAAATTCAACACCCATTTATGATAAAAACCCTGCAGAAAGTAGGCATAGAGGGAACTTTCCTCAACATAATAAAGGCCATATATGACAAGCCCACAGCAAACATCATCCTCAATGGTGAAAAACTGAAAGCATTTCCACTAAGATCAGGAACAAGACAAGGTTGCCCACTCTCACCACTCTTATTCAACATAGTTTTGGAAGTTTTAGCCACAGCAATCAGAGAAGAAAAGGAAATAAAAGGAATCCAAATCGGAAAAGAAGAAGTAAAGCTGTCACTGGTTGCAGATGACATGATCCTATACATAGAGAACCCTAAAGATGCTACCAGAAAACTACTAGAGCTAATCAATGAATTTGGTAAAGTAGCAGGATACAAAATTAATGCACAGAAATCTCTGGCATTCCTATATACTAATGATGAAAAATCTGAAAGTGAAATCAAGAAAACACTCCCATTTACCATTGCAACAAAAAGAATAAAATATCTAGGAATAAACCTACCTAAGGAGACAAAAGATCTGTATGCAGATAATTATAAGACACTGATGAAAGAAATTAAAGATGATACAAATAGATGGAGAGATATACCATGTTCTTGGATTGGAAGAATCAACATTGTGAAAATGACTCTACTACCCAAAGCAATCTATAGATTCAATGCAATCCCTATCAAACTACCACTGGCATTTTTCACAGAACTAGAACAAAAAATTTTGCAATTTGTATGGAAACACAAAAGACCCCGAATAGCCAAAGCAATCTTGAGAACGAAAGAAGGAACTGGAGGAATCAGGCTCCCAGACTTCAGACTATACTACAAAGCTACAGTTATCAAGACGGTATGGTACTGGCACAAAAACAGAAAGATAGATCAATGGAACAGGATAGAAAGCCCAGAGATAAACCCACGCACATATGGTCACCTTATCTTTGACAAAGGAGGCAGAAATGTACAGTGGAGAAAGGACAGCCTATTCAATAAGTGGTGCTGGGAAAACTGGACAGCTACATGTAAAAGTATGAGATTAGATCACTCCCTAACACCATACACAAAAATAAGCTCAAAATGGATTAAAGACCTAAATGTAAGGCCAGAAACTATCAAACTCTTAGAGGAAAACATAGGCAGAACACTCTATGACATAAATCACAGCAAGGTCCTTTTTGACCCACCTCCTAGAGAAATGGAAATAAAAACAAAAGTAAACAAATGGGACCTAATGAAACTTAAAAGCTTTTGCGCAGCAAAGGAAACCATAAAGAAGACCAAAAGACAACCCTCAGAATGGGAGAAAATATTTGCAAATGAAGCAATGGACAAAGGATTAATCTCCAAAATTTATAAGCAGCTCATGCAGCTTAATAACAAAAAAACAAACAACCCAATCCAAAAATGGGCAGAAGACCTAAATAGACATTTCTCCAAAGAAGATATACAGAGTGCCAACAAACACATGAAAGAATGCTCAACATCACTAATCATTAGAGAAATGCAAATCAAAACTACAATGAGATATCATCTCACACCAGTCAGAATGGCCATCATCAAAAAATCTAGAAACAATAAATGCTGGAGAGGGTGTGGAGAAAAGGGAACCCTCTTACACTGTTGGTGGGAATGTAAATTGATACAGCCACTGTGGAGAACAGTATGGAGGTTCCTTAAAAAGCTACAAATAGAACTACCATATGACCCAGCAATTCCACTACTGGGCATATACCCTGAGAAAACCATAATTCAAAAAGAGTCATGTACCAAAATGTTCATTGCAGCTCTATTTACAATAGCCCAGAGATGGAAACAACCTAAGTGTCCATCATCGGATGAATGGATAAAGAAGATGTGGCACATATATACAATGGAATATTACTCAGCCATAAAAAGAGATGAAATTGAGCTATTTGTAATGAGGTGGATAGACCTAGAGTCTGTCATACAGAGTGAAGTAAGTCAGAAAGAGAGAGACAAATACCGTATGCTAACACATATATATGGAATTTAAAAAAAAAATGTCATGAAAAACCTAGGGGTGAAACAGGAATAAAGACACAGACTTACTAGAGAATGGACTTGAGGCTATGGGGAGGGGGAAGGGTAAACGGTGACAAAGCGATAAAGAGGCATGGACATATATACACTACCAAAAGTAAGGTAGTTAGCTAGTGGGAAGCAGCCGCATAGCACAGGGAGATCAGCTCGGTGCTTTGTGACCGCCTGGAGGGGTGGGATAGGGAGGGTGGGAGGGAGGGAGACGCAAGCGCGAAGAGATATGAGAATATATGTATATATATAACTGATTCATTTTGTTGTGAAGCTGAAACTAACATACCATTGTAAAGCAATTATACTCCAATAAAGATGTTAAAAAATAAAAAAATTAAAAAAAATTTAAAAAAAGATGCTATAGGTGCTTATGGATGAAATCAAACTTTGTTGGGGGGAAAACATTAAAATAAGAAGAGACATTGAATTATCACCAGCAGAAGGAATTTGACATTTCTTACGTTTCTAGTGTTGTGTTTTATGTTCAGTTGTGTATAAAATTGCACATTCTGTTCATTCTATTTTTTTTCTCTTTCCCATTCAATTTCATTTTTTCTCACCATGTGCAATGTTAGTATTTTCTTCTCTCATAATTTCAACACAGGAATTCTCAGTTCACCTTTCTGTATTGTAAAGCTCTTAATTATCATTGACTTTCGCACTTCAGTATTTGTAGTAAAATATCATTAATTGTGCCCAATTGGGAAATAAAAGTTAAGTCTGAATTATAGAACAACAAAAAAAAAAATCTCTCTTCCAGTTAAGACGTGTTCTTTGAAAGTGACAGAAGAGCTAACTCAAATGGGCTTAAGCATAAACGGAGTTTGTTGTATCAATAATTTAAAAGTGTAGGAGTATTCAGCCTGCTGGGATCTAGGTGCTCAGCAGTATCTTCAGTGGTTGTTCTCTCTGTTTAGGCCCTGACTTCCTTCCTGCCTCCATTTTTAAGCTGCAGCTCCCTTTGAGGCTACAGTAGCTGCCAACTTCAGTGTTATAGCATATCCAGTGGAAAAAGGACGCTTCTCATGTAGTTCCATCCAAAGATTTAGAATTGGCTTATAATTAAACAACCTGGTATCATTTGATCTTCTCTGACCTTGTCAATGAAGAATACAAATGTTGGAAATGGCCTGACCTGAGTCAAATGCTACTCCACTAAAGTCACAAGCATTAAAAGTGAGGAAGAGTAGGTCTGCGTCTTTATTCCAGGAATAAATTCCTGGAATAAAGACGCAGACCTACTAGAGAATGGAACTGAGGACACGGGGAGGGGGAAGGGTAGGATGTGACAAAGTGAGAGAGTGGCATGGACATATATACACTACCAAACGTAAAACAGATAGCTAGTGGGAAGCAGCTGCATCCTATGGGGAGATCAGCTCAGTGCTTTGTGACCACCTAGAGGGGTGGGATAGGGAGGGTGGGAGGGAGACGCAAGAGGGAGGGGCTATGGGGATATATGTATATGTATAGCTGATTCACTCTGTTATAAAGCAGAAACTAACACTATTGTAAAGCAATTATACTCCAATAAAGATGTTAAAAAATAATAATAAAATAAAATAAAAATAAAAAAAGTGAGGAAGAGAATTCTTCCAGAAGAAAAGCAGGGTATTTTGCCCAACAAAAAAGAAATGAAAACTATACTAATCAGGTTACACCAACAAATTTCCACTGCAGATGGTTACAGTCAACTCCACTGATGAACAAAATGTTCTGCTTCCACTCAATGAACATGATATTTTAACTGTACTTCCTTCAAAACATGTGGCTTCATATTACAACTCATTGTGGCTTCCTCAAAACAAAATAAGTTTTATCCCTAACTCCTGCTACATGTTTGCAGTAGGCAAAGGGTAAATGGACCTTGATAAGTTTCTCAATCTTCCTAAGCCCCAATATTTTCATCCTCCCTGAGAGCAATCATATTCATTTCCATTCAAATATTGATTTATTCATTCAAAACTATTTATTATTTCCAATAACTAAAACTACAACCATGACATTACTAGCAACTAACATTTATTGAGTGTTTACTATGTGTCAGTCAGGATTTGAATTACCTTCTAGCCCCTCTTCTCTCTCCCACTTTATTGCCTATAATTTCCCTCTTGCTACGCTGGCTTTCTTGTTGTCCCCAGGCAACCAAAGCTCATTCCTATGGCAGAGGCTTACTGAACCCTCTCACCAGAGCATTCTCCCCGCAGTTTTTCACATGGATACACAGTTCCTTTTTGCCGTTCAAATATCGGCTCGAGGATTAGGTCTACAGAGAGGCCATGCTGAACACTCAGTGTACATTATCACCTACTTGAACCCACTTACTCTTCACACATTAACCTTTTTCTTCTTCTTCCTCCTCTTTTTCTTTTCAGTTTCACTTACCACTTCTTAACTTCTCTTGTGAACTTGGTTCTTTTTTTCCCCTTTGTTCACCCTCTCCTTGTAATATAAATTCATGAGAGCAAGGATCTCATCTGTCTTGTTTACAGCCATATCCTTGGTACCTAGAAACATGCTTGGCACGTAGCTGCCAACACTCTGTTTTACAAATGCATCTCTTTTAACCCTCATAATGATTCTATAAGGTAGGTACTATTAACCATCCCAACTTTATAGAAGAGAAAACTAAAGCCAGAAAGCTAAGTGCCTTGCCCTAAGTCACACAGCTTGTAAGTGCCAAAGCTAATATTTGAACTGGGGAATTCTGACTCTGGCCCTCAGCTTCGAAGCCAGGGTCCTAAACGTCTGTGGCCAGACTCTGTGCAGAGTGCTTAGCATAGAGGGGTGAACAAAGCAGACAGTGCCCCGTCATTCATGAGCTTACAATCTGGAGGTATCTAGATGTCAACAAGTAATCCAACAAATAACTATAAAATTGCAATTGGATAATAAGTGGGGGAAGGAAAAGCACAGGATTCAATGAGGAACACATAAAAACAAGACCTAATCTATGAGGGAGTCAGGGAATTTAAGACTTTAAGGGTGAGTAGCTTTCAGGCAGGGGGAAGAAAGTGAAAAGGCAGACTACAGATGAGTGGAATGGCACTGGGAAATCCCTGAGGCATTTACCTAGTTCCAGGCAGGAGATAAGAACTGGGGATACAGTTTTCACCCTTGAGGTACGTTAGTTGATTACGTGAAAAAAGAAAACAGATGTCAAGAGGTATATGAAGCATGATATTAGGAGGACACTTCAAAAGGCCTTTCAATTTTTAAAAGATCAAATAGTCCATAAATAATTTGAAAATAGAGAAATAAAACAATTAATTAGGTCAATTTATAGTTATATATTGAATTTCTCTAGCTACAAACTCAGAATAGACCCTCTTTTAAGGATCCACTGAGTATTTGCAAAACATTGCCTTGTATTATTCCAGAGAACCATACTTTCAGGCAATAAATCAAGAACCAAGTAATGTTCCAGTCAACATTCTCCATAATCAATGTCATAAAGCTATAAATCAGTAACACCAGCATAAACAAATCAATTCAAATAACTTGGAAATTAGAATAATAATAGCTCACATTTACTGAATGTTTACTACATACCTTCAGAGTGCTGAGATTTGCCTTAACCAGCTCATTTAATCTGCACAAAATCTTTATAGATATTGCTATTGTTACCATTTCACAAGTGAATAAGTTTATAACAAGAGAGAGATGATGTAACATGAGCCCAGTTACTCAGCTAGTAACTCATATATGAGGGATTTAAACCTAGCAGCCTAATTACAATGTGTGTGTGTGTGTGTGTGTGTGTGTGTGTGTGTGTGTGTGTGTGTGTGTGTAACCACTTTGCTATTCTGTCTCTCCAAAGTAGCTTTGGGATTAAAGAAGGAATTTAGGCCACAATAGTATTTAGAGGAGAAAATAATGATAATATAAGCAAAGTAAGAAAAGAATAATTACTTATGAGCAAAACATGTTGATAATTCTTGAAGGCATATAAGGGGTACATAAGGGTTTATTGTGCTGCTTGTCTATTTTTGTATCTATTTGAAAGTTTCCATGATATAAAGTTGTAAATAAAAGAGCAGAGATTAATCAACTAAAAATTATCACTCTTAGCACCAACAATACTTCAAGCTCAACTTTCTCATTGTTCACTCCTTTTTATTATGAATATTTTTATTATCTAAATCTCTTGTGTAAATAGTTACTCTTTATTAAATACTTACTACTAATGATTCCATATATTATTGTATTTAATTCTCATGACAACATTATGGAATATATATTACTGTTTCCATTTCACAGATGATGGAAAGGGGGCTCAAAAAGTTTCAGGAACTTGCCTAAAAGGCCTCAGTTAGGAATGGAAAACTAGAAATTTGAGCCTGAATTTTTTTTTTTTATCCTGAAGTCTTTACTCTGTATACTATACCACATGACCACAATTATGGAATTATAAACCTTTTGATGGTAGGGCACTTTTTTTTTTTTTTGCGGTACGCGGGCCTCTCACTGTTGTGGCCTCTCCCATTGCGGAGCACAGGCTCTGGATGCGCAGGCTCAGCGGCCATGGCTCACGGGCCTAGCTGCTCCGCGGCATGTGGGATCCTCCCGGACCGGGGCACGAGCCCGTGTCCCCTGCATCGGCAGGCGGACTCTCAACCACTGCGCCACCAGGGAAGCCCCAATAGGGCACTTTTAAAACTTATTTTTTTAAAATTCCTATAGCATCTAGCTGGCTTTTCATGAATACATACTTCTTGATAGGAATGAGGGAGAGGAAAAATGAAGAAGAGCAGAGAGTATCTTACTTTACCTTTATATGAACAGTATCAGTAAAAATTTAATCTTTTTTCCAAGATAAACAATTAGTTAATTTGCCCAGAGTTGAACAGTTTATTTTTGATGGGTTTAAAACTTTAGTCCCGTTATTTCAAATTATGTGCAATATCTGGAAGGAATTGTTTCATTCATTGAATGTGACTGCATGATGCCAGCAAAATGACTCTGATCACAATAGAAAACTCTGTAAGATTTCAAGTTTATGATTTTTTTAATTTCTATTAATGTTTCATATTAATCTGAAAAAGTTTTGATTCTCTACTCATTTGTCCTCCCTAGTGCTGAGTCATCTGAAAAACATAGAGTTCGCCCAAGTAACTGATAAAAACTTTATAAGGAAAAACCATTAAGGAATGACCTTAGAGACATTCTTCTAAAGAATTTTAAAACACTGGTAATTCACACATCATCTTACCCACAGCCAGAGCAAGAATGACTTTGTCCAAATTTTTAGCTGATTTTTCTGCTAGACCATGTTGATGAAATTCATATCATTTGCAAGTTTGGAAAAACAACTTGAAAATCAGACTGTTAATAAGGTATGATTGGTTCAGAGCAGATCTCCATGGGTATCTAGTGCGTACTGGTGTCTTTTCTGTACACTCACAAGCCTAGCAGTAAATAAGCTACTTGTGACTTTTTCTTTGTGATCGGAATCAGGTTTGTTTGTTTATAAATTTTGAAATTTTTTTTAAAAGAAAACTGGCACAATATTAATCTACATTCAAATTCTGATAACTTGTCTATTTTGTAATATTTCTCATGCATTCTGAAATGTATTTCAGTATTTGTGAGAATTAAAAGAAAACAAAGCCACCTATCAAAATAGAATTCATTTTTCCTTGCAACCTTCTCATACCATATTCATCTTATGAGTATCATAAAGACTGACTAGAGTCACGTTTTTGCCTTAAATTCCAAAAATATATGCCTTGAATGCTTCCATTTTTCCTACATCCACTGTCATGTCTACTTCATCTGATGGTAAATGTCATTGAAATATCTCATTTTGACACATTTCTCTCTTTCAAGATATATCCTGCAAATATGTGCTTAAACTTTTGCTGTGATGTGGGCAAAGAACACTCTGGCCTTTAAGATATGTACTAGCATTTAAGTGGCTTTAAGATGTTTTAAATGCTATCTGTTCATTATTAATATAAAAAGAATTATAATACCAACCCAGCTAAAAATCCTTTACTAATTCTGTTTAAAGATTAGAAACATTGGCAACCATTCTCTAGCACGTAGCGTCTATTTATTTGTGATTGCTAGAAATCTGAAACAGTCTTAATGTCCAGCACTATGATGTTTAAAATTATAGTTTATTAAAGTAGTGGAACACTGTGTAGAATTTCAGAATAATGAGTTCTCTGTATAAAAATCTCTAGCTCATATTGTTGAACCAAATTGAATCAGGTGAAGATTAAAAATACATATTTACATGCCTGTATGTATATATGTGAGTATACATTTAAATATATCTGAAAGAATAACCCCAAATCATGGGGGTATAAAATTACGAGAAGGGTTTGCTTTCTACCATATTAACTTTTTGTCATTCTACATTTTACCACAAGCATATATTAACCTTATAATTAGAAAACAATATAATTGACTTTTCCTACTTTGGGAAAATGTTATAGATTATTTTTGAATAATTTCACTTCCTACTGAAATTGTTCTATGTTGTCATAGATAATTTGGTATTGTTGACACCGCAGAATTATTTTCTTCTCACAGAAGAACTTTACAAGCCCACAATAATGATAATGGCAAAGAAAATCAACAATTGTAATACTTGATTGACTTAGTACATGCTAAGCCCTCTGTAAAGTATCACATTCAATGCAAAGCATGTTACTTTAGGGAAAATGTTATTATCCATATTTTACAAATAGGGCACAGCTGAGATTCAAACCTTAATCTATCTGATGTCAAAGCTCATGGCCTCACCTCTACTATCCTATTAAACCAAGTCCAATATAAAGTTAACAAGTGCCAAACCAAGAAGAATTTTCCAGAACTCAAGTAAATTTCTTTTACTTCTTTTGGATAAACTTGGTAGAGTTACCAAATAGTCAGAATGAGAAGCGTGCTTAATAGAGAAGGGATAAGAATTCCTGTTTGTTCAGGTCTGCAGCCGTCAGATCTGTTTTCTTGATGGAAATGATGAAGCTACAGAGCATCATATCTGCACAAGGCATCCCATTCTCCTCCCAGGGGCCTGGGGATGCTGAACTGTACTGCACTGTCACATTCTCAGACCAGACCACCCTTTGACTTTCACTCTCTTTAGGAACACCGAAGTCCTTAAGGAAGTCCATTTTCTGTAACCGGTTGAGAGCCTCTAAAGAAAGGTTTGATTTTAAGCAGCTAAGTCATGAGTCTTCTCCTTGACCCCCAATTCCAATATAGCTTATTTATGTAGACAATGCCAAGTTGAAAAGGAGTCTGCCTAGGCATACAGCCATTTAGAATGAATGGTGGAGCCCAGGTTAGTTTACAGGGCTCTGGAATGTAAGGAAATGTGGATGAGTACCACCTGACAACCTTCGAATGCAGCTCTCCCAGATTGGTCTATTTTAATGTCTAGTATTTCTATAGTACATCTTCTCGGTTACTCCTTATACTCCTTTGAGTTGGGAATCACAATATTTGTCAAGTATGAAGACAGAGTCTTTCTAAAGCTTGGCAAAATGAGACACAGTGTCTGAAAGTGCCAGGAATGTGCTGCAATGACAACTGCATTCTGACTGACAGTACTATTCTTTTGCCAATATATTGTTTATAGTAAAGAGAATATCTTCTCTGTACAAGTGGTCCAAAAAATATTTCCCCTGTTTAGTTCCTCTCTAAAAACCACATTCCTTGCTACTCTTCTGAATGCCTTCAGCAGAGAGAGAAAGGAGAAATTTAGTATCACATAATGCTTCACATCAGAATTTTAAGCTCCTATGATTGGTCACTTTGGGGTTTGCTCTCTGAAATATTGAGTATCTTTGTTACCAACTGAGCATTCCTTATATAAGTGTAGTCTACATAGACTGGTTAGTTTTGATTCAAAGTCAGACTTTACTGGTCTCTTTGTAACTCTCCTTTGGTCATTTTACTGACTATATCCCAAGGATGATGAGTTAAAATAGAAAATGGTTTAAGAACTTCTTTAAGTTGTCTAGTTAGAAAGGTATTCAGTCATAAAAACATGTACAATGGAAATTTGCAGAATATCTGCTTATGAAAGCTGTATTCCTCTGTCCATTAATATTCATCATTTCTTTGAAATAAGCTTAGTGTTTGTTTTTCAAGTATGGTATGACAAAATTCCTTCTATTGGGCCTCAGTCCTCCAACTGGTCTAAAAAAGACTAAAGGGTTACATGTTTGTACTGAAGAAACACAAGACAATTCTAAATATTTTCCTAGATTAGACACTTGCATGTTGATGATTTCTAAGATGCAAAAAATAAAACTGGCTGACAATGAGACTTTGATTATAAATAACTATTGTTTAAGTTGTCTAGCTTATTCTCAGTCTAACAATATTGAAAAAGCAAAAATGCATGTGTGGGAAGTTATAAGCTATTCTACACTTCTCAGGAGATAATCTTATAAATACATGCTTGGTGCACTTCTTTGAAAACTACCCAGAGTGGAAATAAATAGTATAACTTACGTGGCTCTTGAATGCAAATAAGCACGTTGGTTTAATTTTTAAAACAAATAAAAGAGATTGAAATTGGATAATGTATCACTGGAAAAGCTGTCTAACCTCTGAGAAGATGTGTATGTGTGTATTTCTTTGTGTGTGTTTGTGTGTGCATGCACAGCATATGAGTAAGGGTAGGGGTGTACAACAAAAGTGTATATGTGCCTATACACATGTAAGCATCAGAATTATGCTTTTGAGAACTTCAACATAAAGACTTTTCCTATACTTGGACAGCTATGCATTAAAGTGTGAGAAGTGTTTTTTAATATTTTTAAAGATCTGAGATTTGCTTATTTTGCAAGTAAGAGTTTGTTGTGATGCCTAAAGCTCTTTTAATCCCATGCAAAGTTGATCAATAAAGAAATAACTCTCTCTCTTATCACCCTAGTCTCTTAAACAAGTGAAAATTAAGGCAATTAGAAGTTGATTAATTTGCCAGTAGTCAATTTCCAACTAAAGTTTCTTCACCACTCAGAATAGTTGTATAAAAACACTGTATTTAGTCAAATAATTCAGACTGGGGTTTGGTTTGGGGCGGGAGGTGCAGGGAAATGAAGTAGGTTACACTTTAACAAGCTATTGAACTGAAGTGGCTAAATGTCTTCTCTTTAAATCTTAACACTTTCTAGGAATAAAATTCTCAGCTCACAGCTGCCCACCAAGGAGTTATTTCACACCTCTAGTTCTCAGCATCAGGAACTCCCTCCCCAAAGCCTCCGTGGTTCCTGAGGTCTGAGCTGGTTGCCTGACCTGACATTTAAGGTCAGCTCTATGGTACCTTGAAAGCCTTCCCGTGGAGGCTTTCAAGAAAAAGCATTCTGACAGAAACATGCAAGAGGGGACTTTTCACATCTTGCACCTAAGATCAATTTCACTGAATTCTTTATGTTCGTTCCCTTTGGACCCTGGAGATAAATTTATCCATTCTACAGCAGCAAGACATTTCACACCTGCTATATGCTTGGCATTTATAGAACATTTACTGGGTGGTTCTGGTTACTCTGCTGCGTAGCAAACAACCCTAAAACTGAATGTCTGAAAACAACAATGTATTATTATCTCTCACAGTCCTGAGAGCTGACTAAGCTCAGCTGGGCAGTTCTCACCAAAGGTCTCTCACAAGGTTGCAGTCAGATAGCAGCGGGGGCTGGAGCCACCGCGAGGCTCATCTAGGCTGGGATCCAAGAAGGATTCTTCCCTCACAGATCTGCCCCCCCAGGGTTCCTTGTCCTCCTTCCTTCTCTCCACATGGTCTCACCTCTTCTATGGGCCTCTCCACATGGCTTGGTCTTCTGACACCATAGTGATCTTAGGATAGTCACACTTCTTCCACGGTGTTTGACTTCCAAGAGAAAAGAATGAAAACTGCTGGGCCAGTTGAAAGTTCCCCTCAAAACTGGCACAGTGTCGATTTGGCTGTATTCTATCATTAAAAGGAGTCCCAGGGTCTGCTCAGATTCAAGGGTGCAGAGTGGTAGACTCTGTTTTTTTGTGGGGGAGTGACAAAACCACACTGCCGAAGAGTGTTGGGATGGGAGCTATTGCAATTATCTTTGGAAAATGCAATATGCCACATTTGGTGTCTCAGGCATGGAGAACAACAGTTCTACTCTATTCATATTCCAGATTGTGTTTTCAAATCCTTAAAGCCTTTGGGAATGGTGTTGCTTCTCTGTTTCTGCCATTTCCCCTCCCTGTTTCTCTTCCATCAAAATTTATTGAGTTTCCACAAAGGGACAGTCTCTCTGTTACAGTCATACACATCCTTGAATTCAGATAATGGTCTCAGTCACACTTTGTTGTACTAAAAAATTCTATTTTAATGTATCCCTACTCTTTTTTTTTAGAAAAAGGAGAAAACATTATGGTGAATATGGAAGAGAAGAAATAATACAGGAATAACCCAGCCATGTTAAGGAGCTAGTCCCTGCTCCTGGTAATGTTGGCTACATGAATGCTAAGAAGCAACCATTGGTCTATTTATTTATTAATGGCTCTGATACTGCTTAGGACTGGAAACACATTGGAGGACAAAACAGATATGGTACATGTTATAGGTTGAGTTACTTCCCCCCCAATTTATATGGTGAAGTCCTAATCCTCAGTCCATCAGAATGTGACCTTATTTGGAAATAGGGTCATTGCATATGTAATTAGTTAAGATGAGGTCATAAGGATGAGCCTTAACCCAAGATGACAGGTATCCCTATACTATAAAGAGGAGAAATGTGGACACAGACAGATATGCACAGAGGGAAGATGATGTGAAGAGACACGGAGAAGACGGCCGACTACAGGCCAAGGAGCAAGGCCTAGAACAGATTCTTCCTTCACAGTCCTCAAAAGGAACCAACCCTGCCGACACCTGGATTTCAGACTTCTAGCCTCCAGAACGGTGAGACAGTACATTTCTGTTGTTTAAGCCACTGATTTTGTGGTACCCCTAGTAAACTAACATAGTCCCTATTCATAGAGCTTATCAGCCAGACATTAATCAAATAATTCCAAATAAGAGGGATATAATTATAAAATTGAACTAAGGCATATGAAGCAAAGCAATACAATTCTGTGAGAGCAGAGACTAAAGGAATCTCTCCTAGGCTGGTGGGTCACAGAAAGTGTCCATAAGAAAATGATGCTTGAGGTGAGCAATGAAGAGTGATGATGAGTAAAGAGGATGAAAAGGAGGACAAGCACGTCCCAAGTCGGGGGGAGGCTGTGGGGTGGGGACAGCATGTGCAAAGGCCTTTGTCAGCTGACACGAAATGCAACTGAGAAACCGAAACAAAGGAAGTGTGCTTTTAGCACAGGGAATGGGAGGGGCAGTAGTGCAAAATGAGGCTGGTAAACTAGGCAGAACACCACACCTTTGCAGGCCTTGTTCAAGACATCTTTCAGTACCACGATCACTGAGAACCCCTTAAAGAGTTATAAGCTGCAGGTGAGATAATCATATTTGAGTTGTAAAAAGACTACTCTCACTCTTTTTGGGAGAACATGTTGGAAAGTGCTCAGACCAGGGGCAGGGGAGGAAGACCTGGACTCAAGGAGACTGAGTGCAACGGCGTGTAGGGAGCAGGCTCAGATAGGTGGGAGAGAAGGCCAGCTGAATCCAGAAAAGGGTCAAGGAAGTAGAAAAGGATACCTGTGAGACATATTTAGGAAGAGAAGAGGATGAGATTTGCTGATGGAAGAGATATGGGAACATATGTATATGTATAACTGATGCACTTTATTATAAAGCAGAAACTAACACACCACTGTAAAGCAATTATACTCCAATAAAGATGTAAAAAAAAATCAATATACATGATTATGATGAGAAAATCAGAAAATATAATAAAAAAGTAGAACAATAAAAAAAAAAAAAGATTTGCTGATGGGAGGATTAGAGGTGACCGTGGCTACTTCTTTTTGCCTTCACTCAGGGTAGCTAGAAGAAGATCCATTTTGAGGGGGATGTTTATGGATTTCAGACTGCTCATGTTTTATGGGCATTGCGGAGCTGCAAGCTGAGAAATCAAGAAGGCAATTGAATGTATAGGGAGCTCAAAAAGTGAAGTCTGAGACATAAATTTGAGGGTCATTAGCAAATAAATGGTGATTACAGCTTTGCATGTGGTTGAGATTGCTACAAAAAAGGGTACAAAGTAGGGAGAGACAAAGGCCTGGAATGGAGAGCTAATTAACTACATTTATTTGATTTTTTAAATTTTCCTATTATTTTTATAAGGAAATGATACTAGAGTTTGTATCCAATTTCTCTTGACAAATCACTTTTTTAAAACATTGAGGCCTGTGAAACAAACCACACATCTCCAAGTTACAGTACAACCTTGGGCAATTGTTAATCATATGTGTTTTCATTAAAAAAAAAAAAAGCAATTGCAGTTTGGTTTTTTCACTTCAGATTACAGAAGGGGAAAATTTTTTTCTTAAGTATTTTAGATAAGAAGAAAGCAAGAATTGATCATGCTTTTCATAGCTTAAAAAAAAAAAAGCAGGTTGTTTTGTATCTTTAAAAACAACCTACAGTCCATAGGGAGAAAGAGGCCTTATCTGATTACAACAATGATTGGATTTTTTTGTACATACTGACATTTGGTACAGGCACCATCTTTGAATCATTCCAATTCTAGCACCATCACATTATTTGTATGTGTTTATTGCCTCTGTTAAAATAGAAAGATACATGCATGTGCTGTTTCCTTTATAAAGGAAACCCACTGGGTTGTGTCATTGCGTTGGCCCTTAGAAATTGTTAAATTATGTCTTTGTTAGTGTGGAGAGAAAATATATAAGCATGCTTACTTCACCACCCTCTTATGGTTCTCTTATCAAGCTTTCAGATGTTCATAGCTGTTAACTCTAGCTATGAAATGGGCATAGCTGGAAACAAAATAGGGGAGTAGAATAATTTTTCAAAAGAGTAAGCAATGATATCCCATCATTGGGGTGGGTTGTTCATACATTTAAGTGAAATATGTGCTGCAATTCTGTATGTGTACTCCATTGCTTTTAATAATGATACCAGTGATAGAGTAGGGGAAAGTGCTGATTCTCCTTAAATTTGATAATAACTCTCTGTAACTTTATTAATATATCATTATAGCTCAAAATTTGCATACAGTTTGATCCAGCAATTTTATTTCTAGAACTTTAAGAAATTAATCATGAAACTCTGAAACGTTTAATCCACAAGAATATTAATCTCTATTTGGCTCTGAGAAGCAAAAACTTAGAACCATAGAACACAGGTTAAAAATGGTAAGGTCCATCTATATGATGAAATAACTTGCAGCTATTAAAATCAGGATGTCAAAATATAATGAAATGGAAATAGTCACTATATAAGAACATTTTGTAAATACATATATGGAATACCACTTCTGTGCATGCATGTGAAAATGACTATTAAAAAAGTTTGAAATTGTATGCACTGAATACTTAATAAGACAATTCTTAAGTCTGAGTGTTAAATATACAGGTGATACATTTTCATTTTTGTGGCTTTTTTGTATATTCCAATTTTTTCTCAATGAATGTGACTTTTCCATAGATATAGCAAAGAACTAATTTAAAAATATGATTACAGTAACCAAAGAGATACCTATTCCTTTGTCCCTCATCTACTTGCTAATATGTGGCATCCTAAAACTAGGGATTTATTTCTCTTCAATCCTGCAAAAATATTTCCTTGAGAAGAGAATTTACAAAGCAATAATAGTCATTTACATTTCAGTTTAAATAAGCTCATTGGCTCCTTCCAGAAACCTAAGTTTTATGGGTACAAATGAGGCCGCATCACAGGACAATAGGACCCCCAAGAGGAAGGTGAGTTCACTCCCGAAGGCTTACCCTACCTGTGGGAACCTGTGCCTTTTCACATTTTACCAATCTAAGGAGAAGTTGATGTAATTTAGTAATCTTAGAACTCTGCTCAAGGTCTTGGCATTTAACACTTTTAACAATGGATAAAAATGTTTGCAGTTTATTATTTGTTTTTAATCAGATTCAGATGGACGCTTTATCACCTACTACCCTAAAAGTGTAATAATAAATACGGATCTAAGATCCATTCCTATACTTCCTAGGCTCTGGCATGTTAATTCTGTTTGTCTTCATTATATGTTTAAAATAACTTGGACTATTCTGAATCTCTTCCTTCTTCTTAGAGTTTTTCACCATTTATTCATTTCCATTGGGAAAATTCATTTTTGAGTAGGATGTCATTCAAACAACCTAAATGTTAGGTTTAGACAGCAGATTAAACTAGAATTAGGCTACATCATTCAAAAACACCCTATTCCTTCTAATACTTTTATTACCACTAATGCTACTATGAAGGAGAAAGCATTTATTGATCTTCTATGATTCAGGTACTTTACCTAATTAGATTACATATTAAATAGTTCACATATATTTATATAAATTAATGTAATTATATAAGCAACCCTTTAAGGTCAGTGATTTATTCTTGTGTGATAGATGAGAAAACTGAAATTTAAAGATTCCAAACAACTTGTCCAATATCACACAGCTAGGAAGTACCAAATTGGATTCAAACCGTGGTCTCATTCAACTCTAAGTTTCCACTTTCATCCAGTGTGCTATGCTAACTATCTAGATTTTTAGAAGAAAAAAAATAGCGACCCTCCACACCACTACTAACATTGGAATCACTACCACTATCACCACCAACTAGAATGTGATGTTGAGGGCCATTTTCAATAATAGGACGCATCACTGTAGCCAAGCTAACTGTTTGCCACTCTCAATACATTTTAATGACAACAGCTTAAAGTCAGTCACAGACTGTGAGGTTCCTAGACGATCTGTGCTCTCTAAAGCACTCACGTAGCCCAAAAGCCACTTGGAATTCTCTGACAGCCATCTCCATGTTTCTTGACATAGCTGTCACGTCACACTTGAGTTTATTTCCACTATCTATCCTCAGAATCTTTGCAATCAAGTTATTTTAGACAATTGATGACAAACTACCACTCAAGTCACCATTTTGGATGAGTTGAGGCACTTATTTATTTTATCTCTTGGTAGACTTTTTCAGCAGCCTGTAAGTTGATACATATAAATGACAACCTGGGTTGAGTATATTTTCACTGCACTTGACAAGCTCACTGGACCGAAAGACCTCTAGTCCAGGTGGGAATAAGCATGCTGAAAGGTCTAAATTACTTAAACATATTTCCTCTCAATCAGAAATTTGAGTTCTCACCAGGCTTGTTGAATGCAATTGGCCATTTTAGTTAAGGCCCATTGGAAGGAAAGGGAAAATAACATGTTAAAGAATAGATGAATAATCTCATTGATATCATGCCTGTTCCCTCAGACAGGCATTCTCTATTACAGATTTGGTGGGACTGAGAAAGAAGCAATAAGGAGACTAGGGTATAGCCAAAGAAAAAATATAGTTTTATGCACAGTATGTTATATATAGCATGTATATATTTACATATACATATTATATTTTTGTACATGTGTGTGTGTATATATATGTATGTATATATGAAATTGGGAAATGACTTAGTTGCTCTCTCAAAATACCAATAATACCATGCACTGCTTAAGGAATATTTAAAAGCATAAAGTATATGACCAGGACTTTATTAATAACCACAGCCAACATTTATTAAGCACTTACTATGTACCAGACACATTGTGCTACACAGATGCACACAATTATATGTGTATAACTCTCACAATAGCCCAGTGAGTTCCCATTTCACAGGTAGGATAACTGACACTCAGAGAGGGCTAAATAATGAACTCATTCAAATGTACATTGTTAGTAAGTGGCAAAGCCGAGATTGTACATACAGGTCTTTTGGCTCTGCAGTGATGATGCTAATCTATATACTATACATTCTCCCTAAAGATCCCTGACAGATACCAGAATTTCTCAAGTTGTGGCCTGATGCTATCTCTATCAGATTTACCTGGTATGTGCTAAAACACAATTTCTTTGCTCTTTTATTCACTTTCCAAATTAGAATCTCTGGAAAGCAGGTCCCAAAGATCTACATTTTTTATTTGCTCCAAGCGTGACTTTTCAAAAATGCCGGTATTTGAGATCAAGTGTGGCTAACAGGAGGCTCATGGCTGTGAGAATAATACAGTAGAAAGACCGTGGTATCAGAAGTCAGGTGACCTGGGTCTTAATTCCACCCTGCAAGTAATAAGTTCTATGACTCTGGACAAGTTACTTCACCTTTCTGGGCCTGTATTATCCCATCTGTAAAGCGGTGATATTAGATCAGATGCCTACTATAACATTTTGCAAATACTTTAAACAGACCCCCACAATATGGGAAATATTAGTTCTGTTAGGCTCTGCATTGATCAGACTACTCATAAGTCCTGTTTGCAGGGCCGGCCACTGTATTTCAGAGAGACTTTCACTCTCTGGAGTAGAGTCAAGACTGGCCAGCACCACAGCCAGGCAAGAGCATGTGGGTCCTTCCCTCGCCTTCAACACTCTTCTAGGTTTAATTAAAGATGGGTGAGTGAGGGCTGCCATTCCAAACATGCCAGGGTTGAGGCACAGAAGTAGATTTCTTCTGACCAGCAGCATATTTTCATGGAAAACAAATGATATTTTCTATTTGAGAAAGCAGGGACTTTTAGAACTGACAGCAACAGCTCCCTAATCTATTTGAGCTAAGAGGTAATCATTTCCAACCTCCGAAACCATTCCTGCAAATCCAACAGCATGCATGTCATTTGTGGCTCACACAAATGTACTGGCCTTTAAAAGAGAAGTAAATATGTCCTCAGTGGCTGCTTTGTATTGGCAATTAACTGATCTGCTGCCAGAATCTGGCTTCTGCCTATGCAAATGCACGTTCAGCAGCACAGTAGAATGCAGGGACACATTTCATTTTGCATGCATATTTTGGGAGCCTGGAAGAAAACGTGGTCTTTATTTTAATCTGCAGTGGCTTGTCCAGTGTTTTCCATACAAACATGTTTACTAGATCGGTGTTTGATATTTAGGTCCCAAAATAAACAGTTAATGAATATTGATGTATGTTGAATGCAATCAGAGAAAGAGCCAATAGACTGTCAGAGTGCATACTCCTACACCCCACCTGTAACAATTAGGATAACAGGACTACACTGCCCCTAGCAAGGCACAGAATCGTTCATTCAACAAACAGCTATCATTGCACATTACGTATGCACCACTGAAATAAACAATGGAGGCTTTTTTTTTTAATTTCAAGGAGGAAAAATTACCCGAAAGTAGAGAATAATGGTTTAAGAGGGTTTATTCAATAAATATTTATTGAGTACATACTTCATGTGTATGAGATACTAATAGAGGCACTGAAGCTTCAAGCAATGAATTTTTTTTAAAAAGTGTTAAAAATTATTTCTCTTGCAGAGTTCATGTTTAGTCTGAGGAAGACAAAGATTAAATGAATATGAAGTATGATAGACAGTGATGAGTACTATGAAAGAAAGAAAGAGAGAGAAAAAGAAAGAAAGGAAGGGAGAAGGGAACAGAGGTACTGGTGAAAGGTGAATGACTTAAATAAGGTCAGGAAAGTCCAACCGAGAAGATACAATCTGAATGTAGATTTGATGAAGATAAAGAAGTGAGCCATGGGGGTATCAGTGCAAAGAGCGTGGTAGGCAGAGAAAATTTTAAGTGCAGTATTTCTGAAGCAGGTGAATGCCCAGTAAGTTAGAAGAATGGATGGCTAACATAGAGGAAACAAATGTTAAGAAAGGAGTCAGAGAGATAAGAGGATGCCCGATCATCTAAGCCTTTGTAAACCATAAAAAGTTTGACTTTGACTCTGACTGAGATAGGAAGCCATTGGGATTTGAGCAGAGGATGACATCACTGAACTTGTATTTTAAAAGAAAGACATTAGCCATTGAGCTGAAAGTAGACTATAGCAGGCAAGAGCAGAAGAAGGAAGTCTGGTGGGTTGGGTTTTGCTATTAACAAGTTTATGAATGATGGAGGCATGGATCAGAGTAGTAGTGGTGAAGTTTGTGGTAACCGGCTGGATTTTGAAAGTCTGTGGAGCTAATATGATTCCTTGGACCATCTAATTTTCATTTTGAAATATCATATACATGTAGAAAAGTATGAAAAACATCAATGTAAAATTTACCAAATAATGTAAAGCAAACACCAAGTATCCCCCAGCCAGGTTAAGAAATAGAACGTTGCCAGCACTCCAGATACTCCACAGAGTTAGCACATTGGAAGAAAGACTGGATGTGCTAAGTAGAAGCATGGAAGATAAAAAAAAAAGAGCCAAATCAAACTTATAAAGATGAGAATTACAAGAGCTTAAATAAAAAATTCACTAGATAGGATGAACAGCAGAATAGACATTGCAGAATAAAAGATTAATGAACTTTCCAGATGATGTCTTTCATGAAAAGGGATAGAACTACGTTCTTGAGAAATATGATGGACATCTTCCAATAGAAATAAAAACTGCTCCTGCAGGCTCTGTCATTCTCAGAGAAAGTTTCTCTTCACAGTAGAAAACTCAGATTCACAGTGTTACTTGCTAACAAACTGGATTGAGACTATTCTTGTTCAGTCCTAATATCCAATAACAGCGGTCACAAATGCTAGAGAGCAGAAGAAAATATTGGCCAAATATTTATTAGAAATTTCCAATAACCTAGATGGTCCTGTATGTAAGTTACATGATTTTGGCTACAGAGGAGTCTCTTTTTAAGAGACTGCTGGCATTGGAGCCTCTGCTGACTTGGTTAATTTCAAAGGAAAAGATAGAGTAGCAGGGATTGGTTTAATTACAAATACTATGGAGGGGGGACCTTCAAGATGGCACAGGAGTAAGACGTGGAGATCACTATCTTCCCCACAAATATATCAAAATTACATCTACATGGGGAACAACTCCTACAGAACACCTACTGAATGCTGGCAGAAGACCTCAGATTTCCCAAAAAAGCAACAAACTCCCCACATACCTGGGTAGGGCAAAAGAAAAAAGGAAACACAGAGACAAAAGAATAGGGATGGGACCTGCACCTCTGGGAGGGAGCTGTGAAGGAGGAAAAGTTTCCACACACTAGGAAGCCCCTTCACTGGCAGAGATGGGGCTGGGTGGGGAGGGGAAGCTTCGGAGGCACAGAGGAGAGCACAGCAACAGGGGTGCGGAGGGCAAAGCGGAGAGATTCCCACAAAGAGGATCAGTGCCAACCAGCACTCACCAGGCCAAGGGGCTTGCCTGCTCACCCGCCAGGGCGGGCGGGGGCTGGGAGCTGAGGCTCAGGTTTCAGAGGTCGGATTCCAGGGAAAGGTCTGGGGTTGGCTGCATGAACACAGTCTGAAGGGGGCTAGTGTGCCACGGCTAGCCAGGAGGGAGTCCAGGAAAAAGTCTGGAACTGCCTAAGAGACAAGAGAACATTGTTCCGGAGTGCTAGAGGAGAGGGGATTCAGAGCACCCCCTAAATGAGCTCCAGAAACGGGCGTGAACCGCGGCTATCAGCACAGACACCAGAGACGGGCATGAACAGCTAAGGCTGCTGCTGCAGCCACCAAGAAGCCTGTGTACAAGCACAGGTCACTATCAACACCTCCCCACCGGGGAGCCTGTGCAGCCCACCACTGCCAGGGTCCCGTGATCCATGGACAACTTCCCTGGGAGAACACAAGGCACGCCTCAGGCTGTTGCAATATCACGTCGGCCTCTGTCACTGCAGGCTCGCCCCACATTCTGTATCCCTCCTTCCCCAAGCCTGAGTGAGCCAGAGCCCCCTAAGGAGCTGCTCCTTTAACCCCCTCCTGTCTGGGCAAAGAAGAGACCCCAGAGGGTGACCTACATGCAGAGGTGGGGCCAAATCGAAAGCTGAACCCCAGGAGCTGTGTGAACAGAGAAGAGAAAGGGAAATCTCTCCCAGCAGCCTCAGGAGCAGCGGATTAAATCTCCACAACCAACCTGATGTACCCTGCATCTCTAGAATAACTGAATAGACAAGGAATCGTCCCAAAATTGAGGTGGTGGACTTTGGGAGCAACTGTAGACTTGGGGGTTGCTTTCTGCATCTAATTTGTTTCTGCTTTTATGTTTATCTTAGTTTAGTATTTAGAGCTTATTATCACTGGTACATTTATTGATTTCGTTGCTCTCTTTCTTTTTTTAAATATATCTATATTTTTTCTTCTTTCATTTTTCACCTTTTGTGTGTGTGTGTGTATGCTACTTTGTGTGATTTTGTCTGTATACCTTTGCTTTTACCAATTACCTAGGATTCTATCTTTTCTTTTTTTTTTTTTTTGGTATAGTTTTTAGTGCTTGTATCACTGGTGAATTTGTTTTTTGGATTGGTTCCTCTCTTCTTTCTTTCCTTTTTTTCTATTACTTTTTAATTTTTTTATTTTTAATATTCTTAATTTTAATAACTTTTATTTTATTTTATTTCATTTTAGTTTTCTTCTTTTTTCTTTCTTTCTTTTTTTTTCCCTTTCATTCTCAGCTGTGTGGCTGACAAGGTCTTGGTGCACCAGCCAGGTGTCAGGCCTGAGCCTCTGAGGTGGGAGAGCTGAGTTCAGAATATTGCTCCACCAGAGACTTCCTGGCCCCATGTAGTATCAAACGGCAAAAGCTCTCCCAAGATCTCCATCTCAGTGAAAAGACCCAGCTCCACTCAATGAGCAGCAAGCTACAGTGCTGGACACCGTAGGTCAAACAACTAGCAAGACAGGAACACAACCGCACCCACTAGCAGAGAGGCTGCCTAAAATCATAAGGCCACAGACACCCCAAAACACACCATGGGATGTGGTCCTGCCCACCAGAAACGCAAGATCCACCCTCATCGACCAGAACACAGGCACTAGTCCCCTCCACCAGGAAGCCAACACAACCCACTGAACCAAACTTAGCCACTGGGGGCAGACACCAAAAACAACTGGAAAAGCTGAGGTTGAGGAAGATGGCAGAAGAGTAAGACGCGGAGATCACCATCCTCCCCACAGATACATCAGAAATACATCTACACGTGGAACAACTCCTACAGAACACCTACTCAACGCTGGCAGAAGACCTCAGACCTCCCAAAAGGCAAGAAACTCGCAACGTACCTGGGTAGGGCAAAAGAAAAAAGAATAAATAGAGACAAAAGGATAGGGACGGGACCTGCACCAGTGGGAGTGAGCTGTGAAGGAGGAAAGGTGTCCACATACTAGGAAGCCCCTTCATGGGCAGAGACGGCGGGTGGCGGAAGGGGGAAGCTTCGGAGCCACAGAGGAGAGCGCAGCAACAGGGGTGCAGAGGTCAAAGCACAGAGATTCCCGCACAGAGGATCGGTGCCGACCAGCACTCACCAGCCCGAGAGGCTTGTCTGCTCACCCTCCGGGGTGGGTGGGGGCTGGGAGCTGAGGCTCAGGCTTCAGAGGTCAGATCACAGGGAGAGGACTGGGGTTGGTGGCGTGAACACAGCGTGACGGGTTTAGTGCGCCACGGCTAGCCGGGAGGGAGTCTGGGAAAAGGTCTGGACCTGCCGAAGAGGCAAGAAACTTTTTGTTCCCTCTTTGTTTCCTGGTGCACAAGGAGAGGGGATTAAGAGCGCTGCTTAAAGGAGTTCCAGAGATGGGTGCAATCTGCGGCTATCAGCGCAGACCCCAGAGACGGGCATGAGATGCTAAGGCTGCTCCTGCAGCCACCAAGAAGCATGTGTGCAAACACAGGTCACTATCCACACCTCCCCTCCCAGGAGCCTGTGCAGCCCACCACTGCCAGGGTCCCATGATCCAGGGACAACTTCCTCGGGAAAACGCACAGCACCCCTCAAGCTGCTGCAACGTCATGCGGGCCTCTGCCGCCGCATTCTCGCCCCACATCTGTACTCCTCCCTCCCCACAGCCTGAGTGAGCCAGAGCCCCTGAATCAGCTGCTCATTTAACCCCATCCTGTCTGAGCGAAGAACAGACGCCCTCAGGCGACCTACACGCAGAGGTGGGGCCAAATCCAAAGCTGAACCCCGGGAGCCGTGCGAACAAAGAAGAGAAAGGGAAATCCCTCCCAGCAGCCTCAGGAGCAGCAGATTAAATCTCCACAATCAACTTGATGTACCGAGCATCTGTGGAATACATGAATACACAACGAATCCTCCCAAATAGAGGAGATGGACTTTGGGAGAAAGACATATTACTTTTTCCCCTTTTCCTCTTTTCGTGAGTGTGTATGTGTATGCTTCTGTGAGAGATGTTGTCTGTATAGCTTTGCATTCACCATTTGTCCTAGGGTTCTGTCCGTCCGTGTTTTTTTTTTTTTTACTCAAAAAAATTTTTTTTTCTTAATCATTATTTTTTATTTTAGTAACTTTATTTTATTTTATCCTCTTTCTTTCTTTCCTTCTATTTTTTTCTCCCTTTTATTCTGAGCTGTGTGGATGAAAGGCTCCTGGTGCTCCAGCCAGGAGCCAGTGCTGTGCTTCTGAGGTGTGAGAGCCAATATCACAACACTGTTCGACAAGAGACCTCCAAGCTCAATGTAATATCAAACGGTGAAAATCTCCCGGAGATCACCACGCAACAACAAGACCCTGCTTCACTCAACGACCAGCAAGCTACAGTGCTGGACACCCTATGCCAAACAACTAGCAAGACAGGAACACAACCCAACCCATTAGGAGAGAGGCTGCCTAAAATCATAATAAGGCCACAGACACCCCAAGACACACCACCAGACGTGGACCTGCCCACAAGAAAGACAAGATCCACCTTCATCCACCAGAACACAGGCACTAGTCCCATTCACCAGGAAGACTACACAACACAGTGAACCAACCTTAGCCACTGGGTACAGACACCAAAAACAACGGGAACTACGAACCTGCGGCATGCACAAAGGAGACCCCAAACACAGTAAGATAAGCAAAATGAGAAGACAGAAAAACACACAACAGATGAAGGATCAAGGTAAAAACCCACCAGACCTAACAAATGAAGAGGAAATAGGCAGTCTACCTGAAAAAGAATTCAGAATAATGAGAGAAAACAAAATCCAAAATCTTGGAAACAGAATACAGAAAACACAAGAAACATTTAACAAGGACGTAGAAGAACTAAAGAGGAAACAAGCAACAATGAACAACACAATAAATGAAAACAAAAATACTCTAGAAGGGATCAATAACAGAATAACTAAGGCAGAAGAACGGATAAGTGACCGGGAAGATAAAATAGTGGAAATAACTACTTCAGAGCAGAATAAAGAAAAACGAATGAAAAGAACGGAGGACAGTCTCAGAGACCTCTGGGACAACATTAAATGCACCGATATTTGAATTATAGTGATCTCAGAAGAAGAGGAGAAAAAGAAAGGGACTGAGAAAATATTTGAAGACATTATAGTTGAAAACTTCCCTAATATGGGAAAGGAAATAGTCAATCAAGTCCAGGAAGCACAGAGAGTCCTATACAGGATAAATCCAAGGAGAAATACGCCAAGACACATATTAATCGAACTATCAAAAATTAAATTCAAAGAAAACATATTAAAAGCAGCAAGGGAAAAACAACAAATAACACCCAAGGGAATTCCCATAAGGTTAACAGCTAATCTGACAGCAGAAACTCTGCAAGCCAGAAGGGACTGGCAGAGCATATTTAAAGTGACGAAGGAGAAAAACCTACAACCAAGATTACTCTATCCAGCAAGGATCTCATTCAGATTTGATGGAGAAGTTAAAACCTTTACAGACAAGCAAAAGCTGAGAGAGTTCAGAACCACCAAACCCGCTTTACAACAAATGCTAAAGGAACTTCTCTAGGCAGGAAACACAAGAGAAGGAAAAGACATACAATAACAAACCCCAAACAATTAACAAAATGGGAATAGGAACATACATATCGATAATTTTCTTAAATGTAAATGGTTTAAATGCTCCCACCAAAAGACACAGACTGGCTGAATGGATACAAAAACAAGACCCATATATATGCTGTCTACAAGAGACTGACTTCAGACCTAGGGACACATACAGAGTGAAAGTGAGGGGATGGAAAAAGGTATTTCATGCAAATGGGAATCAAAAGTAAGCTGGTGTAGCAATCCTCATATCACACAAAATAGACTTTAAAAAAAGACTATTACAAGAGATAAAGAAAGATATTACATAATGATCATAGGATCAATCCAAAAAGAAGATATTACAATTGTAAATATTTATGCACCCAACATAGGAGCACCTCAATACATGACGCAAATACTAACAGCCATAAAAGGGGAAATCGACAGTAACACAAACATAGTACGGGACTTTAACACCACACTTTCACCAATGGACAGATCATCCGAAATGAAACTAAATAAGGAAACACAAGCTTTAAATGATACATTAAACAAGATGGACTTCATTGATATTTATAGGACATTCCATCCAAAAAGAACAGAATACACATTTTCCTCAAGTGCTCATGAAACATTCTCCAGGATAGATCATATCTTGGGTCACAAATCAAGCATTGGTAAATTTAAGAAAACTGAAATCGTATCAAGTATCTTTTCCGACCACAACGCTATGAGAATAGATATCAATTACAGGAAAAGATCTGTAAAAAATACAAACACATGGAGGCTAAACAATACACTACTTAATAATGAAGTGATCACTGAAGAAATCAAAGAGGAAATCAAAAAATACCTAGAAACAAATGACAATGGAGACACCACGACCCAAAAACCTATGGGATGCAGCAAAAGCAGTTCTAAGAGGGAAGTTTATAGCAATAAATCCTACCTGAAGAAACAGGAAACATCTCACATAAACAATGTAACTTTGCACCTAAAGCAATTAGAGAAAGAAGAATTAAAAAAAACCCAAAGTTAACAGAAGGAAAGAAATCATAAAGATCAGATCACAAACAAATGAAAAAGAAAGGAAGGAAATGATAGCAAAGATCAATAAAACTAAAAGCTGGTTCTTTGAGAAGATAAACAAAATTGATAAACCATTAGCCAGACTCATGAAGAAAAAAAGGGAGGAGACTCAAATCAATAGAATTAGAAATGAAAAAGGAGAAGTAATAACTGACACTGCAGAAATACAAAGGATCATGAGAGATTACTATAAGCAACTCTATGCCAATAAAATGGACAACCTGGAAGAAAGGGACAAATTCTTAGAAATGCACAATCTTCCGAGACTGAACCAGGAAGAAACAGAAAATATGAAAAGACCAATCACAAGCACTGAAATTGAAACTGTGATTAAAAGTCTTCCAACAAACAAAAGCCCAGGGCCGGATGGCTTCACAGGCGAATTCTATCAAACATTTAGAGAAGAGTTAACACCTATCCTTCTTAAACTCTTCCAAAATATAGCAGAGGGAGGAACACTCCCAAACTCATTCTACAAGGCCACCATCACCTTGATACCAAAACCAAACAAAGATGTCACAAAGAAAGCAAACTACAGACCAGTATCACTGATGAACATAGATGCAAAAATTCTCAAGAAAATACTAGCAAACAGAATCCAACAACACATTAAAAGGATCATTCACCATGATCAAGTGGGGTTTATTCCAGGAATGCAAGGATTCTTCAATATATGCAAACCAATCAACATGATACACCATATTAACAAATTGAAGGAGAAAAACCTATGATCATCTCAATAGATGCAGAGAAAGCTTTCGACAAAATTCAACACCCATTTATATAAAAAACCTGCAGAAGTAGGCATAGAGGGAACTTACCTCAACATAATCAAGGCCATATATGACAAACCCACAGCCATTATCATCCTCAATGGTGAAAAAGTGTAACCATTTTCACTAAGATAAGGAACAAGGCAAGGTTGCCAATTCTCACCACTAGTATTCAACATAGTTTTGGAAGTTTTAGCCACAGCAATCAGAGAAGAAAAAGAAATAAAAGCAATCCAAATCGGAAAAGAAGAAGTAAAGCTGTCACTATTTGCAGATGACATGATACTATACATAGAGAATCCTAAAGATGCTATCAGAAAACTACTAGAGCTAATCAATGAATGTGGTAAAGTAGCAGGATACAAAATTAATGCACAGAAATCTCTTGCATTCCTATACACTAATGATGAAAAATCTGAAAGTGAAATTAAGAAACATTCCCAGTTACCATTGCAACAAAAAGAATAAAATGTAGGAATAAACCTACTTAAGGAGACAAAAGACCTGTATGCAGAAAATTATAAGACACTGATTAAAGAAATTAAAGATGATTCAAATAGATGGAAAGATATACCATGTTCCTGGATTGGAAGAATCAACATTGTGAAAATGACTCTACTACTCAAAGCAATCTACAGATTCAATGCAATCCCTATCAAACAACCACTGGCATTTTTCACAGAACTAGAACAAAAAATTTCACAATTTGTATGGAAACACAAAAGACCCTTAATAGCAAAAGCAATCTTGAGAAAGAAAAATGGAGCTATAGGAATCAGGCTCCCTGACTTCAGACTATACTACAAAGCTACGGTAATCAAGACAGTATTGTACTGGCACAGAAACAGAAATATTGATCAGTGGATCAGGGTAGAAAGCCCAGAGATAAACTCACGCACATATGGTCACCTTATCTTTGATAAAGGAGGCAAGAATATACAGTGGAGAAAAGACAGCCTCTTCAATAAGTGGTGCTGGGAAAACTGGACAGGTACATATAAAACTATGTATTAGAACACTCCCTAACACCACAAACAAAAATAAACTCAAAATGGATTAAAGACCTGAACGTAAGGCGAAACACTATCAAACTCTTAGAGGAAAACATAGGGAGAACTCTCTATGACATAAATCACAGCAAGATTCTTTTTGACCCACCTCCAAGAGAAATGGAAATAAAAACAAAAATAAACAAATGGGACATCATGAAACTTCAAAGCTTCTGCACAGCAAAGGAAACCATAAACAAGACCAAAAGACAACCCTCAGAATGGGAGAAAATATTTGCAAATGAAGCAACTGACAAAGGATTAATCTCCAAATTTATAAGCAGCTTATGCAGCTCAATAACAAAAAAACAAACAACCCAATCCAAAAATGGGCAGATGACCTAAATAGACATTTCTCCAAAGAAGATATACAGATTGCCAACAAACACATAAAAGAATGCTCAACATCACTAATCATTAGAGAAATGCAAATCAAAACTACAATAAGGTATCATCTCACACCGGTCAGAATGGCCATCATCAAAAAATATACAAACAATAAATGCTGGAGAGGGTGTGGAGAAAAGGGAACACTCTTGCACTGTTGGTGGGAATGTAAATTGATACAGCCACTATGGAGAACAGTATGGAGATTCCTTTAAAAACTAAAAATAGAACTACCATACGACCCAGCAATCCCACTACTGGGCATATACCCTGAGAAAACCATAATTCAAAAAGAGTCTTGTACCAAAATCTTCATTGCAGCTCTAATTACAATAGCCAGTACATGGAAGCAACCTAAGTGTCCACTGACATATGAATGGGTAAAGAAGATGTGGCATGTATGTACAATGGAATATTACTCAGCCATAAAAAGAAATGAAATTGAGTTATTTGTTTTGAGGTGAATGGACCTAGAGACTGTCATACAGAGTGAAGTTAAGTCAGAAAGGAAAAAAAAAAAACCGTATGCTAACACATATATATTGAATCTTAAAAAAAAAAAAAAAGGTTCTGAAGAACCTAGGGGCAGGACAGGAATAAAGACACAGACGTAGAGAATGGACTTGAGGACATGGAGAGGGGGAATGGTAAGCTGGGATGAAGTGAGAGAGTGGCATGGACATATATACACTACCAAATGTAAAATAGTCAGCTAATGGGAAGCAGCTGCACAGCACAGGGAGCTCAGCTCATTGCTTTGTGTCCACCTAGAGGGATGGGATATGGAGGGTGGGAGGGAGAGGCAAGAGGGAGGAGATATGGGGATATATGTATATGTATATCTGATTCACTTTGTTATAAAGCAGAAACTAACACAGCATTGTAAAGTAATTATTCTCCAATAAAGATGTTTAAAAAGAAAATGCTATGGAACAAAAGATCCTGTTCTAGTCTATTCTGTTCTAGTGGCAGAACACAGTACCATAACAGCTTGAGGTGAAGACCATAAAAAAGATGTTTCTGAACATAAAGAAACAGTTTTTTATCAGCGCCTGGATTTGTAGTCTGCAATAACTATAACATTTATAATGTGTGAGAGATAATAGAGGGTAAGGATCTAAGACATTTAATGTTTCCAAAGTATGCAGAGGCACCACTAATAATCATAGCTGTTTCTTGAAATCTTCTTAATACTGTATTAAAGACTATGATATTTTAGGTACGAATTTCCCTGCTACTGAGAACTCAATGAGCTGCAAGTTGCTGCCCCCTTACCCTAGAGTTAGTCAAGGGGATGTTGCAGATGTAACACCTTTAAAGAGACTGTGGAACGTGTGAAGCAAAAAACAAAAATGGAGCGTTGAAAATGTTTCTTTTGGTTCTGGTGGAAGCTTTGCTACAGCAATTAACAAGGCATCTCTTGAACGTTTCTGTCAAGTATAGTCATGTTGTAATTACTGGCCTTGGGATTAATGTCTTTAAGGACTTTGTTGCTGATCCCAACAAAAGGCCCAGGTAGGGCTGATTACCTTTACATAGGATACCAGCAGGGAATTTTGTTGCATTTCAAAAATACTTTGAAGAATAAGGTCATGATTTTCTCCAGACAGTGTTCAAGAATGGGATGACAGGACTTCCCTGGTGGCGCAGTGGTTGAGAGTCCGCCTGTCGATGCAGGGGACACGGGTTCGTGCGCCGGTCCGGGAAGATCCCACATGCCGCGGAGCGGCTGGGCCCGTGAGCCATGGCCGCTGAGCCTGCACGTCTGGAACCTGTGCTCCGCAATGGGAGAGGCCACAACAGTGAGAGGGCTGCGTACCGCAAAAAAAAAAAAAGAATGGGATGATGACAAAAAGCTATTTATTTGATGTAGTAAGAAAAAATGCAAAACTGGATATGGAACGTCTCCAGCTGGATACGGCAGAATCTTAATAGGTTTTGTTTTATGACTGGATATGTGTGTGTGAGTATATACACACGCATGCATGCATAGATCTCTGTGTGAATATGTAATGCACCATGTTTTTCATACAGGCATATGGTGGTTCTTTGTGTTTTATGGTACATTTCAATGAAATTATTTGCTGGTTTATGAATATACTGCCCTTTCATTTTTTTTTCTTTTTTTCCCCAATGTTTAGGTGATTTCAAAGTAGGAAATACATTTAATCATGTAAAAGATTAATGCTAAAATAAGCTTTTTGGGCCTTTTGCCAGTAGATAGTAATTCAGTCTGGTATTGATCTTGTCACGAGTAACAGAACTGAGAAATTTTATATATAACTGAAGATCATAAAATAGATTTGTATAAAATTATCATGATTGCTTCATGTTTATATTTAACTTATAGTTTTGTATAAACAAGATTGTGTAGGGCTTCCCTGGTGGCGCAGTGGTTGAGAGTCTGCCTGCCGATGCAGGGGACACGGGTTCATGCCCCAGTCCAGGAAGATCCCACATGCCGCGGAGCGGCTGGGCCTGTAGCCATGGCCACTGAGCCTGCGCGTCCGGAGCCTGTGCTCCGCAACGGGAGAGGCCACAACAGTGAGAGGCCTGCGTACCGCAAAAAAAAAAAAAAAAAAAAAGGATTTTGTAAGATATATTTAAAGTTTTAATGATTTAACAATCTTTCCAAATTTTCATGATTTATAGGAATGCAGACTTTTAAGAAAATGAAATTACACTCCCTTTTCTCCATTAATCAGCAAATAAAATATGGCCTTAACAAAGTTGTTTGTGTCATTATACAGTTTGAAAATTATGTCAGGATATACCCTATAGAATTACTAACCTCAATGCCCCTTGTAGAGTATATATTAATCATTCTACATTAAAGAAAATAATGGTTGTTAATGGAATGCCAAGGCACTATACAGTGATTATATATGTTAGTTATGGTATCATACCAGTGAAATGTCAAATTTGAAAGGCCTGTACTACAATTTTACATGAAAGAAATTACTCATGGCTCTAATATGCACCTTGCGAGTTTAAGGAGATAATGTTTTTTAGAGAGAAACTCTGCTTCCACTATAGATTAGGTACATAAGTATAAACTTTGACAAAAGTGGAAGGAGTGCATTCTAAAGTAATTGCACTTCTGAATTTATTTTTCATATCCTATATTTGATATGACTAAATGAATTACTGGAACGATTAGTAAGTGTACTCAATTTAAATGTTTTGATCCTGTTATACTTTTCATTAAGTTTAAAAAAAGTTAAATTAGATACAAAATTGTAAAACAAAAAAAAAAGATTAGTGAGCTTGAAGGTGTAGCAATAGAAATTATTCAAAATAAAATAGAGAAAAAGTACTGGGAAAAAAATGAAAGCATCAGTGAGCAGTGAGACAACTTGATGTGGCTTCATCTATAAACATTTAGAATTACTCTCCCCAGAGGAGAAGAAAGGGGAAAATATACATATATTTTAAAAAATTGGCTGAAAATCTTGTAAAGTTCATGACAACTATACACCCACAGATTCGAAAAGCTCAACAAACCCCAAGCATGAGAAACATGAAAGAACTTGTCTTTGTTCCCCTGTATATACCATGTCTATTTGCATTGGCTGATTTGAAGATTTTCTTTCTTCACTAGTTTCAAGCAATTTGATTAAAATGTACCTTGGTTTAGGTTCTTTTATATTTCTTGTTTGTTATAAGTATTTCAATAATTAGTTTTCATTGTGATTGTTATAGGTAAAATTTTTTCCCCCCAGAATAGACACTTTGAAGTCCTAACCCTCAGTAATTCAGAATGTGACCTTATTTGGAAATAAGACCTTTACAGAGGTAATAATTAAAATGAGGTGGGCCCTAATCCAATATGACTGATATCTTTGTAAAGAGGAGAAATCTGGACACAGAGACAAGTATGCACAGAGGGAAGACAATGTGAAGACATACAGGGAGAACACCATGTGATACAGGGGACTGGAGTGACACATCTATAAGCCAAGGATTGTCAAAGACGGCCAGAAAACCATCCAAAGGTAGGAAGGGCAAGGAAGGATGCTCCTACATGTTTCAGGGGGCGCATGGCCTTGCTGACACCTCTCCATTCTTAATAGCCTCCAGGCATTTAGAGTATGAGAGATCCTGTAAGTGCTCTGAAACAAGTGAGACCAAAGATGGTTCTTCAGGCAGCCCCCAGGAAAGTTGGACCATTGGATGTTCTCTCCAATTCTTTTTGTTGTTGTTCTTTGCAGTACGCGGGCCTCTCACTGTTGTGGCCTCTCCTGTTGCAGAGCACAGGCTCCGGACGCGCAGGCTCAGCGGCCATGGCTCACGGGCCTAGCCGCTCCGTGGCATGTGGGATCCTCCCGGACCGGGGCACAAACCCGTGTACCCTGCATCGGCAGGCTGACTCTCAACCACTGCACCACAGGGAAGCCCTCTCTCCAATTCTTTACCTCTCCAGGGAGAAGCTGGGAACTGAGGCCTTTCACCTATTTTCTCTGTGCTAAACCAGGAGAAGGGCTGCAGTGATGAGCTACATACTAGATCAAACCACTGTCTTTGTTCTTACTAGTCCTCAGGTGGCTAGAATATGCTGGGTTCTGTTAGCACACTGAGACAAACAAGACGAAAGCCAGTCCTTGAGCAGCTCTTCTAAAAGTTGGTGCATTTGCCATGTGGTCCAACTCTTTCCCTCCCAGGGAGAAGCTGAGAGCTGGAGTTTTTCATGCCTTCACTTTGTGTTAAGCCAGGAAGAGGGGTTATGCAGAGTGTCAGCCCAAACCACCATCTTGGTTTCCTTCTGGTGTCTAGAGGACCTCAGGTCCCAGAAGTGTTACATGACCAGCAAAACAGAAGCTAGTCCTTTGGGGAGCTCCTGGAAAAGTTGGAGCAATGGACTGCAGTCTAACTCTTTCCTTCTCCAGTGAGAAGCTAGGAGCAGCAGTGTTTCCTTCTGATCGTACGGCACTATACCAGAGGTAGGGATTCTGGCAAGAAGGTGTCTTGAATTTCCCTACTGGTTTCAATGTGTCTGGTTTCACACTTGCCCAAAGTGCAGGAGCCTCTCAACTAGCTTCTGGATGTCTCACCAACGGAATTTTTCTCTGAATTGTTGTTGAATCAGTATGTTTATGGGTGAAGGGGAGTCCAAAGCTTCTTACTTATTCTGCCATCTAGCTGACATCATCCTGCAAGAGCCAGCTAGCTCTTAAGCGGGTCTAATTCACCACACAGAGTTTCTAAAAATACTTAAGGAAACTATGCAATGTTCTAAATATCCCGAGGAAGTATTTACAAGAGTATTGGAGTATAGATGATTATTGCCAGTTTGATTCCATTTATTCTCCCTAAGGAGGAGGCAGTGATGTGTTGATGTGTGTGCATTCTTCCCAACTTCACTTTCAGTGACATCATATTGATAGCTTGAAATCAGTCATGATGCGGGCATAACACCATGGAAATTGGCAAATGCTATAGATCAGGGATTTTTTTCTTTTGGAAAATCAGCTGTTAAAGATTTACCAGTACAACATCTGGAGGATTATGAGTCTAAAACACTATGCACTGTGGATGTTGAGATAGAATTTGGTTTGGGTCCCAGGGAGACAGACTGAGATGAAGATTTTTATGTGGACGTTCTATTAACCATGTCTTTAAATTTTTGTATTTTGATGCTTTGACATCTGGAGCCTTGCCAACACCGGAGGGGCCACCCAATTCTTAAAGATAGTAAACAATTTGCTCACCAGTATGCTTTTAAATGCAAACCTAACGATCCAGAACGCATAACCCCAGCCACGTGTCTTAACCACCCCAGGGTCAGGCACCAGACAACTAAGGTCAGCCTCTAGGCCCCAGAGCCCAGTGGAATTATCACAAGATAGCCAATACTAAGCCTGTAGGTAACGAACTATCTTTCCAATGGCAATCAATTCCTGATTGTTGGCCTTACCATACATAAATCATAATAAAACCTATCTTAAAACAGCAGTTCTTTGGGAGTTCCTTGGTGGCCTAGTGGTTAGGTTTCCAGGCTCTCACTGCCGTGGCCCTGGGTTCAATCCGTGGTTGGGGAACTGAGATTCCGCAAGTCGCACAGTGTGGCCAAACACACACACACACAAACAACAACAAAACAGCAGTTCTTTGAGGAATGCTCTCAAGATGAACACATTTGAAGAAGAGATGGAAATAGAGTTGGGAAGAGAGAAGATTTACCTAAGATTTAGTCTCAAGAAAGGCCTCAATCAACCCCACAGAAATGGGAAGAAGTGTGATGACCCTTCCATGTGATTCCCTTTGAGTCAAGGGGCCCAGCTTTCATAACCGTGTATTGATCAGGGTAGGGTGTATCCAGACCCTAGATAGAGGGCTTATCCTTGGGCTTTGAAGAAACTCTTTGGCTGAGAGCATTACCCAGAGAGGGGTTCTGCTAAGTGCTGTTAGCCACCAGTATTCTCAGCAGCTGCGGGAAGCTCTTTAGTTCTGAGAGAGGGCTGCGGACACGAACCCCTGCACGTACTACAAAACAGGAAGATAAACTCAACTACCAAACGCTGTCTACCTTAGATGATTCATGAGCTTTCTGATGGAGTCAACATCATTGAGGAGAATAAATGCTGTAGTTGAAAAGGTACTAAAAATTCATGTTAAGAGTCAGGTATGTCCTTTCAACCTTGGCAGAAAAATAAATGTAAAATAAATTAGCCATTTACAACTTTGCAAAACCTAACATGCTGTGAAGATTTACCAGCTGGACCATGAAAAAAAAATGACTCTATTCAACAAAGCAATTAAAAAATGAAAACTGCTGCAACTGAAGTCCAAATAAAATAAGCTTCAAGAGTAGAAGAAATGTGGAAATAAAAATTTGTTGGATCTCTCTCTCTCTCTCCCCCTCTCCCCTTTATTTGGTTTTAGAATTTCATACAATTTTATAAAGCTGGTGGCTGCCAGAACAGGATAGGGCAATTGGCAAGTGCTGAGAAATCTCACCCCCAAGAACAGTGAACACAAGGGCATGTAGCCAGTGTGGACTCTGAGTGGCAGCCGGGTGATTCTAAGGAAATTTTCTATTTGTTCCTAGTTGTCTTCTTTCTAGTAACTAGAGAATAAAGATTGTACAATCCACACTTACCATTCTTTCATTATTCTAATAACCCATGATAAGAATATTTTAAAATGTTAAAAAGATATCATAGTTGAGCCACAAAGTTCTATGGATTACTCTGTCAAATGAATGGGAAACAAGCAAATGAGAATGGGCTTTATTCAAAGAAAGTCAGCAAATTTATATAGAAAAGGCAAACACCCAGAGATTTCATAAGAGTTCAAAGAAAGTACTGCAGAGAAGGAGACGGAGCCAGTCAAGGGGGCAGCAAGAAGTGAAGACACTTCACCATGAAGAGGTGAGTATGATGTGGAAGTTTCTCTAGGGACACAGCTTCTTTAAAACATGTTGTTTTAGTACAGTGGCTTAGTTGCTTCTTACTGCTTTCCTTCCACACTATTTCAAATATCTGTATACCTACAGGGTCCCTTACTTGGTTCTGGACAATCCAGCATATATTTATTGTTCTAGTCTTATCCTTGAAGCAGGTGAGGATACAAGATTCACTATTCAAGACAGCTAACATATTTTGAGCATTTCCTATAAACCAGACTTTACATAAATCTCTTTAAACACTCACCACAGTCCTTTGATGAGGAGCTTACTATTATTTCCATTTATGGATGAAAAAGGTGAAGTTCAGGAACATTAAGTAATGTGCCCAAGGGTATGAGTCTGTAAGCTGGTAAAAAAAGATCAGAAGCATAGACAATTTGACTGCGGAGTTTGAACTTTAAATCATTTTGCTGTCTATTGTCTAGCCTACAAGGAGAGATTCATTATTACTAATAGAATCCAGGAAGAAGGAGAAATTGATTTTGTCCTTGAAGAATTAGTTGGAATTAGGGAGTTAAAAATGGTAGTTTTATGGAGGGAGAAATGTTTGTACAAAGATACAGATTCAGAATATTGTAGGACATCTTTGGAGAACACAAGATGATACTGTATCAGGAATTAGTAGAAGATAGGTTAGAGCAAATTATTCAAGCTTAAGATAGTCACCTTTCCCTTTGTTTAGTTACTGGATTTTCTAACCGGAGAAAAGCACTTGGCTTGTAGCCCTTAAGCATGTCCCTAAGAGAAGAGTTGTTTCAGAGGAGATAAGAAATAAGGTAAATTATTCCCTGAGAAATTACTAATCCATAAGGTTATCTCTCCTCACCTGAATCTCCCAAATTATTCTCAGGCATGCTGGTGCCACTCTGCAGAGTCAGGAAGCAGTTTCTCTATCACCCTAGCCAATCTCTGACTTAATTACCCACCCAAAGCATACAATGGATAAAAAAGGCTGGGGGTCATTTTGAGTGGGGGTAACTAGCTAGCCTGAGTCATACGAAGGGACTTTTGGAGTCTTGACCAGGGTCAGGAAGTAGATCAGTATATCATTCTGCTAGTGGAGACCTAACTTTTTTTTTTTTTTGGCCATGCCCCACAGCTTGTGTGATCCTAGTTCCCCATAAGGGATTGAACCCGGCCCCAGCAGTGAAAGCAGTCAGTCCTAACCACTGGACTGCCAGGGAAATCCCAAGATCTGACTTATGATTTCCTTTCTGAGCTGACTTCTGGAGGATCACATATCCATAGAACAGACCATGCAACAGGGAGAGAGAAAAGGGAACATTTGAGGGAGCTCAAAATTCAGACTAGAAAGTAGCAGAATGAATTTTACTCCATACAGAGCCTTTGCTATACTTTATATCCTCAGAAAAAATACAAAATAATCAAGTCTAATGCCCTCTGTCTCTCTAACAGTTAAAATGGTTAAAATTGTTCTCAGCAAACCACAAAGAGCAACTTAGAGGAGAAGTGAAAAAGACATTTTTTTGGTGCTTCTCCATCATTTATCTCCCCAACAGCACCAGTTCTTGTTTTATTTTAACATCTTTATTGGAGTATAATTCCTTTACAATGATGTGTTAGTTTCTGCTTTATAACAAAGTGAATCAGCTATACACATACATATATCCCAATATCTCCTCCCTCTTGTGTCTCCCTACCACCCTCCCTATCCCACCCCTCTAGGTGGTCACAAAGCACCAAGCTGATCTCCCTGTGCTATGCGGCTGCTTCCCACTAGCTATCTATTTTACGTTTGGTAGTGTATATATGTCCATGCCACTCTCTCACTTCGTCCCAGCTTACCCTCACCCCTCCCCGTGTCCGCAAGTCCATTATCTGTCTGTGTCTTTATTCCTGCCCTGCCCCTAGGTTCTTCAGAACCATTTTTGCTTTCTGCTTTTTGTTTTTAATTCCATAAATGTATGTTAGCATACGGTATTCGTTTTTCTTTTTCTGACTAACTTCAGTCTGTATGACAGACTCATCCATCTCACTACAAATAACTCAATTTCGTTTCTTTTTATGGCCGAGTAATATTCCATTGTATATATGTGCCATATCTTCTTTATCCATTCATCTGTCAATGGGCACTTAGGTTGCTTCCGTGTCCTGGCTATTGTAACTAGTGCTGCAATGAACATTGTGGTACATGACTCTTTTTGAATTATGGTTTTCTCAGGGTGTATGAGTAGTGGGAGTGCTGGGTCGAATGGTAGTTCTATTTTTAGTTTTTTAAGGAAACTCCATACTGTTGCCCATAGGGGCTGTATCAATTTACATTCCCACCAACAGTGCAAGACTGTTTTTCTTTTCTCCACACCCCCTCCAGCATTTATGCTTTGTAGATTTTTTGATGATGGCCATTCTGACTGGTGTGATGTGATACCACATTGTAGTTTTGATTTGCATTTCTCTAATGATTAGTGATGTTGAGCATCCTTTCATGTCTTTGTTGTCAAGCAGTATATCTTTCTGGACAAGTGTCTATTTAGATCTTCTGCCCATTTTTGGATTGGGTTGTTTGTTTTTTTATATTGAGCTGCTTGTAAGTTCTGGAGAGTAATCCTTTGTCAGTTGCTTCATTTGCAAATATTTTCTCCTATTCTGTGGGTTGTGTTTTCATCTTGTATACGGTTTCCTTTGCTGTGCAAGGCTTTTAAGTTTCATTAGGTCCCATTTGTTTATTTTTCTCTTTATTTCCATTTCTCTAGGAGGTGGGTAAAAAAGGATCTTGCTGTGATTTATGTCATAGAGTGTTCCGCCTATGTTTTCCTCTAAGAGTTTTATAGTGTCTGGCCTTCACATTTATGTCTTTAATCCATTTTGAGTTTATTTTTGTGTATGGTGTTAGGGAGTGTTCCAATTTCATTCTTTTATATGTAACTGTCCAGTTTTCCCAGCACCACTTATTGAAGAGGCTGTCTTTTCTCAATTGTATATTCTTGCTTCCTTTATTAAAAATAAGGTTACCATAGGTGCGTGGGTTTATCTCTGGGCTTTCTATACTGTTCCATTGATCTATATTTCTGTTTTTGTGCCGGTACCATACTGTCTTGATTACTATAGCTTTGTAGTATACTCTTAAGTCCAGGAGTCTGATTCCTCCAGCTCCATTTTTCTATCTCAAGAGAGTTTTGGCTATTCGGAGTCTTTTGCGTTTCCATACAAATTGTGGAATTTTTTGTTCTAGTTCTGTGAAAAATGCCAGTGGTTGTTTGATAGGGATTGCATTGAATCTGTAGAGTGCTTTGGGTTGTATAGTAATTATGAAAATGATGATTCTTCCAATCCAAGAACATGTTATATCTCTCCATCTGTTTGTATCATCTTTAATTTCTTTTATCAGTGTCTTATAGTTTTCTGCATGCAGGTCTTTTTTCTCCTTAGGTAGGTTTATTCCTAGGTATTTTATTCTATTTGTTGCAATGGAAAATGGAAGAGTTTCCTTAATTTCTCTTTCAGATTTTCCATCATTAGTGTATAGGAATGCAAGAGATTTCTGTGCATTAGTTTTGTATCGTACTACTTTACCAATTTTATTGATTAGCTCTAGTAGTTTTCTGGTAGCATCTTTAGGATTCTCTATGTATAGTATCATGCCATCTGCAAACAGTGACAGCTTTACTTCTTCTTTTACGATTTGGATTCCTTTCATTTCTTTTATTCTCTGATTGCTGTGGCTAAAACTTTCAAAACTATGTTGAATAATAGTGGTGAGAGTGGACAACCTTGTCTGGTTCCTGATCCTAGAGGAAATGTTTTCTGTTTTTCACCATTGAGAATGATGTTGGCTCTGGGTTTGTCCTATATGGCCTTTATTATGTTGAGGTAAGTTCCCTCTATGCCTACTTTCTGCAGGGCTTTTATCATAAATGGTGTTGAATTTTGTCAAAAGCTTTTTCTACATGTATTGAGATAATCATATGGTTTCTCTCCTTTAATTTGTTAATATGGTTTACCACATTGATTGATTTGCATATATTGAAGAAGTCCTGCCTTCTGGGATAAACCTCACTTGATCATGGTGTACGATCCTCTTAATGTGCCGTTGGATTCTGTTTGCTAGTATTTTGTTGAGGATTTTTGCATCTATGTTCATCAGTGATATTGGCCTGATATTGGCCTGTGACATCTTTGTCTGGTTTTGTTATCAGGGTGATGGTGGCCTCGTAGAATGAGTTTGGGAGTGTTCCCCCCTCTGCTCTATTTTGGAAGAGTTTGAGAAGGATAGGTTAGCTCTTCTCTAAATGCTTGATAGAATTCAACTGTGAAGCCATCTGGTCCTGGGTTTTTGTTTGTTGGAAGATTTTTAATCACAGTCTCAAATTCAGTGCTTGTGATTGGTCTATTTATATTTTCTGTTTCTTCCCAGTTCAGTCTCAGAATGTTGTGTTTTTCTAAGAATTTGTCCATTTCTTCCAGGTTGTCTGTTTTATTGGCGTATAGTTGCTTGTAGTAATCTCTCATGATCCTTTGTATTTCTGCACTGTCAGTTGCTACTTCTCCTTTTTCATTCTAATTCTATTGATTGGAATCATCTCCCTTTTTTTCTTGATGAGTGTGGCTAACGGTTTATCAATTTTGTTTATGTTCTCAAAGAACCAGCTTTAGTTTTATTTTTCTTTGCTGTCATTTCCTTCATTTCTTTTTCATTTATTTCTAATCTGATCTTTATAAGGTCTTTCCTTCTGCTAATTTGGGTTTTTTTTTGTTCTTCTTTCTCTAATTGCTTTGAGTGTTAGGTTAGGTTGTTTATTTGAGATGTTTTTTGTTTCTTGAGGTAGGATTGTATTGCTATGAAGTTCCCTCTTAAAACTGCTTTTGCTGCATCCCACAGGTTTTGGGTTGTCATGTTTTCATTGTCATTTGTTTCTACGAATTTTTTGATTTCCTCTTTGATTTCTTCAGTGATCTCTTTTTTTATTCAGTAATGTACTGTTTAGCCTCCCATGTGTTTGTATTTTTTACAGATTTTTTCCTGTAACTGATAACTAATCTCATAGTGTTGTGGTCGGAAAAGGTACTTGATACGATTTCAATTTTCTTAAATTTACCAAGGCTTGATTTGTGACCCAAGATATGATCTATCCTGGAGAACGTTCCGTGAGTGCTGGAGAAGAAAGTGTATTCTATTGTTTTTGGATGGAGTGTCCGATAAATATCAATTAAATCCATCTTGTTTAGTGTATCATTTAAAGCTTGTGTTTCCTTATTTATTTTCATTTTGGATAATCTGTCCATTGGTGAAAGTGGGGTGTTAATGTCCCCTCTATGATTGTGTTACTGTCAATTTCCCCTTTTATGGCTGTTAGCATTTGCCTTATGTACTGAGGTGCTCCTATGTTGGGTGCATAAATATTTACAATTGTTATATCTTCTTCTTGGATCAATCCCTTGATCATTATGTAGTGTCCTTTTTTGTCTCTTGTAATAGTCTTTATTTTAAAGTCTATTTTCTCTGATATGAGAATTGCTACTCCAGCTTTCTCTTGATTTCCGTTTGCAAGGAATATCTTTTTCCATCCCCTCACTTTCAGTCTGTATGTGTCCCTAGGTCTGAAGTGGGTATCTTGTAGACAGCATATATATGGGTCTTGTTTTTGTATCCATTCAGGCAGTCTATGTCTTTCGGTTGGAGCATTTAATCCATTTACATTAAAGGTAGTTATCGATATGTATGTTCCTATTACCATTTTCTTAATTGTTTTCTGTTTGTTTTTGTAGGTCTTTTCCTTCTCTTGTGTTTCCTGCCTAGAGAAGTTCCTTTGGCATTTGTTGTAAAGCTTGTTTGGTGGTGTGGAATTCTCTTAGCTTTTGCTTGCCTGTAAAGCTTTTAATTTCTCTGTCAAATCTGAATGAGGGCCTTGCTGGGTAGAATAATCTTGTTTGTAGGCTTTTCGCTTTCACCACTTTAAATATGTCCTGCCACTCCCTTCTGGCTTGCAGAGTTTCTACTGAAAGTTCAGTTGTTAACCTTATGGGGATTCCCTTGTATGTTATTTGTTGTCTTTCCCTTGCTGCATTTAATATTTTTTCTTTGTATTTAATTTTTGAGAGTTTAATATGTGTCTTGGTGTGTTTCTCCTTGTATTTATCCTGTATGGGACTCTGAGCTTCCTGGACTTGATTGACTATTTCCTTTCCCATATTAGGGAAGTTTTCAACTATACCCTCTTCAAATATTTTCTCAGTGCGTTTCTTTTTCTCTTCCTCTTCTGGGACCCCTATAATTCAAATGTTGGTGCGTTTCATGTCGTCCCAGAGGTCTCTAAGACTGTCCTCAATTCTTTTTTCTTTATTCTGCTCTGTGGTAATTATATCCACTGTTTTATCTTCCAGGTCACTTATCTGTTTTTCTGCCTCAGTTATTCTGCTATTGATTCCTTCTAGAGAATTTTTAATTTCATTTATTTTGTGGTTCATCATTGTTTGTTTGCTCTTATTTTTTCTAGGTCCTTGTTAAACGTTTCTCATATTTTCTCCATTCTATTTCCATGATTTTGGATTACCTTTATTATCATTACTCTGAATTCTTTTTCAGGTAGACTGCCTATTTCCTCTTCATTTGTTTGGTTTGGTGGGTTTTTACCTTGCTCCTTCATCTGCTGTGTGTTTCTCTGTCTTCTCATTTTGCTTAACTTACTGTGTTTGGGGGTATCGTTTTCGCACATTGCAGGTTCGTAGTTCTGGTTGTTTTGGTGTCTGCCCCCAGTGGCTAAGTTTGGTTCAGTGGGTTGTGTAGGCTTCCTGGTGGAGGGGATTAGTTCCTGTGTTCTGGTGGATGAGGCTGGATCTTGTCTTTCTGGTGGGCTCGACAACGTCCCGTGTTGTGTTTTGGGGTGTCTGTGACCTTAGTTTGATTTTAGGCAGCCTCTCTGCTAATGAGCGGGGTTGTGTTCCTATCTTGCTCATTGTTTGGCATAGGGTGTCCAGCACTGTGGCTTGCTGGGTGTTGAGTGGAGCTTGTTCTTGGCATTGAGATGGTGATATCTGGGAGAGCTTTCGCTGTTTGATATTACGTGGAGCCGAGAGGTCTCTGGTGGACCAATGTCCTGAACTCAGCTCTCCCACCTCAGAGGCACAGGCCTGACACCCAGTCAGAGCACCAAAACGCTGTCACCCACATGGCTTTACAGGTCAATGTGTTTTCATTTTTTCCTCATGTAAATCCTCCTCTAAGCAAGATGAACATCTGCCAGCAGACAGTTTTTGGACTCTAAATGCAGCTCATCCCTGGTTCTCCAGCTTCCCAGCCGGCCTTGCTGAATTTGGATTTACCAAGACTCTGCAATTCCACTGCCAATTTTTTTTTTTTAAATAAATCTCTCTCCTCTCCTGTCCTCTCCTCACCTCTGGTCTTCTCTCTCTACTTTTCTCCTGCTTCCACCTCTCCTTGTCCTTCTCACACCAGTTTTATAGTTGTTTACTCTTTTCCTGTTTTCAGCCATGGGGCTTGAATGAAACTGACATCATTCTTAAGGCAATCGTTCTGTGGCAATCCACTGGTCACACTAATTGTTTAATGGATTAGTATGGAACACCCTCAAAACAATTACCAAAGAAACACTAATTTCTAGAAGAAAACATAGGAAAAAACCTTTTTGACTTTGGTCTTTGCGATGACTTTTTGGATATGACACCAAAAGCAACAAAAGCAAAAATAAAGTGGGACTACATTGAACTAAAAAGCTTCCAGCAGCAAAAGAACTAATCAATAAAATGAAAAGGCAATCTACAGAATGAGCGAAAATATTTGCAAATCATATCTCTGATAAGGTTTCAATATCCAAAATATACAAGGAACTTATACAACTCAATATTGAAAAACCAACTAATCTAATTAAAAAATGGGCAAAGAATTTGAATAGACATTTTCCCAAAGTATACAACTCGCCAACAGGCACATGAGAAGGTGCTCAACATCACTAATCATCAGGGAAATGCAAGTCAAAACTACAATGAGATACACATCACACATATCAGAATGATTATTATCAAAAAATAAGATCTAATAAATGTTGGTGAGGATGTGGAGAAAAGAAAATCCTTGTGCACTGTTGGTGGGGGTGTAAATTGGTACAACCGTTATGGAAATAGGATGGAGTTTCCTCAAAAATTATAAACAGAACTACCATATGATCCAACAATTCCAATTCTAAGTATATATCCAAAGGAAATGAAATCACTATCTCAAAGAGATAGCTTTACCCTCATGTTCACTGAAGTATCATTTACAATAGCAAGATATGGAAACAACCTAAGTGTCCATCAACACATGAATGGGTATGTGATACACACACATACATACACAAACAGAAATATTCAGCCATAAAAAAGAAGAAATTCCTGCTATTTGTGACAATATGAATAAACATGGAGGACACTATAATCTCACTTGTATGTGGCATCAAAGAAACTGAACTTATAGAAACAGAGAGTAGATTGGTGGCTGCTAGGGATGGGAGGTGAGGATGGGGTAGAGAAGGAAAATGGGTAAATGTGGTCAAAGCATACAAATTATTAGCTATAAGATGAATAAATTCTTATAAGGTACAGCATGGTGACTACAGTTACTTGACTACTTGAAAGTTCCCAGGAGAGTAGATCTTAAAATTTCTCAACACACACACACAAAAGGTAATTATGTGAGATGACAGATGTGTTAACAAACCTTATTATGGTAAATATATCTATATCTCTATATATCACATTGCACATCTTAAACTTATACAGTGTTATACTTCAGATATATCTCAATAAAGCTGAAGAAGAATAATAAAGAAGAAATACTGAGAATTCTGGGAAAGGAAAATTTCTTCTCTGTCACTTAGGGGTTACAAAAGACAAGCTTTTCTATATTCCTCAGGGCTTAGTGGAAGAATAATGGAAGGTTTGACACTGCTACTGTTCTTTTCCTACCACATTGATAAAGCCACGTTAGAGAGAACATAGTTGAGATATGGTAGTAAAGTTTGAGTTTGGAATCAAGCAATACCTAAAACCAGCTTGTAAGTTTTTCAATTAGGTGTGCAAATAAAGACTTTTTAAGAGGCTCATTGGGTACATTTTTCTGTCTTTTGCCATGGTAAGTGACCATGGTAGGCCCCAGCCTGGTCTGCCATATTCAGCCCTTCCCAGGCCTTGTGAGAAACTTATGGCATCTGTTTATGGTCTGTTACAACGTAATTGAATCAACGTCAAAAATATGCTTGTGGCTCCGAACAAAACTTTACCAAGAACCCAACTGTTACATCTAATTAATATCGTGCAAAAGGTGAGTTACAAAATAAGGTAATCATGCCTGAATTTCAGGGATGTGTGACCATGAGTTTAAGAGGCTTGGTAAGTCCCTCTTAGAGCCTCCTTTGACCTGGCAACACTTCACCCTAGACTGGAAGAATATCAAGAGCATCTTCCATGAGGAACTGGGAAACTCCAAAAACCCTTCCTACTCGTTGCCTTGATGTTCTATGCCACGCTCTGGTGAGAATGCGTCGTCTTAAGTTATCACAATAAACCATAAGTTCTATTTGATTTGGGTATCAGAGGTATCATTTGGAACCAGGGTCTAAAGCACTCAACTGTGAGATGCACTCAAGTGATTCAGGATACGTAGGTCCAAGATGAAGGCACATAGATTAAAAATACTTTTACTGATTGTTTAACTGTGTTGCCTAAATGTCAACTCAGGTCACAAAGACAGAACTGCCATACCAGGTAAATTCTCATGGGGAATCAGCTCAACTGTCCTTTTTAAAAATCGGAGCTCCTTTGGCATCAATGGATGTGGTCTGTGTTTTCCCTGGCCTGCTAACTGCACCAGGGAGTATGAGTCCTCTCCTTTGTTCACACGTCACAGAAAAGGGGGATTTGAGGAGATGTGTTCATATTGATTCCTTCCAAGGCAACCCCCTTTCTGACCTGTAGTTCATCACTTGTACCCATGAACCACCCTAATGTCTTCTCACCTTTCCTTTTAACTTCTTGCTCTTATGTAGCCTCTGCTTTTGCTTAGTTCTAGAGCTCAAAAGGATTTCCCTCTCCTTAGGCTCTTCGTAATACCTGGACTATTCTCTACATTCCATACCTTGTTAAATCTTCCTTATTTCTTTTTGTCTGCATTAAAATGACATATCCTCAGCTAGATCAGCTATCCCCACAATAATCAATCATTGCACCCTATACTTTCTATTCAGAAGCCATATCATATTTTGTGTTTATTTATACATACACAGATATAATTGTGTGATGCCTTGCCTATGACACTAAAATAAGCTTATCAAGGGCAAGAACTTCATATATTTATTTATTTTTATGTCCCCAGTGCTTAGCATGGTGCCTGGCACTTAGTAGACATTGAGTAAAAGACTTGTTTTCAATGAAATGACTACATATTTCCTATATTCTGAAATATATGAAATACCTCTCTCTACATTCCTTACATACTCTAGAGGAAGGCAGGATTAAGAACAATGTGAATATCAACTAGAGTTTTAATAGCCATTGAGTGCACACTTTTCACAGACATTCTGGGTACACCCAGCAGCCTCACTTTTTTCCACTTGCATTCTGGCTACCCAGCCTGCAGAGCTCTGAAAGAGGCTGCTGGGGCAGAATGGGAGGATCTACCAACCCATGAGCCCTGCCCTTGGCCTTTCTGCTGTTGCTTTCTGAAGCTGACTAATGTGCTCAGGGTAAATGAATTATTCTCCTCCTGTCCGAGCACTTTTAGAAAGAACAGCTGCAAAGCCTGATGAGTCCTGGAAGATCAAAACAAACCAGGATACTGTTGTCAGCTTGTCAGGCCCCATTGCAGAGCTTCCTAAATGCTGGCAGCTTTGGCATTTGATTACTTTCACACAACCCCCGAGGAAGCATTATCTCAGATGTTATTTTAAAAACAAATTCTTTTAAATAAAACTTGCTGGCTTCAGCCCTTCTCTTCCTTGCCTTTCATTATGAATAAATCCAGTCAGTCTTTGGCTAACCTATCCCTCACTGTTCTGGTCAAATGCCACCACTGGTTCCAAAAGAACGACTCTCAAATACTGCTACTGATAGACAACTGCCCTTTTTCTTCTTTCTTCCCTCGGGAGCAATAAATCATCTACTCATCCCAGGTGATTGCCACAGACAGTCCACTTAGAGCAGTATTTCATGATTTAACAGGTATAATGTTTTTTCAACAGACCACTTCTAACCATTCTCCCTGCATTCCCGGGACAACTCAACTTTTTTTCAAAGCACCTAAGGGCCCACTGAATAAACGTCTTAGGAATATGGTCTGTGACATGTTGTGGATATTTTCCCCAGTCTCTCCTTTGCAGAAAGAGTAAAGAAAACAGCCACACTGGACGTGAACCAGAACTGCTGACTGAGGCGCAATCTGCAAATGAGACAACCTGTGGTTTTAGGAAGAAATCATGGCTGCTCTCATTTTTTTTGCCCTTTAATTTTCACAATATCTGCTAAGTGAAATTTGACTTTAGATTAAAAAAGAGGCTTAAATGGATTTGTCCTTGAATCTCAGCTATTTAAAAATATCTTACTATGTCCATTGACTTTAAGGAAAAGTAATTTCTGCAATTTAGCATGAGGGAATTTTACTTTTACTTTTCTAATAAATTACACGTACAGCTTAAAGTATGCTAGGGAGGCTTTACACGAGGAGTATACTCAACAGGCATGCACAACAAAATGTATTCTGCTGTTTGCCTAATCTTCTGGTTTTATGTTAAAACCTTTAATTTAATTTTCCCATTAATATCCAAAGCTCAACTGGGCACAAAATAACAGTATTAAGGGTGACTTTTACAGTATTTAAATTCCATTTACACTCCTCTTTTGCCCATTCATATTAAGGAAAAATTTTCAAATTAAGTAAAATACAATATTTAGGCATAAATGAGACAGGAGACCAAAACCAAAGCAGTGTCACCTGTTCCAGACTCCAACATTCTATTAGCACATTGCAATTTATCCTCACTGATTTTGGAGATGAGGGAATTGAATGTTGCAAAGGAAATTGTCATCACATGTGCCAAAGAAGGCTTCTTCCAATTTATTACATTTGTGCCAGGCTCCCCTTTTTGCACTGTCTTAAATTTCATTCTATGAACTAAAAAAATCTTTGTCAGTGTGAAGGTCGTTAATTTTAATTAAATGGAAATCATTTTTTTACACTTGCAAGAAAACGAGGATTCGTCTCAACAACTTTCATTAAATAAATAGAGCAAATTAAGATTTATAATGTATCTCTAGATGGATCTAAAACGGTCTCATCAAAAGCCTATTAGTTGACAAGGAGGGAAGTGTCTCAGTGGGTTATGGTAACAAATGAACCCAGAATGCAGAAAACAGGATCTGTTTGCTAAACTACTGTCTGCAGTTGATTTTACCTCAATGTTATATTACACTTCCATTGTAACATTATAGTAGGGAGGTAAAGACAACATCAACTTTATAGGCTTTGGTTAAAATAACTAATTTATTGCAATCACAACCTGTATTTCTATAGCTTTTGGCAGCTTATAAAGCACTTTTACATGCTACCTATTTTTGAGTGATTTATTAGAAGTAGTATATGCTTTAAACATAAAAGTGCTGGATCACAATTCTATCTTAAACACTTACTAGCTCCCACAACAGGAAAACAACTTCAACTCTCTGAACCTCAATTGTCTTACCTTTGAAGTGAGGATAATAATTCAAATCTTGCAGGGATATTGTGAGATGGAAATAGAAATAATATATGGAAAACGTATGAGCCAGAACCTGGCTCATAATAAAGTGCTAAATAAATATAATCAGCTAATATCCTTCCTGTAACTAATTTTCCAGGGCTACCTAGCCTTAAGAGTCTGAGGTCACGCAGTCGATTAATTGGAGAGCTGATGCTGGAATTCTTTTTCATTCCTCTTTTAGTACCCCTTGGCTCCTCGTTCTATACTACTCTTGAATATATGCACAAGGAAAACTATTTGACAAATGGGATTTTATTAATTACTGAAACTCTTCAACTCTTCTCCCTTTTGCAGAGAATTAGCAGTACTATCACAAACAAACAAACAAAAAAGCATAATGAACATGTTATTTTACCATGAACATAAAAATTGTTCATTTATAATTCAGTATTTCTAAAACACTTGATATTTACAGGGCAATAGAGAAGATTCCAGAGTAAGTTATATGAGACTTCTCTTTTCTGGTCTAATTTTTCTAAAAGTGAAAAGAAGTCAAGATTTGAAAAGGTTAAGTCACTTACCCAAGACTGTAATGGAAAAATCTGTTTCCAGGTCTATACATATGAAAAGATAGCTTTCTGCATCCAACTTTTTGCTCTGGATTGTTTTAAATGACTACTTTGCAGAATTAAAATAGGGTGAAAATGTTACTGAGAATATAAATATCAGAAGTAGGTAGGATGTATTTGGTTTGACAAACTCTTCCTTCTCTTCCCCTCCCTCTCTCCCTCCTCCCTCCCTCCCTCCTTCCTTCTTTCCTGTTTTATTCATCATGGGGAACCAATTTTCATGAGAGGGCTCACAGACACTGCTGGTTCAGCCTTCTCTCCCAGGGCTTTAAATGTGAACTGTCTTTTGGTCATCTGATCAAAAGGCACATGAAAAAATGCACAACACTGCTAATTATTAGAGAAATGCAAATCAAAACAACAATGAGGTATCACTTCACACCAGTCAGAATGGCCATCATCAAGAAGTCTACAAATAATAAATGATGGAAAGGGTGTGGAAAAAGAGACCCCCCCCCCATACTTCTGGTAGGAATTTAAGTTGGGGCAGCCACTATGGAGAACAGTATGGAGGTTCCTTAAAAAACTAAAAATAGAACTACCACATGATCCAGCAATCCCACTCCTGGGCATATAACTGGAGAAAACCATAATTCAACAAGATAGATGCACCTCAATGTTCATTGCAGCACTAGTTACAATAGCCAAGACATGGAAGCAACCTAAATATCCATGATGAATGGATAAAGAAGATGTGGTACATTTATACAATAAAATATTAGCCATAAAAAAAGAATGAAATAATTCTATTTGCAGCAACATGGATGGACCTAGAGATTATCATACTAAGTGATGTAAGCCAGTCAGAGAAAGACAAATGTCATATGCTATCATATGTGGAATCTAAAAAAAAATACAAATGAACTTATATACAAAACAGAAATAGGTCCATAGACATAGAAAACAAACTTATGGTTACAAAAGGGGGAAGGGGCAGGGAGGGATAAATTAGGAGATTGGGAGTAACATATACATACTACTATATATAAAATAGATAACCAATAAGGACCTACTGTATAGCACAGGGAACTATACTCAGTATTTTGTAATAACCTATAAGAGAAAAGAATCTGAAAAATATATATATATAAATGCATAATTGAATCACTTTGCTGTACACCTGAAACTAACACAACATTGTAAGCCAACTATACTTCAATTAAAAAAAAAAAAGTGGACTGTCTTTAATGCTTTCTCCTGAATTTCTCCTCTTATTACTCCTAACTCTTTTCCTAGGTGTTACCACTCATGAGCTTGGCTTCATTTCTAAGGACATTTCTCACACAGATGTCTCCAGAAGAGTCCCTTTCTATGGGTTACATCCCATCCATCCAACTTCCTATCCACCATCAGCACTGGGTGTCACCCAGTTACTTCTCATCCATCACATCTCAACTTGACTTCATGATCGTCCCCCACAAAATTGGCTCCCCTCCTTTCCTAACTCATGAGTACTACTCTGTATTAAAAAAAAAAATCTGCTCTCATTTGTAATACCAATATTTATAGCTGACTGGGACCACATTTTATTTCTGGGCCCAGATATATTTCTCAGTAGCTACTAGATTCAGCATATTATAATGTTTGAAAGCAGGGACTTTGGGAAATGGAAAAATATCCCATGCTTTTGAACTGGAAGAATTAATATTGTTAAAATGGCCATACTACACAAAGCAATCTAAGATTTAATGCAATCCCTATCAAATTATCCATGACATTTTTCACAGAACTAGAACATATAATCCTAAATTTCTATGGAACCATAAAAGACCCAGAATTGACAAAAGAGTCCTGAGGAAAAAGAACAAAGCAGGAGGCAAAACCCTCCCAGACTTCAGAAAATTCTACAAAGCTACAGTAATCAAAACAGCATGGTACTGGCACAAAAACAGATATACAGATCAATGGAACAGAATAGAGAGCCCAGAAATAAACCCACACACCTACAGTCAATTAATCTTTGACAAAGGAGGCAAGAATGTACAATGGAGAAAAGACAGTCTCTTCAACAAGTAGTGTTGGGAAAGCTGGACAGCCACATGTAAATCAACAAAGTTAGAATACACCCTCACACCATACACAAAAATAAACTCAAAATGGCTTAAAGACAAATATAAGACAAGACACTATAAAACTCCTACAACAGAACATAAGCAAAACATTCTCTGACATAAATTGTACCAATGTTTTCTTAGGTCAGTCTCCCAAAGCAATAGAAATAAAAGCAAAAATAAACAAATGGGACCTAATCAAGCGTTTGCACAGCAAAGGAAACCATAAACAAATCAAAAAAACAACCTACAGACTGGGAGAAAATACTTGCAAATGATGTGACTGATAAGGGCTTAATTTCCAAAATATACAAACAGCTTACACAATTCAGTAAAAAAAAAAAAAATAACCAAATTGAAAAATGGGCAGAAGACCCAAATAAACATTTCACCAAAGAAAACATACAGATGGCAAGAGGCACGTGAAAAGGTGCCCATCACCACTAATTATTAGAGAAATGCAAATCAAATCTACAATGAGGTACCACATCACAGTGGTCAGGATGACCATTATTAAAAATTCTACAAATAATAAATGTTGGAGAGGGTGTGGCGAAAAGGGAACCCTCTTACACACTGTTGGTGGGAATGTAAATTGGTTCAGGCACTATGGAAAACAGTATGAAGGTTTTCAAAAAACTAAAAATAAAGTTGCCATATGATCCAGCAATTCCACTCCTGAGCATATACCCAGACAAAACTATAATTTGGAAAGATACCATGACATGGAAACAACTTAAATGTCCATTGGCAGATGAATGGATAAAGAAAACATGGTATATTTATACAATGGAATATTACTAAGCAATTAAAAAGAATTAAATAATGCTATTTGCAGCAACATGGCTGGACCTAGAGGTTATCATACTAAGTGAAGTCAGAAAGAAAAATACAAATACCATATGATATCACTTACATGTGGAATGTAAAATACGACACAAATGAACATATCTACAAAACAGAAACAGACTCACAGACATAGATAACAGACTTGTGGTCGCCAAGGGGGAGGGATAGTTGGGGAGGGAAGTATTGGGAGTTTGAGATTAGCAGATACAAACTATTATATACATATATTATATAATATAATATATATATTAGGACAGATAAACAACAAGGTCCTATTGTATAGCACAGGAACTATAATCAATATCCTGTGCAAACCATAATGGAAAAGAATATGAAAAAGAAAATATACATGTATAATTGAGTCACTCTGCTGTACAGCAGAAATTAACACAACATTGTAAATTAACTATACCTCAATAAAATTAAAAAGAAAGAAAGCAGGGACTTTGTCATCTGACTGCCCAAGTTCAAATACCCACTACTGCTTATCAGACATATAAGATTAGGCAAGCTAGTTAATCTCTTTGAGTTTCAGCTTGTAAGAATATAAAACTGGGAGAATAATGTGACTTTTCTTGAGTTATCATAGTGATAACTAAATAAGTCAATTCATATAAAGCATCTTACCTCTGTGCTGAGCACATACTAAGTATTCAGTACATACACCTCTTTACTAATTTCAGAAAGGTGTGGGGTTGTGTCTAGCTTTTGCACTTAGGAGCAGTCAGACGTTGAAAACATTACCTGATCATTTTTTTTCTTTATTTTAAAAATAGAATTTGAAAAGAGAATCCACCTAATAGGGCTGTTGTGATGATTAAAATGACATCATACTGGAACATGGCAAGGTTTTACCACCTATCAGTATGGTCTTCCACATTTCATTGCTTAAACAAAGCTCAGTTTGTGAGTTTAATGAAAGGAATTAAAATGTTACTAGTGAAAGAGCAACATTAACAAGTTCAGCTACTATAATCTCTTTTACAAAATATTTGAGGAATTCTGCAAGCAAAATGAAAAATTAGATAATGAAATGAATCCAGTACACTATCATATTAAATGATATTTAAGGTAGAAGTGGAAGCGTTTTAAAATTCAATACTCAGGCATAACTGATTTATTAAGTTCTAGTTGAGACCCCATTTTTTTTTTTTTTTTTTTTACCATTACTTTTGAAGCTAGTAAGCCTGAAGATTTTGGTTTTTAGGCACATTTTGGGTTCATACACGAGTTAAAAGTGGCTGAGCTTCTATTTACAATAGTCAAGACATTTACAATAGCAACGTAAGTGTCCATCGACAGATGAATGGATCAAGAACATGTGGCACATATATACAATGGAATATTACTCAGCCATGAAAAGAAACGAAATTGAGTTATTTGTAGTGAGGTGGATGGACCTAGAGACTGTTATACAGAGTGAAGTAAATCAAAAAGAGAAAAACAAATACTGTATGCTAACACATATATATGGAATCTAAAAAAAAAAAAAAGGTTCTGAAGAACCTAGGGGCAGGACAGGAATAAAGACACAGACATAGAGAATGGACTTGAGGACACGGGGAGGGGTAAGGGTAAGCTGGGATGAAGTGAGAGAGTGGCATGGACATATATACACTACCAAATGTAAAATAGATAGCTAGTGGGAAGCAGCCACATAGCACAGGGAGATCAGCTTGGTGCTGTGTGTCCACCTAGAGGGATGGGATAGGGAGGGTGGGAGGGAGACGCAAGAGGGAGGAGATATGGGGATATATGTATATGTACAGCTGATTCACTTTGTTATACAGCAGAAACTAACACACCATTGTAAGGCAATTATACTCCAGTAAAGATGTTAAAAAAAAAAAGTGGCTGAGCTTCAGTGGATGAAAGGGTATTTCATCATAGCATCTTCTATAAAGTGTGTTTTGGAACTTTTGGGCCTTTGTAAATATGAAAGTTAAGGAATGATAGATATCTCATTGTAGTTTTAAGTTTCAATTCTATCTCATTGTGTACGAGGTTGGAATTTTTTCTTATGTTTAAAAAACTTACATTTTTTATGTAATTGGCTGATTTGAGGGTCTGTCTCACAAACTCTACAGTAAACACCTTAAGGGAAAGGGCTGTGTTTTATGCATCTCAGTTTCCCCAGTGGCTAGCATAATCCCTGGGCATATAATATGTTTAAATGATGTATTAAATAAAGGAACAAGTGAGTGACCGTAGGAAAAAAAAGTGGCTGAGCTTTATTGATCTTCTTGGTTTGTAAATGTTCATCTCTGGCTCTTACATGTGTAAACTCCAGGTTAGATTTGTTTGGAGTAAAAGCTAACATGAACTGTGATGTGAGATCCAAAAAGCCAGACATTTTATTTGTTTCTTTACTGCTGAAATCTGTGTCTAGAATTCTGGTACGTAGGAGGTACTTAATAAATATGTGTTAAGTGAAAGGATTTATGGAGTGTATCCTGCCTTCTAGGTCTATAAAACCCATGATCACAGCTTACTATAATAAGGGATTTAAATCTAACCTGAGCCAAACAGGGTCTCCCTATTTGAACACATACATATGCACAAACACATGAGCACACACATACATTATAAAACCACCAAAAGGAGAACAGCTAATGTGGGCTTTTGTGCTATTGCTTTATAATGCAGTCCCAACTTCCCTCTCTCTGTTGAGCAGTGTCTTGTGCAAAGTTGATGCTCACACAGTATTTATCAAACAACTGAAGGAATGAAAACTAGGCATCAAAACTCACTACATCCTAAAGCATTCACGAAGGCCATATAGGCAAGGGGACTTTTCTTAGGAACTGTAAAAAGCAGTTCAAACCCCCTCTTTAAGAATTTTTAAATTAAAATTTTCACAAGGACACAAGTTGAGAGACAGCAGTACACACTTCATAGGTTGGCTTTAAGACATAATTGCTATTTGATCACTTAACGCCTCTGTTGCTTAATCTTTAGATGGGAGAGCAATACCTACACAGTTCCCACAAGTGAAATAAATGCTAAGGGGCAAAGAAGGGTAAAATAAAGCCTTGTGTGTAAATAAGCTTTTAGGAAGAGCTATTTTCTTCTTACGTAGGACATTTTTCATCTATATTTTAAATAATAAACTAAAGCCATTAAGTATGTGAGGGTTTCTGTTCCCCCCCAGATTATAGCATTCAGCAGGCAGAGGACATGGCTCTCTGGTAGTTCTAAGGAGACAATGGTTTTGGAACCTGTGGGTTGGAGAGGTCCTGGGTAAACAACTCAGTTAGTAGAAGGACATGGGCTTTCTGGTTTAGAAAGAACCTAGAGAAGCGACTAATTTCTCCCCAGCACGATACCATATGCATATCCTACATAAAATAAATCAAATTGTGTCAAATAGATGGACAGTATAAATGATCTAGGTTAGTGACTGGAGTTAGCCCCTGCTCTTTCCTCATGGCTCTGATCTCCCCTTATTTCAACACTGAAATTTAAAAAATTGGCTTCTGCTCTGATGTGAATTTCCCTTTTTCATCAACATTGCCCCTAACTTCTTTTATGTAGTCAATAGATAATAAAAACAATATGACCACACAATTCAGTTTTCATAATTAAGTAAACATTCATGGTGAACCTCTCACACAGTTTTCCAAAATGTGTGTGTGTGTGCGTGTGCATGCACGTGTGTGTATTAACAGTTTAAATTATGTTTAAAAATAAATAGAAATTAAGAGTTATTTTGATGTCTTCCCCTTCCCTCCCTTCTTTTGTTTCTATAATGTCAAAACTAAAATGAAATATAACCTAGTTTAATCAATTTTGGGAAGAGAAATTGTCTAAGCTGTTGCTTGAATTGGAAATAAAATCCAGTGGTTTTGTTTCTTTTATCAATGTTTGCTTTGGAGTTTTAAATATACAGCTTCTATGTTGGTGAGAAGCAACACAGTATGTTGCCTTGTGGAACAGATAGAAAATTACACTTTAAATAAATAACCTGATCTTCTTGAGTAGTTCACTTTTATGTCAGAAGTTTTCTTTATTACAGCATCTATTTCAGGAAGATGAAAAAGAACCTGTTGTCACCTTTGCTGCATATCACATCACAAGATAATTTTGATTTTATCCCTTTCCTATAGGAGCACTCCTAACTCTGAATTAGAAAGGTAGATCAGGCATCCTACTGATCAGAAATTTACCTATGAGCAGAGCCAATGAGCGTGATGGTCTCATGGTTTGAGAATTTTTGCTTTACATAATAATGCATATCCCTCTGCTTATACCCTGTGGTATGTATGTTGCTAGAAATTGTGTTTCCTTTTCTAATAACATCACTTTCCTGTTAACTTTACGTGGAAAGCAATAATAAGTTACATTCTAAACACTATACATGTGTGAATTCATTTAGTCCTCATAAAACCCCATGATATGAGTAGAATTATTAGCCTTACGTTAAAGATAAATAAATTAATCCAAGATGTATTAAATAACTTACTGGTGAGAGTTGGCTAAGGAATGGCAGAACCACCATTTAAATCTGGGCTGTCCAGCTTTAGAGACACACATTTTAAATATCATGGTCAGGGAAGACCATATTGGTCAGGGAAGACCATATTGAGAAACTGACTTTTGAATGAAAACTTAAATGATGTAAAAAAGTGAAGCATGCAGATATCTTAGGAAATGGCATTCCAGGCAGAGGGGACAGCAAGTACAAGGACCCTGAGGCATGGGTGTGCTTATGTGAGAGAGAAAGGAGTGTGGGATGACTTCAAGTATTTGTGCCTGATAACTGGAAGAATAGCTCTTATCTAACATGGGGAAGATTTGGGTGATACAGTTTTGGTGGGACAATTAGGAGTTCAGTTTTGAACTGGTTAAGTTTGAGAAGTTTATCAGATTTTCAAGAGGAGACATCGAATAGCCAGTTAGGTAACCAAGCCTAGGTTCAGAAGAGATAATGAACGTGGGTATGGTCAGGTTTATGGAGGCACTTACGTCCATGAGATGCACAGAGAACACCAAAGGAGGAAACGAAGATGAGAAAGTGGTCCAAGAACTAAGCCCTCCAACACTTAGACCCAAAAGATGAGGAGTCACCATGAAAGAAACTGAGGTGGAATGGCCAGTGAGGCCAGAGGAAAACCAGGTGACTGTGGAGTCCTAGAAGCCAAGTAAAAGAAAGCCTTTCAATGAGGAAGAGGTCATCAGATTTGTCAAACGGTGCAGGTAAGTCAAGTAGATGAGGGATGGGAATCGCGCATTGAATATATCAATGTGGTTGACATTAGTGACCTTGACAAGAGAATTTTCATTATAATGATCAAAGCAAAAATTTAATTAGAGTGGATTTATGAATGACTAAGAATTTTCCCCAAATCATACAACTAGGATTTGTCAAAGAACAAGTAATTTTTCTTATCCTTACGGATTACATTAAACAATGTGTGGTTCTACGGAAATAAGCATTTTTAATAATGAATAATTTCTGAATACAATATGGAATTCAGTTAAAAAAAAGTGAGGATAGTGAAAAATGTGTAAAGAAATACTGAGTAAAAAGATGTAATAGAGAAGCGCATCTTGAAAGGATGGAATGAATACACGAATATGATTGAGTCACACACTCATATTTGGAAATACCAAACTCACTTCAACACAACTTAGGAAAGAAAGTGGGGGAGATTTATTGGTTAACATAGCTGAAAAGTTCAGACAGAGCTGAGTCAGGTGCTCCACGCCATAGTCTGAACTGAGTCAAGCTGCATTTCCAGCACGCTGTCCTTTGACTTCGCCTTCAGGCAAGCTCCCCAGTCACGCTGGTCACCAAGGGCTCCAGGCTTTTACCCTCATTGCCTAGCAATCCCTGTGGAAAGGGCTTCTCTTCCTTATTAGTTCCTGTAAACTGTGTGTATTGGTGTGATTAGATTGGCTTGTGCTACATACAGGTCAATAACCATTGACCGTGGCCATGGATTAGCTACGTTTAGGTCTCATCTCCGTCCCTTGGAGGTGGCTTAGTGAAGTCGGCTATTTCCAAACCAAGGTGTTAGCAATTAAGTAGAGAATTAGCCAGGGGAAAATTATGGCTCTAATACAATAAAAATGAGGGAATGGATATTGGATGGCTTAAAAAAAGATGTCCATATGGGAGAGAAGGACGATGACTTGAAAGAAAGAAGAATGGAGACAAGTAGTTACGTAGCATTTACTGTGTACTTTACCTAGGCTTGTTCAAATTTTCTCAATAAATACGCAGGACCACTTCAAGAGGTAAGTGCTTATGTTGGGGAAAGCTGCAAAAAGGGAGAGGATCACTAATAGTTATTTTAGGTAAAACTACATGTGCCTCTAGTCCTAAAGTAAAAGCTAATATTTCAAACCTTAGAATATTTGTATTCATAACCATACACTGAAAAAACACACGTATGGCTCATCTATTTAGCATTATAATCAACAGTCATGAAAATAAATAAGTAAGTACAAGTACTAAATGTAATAGAACGGTGTAGTCATACAGTCTGGTACAGGTCTAGAGGTTCTCTGGTTCAATTTCCCCATCCAGTGAAACTCTCAGCAACTGAGGGTGAGCAAAGAGTGGCCACATAGGTGTGAGGAGTGGTGGGTGATGGGAGAGCTCTAACGTGGGGTGGGCTAGTGGGGCAACTAAGTCTTACACAGTTTTCCAAACAGTCCTCTCAATTCAGCCTCACCTCTCTCCATTTACCTTAGAATTACACAACAGTTCCAAATCCTGAACCTTTCTGAGGTTCAGTGGCTAACTCTGGCTAGTTGCTAATTGGCTATTTCACTTTATGCAGGTCAATTTCAGCTTCATTTGCTCTTCGAGTCTGTTGCCATTCTTCCATCCATTTCCTTCCTTTGTATGCTACGCTCTCTCTCATCTGGGGTCTTCTCTCTCATTCTTTTTCTTTGTAGACTTATATCTCTATTTTTTTCACTGTCATTTTTTTCCACTGGTGTTTTTGAGAAATAACAAACATAAACATGTACATTCAGTCTACTTCATTGGACCACAGGTCTTTTCATCCATTTCTGTATCATCTATTTACAGGTGTAATAAATGATAATGTTAAGCATGCTATTATATCCCTGTCAGTACTCTAAAGTCCCACCTCTCAATTTCAAGAAATCCTCTCATACCCAACTTTTGCCATATTTCAAACCCTATGAACACCCATATATTTGAACACATTCCTTGGTCTAAGTCCTACCCCCCCATTTATCTGATAATCCTGTTTTTAGGTTGGTTTCAACTCTGAAGTATCACTATTATCAAACAGAATTTGTATTCTGATGACATTGCAGTTAAGATGGCAGGACACATGGCGATGTTTAGATTAGTATTTTTAACTGTTGTCACCTATGTTTTCAAGCACTTAGGTAATGTGATTGATCAAAAATCAATTGTTCTCATTCTACCTGGAGTCTTCTAACCTACTACTGCAAAGTTACATCCACAGTTGCCACATCTATGTAAAGCACAAATTAGACATAATGAAAGATCACGAAGACTGGAATAAAGTACTGAGATGAAAATGCCGTCATCTCTCCATGAGGCTTTAGTATCTCAAGAAGAGTATACATTTGGGAAAGAAGAACACTGAATCGGAGAAGCAGAGAAAATTCAGCTCCAAGCAGACTATTTCTTTTATATGTCAGTGAATACTTGGTAGTTGGTTTGCTTTGTTTTATAGCTTTCTTTGTCTCTATAAAGTATCTTGACATACTGCCTAAGACCTCTGGCGTGTTATCTATTCCATATTTTTAGAGTAAGTGAGATGCCATTTTGAGAGGCACTGAGGCATCACTGTTAAATTACACCCACTGTATGTGCCGACAGCCATGGAGTGAGCTCACTCCTACTTACTCGTTCAGCTTTAATTTATGTCTAGCTTAGGAGAGCAGTGGTGATCACCAGGATATTATACACTTGATACTTAGACACATGAACGTTCTTCCTTATAAGTCTAAGTATTACTCCATATCTTACAGGTTAACAGTTTTACTGGGAATTTAGGTATTCTATTCAAATGAAGAATATGCTGTAACCTGGAACACAGGTTAACCCCTTAGCATGTTGACTGGTATATAGTTGCTCAGTAACTGTCAATCACTTCACCTCATTGAACATTCATTGCCTGTTCCCAAAATAAGACATTTGTCCTAAACACCGTTGTCCAAGATATTAAGGTCAGGGCTCTAGCATCAGCCTACTTGTGCCTTTCTCAGAGAAATTTCCTCTGGTCACCGCCTCTAGAGTTACCCTCTTCCTCTTTCACAGCACCGATTTTATTATTTTTTTGTACTTATCAAGGCTTGATATCTTCTTGATTATTAATTTGCTCATATACTAGAAAGAGCTAATTCTATTTTATCCTTTGTTTTGCCTCTAGTGCCTAGAAGAGTGCCTGGAATATAGTTGGCATACGCACGTCTCCATGTTACTCAGAGAACAGGGCCTTGTGTTCACTGTGGTAGCTTTAACTCCTTGCACACGGTATGGCCTTCATTTGTAGTCAGTTAATGCATAAATGGCCTTCCTCTGCAGTTTAATGCCCAACCGCATCAGATTTTTTAAAGTATCAATAAAATTCCCCATTCCTGATATTTATCCAAGACAAATAAAAACTTACATTCACACACAAACGAATGTTTTTAGAGGCTTTACTCAAAAGAGATGAACACTGGAAAAAAAAAATTCTGGTGAATGGAAAAAGAAAATGTGGCACATCCATTCAACAGCATACTATTCATCAATGAAAAGGAACAGATACCAAAACACACAATAACACGGATGCATCTTAAATTCATAATGCTAAGTGAAAGAAGTCAGACTCAAAAGGCTACATACTCTATGATTCCTTTGATATGACATTCTGGAAAAGGTAACCCTAGAAAGACAAAACAGATGAAGCCATGGGGATGGGGGAGAGGTTTACATACCTCTGGCATGCCACTGGTTTATATACCAGCAGCAGTATAAGGGAATTTTAAGGAGTGATGGAAGTTTCACATCATGCTTGTATTAGTGGCCACATGACCGTATGTGCCTGTCCAAACTCACAGAACTCTACTCCAAAAACAGTGAATACTGCTTTATGCAAAGTATACCTCAAATTTTTAAAAAGTAAAATACATGAGACATTATCATCCACTATACGTCAAAGAATTAGTGAGCTGTTCTACAGATGTCTAGCTGTTTTCCTCTGCGTGACACTGTGAAAATGTCATATCACTTTACTCCTCCAACCTCTTCCCAGCTCAGTTTTCACAGTGATCTACAAGGCTCTACCTGAAACGCTAACCCATCACTTTGTTGACCTCATCTTCTACCCGCCTCTTCCTCTCTCACTCTGCTGCAGCTAGAGAAGCCACCTACTGATCTTCAGACACATCAAGCGCATGAGGCCTCTGAAGCTGTTATTCTCTGCCAGGATGTTCACCCAAGCCCCCCATATTCACCTGCCTTGTTCCTTTACTTCCTTCAGCTCTCTCTGCAAAATCATCTGATCAGAGATGTTTTCCTTGGCCTTTCTATAGAGGTAGTACCTCCACCCTTCTATACTGCTTTTCTTTTCTCTACAGAAAATTTTATTTTACTTTTTTTTTCTTTTTTTTTTTTTTTTACGGTACGCGGGCCTCTCACTGTTGTGGCCTCTCCGGTTGTGGAGCACAGGCTCAGCGGCCATGGCTCACGGGCCCAGCCGCTCCGCGGCATGTGGGATCTTCCCGGACCGGGGCACGAACCCGTATCCCCTATATCAGCAGGCGGACTCTCAACCACTGCACCACCAGGGAAGCCCTATTTTACTTTTTTAATCTGCATGCCATCATTAGGATATGTTTCATCAAGTTTGAGATTACGATTTTTCTTTTAATTGAAGTATAGTTGATTTACCATGTTGTGTTAGTTTCTGGTGTACAGCAGGGATTATGTTTTATTCACTATTGTTTCTCCATTTTTTTTTTTTTCGGTACGCGGGCCTCTCACTGCTGTGGCCTCTCCCGTTGCGGAGCACAGGCTCCGGACGCGCAGGCTCAGCGGCCATGGCTCACGGGCCCAGCCGCTCCGCGGCATGTGGGATCTTCCCGGACCGGGGCACAAACCCGTTTCCCCTGCATCGGCAGGCGGACGCTCAACCACTGCGCCACCAGGGAAGCCCTGTTTCTCCATATTTTAAATAGTTTCCAGTTTTAGTAAGTGTTAATAAACAAAAAAATAAAGGAACTAATTAATCAACATATATGTTTTGGCAGAGACTGGCTAGATGCTCATAAAACCCATTTTCTCTTCCTGAGCGCACAGCTAATCCTCATTTCCCAAACTTCCTTTCATATAGAGATAAAATGACTAGCTTTCATCAATGGAATGTAAAGGGAAGAGATGCTTTGCTGTTTGGTCCAAGAAGCTATGATCAATTTACCTTCCCTTTGATCTCTTCCTTCCCTTTTCCCTCTCCCTGCCAAATGGATGATAACCTATGTGATGTCAAATTTGTGAAGCCACTTACTGAAGGTGGAAGAGGCACAGCATGGAAAGAATCCATGTCACTGAAGACTATGTAGCAGAACCACCCTCATTCCCTCCACGCACACCAGACTCTAACACTAATGAGAGAGAACCCTTTATTGTATAAATCCACCATGCTTTTGAGTTGTTTGGTACAGCAGCTATTGTTACTTACTCTGACTAAAACATATGAATTTAGGATCAAAGGATGTTTCTAATCTGAGGTTTGCTATACCTGGCCCTAATTTATGCTAGGAAACTAGTTCCAGAACTTATACAGTGAGGACAGTGAACACGAACCACTTCATAGGATGAAAGTGCTCTACAAATCAAAAAAGAAGCATGGAAAATAATTTATATATTTTTAAAGAATTTCACAAATGCAAGTTTTATAAAGTGCAACTTCTCTTACTTTGCTGATTCAGGTTCTATTTTCCCAAACAGTCCTTTACTGACTTCCCTTCATGTTTATTCCCTCAATATTTAACATTTACGTAATTAGTACATTCTCTGTGCCAAGCACAGTACTGAACAAGAAGGACAATACCTGCCTTCACAGGAAATGAGTGGAGAAAACAGCAATGAAACAATCAATCGTGGTGTGAAAAGTACCTTCAGGGAAGGGTATACAGAGTGTTACGGGAACACACGGTAGGAAAGCCTGCCCTACACTTGAGACATTAGGGATGGTGTCCCAGAGGAAGTAACATGAAGTTGATACTTCAATTATTAGGATAAATTTGGGAAGTAAACTGAACTGTGGGATTTGAGGGAGAGTGTTCTTTAGAGTACGTGGCAGTATTAAGGAATTTAAGAAGTTAGAGTGAATAGAAGTTCACATGCTTGCAGAAAACTGGCAAGAGATATGCGTTGAGTGTGAGAACGAGACCAAGTTCTGAAGAGCTCTAAAGATTATGTAGGGTGTTTGTTTCCTATTAAAGGGAAGCGGAAACTATTAAAAGTTTTAAAAGTAGAATAGTATGATTATATTTGCTTTTTAGAAACAGTGATCAGGATGAATTATAGATAATAGATAATGGATTAGGGTTCATTTCCCTAATGAATCTGGAGATGATTTAATACTGAAGGCTGTTATTACCATGTTCAAGACAAAATAAGATGGAAATTCCAACTAGGGAGATTTAAATTGGTATTGTCAGGACATTGCTATTCTAATTAGTTATACGACTGAAACAAGAAGCGGCACGGATTACTCCTAGTTTTCTAATTTGGGCAAATTCTACAACTCTAAGGAATTCTTCAACGTCTTCTCCTTGGTTATCACTTTGTTTCTCTATGCGTTTTCTCCTTTAACATAACTGTCTCTAAGTGAGTCAGTTCTACCTCACTAACTCTACACTCAGACAAGATCATCATCATCTCTCTATATATAGCTATACATTTATTCTCTCTCTTTCCCCCTTCCCTTCCCCCACTCTTTCTTTTATATTTTTATAAATTTTCCTCTTGACTTATTGTTTTGTGTGAGGCATCCAATAAAACGTGGATGTAAGTAATGAGTATTGGCCATCTTGCTTGTTTTCACCAAGTATAATATTAAAGTCTGTTTTTTTGCATTGTCCTTTTCAAATTGTGGAAGTTCTTTCTATACCTAATTATCTGAGGTTTTCAAAAAATAAGAATGGCTTAAATTTTCTTCAAAGCTTTTTCTCTATTATCCTCTTAATATAGTCAATTACATTGATTGATATTTGTATGTTAAACCAACCCTGCATTTTGGGGATAATGTTTCTTGGTCATGGTGTAATATCCTCTGCATGTACTGATGAACTTGATTTGCTAATATTTTTTAAAGTATTTCTGCATCTATGTTTATGAGTGATATTGATCTTAAGTTTTTTATCCTCCCACCATAAACAACTAGAAAAATGGACAACATATATGAAATAACTGTGCTAAAAAATTATGTTATCAGAAACTCCCTGAAAGAAGGCAAACACGTAAAGGACACCCTTTGAGCAAGTCAGATTTCTGCTTGGAAGCACTTTCCTGACCCTTGCGTAGGGAGAGGAATCTTAAGCAGAGCAGGGATATCTTGCTGAGTGAAGGACAAAAAGGCAAAACTTCAGAGAGGCTGAGGCTCCAAGGAGGAGATAACTATAAAAGGAAAGAACTGCATAACTCGGCATAGGAATGAATACCCTTGTGTCTTTTTCTGAATACTAAGACATGCAAGTCTAAAGTCCAGCTGAAAAACTGTTTTATGGATACGCTCTGCATTCCTCTGCTTAAATAAGTGTTTGGCATAATGGTGATTCAACCCCGAGTTATAACTACTTGACCCAAAATGATGAGTTGAAGAGTATAAAATCATTTCAATTTGTTGACTGTTTTCATATGGTCAGCGAGTTTATTTTTCCACTGAATTGGTGGTTTCCTTTGTTCTGGAAGCAACAGAAGATTGGCCTCCAAAAACATGTTGTTTCAGCCAGTGGAAAGATGAAGTGATTAGGCATGGTATGGTACTTTTCCATTTTTAATTTCAGTGATGATTGCTAGCAGAAGGCAAGCAATATGTAGCCTCCACCTCAGGTGTGCAAGCCTATTGCAATTAAAGAAAGCTGCTCTTCGTCACCCAGGGGGAATGTGATTGATCAAAGTGTCAAATGATTTACTTCCAATGTAAACTACAATTTGCTGCCCAAAATACTACAATTTATTTAGTAAAAAGGGGGTATCATTAAAACCCTGACACATATTATTCACAAACTGTGGTCTAAGGAAATGTGAATGACATAATTATTCTCCAACAAGTAAACACACTCAGTGGCTTCCCCACATTCATTCTTATTATAAATAATTGTTCCCATTAGCGTTGTCCAAACGCTGTGCGAAGGCTTGGGTAAAGATGCAATTTAAAGCAATGTAAATAAGATTATTTTTTATACTCAGTGAAATAAATCCAAGTCAGGCAAGTAAGGGGCTCACAGCAAAGCAACAGAGATGCAGATAGCAAGCCAACTTGAAAATTCTAAAACCAAATTAGGGTGACAGGAAGAAGAGTATAATCTGGAGGCAAGTCTCTCTAATGATCATTATTGTCACCAATACTTAATATTGAGCAACAGTAAACAATAACCCAAGATTACTAGTTAATTGGTTTGGAATCAATCCCAAGATGTGGGACTTCCTTGACTGCACAGAGTAGAAAAATAATAATCATGTAAGAAGGACCAGAGTGGGCTCCTTATATTGGCACCGTGTTTCATATCTTTTTCGCACTGCATTTAATATCTAGTGTATCATTTTACCTTCACATTGACAGTATAATATTGTTTAAGAGCTTATGCTCCGGGGGCAGAATGCTTTGAGTTCTAGTGCTGACTCAAATATAACCTCTGTAAGCCTCAATTTTATCAGCTGTGAAGTGTGGGCTAATTAAAGGGCCTACCTTCTTAGGGCTGTGGAAGTTTAGATAAGGTTCTTGGAGCTGGCTGGTGATGGAATCAGGATGCAAAACACGCAGTTGGCTTCTAGAGTCTGCATTATAACCACCACACAGACTGCTACTCTCCCTTTTCAGGGTTTTGTGATAATTTAGCAAAACCATGTACATGGGGCACTTAGTCTACCGTTTGCAGTGCAGTATTCAATGACCAGTAGCTAGGAGGAGGGGCAGGGGTTAGAAGAAATGGAGGTGGAAGAGATTGCCGCTATAACTAGATTAAGGCAGTGGTTTATAAAATTTTTACTGTAGAGGGTCAGATAAGTATTTTAGGTTTTACAGAATATACATTCTGTCTCAAGTACTCAATTCCACCATTGTAGCTAGAAAGCAGCCACACAAAATACATAAATGAATCGGCATGTCCCAATAAAATTTTACTTACAAAACGTGTTGGGCTGGGTTTGTCTCCCGGGCCATAGTTTGGCATCTGGATCCGAGAATCAGATTTGAATGCAGTTTTTCCTGTGTGTTTTCGGCTTTACTGAGGTGTAGTGGACAAATAGTGAATGCAGTCTTTTGAGGAAGTCCAGCATTCTTTTCACTCTTTCCCAGCTGCCTCCCTCTGGCCTACTGTATCATTGAGAACAATGAGGGAATGAGACCCTATGACCTCTAGGCTGTTTCTAGAACTGATGGTCTAAGATTATTTGGTACAGTCCCAGTGTATAACCTGAAGATGATTTAGTGACTGTCAACCATTAAAAAACTAAAACAATTAAATACTAATTCCAGGTGTGGTGGGCATAGCTAGACCATGGCAAAACTATGCCTGTAGCCCTTCATTCTCTGCTCAAATCAGAATTATGTGTGTTCAAGGGGAAAATACATATTTGTACCTGGAATGCTTCATATGTTTCAGCCCCTGGCTGGCAGGTGATGATTGCAGCTAAGATGTCCTGTTTGCCTGTGAAGGCTCCAGCATATGCCCATTGTGTCTGTTTAATTATTATTAGCACTCTCTTTCACTCTTCTAAAAGTGTCCCAGTTTGGATGAAAAATTACATGGCCACCCTCTTGACAGAAGATAAACCCCAATTCTATAGATTTCCAATTTCTTTGGAAGCTACAAAATTCCCTCCAATAAGAGATAGAAAACAATTCCCATTTAATATTCCCTCTGTTTTAACAAACATCTATTGAGTACCTAATAGATACCCTGTACTGTGGAAGACATTAAAAGACAAAATGCTCCATCAGAAGTTTTCATTTTGAGAGAGATTGTCTGTGAAGGTTTATAGGAACTTATCCTCTGACTGAAATCTTTAAATTCCATAGGCACCAGCTGTCTTTTCATTGAGTCCCTCCACTGTTACGTGTTCCACATGAACCAAAGCTAGGGTACACAGTTTTACCCCCATCACCAGCAACTAGTCATGCTTGCTGTGTGCTAAGTGAGCCCTAAATAAATACTTGTGGAATGAATAACTCAGTACTAGTCAAAGGTTTCCTCATTAAGCTTCGATTTTTTTTTTGTTCCCACCTTACACTGAGAAAGGGAAGTGAATTATCACACAGAATTTAAAAGCCTTCTATGAATAGCTGCAAATATTTGTCTTCATACTTTACACCAATTATTTATTCAGAGCATACTATATGCCAGGCCCTAAATTAAACTTTTATATACTGTATAGGACTTAATTCTCACAATCACCCTACGAGGTAGGAGCTATTATTTCCTCTATTTTGTGGAAAATAAAGCTACAGCTCAAAGAATTTAGGGAATTTACATAACGCAACATAGCTAGTAAGCAATGGAAGCAGGATTCCATTTCACTTTAGATTCCCATGAAGACTGAAATATTATGAAAGCTGTTAACCAGCGTACAACATAGATTTATAAAAATTCAATGACAGCCTTGACTAAACTGCTTGGTACAACAGTACCAGTATCACTACTACAAATATTGCATATACCATACTTATATTTTAAAAAAATTGTTTTTCATCTGAAATTCAAGTTTAACAGGGTGTGCTGTATTTGTATTTGCTAAATCTGGCAACATTATCTGCTATGCTTGCTACGTAGGCTCTCTGTACTAGGACAGCATGAAGAAGCCCTAGTGCAGTTCACAACCCAGTTGTTCTACATCCCATCCCTGATTCCAGGGTCCTGGGTATATGTGGACATAGAAAATATTCCTAGTGCAATTATGACAATGTACAAGGAGGGTACTGTTTATCTTCCATCCCAGATCTCGTGGTGTGAATTGTCTGATTTCAGCCAGTAAGTACCCAAATGTCCGTTGAGCAGTCAACCCTGTATCAAACCTGTTCTGCCACTGCACAGATTAATCCCTGAGAGGAGTTCTTGAGTTCTCTTTTTATGGTGATGAGGTATAGTCTAAAGTCCAGTTGTACAAGTGAACTACCATATAAATTACAGCAATAGCCACAAGTAGGTAGGATGGGAACCAGCTGGGAGCCTAGTGTATCCGGCTACTGTGAAACCTACAAAGAAAGCCCAAGATTGATTCTTCGCTTGAAGAGCCTGCCATCTACTTGCGGCGAAATTGCTAACACCTAGAAATAAGTTAAAGCAATTAAGTACAAAACTCCTTACACAGAGAATGATTAAGTTTTGAGTCACCAAGCTTCTAACTCCAACTTACTAAAAGTACCCCAAAGTTGTTTTGAAAATCACCCAATCTCCATATTAAACCAGATATTTAAAAAAAGAAATCAATGGTGGTAAAACTCACGCTCTTGCAGCTAAATGATTTGCTCTAAGAAAGACACATGACCCTATTAGAAACAATGAGATAAGAGACATATATTTCTGGAGAGAAAATGATCTGGCCTCTCCTACAGAAACAACAATAAGAAATCTTCCTTCTTCTGTGAATTTAGGGGTGTGGGTGATTTGAATGTGTGGTTCTATTTTGCTACCATAAGGAAAGAGGCTGTAACTTCCAGGGGCCATTTTTGTGAGGTCTGAGAATAAAGCTGAGACTGCAGAAGACAGAGAAGAGTCACTTACAGTGTAGCCAGGCTTTAGGTGGTATACTTTGAACTTGCAGATCACGCTCCAGCCAAAGCCTCTAGATTTTTTTTTCCTACATGAGTCAACACATTTTCTTTGTTGGTTAAACCAGTTTAAGGCGGGTTATATTTTGTCACTTGCAAAACGAAGACTCTGACAGATATACCTTTTTTTCTATATATATATATATTTTTTTTAATTAATTTATTTATTTTTGGCTGTGTTGGGTCTTCGTTTCTGTGCGAGGGCTTTCTCCAGTTGCAGCGAGCGGGGGCCACTTTTCAACGCGGTGTGCGGTCCTCTCACTATTGCGGCCTCTCGTTGCGGAGCACAGGCTCCAGACACGCAGGCTCAGTAGTTATGGCTCACGGGCCCAATTGCTCCACGGTATGTGGGATCCTCCCAGACCAGGGCTCGAACCCGTGTCCCCTGCATTGGCAGGCAGACTCTCAACCACTGCGCCACCAGGGAAGCCCTGACAGATATATCTTGTATCCATTTATTTGCGTTTCAACTTGCACGCTCTATAAAATGCACAAGAAGGTCTACTAAAAGGTCTACACAGAATACAAAAATGAAACCTATATTAGAACTGCATGATAAAGAAAAGGTGTGTGAGTGTGTGTGTATAGAAGTAGAAATATTTGGATATAAAATGGAGCCAGAAATGAAGCTCAGAAACTAATACAACATTGTAAATCAACTATACCCCAATAAAAAAAAAAGTTGATACAAGAACAAAAAAGAAATGAAGCTCAGGGCTTCCCTGGTGGAGCGGTGGTTGAGAGTCCACCTGCCGATGCAGGGGACACGGGTTCGTGCCCCGGTCCGGGAGGATCCCGCATGCCGCGGAGCGGCTGGGCCCGTGAGCCATGGCTGATGGGCCCGCGCGTCCGGAGCCTGTGCTCCGCAACCGGAGAGGCCACAACAGTGCGAGGCCCGCGTACCGCCAAAAAAACAAAAACAAACAAACAAAAAAAAGAAATGAAGCGCAGAGAAAAATGCCTACTGTGAAGTCTTTACCCTTGCTCTGCGTAGCCTAGAAATTTGTTATAAACTTCCTAGCATTTAATTCATAGGAAACAGCCTGTTTACCCAGTTCACAGTGGAATTCCAAAGAATCGCTCAGGAGAACCATAAGTTATAAAATCTAAAAGTGGAGGTTTAAAGAGAGGAGACATCACTTTAGGGTGGAACAGTTAAAGAAAGTATCCTATAGGAGGGCAGACTTGAGCCATGAGAGATGGGGTAGATGTGTATGGAGGAGAACGAACATCCCAGGAAGGGGAAACAGCGTGAGCAAGTTTATACTTGAAGTGCACTTGTGTAGAGGGCTGTGAGGAGATCGGTATGGATAAAGTTGAGAGCTTATGGTGAGATGGAATCAATGAATATCTTAGAACACAGGATGAAAATATGCAGCAGTATGCAAATAAAAATTGCTATTAAGAGTAATGTTATCTCAAGCTTATCAAGTACTTAAACCTCTTGGATTTCAAAATATATCCATGCCCGCAATTTTGCTTTGGTGAAACATGGAAACAGTCTAATATAAATCTTGGCAAAAAATAAAACTGAGAATAAACTCCCTTGCAAAAAATAAACACCACATTGAGCTTAACCCTCCTGTTGCGTAAATTAGTCCTCAGGAGTTACCTAGGTAACTTTCACTCCCTAACCCAGAGAGCTAAATTCTTAATAAAATAATTCTCATTTACACCCTGTCAAAATTATAAATCAGAAGTTTCAGTATTGTTTTCTTAATCTGGTAGGATGGAGAGTAGAAAAATAGTAATAGCATTACATGCTCAGACATGATAAACTCTTATGGTCGTCATTCTAACCGGAGTGCACTGTTAACTGGCCATGTCACATACTTAAATTACAATAGCTATACAGCATTCAAAAATCATGAATTATTATTGGACAGTGTGTAAAAGGCATCCAATGAACACTTGTGGATTTCATTTATATTTTGACACAACTATCATACTAGCTCTGTGACCTTGAGCAAGTGAATTAACCTCTCTGAGCCTTGGTCCCTCGTTTGCAAAACAGGTGCAATAATAACTGCCTATTAGGGTTTATAAGAATTAAGCAAGAACTACATATAGTTAAGTGCCTAGCAGGAGTCACTATCATTTGGGCAATTACTAATGGCCAAAATCCTAAGGATGTTATAAGAATTAATTCTCATTAGAACCCAATAGAGGTTTTTCCTTCTATACAGATGAATAAACTCAGACAAAAAGATTTTATCAACTTACCCTATACTATTATTTTTTAAAAACCCACATGATTTATATTATTTCTCTATTTAAGAGATCCACTAGCTTGCCAAATTAATAAAATTATTTTACCATTATTTCTAAGGAAACAGGAAAGATTTTACACTAAAATAAAATCACTGGTCCTCTGAGAGCTCTCTGAAGTAGCTGAGGTCAAATATTATTGTTTTTTACAGACAGGTATAGGCAAGTGACAGTGAAATGCATTATACTAAATCAATGGTTTATTACAGGATAAATTATCTTTAATCATCACCTTTCTCAGTGATTCTCAAATTTTAGTACACATTTCCAAGAATTACCTGAATAACTTGTTAAAAATACAGACCACAGGGCCTAATCCTCAGGGATTCTGCGCTGGAGAGAGGTCCAAGTCCATTTTAACCAGCACTATTGTAAATTCTGACTTAAGCTGTGCACTAGACACATTTTTATGAAAGCTTGATCTGGAGATCCATAACCCCTTGAAGTCAGGGCCTATACATGCATGCATAACAAAAGGACTGACTGGAAGGGAAAAAAATAAAAAGAAAGGGGTGGAGGGTCTACTTATTGTGTGCCTCCACAGCAACAGCATATGTTTTTCTAGCGAGAATCCATGATTCCCTCCCTCTCGGTTCATGGTTCTGCAGAGCACTCCACCCCACCGCACCTCCAGAGTGATCATGTGTTTTAAGTCCAAACCAATCAATGCACCAGAATACTGCTGTTTGCTATGATTGGTTCAAGCTGGTCGAAGCAGGTCCAGTCAGACAAATTTACAGAACTACCAACACAAGGGGAAAAAAAGGTCTGTCTCCCGCTGCAGTGAGAGTCTTAAGGTACTACAGATATCATGCCGCTTCTTAGAAACTCAGATAAAACTAACAGGCAGGATTCAAGCCCTGAAGATAATCGTTGCGTTCTGAAGCCAGTCATGGCTGAAGCTACAATCACCTCAGGACTTCTGAGTATTGTGAGCTAGTAAATTCACAGTTTGATTTGAGACAGTTTTTACTTGCAACCCATAGAAACACAGATGATTTTCACAAAAGTTTTGGACAGGACAGATAGAAATTCACCGGGTGGCAACTTTTAAAGACACCTCCTAAAATTGCCTTAAAAGTGCCTTCCTAGGTCTTACAGAATGCTCATAGTAATTCAGAATTTTTTTTAAAATTATGATTGTAACTTCCTGAATACTTACTATATTAGACATTATGCTAAGCACTACACCATTGGATCCTCAGAGCCACTTTCCATGGTAGACACTAGTATTACCCCAATTTTGCATATAAAAATATGCTCAGAAAATAAAGTACCTTGAGGAATTCACTTTTCTGGAATTAAACTTCACTCCTTTATACTACATTAAACCCACCTTTCAATTACTTGTGATTGGCAGGTCATTCATATCTGTTTCTTGCTGTTTTCTAGTGGTTTAACATGTTTTGTGAGAAACCTAGAGTTTTCTTTTGGATCTTGTCGCCTGCAGCGTGGAGGGGATGCAAGAGAATGGTAGTGGGGAGAAAGGGGATGCCTAATCTACACATTTCAAATAGCATCAACCCTTCAGCTTCTGTTTGCTGACTGAATTGATGCTCTTCCTTCTTTTGTTCGATTCCTGTGTTATCACCAGCCGAATACATGTTTGGATTTACATCGAACACTCCATTCAACTAGACAGCAAACTTGCAAGCCAACAGATCTCATGATTAGGGCAGGCTGATCTGATACAGAGGGACATGGCTTGCTGATTCTCTGGGCGCATAATGCAACAACTGTTTGTGATAATGCTTCCTACTTCTTGCAGCAGAATCACTTGCTACTAAAACTTGCTACAATCTGCTAGTTTTAGTCTGCATTTAGGTTGTTAAAAAGGGTACTCTTTTTCTAAATCACCTGGGAATTGTTTTGGACTAATCAGCATTCTTAATGTCGTCTTCAAATACGACAGAACCTTAGAATGAGTGTTCAAATGTTTTAGATCATGAAAGTAAGGATGATGGTAAATACTTAAATGGCAAGCATTTGCTTGTATATTTTACATGTATTATCTCATTTATAACAGACCAACAGGAAAGATACTATTACTGCTCCCGTTTGATGGTTCAGGAAATAGAGGTTCAGAGTGGTTTAGTGATTTGCCAATACTCATAGACCCAGTGAGTTGTGAAGCTTGCATCAAATACATGTCTGTTTGACTCTTAAACTCTTTTTCCCCCAAAGTGGTATCATTTTATTTATTTATTAACTGAGGTAAAATTGATATATAACATTATATTAGTTTCAGGTATACAATGCAATAATTTAATACTTGTATACACTACAAAGTGAGCACTACAGCAAGTCTAGTTACCACCAATCACTATACAGTTGACCCCCTTCACTCATTTCACCTATCCCCTAGTACCCTTCTCCTCTGCTAACCACCAATCTGTTCTCTGTATCTATGAGTTTTGTTTTGTTTTATTTGTTCAATTGTTTTGTTTTTTAGATTCCACATGTAAGTGATCAAGTGGTATTTGCCTCTTTCTGTCTGACATTTCATTTAGCATAATACCGTTAAGGTCCATTCACATTGTTGCAAATGGGAAGATTTTCTTCTTCTTTTAAGACTGAGTAGTAGTCCCTTGTAAATATATATACCACATCTTCTTTATCCATTCATCTATCAATTACACTTAGGTTGTTTCCATACCTTGGCTATTATAAATAATGCTGCAATAAACATGGGATGCAGATACCATATCAAGACAGTAATTTCATTTCCCTCAGGTATATACTTAGAAGTAGAATAGCTGGGTCATATGGTAGTTCTATTTTCAATTTTTTGAGAAACCTCCATACATTTTCCATAGTAGCTGCATCAATTTACAATCCCACCAACAGGGTATGATGGTTCTCTTTTCTTCACATCCTCTCCAAGATTTATTTCTGTCTTTTTAATAATAGCCATTCTAACAGGTGTGTGAGGTGATAACTTACTGTGGTTTGATTTTCATTCCCCTGATGATTAGTGATGCTGAGAACCGTTTCATGTACCTGCTGGACATCTGTATATCTTCTTTGGAAAAATATCTGTTCAGATACTTTGCCCATTTTTTTGTTTGGATTGTTTGTGTTTTTGCTATTGAGTTAAACGTTTGAGTCCCTTGTATATTTTGGACATTAACTCCTTAGGGATGTATGATTGGAAGTATTTTCTCACATTCAGTAGGTTGCTTTTTTTATTTTTGATGGTTTCCTTTGCTGCACAGTGGCTTTTTAGTTTGATGTAGTTCCACTTATTTATTTTTGCTTTTCTTGTCTTTGCTTTTGAAGTTAGATCCAAAAATTCAATGCCAAGACCAATGTTGAGGAGCTTACAGCCTATCTTTTCTCCTAGGAAATTTTTATGGAATCAGGTCTTACATTCAAGTATGTCATCGATTTTAATATTTATTTATTTATTCGTTCATTCATTTTCACTTTGAGTTGTGTATGGTGATACACAAGATAGTGGTCCAGTTTTCTCAACACCATTTATTGAAGATATTCTCCTTACCCCATTGTGTATTCTTAGCTCATTTGTTGAATATTAATTGACTATATATGTAGGTTTATATCTGGGCTCTCTATTCTGTTCCATTGATTTATGTGTCTATTTTAATGCCAATACCACACTGTTTTGATTACTCTAGCTTTGTAGTATAATTTGTAATCAGGGAGTGGAATACATCTGGTTTTGTTCTTCTTTCTCAAGATTGCTTTGGCTATTCATGGTCTTTTGTGGTTCCATACAAATTTTAGAATTATTTTTTCTACTTTTCTGGAAAATGCCACTGGAATTATGATACGGATTGCCTTGAATCTGTAGATCTATTGGTGTAGTACAGACATTTTATCAATTTTAATTATTTTAATCCACAAGCATAATATCTTTCCATTTATTTGTGTCATTGTCAGCTTCATTCATCAGTGTCTTACAGTTTTCAGAATATAGTTCTTTCCCCTCATTGATTAAATTTATACTTAGGTATTTTTTCTTTTAAATGCAGTTTGCAAATGTGAATGTTATTTTTTTTTCTAATAATTCATTATTATTGTATAGCAACACAACAGATTTCTGTACATTGATTTTGTATCCTGTAACTTTACTGAGTTTATTTATTAGTCCCTTTGCTATCTTCACTCTTTAAATTTCTTTTTTCTTTTCGCTGCTGTTTGGGTAAGGTCCACTGCCCAGGGTTCCAGGTTGCTGATCCATTCTTCTGTTTCATCTAGTCTGCTGTTGAACCTCTCTAGTGTATTTTTCAGTTCAGTTACTGTATTCTTCAGTTCTGTGACTTCTGTTTGATATTTTCTTAGATTTTCTCTCTTTGTTGAAGTTCTCATTGTGTTCATCCATCCTTCTCCTGAGTTCGCTGAGCATTTTTATGACCATGACTTTGAACTCTTTATCACTACATTACTTATCTCTGTTTCATTAAGGTCTTTTTCTGAGGTATTTGTCTTGTTCTTTTGTGTGGAACATATTCCTGTTTCCTCATTTTGCTTGACTCTATATAATAGAAGTTATATAATAATAGAGTTTGTTTATATTATAATATATATAATAGTTTGTTTCTAATAGGTGGGACAGCTAGCCTCTCCCAGTCTTGAAGGAGTAACCTTGCGTAGGAGGTGAACTTTATTGTTCAACCTTGCCCTAGCTCTCAGCTGTCTCTCCAACCCTTGCCATTGTATAAGTAGCATCATTTTTTCTTGATAGGTCCCTGTTGTTAAGAGTGTGTCAAGCCCCGTCAGTGTTCCAGTGTAAGGGATCTCAGTCAGCGCCTAGTTTCAAGTTGACTGGAAGCCAGCTTCTCAGGCAGCAACTTTTAAAGGATGCAAACACATATGGTCCTGGGGACTGCAAGTGTAAACCCTGCTGACCACCAGACCAGGAGATCTGGAAGTGTTCGCTAGGTTTCAGGTGCAAAAATCAGGGTTTCTGTTGAGTGTATAAGTTCCTTTGTGGGAAGTAGCAGAGAGCTGTGATGAGGCCAAGGGATTGTGGAAGGATGGTGTCTCCTGCTTACATCCTGAGAGTGCCTCTGTAGCCTCTAGATGTGCTATGAACCTGAAGTCTGTCCCTCAGGCTGAAGCTCCAGGACAAGTAAATGGGCCTTTTTCACAGGCAGACTGAGGACAGAGCGTGTGTTTTAGTCTGCTGTCTGTTCAGTACCCTGGGTATGGTAGCCTTCCTGGGACTGTCTTTCCAATTGTTACACTCCTGTGGAGCCCAGGAACACATGCTCCTCTGGCCACTAGGGCCAGGTGATTAAGCGTTGTCCCTTGTGTGGGCTGCACTCACATGCCAGCTTTAGTGATGCTGCAAGAAAGTGCTGAGGGCAAGGCGTGTCCACAGCTCTAGCAATGCATGTAAAAAACAGTAGGTTGGTTTCTGCTGTATAACAAAGTGAATCAGCTATACATATACATATATCGCCATATCTCCTCCCTCTTGCGTCTCCCTCCCACCCTCCATATCCCACCCCTCTAGGTGGTCACAAAGCACCGAGCTGATCTCCCTGTGCTATGCGGCTGCTTCCCACTAGCTATCTATTTTACGTTTGGTAGTGTATATATGTCCGTGCCTCTCTCTCACTTCATCCCAGCTTACCCTTCCTCCTCCCCGTTTTCTCAAGTCCATTCTCTACGTCTGTGTCTTTATTTCTGTCCTGCCCCTAGGTTCTTCAGAACCTTATTTTTTTTTAGATTCCATATATATGTGTTAGCATATGGTATTTGTTTTTCTTTCTGACTTCACTGTGTATGACAGTCTCTAGGTCCATGCACCTCACTACAAATAACTCAACTTCATTAACACACCATTGTAAAGCAATTATACTCCAATAAAGATGTTAAAAAAATAAAATAAAATAGATAACCAACAAGGACCTACTGTATAGCACAGGCTCAATACTCTGTAATAACCTAACTGGGAAAAGAATTTTAAAAAGAATAGATACAGGTATATGTATAACTGAATCACTTTGCTGTACACCTGAAACTAACACAGCATTGTTAATCAACTATACTCCAACATAAAATAAAACTTATAAAAATAATAAATAAATTTAAAGTTTTCCTTTATTAAAAAAAAAAAGTGGGGGTGGAACACATCTGTGGCATTAGCAAGGCTGGGGAAGAGTGCTAGGGTTGGGACATGCCCACCACTTTAGTGAGGAGGCATGGGATAAGCAGTGGGAATGAGACACACCCATGGCTTTAAGGAAGCCAGGAAAGAGCACTGGGGACAGGGTGCATCTGTGGCTTGAGTGACATATGAGAAAATCACGGGTGGTGGCTTTAGCGCAATGCTTTATCCAGGCTGTGTCCACACGTACCCACCAGCATTAGCAAGGTATAGGTAGAGTACAAAAATGGTGCTCACCAGCACCTCCATCCCTGAAGAAAGTCCCAACTTGTCCCTGACCCTCTGGCAAATGCTTTAAGATTAGCAAATGAATGTCCTTCCCATAGAGTACAGGCACTTCCCTAGCTGCTGCCTTTGCACTGAATCCCAGGATGAGTGAGATCATCTGTAAGCCCCTCAGAAGGAGTATCTCAGATTCCCACAGCCCCTGGGTCCCCTAGATAAAAGCCCCATTGGTTTCCAAAGCCAGACATTTTGGGGGCCTCATCTCTCCAGTGCAGGTCACAAGGGTTGGGGTGCACAATGTGGGGCCCAAACCTGTCACTCTCAGGGAGTACCTCAAGACCTGTGAGATCCCCTTCTATTGTGGGCTGCCATGCTGGGGGTGGGGCTTTTGGTGAGACTGCATCTCTGCCCCTCCTCCCTGTCTTGGTGTGGCCATTTTATCCTTTGTGCGGAGGAGCTGTTCAGCAGCTAGTTATCAGTTCTTTCCGAGTGGTAACTCTTCCATACGTAGCTGTAGATTTGGTGTGTCCATTGGAGGTGGCTAGTTCAGGGTCTTTTACACTGCTATCTTGGACAGTCCCCTGACCCTTAAACTCTTAATTATTATACTTGATCATCTAGTCCAGTGATTCTCAAAATTTAGTGCAAATCAGAAACACCTAAAGGGGCTGTTAAAACACAAATTGCTGGGCCCCACCAGAGTTTCTGATGCAGTAGATGTGGGGTATGCGGTGATCATCTGCATTTCAAACAAGTTCCCAGGTGGAGCTGAGGTTGCCTGAGTTCCAGGCTTTGAGAACTGTCGATCTAGTTCAACTGCTTCACTTTAGAGTTGTAGAAACAAAATTCAGAGAAGGAAAGGACCTGATCAAGATCACAACATGGATTAATGGCCAAGGAAAAATTTGAGTCTAGGTCTTCTGTACCCAAGCAAATGACCCCTTAACTGTGAGGAAGCACGTGTGCTCTCTCCCAGTTATATTTGCAATAAAGAGACATAAAGTTGCAAATAATAACTCCTCTGACATATCCTGATTCACTAAGTTGCCAGGTATTCATGAATTAAAGTTAATTAATTTTCTTGATTTTTAAATTCCTGTAAATTTGGGGTAGCTAATTCCTGCTTTGCAGCTCTGTCATAAGGATTGGATATAATAGAAATTTCCCCTACTGAAGTATAAGCTTCATGAAGTTGAGTATTTTGCTTATCTTTATTTCCTGCTACATTCCTACATCCGGAAACACTGTCTCACATAAATTAGTTATTTATAAAAATTCTTGAATAAATAAAAATAAATACTTGGTACATTGTCAGAAATGAATAAATGGTGGCTTTATCGCTGTTTTAATATCATCACCACCACCACCATCACCACTAACGCCAATTTACACTTTTCTGATTCACTTCTATCGTATTTTCTCCCTTTCAGACTTTTTTTTACGTCCTCTTTACCTGTGCCAAGCTCCATCATATTTTCTGGTAATGATGTTTCTATTTTATGGCTTCTGAAAAACAGGCCAGATGTTAATTTTGTTGTTGTTGTTACTCTTTCAGCAAATTCACCCCATTGTCACCGATACCCTTTTTTCAATTGGAGAGCTCTAAATTCCTGTAAACATTCTGCCTTGACTGTCTTTTAAATCTCTTCCAACTGTCAGCTTTGAAGGGAGGATGACCATTGGTCATTTGGGACATATTTTAACCCTTTAGATAACAGTGCAACATCTTCCGCGGCAGTGTTGGAAGTGCATCCCCCGTTGTCCCATATGGAGTTCTCTCTTGCCTCAGTAAACAGTCAGGCAAACAGGAAAGAGACTTTGCTGAATTTATTCTGTAGTACATCCTTTGTGCCTAAGATGGCCTGGCATTAGCGTCCACGATACTTGTGAAAGGAAGCATCCGTGTGCACTGATGTAAGATATCGCTTTGAGCAGTGAACAGTTTTTGGACGCAGTGAAAACAGTGAAAGAGTGAGAAAAATGTCTTGCTAGCTACAGACCCTGGCTGCATTGCAGATTCATTAGGAGAGCATATTAAAAACCCTGAGGCACAGACACCTTTCACAACTGTTCACATCAGACTCTCTAAGGGTTGGGTTACAGGCATCTGCAGTTGGGAAAACCTCACTGGTTACCTAATTCCCTTCAAGGACCAGAGCAGAGTGTCTCAGAAGTATTTCATGGATCCTCAACACCGTGAAAAAAGTAAAGTCAAAGTAGCAGGATTTTCATAACCTAAATTTGATCCTTTAATTAGGACTGTCCTTTATTCTGAAAGCAGCCATTCTCCCTTGCAGTACTTAAGAAAATCATTAACCGTCATTAGATAAATAAAATGCCGCTACAGCTCAGCTTGGAGCAGGCTATATATCCTGAGAGGAAGCAAGATTGTAATCGAAGTCTGTAAATTAGACTATCTGCCCTTATGGCTTCAATCTGGGCTCACACTTGAAATCAGTGCTCTTTCTTGTTTTTAACACAGGCATGTTACAATCTAAGTAGGCACTGCCTGTATCTCTTGGTCAACCATCAAGAGGTTGTCTCTTCCAGTCTGTTTCAGCTAGTCTGGAAGAAGGATGTCGACTGCTTTAGGGGTCCACCCAGGTTTCCCAACATGAATTTCACGTGTTGACAAATCAGATGGTCTAGACATATACTCTTAATACTCTGAAAAGCCATATGATAACTTAGCTGAACTGCATTAAGAGATAGATATATCTAAGAACAACTTAATTTTGTTTACATAGATTATGTTCCTCCCGCTTGTTTCAGCTTCAACATATTCTGTTTTTAAGTGACAGTAATAACGATTCTAGCTCTAAAAATTATACATTTTTATGATAAAATTAAAAAATGTTGGTAATGCTCTTTGTGAGAGACTCATTAATTTATGTAATTTTAGTGGTACTGGTTTGTGTAATCCAAGTCTGGGGATACCACACTCTGTGATAGAAAGTATTCAGAACATGTTAACTCTCAATCCTTACTGTTTTGCCAGTAATCCACAATGACTATTTACTATTAATTTCAGAAAAGGATAACCACCCCTCACATACCCAGTTTCCATTTTATACAGTTCTGAGGATTTAAACCAGTTCCATTATAATTGAGTTTGGGTATCAAACAACTGACACATATGTGCTTTGTGAAAAGGACAGTCTTGCTGCACCTTGAAGAGCTCCTTAAAATGAACTCTTTCCCCCATAACTTCCCAAAGCACCTGATCAGTCCCCTTGACTGGCATTTATCACTTGCGTTCTTGAGTTATTATATACAAGCAGATCCTTGTCATCCTTGTGAATTTAACATTTCCAATTTCAGCTCTTCCTATTGGACCCTGAGGGGGCCATAATTTGAATACTTTGTCATATTGTTGTGGTATGAATTTAAACAACACTCACTTTGAGCTGGTGTAAAAAACTGAATGACTCAGCCAGTGCATCACTCTGGATAATCGCCCAGCATCTCCCCTTAATATAGCCCTTGTTTGCCATTTGTAGGACATCAAAATTTATATCTTTGTTGAAACAACTAAGAGTATTTTAGTGAAAAATAAGATAGTAATTAATTGGTGATATAAGGCTGTTTGTAGAAAATGTTTGATAGAAGTGAGATTTAGAAAAGATAATAACAAGAGGAATACTGGGTGCTTACTATGTGCCTGGCACATTAAAAATAGCGTTATATTCAGGTCCTCACAACCCCACAGTTTAGTTATATTGTCAAATCCCTTCTGCAGAAGAAAACGAAGCTTAGAGGGTTTGGTTTAAAGTCACATAGGCAGAGTTGAGATAAGTAATATGTTGTGCTCAACTCCTAAACATGTACTTTTTTCTCCTTTTTCAAAAAAATTAGATATAATTCATATACAACATTATATTAGTTTCAGGTGTACAAAATAATGATTTGACATTTGTATGTTTTTCAAAATGATCACTACAGTAAGTCTAGTTAACACCCATCACTATACATAGATACACAAGTTTTTTCTTGTGATAACAACTTTTAACAACTACTCTTTGGACGTTCAGATATACAATACAGTATTATTGACTATAGTTGCAATGTTGTACCTTACTTTATAGCTGGAAGTTTATACTTTTTAATGCTCTTCACTCATTTCTCCCACCTCCCACCTCCCACCTCTGGCAATTACTAATCTGTTCTCTGTATCCATCATCTCGTTCTTTGTTTGGTTTTTACTTAGTTATAACTGACATGTATTAGTTTCAGGTGTACAACATACTGATTAGGTATTTGTATATGTTGTGAAATGACCACCACAGCAAGCCTAGTTAACATTGTCACCACACATAGTTACAAAATTATTTTTTCTTGTAATGAGAACTTTTAAACATGTACTTTTTAATTCCTACTGGTCTCTATTCTACCCACCTCCTCCTCAGCACCCCACACGATTTTTCACATCCCTTCTATGCTATAAGTTCTATCTGGCCAGGTGTTTAACTTTACTCATCTATTTCTTGGAGGACCTAAACCAGAACTTTTGCTATAATAGGATTTGTTGAATACAGATAGATAAGTGAATAAAGAATGAATGATGTATTTGCTAATTACATTCACTTGCCTTCTCTTCATCAGCAAAAATTGAATGCGAACGAATACCCTTCCATGTGCATTTACTCCATATTCTCCAGTAATGCTACAGAAATTCTGAACGATGAATGAAGAGAAATTTCTCTGTATTTAAGGGGCTCCCAGGTCAAAGAAAGTAATAAAATGTTTCCTTTACTAAACACATTAAACACTCTGAGTCAACCTCTATAGCTCATCCAATGGTGTCCCAATGTCATTTATGGATTTTTAAGGAAGTGCTGACTTGAAACCAGAAAGTACCAGGGAGGTTCTGCCTACCTTACTTTGAGAGAAAGGAAACAATACTTCTTATTCTCTTGTGATAAAGTGAAAGACCCTAAAATAATTCGCAGTTAATTTCTCCATCTCTGTATTAGTCAAGATTCTCCAAAGAAACAGAACCAATAGAATATTTATATAAACATATTTAAGAGGAGATTTATTATAGAGATTGGCTCACCTGATTTTTTTTTATGGAGGCTGAGAAGTCCAATGATCTGCCGTCTGCAACCTGAAGAACTAGGTAAGCTGGTGGTGTAATTTACTCTGGGTCTGAATCCTAAAAACCAGGGGAGTTGGTGGTATAGGTCCAAGTCCAAAGGCCAGAGAGCCAGGAGCACTGATGTCTAAGGACAGAAGAAGATGAATGTATCAGTTTAAGCAGAAAAGGCAAATGAACCCTTCCTCTGACGTTCTGTTCTATTCAGGCCCTCAATGGATCATAAGATGCCCACCCACATTGATGGGGATGACCTTCTTTACTCAGTTTACTGATTCAAATGCTAATCTCTTCAAAGGTAGCCTCATGGATACACACAGAAATGTTTTCCCAGCTATTTCGGCACCCTTAGCTCAGACAAGTTGACACCTAAAATTAACCATCACAATCCTCATATACTGCCATGAAACTAATTAGATAATTATATAGTTTGAGATATAATAAATGGTAAGAAGTACAAAGACTGAGGGCTATGACAGTACATAGTAGGCAGATATACCCTATTTGGGAGGCGCATGGGAAAGCCTCCCTTAGGAAATGATATACGAGCTAGAACCGAAAGAGGAGGCAGATAGCTAAATTAGAACGTGCATTCAATATGCATGACAGTTGAGTCGTTGAAACAGGGATAAGTGCCCAAGGCAGAGGGAACAGCAATGTTTAGAGCAGAACGGATCAGTAAGCAGCTGAAAAGTTAAAAAAAAAAATGTGGATGAATTTTGATGATTGAAATCCTGAAGAAATCTGAATAAGATCTGCAGTATGGTTAGGAGTGTTGTAGCAACATCAGTTTTCTGGTTTTGATAAAGTCTTATAATTATGAAATATGTTATCATTAAAGGACCTGGGGAAGCATTCGTGGGAACCTTCTATACTATTTTTTCAACCTCTTGTGAGTCTAAAATGATTTCAAAATAAAACATTTTTAAAAAGAGCATTTGGAAAATGACCACTGGATATCAGCTTGAAATTGACACTTCAAGTCCGTGGGTATATATAAAACTATAGATATGTCTTGACATTCTTAAACTTATCCAGTGTGTTCCTTTGACATGTGGAGTGTTATATTGCCTTAATTTATTAGTGGTGCTTCACATGTGACATAATCTCCCCCAGACATTGGTGATAGTCGTCTTAAAAGCAAACTGTAATCAAGATTCTGGGCAGAGCAAGATGAGAATTAGCTGTCTACTTCTCTATTTATCTGTAACTGTCAGCACTCTGCTATGGAATATACGATAGGTAGGACTCTGTGACTCCATGTACAGGCATTAGCTGAGAACTGAGGCTCAGGGAAAGTCTAATTGAATCAAAATGCATGACAATGTAAGTAGAATGTGCTCATGGAAGGTCAAAAGACGTAACACATACAATATGGTGTAACAGCTACGATGACAGTCATGATTACCTCTAGAAAAGACTTTTCATCAGTCTAGTGCTGGTTACAGCAAATAAGACACGGAACCAAGGAAAACCAGACAGTAAGCCATACAAATCACTGGAGTTCATCTAGGATTGACTTATTGTCAATTGCACAACTGTCACTCCTCTGAAATAAATGTGGCATTGAGCATTCATATCCAATTATGTCATTCTTCTGCTCACAATTCTGCCCCTGTTCCCCATTGCTCACTGGAATAATATACTTTCCTCTGAAAGATGTTCAGGTCCTCCATGATTTGGCCCTTGTCTAGTTTTCTCACCTCATTGCTTTTTCTTACATTCTAATGTTACCAAGTTCATTTACTGATTTTCAAGGACCCTACACTCCTTTACGCCTCTAAGCAACTGATTGTGTTTTTTTAACCTTCGTGTCTTAATTCAAACCCTACTACGTCTGTGAAGCTTCTTTCAGCTTGTCCAAACTTAGGTATATCATCCTTATATTTTCATTAATCTTATAAGCAGCTATATTTTAGCAAGTGTCATTTTGAACTGTAATGTGTTTCTTCACATGTCTGTCTTTCCACGAAGCTGCAGCTTCCTTGAGGACAAAGTTCTTCCTCTCAGGTGTCTTCAAGGCCTACAAGACTGCCTGACATAGTGTAGGTATTGATTAAATTGTGATGAATGAATATAAACAAAATGTACTGAGTGCTACTTGCCTTAATTAAAAGGAAAGACATGTTATAATGGTTTCCAATAAGAATCATCAATATTAGTACAAAGGAATTTATGTCATGGCTCTGAAGCATCAATAAGAGAGGTGAGATTGTGGTTAGCAAAAATGGACTTGCCTATCGTAATATCCCATACGTGCTGGTTAGGGAAACCACACTGTTAAAAAAATATACCTCAAAATGCAAGAAGCACAATCAGAATTCTTATGATACCTATACAACACAAAATTATTTTTTAATAAAATAGATCATTCCTTTTAACGTGGCCTACTTGGTGCCACGGATTTTGGTTTTCCATTTAAATAAATTTATTCTTGATTATTTTTCATCACTTTATGAAAGCTTTTGGTGAAAGGACAATAATTCCAGGTGAAAAATGCCAATGCTTAAAATCCTTTTATGGAAACTCAGGTAAATGTATTGCCTTTTTCAGTTCATAAGTGCAATATACTCCAGTTTTAGAAAAGGACTAGGAAGGAACAAATATACAAAGGTGATGTGTAAGAAGAAGCTATAACCTTGTATGATATCAGGTTTGCAAAAATATCCCAGGTGTATATATGTATATGCATAGCTGATTCACTTTGTTATGAAGCAGAAACTAACACACCATTGTAAAGCAATTATACTCAATAAAGATGTTAAAAAAATCCCAAGTACCACAAAATATTTATTTATTCCAAAATATTCCAAAATAAATATGTATTCCAAACATTCCAAAGTATTCCAATATATTCCATGGAAAACAAAAAAGGGAAAGGGAAATTAAAGAAGAGAAAGATCGGTAAGCTGAACACTGATAATACCGAAGGGTTAAATTGAGTTTACTGACAAACGCTTTTCTTTTAACATCTTTATTGGAATATAATTGCTTTAAAATCTTGTGTTAGTTTCTGCTGTATAACAAAGTGAATCAGAAAAATAGGATTCAAATGGACATTTTTTTAAATTTATAGTCTGATGTAATTAAATAGACATTTGTGTCAATTACACAGCAGATACTTTATTAACCACTGGGATACCATAGTCAATAAAACATAAATCCTGCCTCTAAGAGGCCCAGTCTAGAAGGAAGAACAACAGTACGAAGCCCACATTATGGAGTTCTATGGACTTGAATTTGGATGCCGTGTCAAGTTATTAGCTATGTGACTTGGGCTAGTTAAGCTCCCTCGGTCTTCATTCATTTGCCTGTAGAAAGCAAATAATAATAGTAAATCACAAAGTTGTTGTGAAGATTACGTAAGAAAATTCCTGTGCTCGGAAATGTCTGGCTGAAAGTGAAAACACATATATTTTAGCTGAGAAAGTTAAATAGTCATTTTCCTAATTTATGTGTGTGTAGGCCCTAGGTCTAAAAGGAATAATGGTAGTCCATAGTAATATAAAAATTACAATTCAGCATATCCTCAATTTCCAATATAATTTTTAACAATCACTGAACAATTGTAACTGATTACTGAAGAAGAAAAGGTGAAGTAAAGACTCTGTGTGATAAAACAGATAACTAATAAGAACCTGCTGTATAAAAAAAATTTAATTTAATTTAATTTAAAAGAAAAGACTCTATATGGTCTCCATGAGAGGTAGATACAAAGAAATAGCTTTCAGTGCAATTTCAGGAAAACTCCACATTCATCACAATTTTCTATCCAAAAAGGGAATGAGCTGCTTCATGAGTTAATGTAGTCTCTGCAACCCAATATATCAAACACCATTGAAGAACAATTTGAGATTGTAGAGAGATTAAGGTAAGTAATAATTTAGGAATAATTAGTAATAAGCAATTGATCCAACCAGATGCTAGGAAAAGCTTCCAACATTGTATCCATGGCCTGACCCTCCATTTATCTTGCCACAGACAGAAGGCCATAATCAAGTTCTGGCTATCGTTTTACCAATCAAACTGATTGTGTTCTGGTTGATTCTGAGCAAGTTTTAGAGTAACATACTAACCACGCTGTGAAACGATTGATTTTCCAATGATTGGCCAGCATTTTGCTTTTCTGGTCCCACACAGTGGAATCAACAAAATCAAAACAATTACAAATTATCGGTGAAAAGGCTGTGCACTATTATGCCACACTGAGTTTTCCCTTTTATTGGGATTTATTCTTTAAGTTCTGAAAACAATGTATTTGTTCGCATTATTGAGGACATTCATCAGCACCTATTTTGCACTGTTGCTAGAGTAGAATCATTAGTGGAAAGGATCTTCAGTGCTTACGCCTAAAGGTAGTCACGGAAAGCTATCATTTGGAATTGAAGGTAATGGAGTTTAGAATCAGAAAGACTGAGAGCTCCAGCTTTGTCCAGTATGGCCTTGGGGACAGGTAACCTATGACTCTGCTTCCTTATTGGCTAAGAGTGGCATAGACATATATACACTACCAAATGTAAAATAGACAGCTAGTGGGAAGCAGCCGCACAGCACAGGGAGATCGGCTAGGTGCTTTGTGACCATCTAGAGGGGTGGGATAGGGAGGGTGGGAGGGAGACGCAAGAGGGAGAGGATATGGGGATATGTGTATATGTATAGCTGGTTCACTTTGTTATACACTTTGTTATACACCATTGTAAAGCAATTATACGCCAATGAAGATGTTAAAAAAAAAAAAGAAAAAAAAACTTGTTGCACAGGAAATATATGGGCTTAAAAAGAAATAGTATTTTACCATGCCTAGAATGGTACTTAACACCTTTAATATTAAGTGATGAAAAATAGTAAATTTCCTTTTATTAATGTGTCCCCTTATTTCAGCTCCATCTATTAACACTTATATGCTTTGGAGAGGACTAGAGACAGCTGGATAAATTAAGAAATTACTTACTTTAAGTCTCTTCTTTATAGAGGAGAAAATTGAAGCCCAAGTTCTCACAGCTAAGGGAAGCACTAAACGAGAGAAAATAACGCATTCCCCATCTCCTGTTTCCCAGTCCAGTGCTCATTCTATAATACATATTATTTCTGGCAATGTCACATATTTGAAAGAAATAATTCTCTTGTCTTGAGAAAATTAAGTACAGCATAAAGCAGTAAAAAGATTATGAGCTTTGGAGTCAGAGAGTTCTCTGTTTGACTCTGAGGTTTGCCACCTGGGTGCCCTGGCCAAAGCACAACCTTTGTGACCCTTTGTTTTCTCATCTAAATTTGTGGGTAATCACGTGTAGCTCATGGAGCTCGTGTAAAAATTTGAAGTAAAGCATATAATGTCCTTAGAACAGCATTTGCCACTTTAAGAAATCTCGCTAAATATTAGCAAATGATAATAATAAGAACAACGGGAAAAGGTTTAGGTATCTTAACAGGCTCAAGGAGGAGACAGGACAGGAAGTCCTGTTGGTTGTCCCCAAGTGCCACCAATGCGATGGTCACTCTCTGAACAGGAATTCACTACTACAACAGGAAGACACCAGTGTGTTGTGTTTTTCTCCTCATCCAATAGTTACAGAAAAAAAAACACATTTTTAACCTCTCCCTTCAGATTTGCCAAGCTCTGTTTCTTTTTCCACTCCTAATAAATATTCTCTTCAGGGAATGCCCATGTAGTGCCTGCAACATAACAACAGTTTCTGGCCCTACTTTGTTTCTGAGGCACATGGGTACTGCAGAGCCCTGCACACCCAGAGCTGAGACATCCATCAAAATCTCTTTTCAGTGACTGTCACTGTCTCCAAAGTCTGTTTGCTGTTCTTGTTCTGGTGAATTAACTTATTACACCCATGGCTAAGCCTAATCCTGCCAAGTTCTTCAAGGAATTCAGAGCTCCGTGAATTTAGCTCTCTAATCTCTGTACATCATAATGCTACATGCAACCAGATACAGTGTGCACAATTTTACAGTATATTCCATTTGATTGCTTCTTCTTCAGTTGCTTTGCTATCCTCCATTTCCACAAGGATGCTCTGACTTGTGGTTTTAGCTCATGTCGGTATTTCCTTGTTTGCTAAATATTTCTGTTGGATAAGCTGGCTATAGAGGGATTTCTTTATAGAAAAAAATCCTTGCGTTTTATGATACATGGAAAGATAAATTTCCATAGGGATTTTAAAAGATGCCTCCAAAAGAAGTTAAAACTTTTAGTTTGGATATTAAAAACAACTTACTCATTTGTATTGTGCCCATAACACTCTGCTTGTCAAGAGTATTTATAGCCATTTCAGAAAGTTCTATAACTCTGATAGCTTGTGTCTGCTACTTTCTCTTTTTACCCTTCTCTCATTTATAAATTGTCTAATTTCACATTTCTTCTTGTTCACCCTTGATACAGACTGAAGTATGTCGACACTTTATGGACAAAGTCATGATGAGGAGTTCGGTTTTACATTTAGACAGACCTAGTTTGAATTTCAGTTCCTCCATTTACCTTGTGACCTTGTGCAAATGGCTTAGTCTGGCTTCAGTTTCCTTATCTGTGAAATGGAACTATAATAATCATACCTACTTGTCAGGTTATGAGGATTAAATGATGCATACGAAATGCATGTAAAAAGACTCTGTACAATGCCCTTCATGGAGTAATCTTCACTAGTAATTTTTTAAAAGACTAAAACACTTAGACCAATGGGGTTAACATGTGATAGGACTCTAGGAATCCTAGTTACTTTTTTTAATCATTATTATCATCACTATCACCTATTTATGCACTTTACATATATCATCTCAATTTTCGCAACAACTCTAAAAGTTAGAATTACATCCTTTCTACAACTGAGGTAATTAAGGCTCAGAGAATTTTAGTAACTTCCCAAGATTGCTCAGTTAATAGGTGAGGGGAGATTTAAACTAGGTTCTCTTAACAGTTTGGGTTCCTAATCACTAACTTTTTCAGTTTGACAATTTAAACATGCATCAAAAGGGTAGTCCATGGATATGTTTTGTTGGTCTGATATGGATTTTTTTTAATAGTCTCACATTGAAAACTTAGGAAAAAATCAGAACATCTAGCCTCTTTGGGTTACAGTCCTATTTGGAGACAATTATCTAAAACTCATTGTCACTGTGACTTGCAACTAGACATACATCTCAAGTTCTTATCACTCCGTATTGCTTCACTTCCTTCCACCATCTGCTTGGCCTCTGCTGTCATGTAACTTTTATATCTCACTTGAGGATATGTAAGGTATATAATGTGTATTATTTTCTTAGTCTATCAGAACAATCTTAACCTTATGCATACTGAATAAATATTAAACCAGGGACACTACAGGTATCACCTGCATTTCAATAACAGAAAAGATTAATTATCATTATCTCATGTATTGATTAAATACTCATATATTGCCCTACTCAATCTCTCATGGTATGTGGTAATTCTGGTTCACACAGAAATATTAAAATGCACTGTCCCCTAAAAGAGAAATAACAGATCAATGGAACAGGACAGAAAGTCCAGAGATAAACCCACGCACCTATGGCCACTTAATCTATGACAAAGGAGGCAAGGATATACAATGGAGAAAAGACAGTCTCTTTATTAAGTGGTGCTGGGAAAACTGGACAGCTGCATGTAAAAGAATGAAATTAGAACACTCCCTAACACCATACACAAAAATAAACTCAAAATGGATTAAAGACCTAAATGTAAGGCTGGATACTGTACAAACTCTTAGAGGAAAATATAGGCAGTATGGCAGTACATTCTTTGACATACATCACAGCAAGATCTTTTTTGACCCACTGCCTAGGGTAATGAAAATAAAAACAAAAATAAACGAATGGGACCAAATTAAACTTAAAAGCTTTTGCACAGCAGGAAACCACAAACAAAATGAAAAGACAGCCCTCAGAATGGGAGAAAATGTTTGCAAACAAAGCAACTGACAAGGGATAAATCTCCAAAACATACAAACAGCTCATGCAGCTCAATATCAAAAAAGCAAACAACCCAATCAAAAAATGGGCAGAAGACCTAAATAGACATTTCACCAAAGAAGACATACAGATGGCTAAAAACCACATGAAAAGATGTTCAACGTCACTAATTATTAGAGAAATGCAAATCAAAACTACAATGAGGTATCTCACCTCACACTGGTCAGAATGGCCATCATCGCGAAATCTACAAACAATAAATACTGGAGAGGGTGTGTAGTAAAGGGAACCCTTCTACACTATTGGTGGGAATGTAAACTGGTACAGCCACTATGGAGAACAATATAGAGGTTCCTTAAAAAACTAAAAATAGAGCTATCGTATGACGTAGCAATCCCACTCCTCAGAATATATCTAGAGAAAACCCTAACTCGAAAGGATTCATGCAAGCCAATGTTCATTGCAGCACTACTTACAATAGCCAGGACATGGAAGCAACCTAAATGTCCATCAGCAGAGGAATGGATACAGAAGATGTGGTACATATATACAATGAACTATTACTCAGCCATAAAAAGGAAAGAAATAGTGCCATTTGCAGACGTGGACTGTCATACAGAGTGAAGTAAGAAAGGGAAAAACAAATAATATCACTTATATGTGGAATCTAGAAAAATGGTACAGACGAACTTATCTGCAAAGCAGAAACAGAGTCACAGATGTAGAGAACAAACTTACGGTTACCAAGGGGGGAAGGGGGGTGGGATGAATTGGGAGATTAGGATTGACATATATACCCTATTACGTATAAAATAGATAACTAATGAGAACCTACCATACAGCACAGGGCAACTCTACTCAATGATCTAAGGTGACCTAAATGGGAAGGAAATCTAAAAAAGAGTGTATATATGTATACATATAACTGATTCACTTTGCTGTATGGCAGAAATTAACATTGTAAAGCAACTATACTCCAATAAAAAATATAATCAACAAGGACCTACTGTATAGCACAAGGAACTCTCCTCAGTACTCTGTAATAACTTATAAGGAAAAAGAATCTGAAAAAGAATAGATACACGTATATGTATAACTGAATCATTTTGCTGTATACCTGAAACACAATGCTGTAAATCAACTATATTCCAATATAAAATTAAACTTTTTTAAATAAATATTTTTTAAAAGGTAAAAAAGTAAAATGCACTTCCCCATGGACATTGCTGTCTCACTGTTTTAATCCATTGTTTGGACGGATCCAACTCTCCTGGGGGAGGGAAACCTCAGGGAGTACAGTCTAAGACTGTGCCATCTCAGCAGAAATTACACAAGGCACTGGGACAACGTGTCTTCTCATTTTCTCAGTCCATGGTTCCTTACCAGCACTAATGCCAGAAATAGAGTGGGTAAAACAATATGGATATGCAAATAAACTATTTTCCACCTATATCGACTTGACAACTTAACATTATCTGTCAGGAGAAGGAACACAGCAGAACCTGGAGGTTCTCCTGAGCATGGAAGTATAAGTTAATTATTTTATACATAAATTGCAAGCTTTATGAATTAATTTATTGTCTAAAACCCGATCTTCTCCAAACGCTTCCCTAGACCTCACCCAAAATACAGCTGGACCTGTCATTATTGTTTATTTTGTTTGAATCAATTTTTCTCATTATAATGGCATTATTCTAGATGCGGTTTTGACAGACCTTTCAAATCTCAAACTCCACCAGATTACTTCGATGTCCCTGGCTCTCCCCGATTTTGTATGAAAAGAAAGCAAGCCACTCCAATGTTCTGCCTGTTTTCTTTCTTTGTTCTCTCTCTCTCTTTCCTAACAGAGTCAGGTTAATCTCCTTATTTTTCCTCAAATGCACTAATTTAAATCCTTTGTATTTCTAGCTATCTTTGATGCTATTTCTTCCTCCATGACATTCAAGTCCACTTCTGAATTTCCATTTCTAATTAGTATTCTCTACTTACACCTATATGGCAATAATAAATATTTTGTTTTCTCCCTTATGCAGTCCCTAGCTATATCAGCAAAAGAGATGATGAATGGATGGACAGACATAGATAAGAGTTATAAATAGATGATAGACTGATCAATAGATAGAAATAATATTAAGCAAAAAGTCCCATTCTGAGAGAGAAGATGGGAAGATGTTTATGTGTCCACTCTAAAAAAAAAATTCATCCCTTGGTCAATCAGCAAATCTCGTTGTTCTACTTTCAAAATATATTCAGAATTCAGCCACTTTCTTCACTACTATCACCTCCATGATGGTTCAGGCCATGAACATCTTTCATCAGGATTATTGCAATATCCTTCCGGCTATTATTCTGGTTCTGCTCTTGCACCCTACTTGTCTATTCTAAGCAGGGTGATCTTGATAAAACATAAGATTTTTAGATTATTTTTTCAGATTATGTCAACTGTCCCTTGGAAACCCTCTAATGAAATATTATCTTACTCATAGTAAAAATTAAACCCTTATTATGACCTATAAAGGCCAACATAATCACCCTCCTGCCCCCAATTTACCTCTCTGACTTCATTCCCCCCCCCCCAACTCTTCTATTTGTTCACCGATCCAGGCACACTGGCTCCCTAGCTGTTCCCATGCACTTGGCCTGGAGCTGCTGCAGGGCCTCTGAACTTGACATTTCCTCCACCATGAACTCTCCCCTATTATATATATAAATGGTGTCCCTCTCACTTCATTTAGCATTTTACTGCCACACACACACACACACACACACACACACACACACACACACAAACAAAACCTCTCTGAGAAGCCTTACTTAGCTATCTTTCTAAACTATCAACCACGCTACCCCCAACAGTTCATATTCCACACCCCTGCTTGATTTTTCTCCTAAACTCTTCTCACTATTTCACAAATGTATTTTACTTACTTGTCTTATTTATTATCTGTGCCCTTCAATAAGCTCCATGAGGGCAGGGATATTTTTGTTGTTGTTAATTGCATTCCTTGGCCCCTAGAACAGCACCTGAACTAAAACACTTGTCAAATGAATGAGTAAATGATAAGTGAGATAATACATGCCGAGCCCTGAAAGCAGTGCAAGACACTGATCCACATATCTTCTTGGTTTAGACAGAACAGAAAGGAGGACTAGAACAACTCTTTCTCCTTACTCCATATCTCCAAAGATCCATGACTCCACAATATCTTCAGAGAATATAGCTGAAACCTAACTACTAAACTTTCTTTCTCAAGTCTGTTTTGGAAAGGCATGTCATTCATTGCATCATGGGAGATCTTCTGTCGAAAGCCAAGTGCTTAATGGCTCATTTTTTCTCCCAGCATGAAATGAAAACTAAAATAAATCAAAGCCGCAACCTAACAGCCCAGAACAGCCCTAGAAAAAAGTGTAAATAAATGTGCTCAATGATAAAAGAAAAAAAAACTCAGGGTAGAAAACACATTTCAATTCCTTCTTCCTAGGGATTTTGTGTAAGCAAAACCAAAGCAAACTTTGTACAAATCTTGTTTCAGGATGCTTCTTTATTTATTACTCATAGCTGCCAAAAAGTTAAATAAGTATTTACCAAACTTTGTAAGCCCTGAAAGATCAACTGTTTTCGTTCACTAACGTGTCAAAAAAGTCAAGACATCAGCAGAGAACAAGTAAAGTTTAGACACAAAGCAATGTATCCCACAGTGCCTTTTAGCTTTTTCTATGTTGACTGGGACCAGAGACCAGTGACGAACAAGGCCCCATGTTTGATAGATATAATGAAGTTTGAATGAATTAACAGAAGTTCCCTTGCATCACACTACAAGTGCCGTTTGGTTTTCTTACATGCATCAGAACGGATTTGTGTAAATTGGTACTTTTTGTAGCTGTGAATACCGGGATGACCTTTTCCATATCAGTATACCATCAGGTCACCAAACTCTCAGTATTTCCTTTAAGAAACACAGTCACTGTCCTTCTGCAGCCCACATCCAATGAAATACATGAGGAAATCAAATGGAATTGTAAATTCCCTGGGTTGGTAACACTCATGGACATTTGTTGTGCTTTGCCTCCCAGCTTCCATTACCCCCTTCCTCTGCTGATGTACTCTAATACTCTTTGGGGAAACTTAGCTTCTCCTTCAGTGTGGTCTTGATAACTTTGTTACCGAACCAAACTTGGGTTCGCTTGCCCGTGTGCAGTAAAGCCAATCTACTGACACTATGTTGTGTTGAAGAAAGTTGCAGCATTTATTGCAGGGCACGAAACAAGGAGTCCATGCAGCTAGTGCTTAAATGGCCCAAACTCCCCAAAGGCTTTCAGGGAAAGGTTTTCAAAGACAGGGTGACGGAGGGGGTTTGTGGGTTGTGTGATCAGCTCCTAGACATTCTTATGATTGGTTGATGATGAGGTAACCGGGAGTCAACATTATCAACCTTCTAGTCCCAACCGGTCTGGGGTCTACGTGCTTGTGGGCAGCATACAGTTAACTTCTTCCACCTAGTGGGGGTTTCAGTATCTGCAAAACAGCTCAAAGGGCGTGGTTCAGAATATTATCTATAGTCCTTGAGGAGGAACTAAAGGTTCTTGACTTTGTTTAGTGGCTAAACCATTATTATTTTATCTCGCTTGACAGTTTTCCTTTCTTTCTGCATTTTCTCACTTCTCGGACTAAATTTACTCTTTGGAGCTTGGGGAAGGCCTGGGAGGCTAAAGTTCTTCTACAGATAAGAGGCAGGTGGAGGAATTGGAGAGGTGTCTGTTCCAGGAAGGCCCCATAGGGTCCTGCTCGGTTACAGCTTCATTATTCAAGATGCAATGCTCAACCACTTGGACTTTACTTTCTGGGACTTCAGATCTTACATATAATAATACTACTACCTAAGAATTTTGAGTGTGTACAGGCATCAACCTAAGCCCTTCAGATGCCCCACAAGTCAATAAACTATATGTTATTATTATTCCCACCTTACAATTGAAGCAAATATTCCAAGACCAAGAAGCCAGTCGTTAAGTGGAGACAGAATTCAAACCCAGATATGAACTGAGAACAAATATGCTTCAGCATTAGGCTGTACAGCTCCTCTGTACTCAAGAACAAAACATTGGTTACAGCTGATTTGCCTCAGCAGCAACTTCCTGATGAAATAGTTTATTCTTTCCTGCTACCAGGATCTCTGGGGCTACCTGGGTTTAATTTATCTTCTGATATTCTTCATTTGTATGACTGTACCATAGCCTTCTAAGGTGACTTTTTATTAAGATATCTGGAATCAGTTCTTGTTTCTTGATATTAATGAATCTTAACACTGTTTTCTCATAGTTTCTATCTGCATTTGACTCTTCCAAGAGGATATTGCTGTGAAGATCCAAAAACACGTTTGTTTTCTAAAATCTATTTTAAAGGGTACTACAGGCTGTACTGCTGTCTCGCAGTGGGCTCTGTATATAATGGGGTGAGCCTGTGTGCATTCCTGGTGTATGAAGTCCTGCTATTCAGGGCAGGGTCAGAGCTCTGCAAAAGAACTTCTCTCCATGAATGCCTTTCTGGATCAAAGGGATTGTTTGATTTTCCTAACTTCAAAACTGTGAGTTTGTTTCAGCTTTGACCTTGTTATATAATCCCAGCAGAAGCACACATCTCATCAGTTCAGGGGCTGCTGTCGGAATACTCTGACATCCCAACTGGAATATCACAGTTCAAGAGAGGCCAACCTGAATAAAGAAGGCAAATTTACCAATACCATCACTGTAAAGATGTTGTTTTCTCTCTCTCAGTATTTATGCCTCTAAAAATATATCTTCTATAAACCGGTTTATAGAAGATATATATTTAGAGGCATAAATACTGAGACAGTATAAAATAAAGAGCTCTTATTATTACTTTAATGGCCTTGTGCCCTTTCAAGAATCACCCCCGCCTCCACTTCATGTGCTACTGATAAGGCTATCAAGCCAGGGTCCTACTTCCCAGCCACAGAGATGGGCTAATCCAGACTGGCCAATTAGAACACAGTCTAATCCAGACTGGCCAATTAGAACACCCAATCCAGAACAGTTAGTGAAAAAAAAAAAAACAGACTCGTCCTCCAAACAGGTCCAATCAATGTTCGTTTTAAAATAATTGTTGCAGCCACCAGGAAGGAGAGGGTTCTTGAGATTATGACATGTTAGACTATAAATCTGGAGCAGTTTATAATGTCCATGCCATGGTGATGCGAGATCTAAAGAAGAGAGTAACCTAGGCAGAAGTAGAAAAAGGAGCAGAAACCGATGGCATCATTTGACCCTCCATATCCTACATTGCCTAAAGCCAGAACTACTACCTTGATTTCCCTATCATGTCCATTAGTTCCCCCACCTCCCTCCCTTTATCCTTTTTTGCATAAAGAAGTTTGAACTGGACTTTTGTAACCTGTAAATGAAAAAGTCCTGGTAAATCTTGCATGCCTATAAACTAGAATATATATTGAGAATTTTTAAGCATATTGTTTTTTTCCTTATAATGTCAACACAGTTTATAATATTTATCTATTGTATTATCTACCTATACACACAAACACATTTTATTTTTATAAGACCCCTAAACACTGGGGAAAATAAAGAAAAACTCAGTCATTTAGAAGTACGTTCCTAATATCTATTTGTTGCCATATGGCATAATCATACTCTTTAATGATTAAAACTGATGTCTTTTGAATTCTTATCATGAAAGTCTTCAGTATCTTCTCTTACCTAATTGACCCATCTCTTCCTCACTTACTTCCTTCCATACAGACATTTGAGATGTTTCCCTTCCTCCACAATCAAAATTCGTTTTTCCAAAAATTCAGTGGGGCTATCCAATATTTTAGTTAATTTTGGATCTCTCCTCTATTAAAAGACTTATAAAAAGATAGTCTTAAACTAAGCTGAAGGTTGCCTACCTCATTCACTGAGCATGGATCAGATTATCAGGACAATTTCCAGTAAGAATAATTTCCTATAATTCTAGAGCAGACATTTTTTTGTGATGCTGTCACATGTTACCTTATTTGTTTTTCAATGTATCTACCTTGCAATGGGTAAGTACATTGAAATTACCACTACAGAGAAAATGGATATTGAGAAATACAGGTTGCCTGCCCCCACTTTACTCAGCTATAAAGAGCCACAGTCTGGATTCAAATCCAAATCTTGCATCTCTAAGTTCAGTGGTATCTTCACTCAAAGCATTTGTTCTTTCATCTGATCCATATACAAGGGTTATGATTATATTTTTTAGAAAATTAGCTCCCATTACATTAAAAATTTGAAAATAAATGCATAATTTATACTTTATATTGTTTTAAAACTTGAAGAGACAATATTATGATGATGTCCTAATGACCGTGATCATGAAAGATGCATTTCTTGTCTGAGATTCAACTTAGATAAAACAAAGTTTAAGTATTATTTCTTGGGAGTTGGGAGAAGGGAGAAATCTTCCCTTTTTTCCAGCACATGGAAATTGGTACAGAACTTCCTCATGTGTCTTCTGTTATGACATATAATTCTTTCTATGTAACCTGGTCAGTTGAGTTATTCATGCTACCTTTTGTATTAGAAGCCACTTTGATTCCCAGCCATGTCTCTACAGTGTAACCGTTGTTGAGAAAAATATGAATTAGCTATGAAACTATAAATACATTCCTCCTCTCCCTGGTTAAATCGGTTGAACTTCAGCTCTGAGAGCATGCTTGATCTAACTTTATCTTCTATTATTTATGAATATCTGTGTTCTGTGATCTCAAGTCACCCCCCACTGCCTGTGTGTTCATGCTACACAGTGGAGTTTCAGACCAAAGCTGAGCTCCCCAGGTGGTCTGTGACCTGACAATAGTTTCAAAGTCTCTTGCCTCTCAGTGAAAAGGAATCAAATCTATCACAGGCTACATTCTTTTCAGGTGAACAGGATGGAAAAACCTTCCTGCCATTTGTCATTTCCAGCCTCTTCCATGTTGCATATTAAATAAATCTTTTTTAATGTTTCTGGCTTGTGACCTCCTGTCATCTGTTGAAGAACAAGGTGGTTTGTGGGGAGTTTGGCAAAGAGGTCATATTAATCTCAGTGGGGAATGTCACCAACCTGACTCCTTTTCAAAAGCTTCAGAAATGATGATCGATTATCTGTAGTAAATTGCAATGTATTTACAATCTAAGGGTACGTGACACGTCATAAAAGTTTGATTGAATTTTCACCTTCAAATTACTTTACAATGATATCTGAATTTGAAATTTGTATATAAACTTCTTGCTTTAGGTTCTTTCCTACATCCTAGGGTGAAGGAAAAATAAGTATAATGTAAGCATCCTGTTCTGAGTTATATCAGAAATGATAATGATTTTAAATCTTCTTGCTAGTATTACATCTAAACACTATTTTAATTTTTTCTTTTGCATGCAAGTAGAGAGAAAAAATTTAAGAGTGTGTATAATATATATGTGTTTTTTGCTACTCCAACATCCATTCAGTTTTCTTAAGCTCACAGCACCTGTGTTATCAGTTTGGGGACCACCAACTCTCTACTCTGGGTCCATGTGCTTCAGTTCAGGTTGACTGTATCTCTTATTCCTAGAAGAGAAAAATGATCCAGGTGTGGCCTATCAGAACGTTGTACCAACCCCAGCCCCCAAGACTAGCTCTAGGCAGGCAAGTGATCAACGTAGGCCAATGGCATTCTATCCCTGGACTTCTTATGGAAGTTTAAGTGAAACTCACTTTCCACTGGGATTACTGAACTGGTAGAATGCAGACCTGGAGATGATGCTATTTGTTTTGCCATCCCAAAAGGGAAAACCTGCCTGAAAATAAGCAAATAGGAAAGAAAGCAAAACTGAGAGATGGAACTGATTGTATCCCTTGATCTAGCCTTGCCAAAAAGCTTGAACTTTTCAATTACATAAGCCAAATTCTCTCTCTATCTCTCTCTCCCCCCACTCCCCTCACCAAGCCAGTTTCAACTGAGTTTCTGTCACCTGCAATTGAAAATCTCCTAACATAATAGTTGAATAAAATTTTGATAAACATTTTTACCACAGTAATTCAGTAACATTAAAAAAATCTAACGTTAATACACGATGGAGAAATATTTTTTGAGAAGGAATCATAGTAATGGTGAAAGGTGATTTGTGAAACAAAAGCAGCTTTTCTTAATATAACAGTGAGAATTATATGAGTGGTCTATGCAAAGCAATGGCTTTTAAAATATAACGTTTTTTAGTCAAGTAAAATTTTTTGTAGGGGAACTGACAAACAGAATTTACTTACAAAATAGATTCAGGATTTTACCCTTATCAAATCAGTTTGTGTTATATATACAGATTGATTGAATTGTGGGGAAATTTAGCTGACTTCAGCATTAAGACTTGCAAACAGGTAGATCTCGTGTGTGCTGCGTGCATACGTATCCGCAGTGCTAAATAACCCATTCTACTTAAGTTTTTGTGGAATACATATAAATATTTTTCCAGCACTATTCCATGAGCCATGGGGCCATTTATACTAATAACAGTCACCACTTACTGCATGCTTCTTGTGTGTCAGAAATCCTGCTTTGACTCTACACCTATCATCTCAAGTTCTCCTAAATAGTCCTCAAAAGTAGATACATCTATCTCCCTTTTATAGATAAGGAATTAAGGCCCCAAAGAGTTTTAGCCACCTGACCAAGGACATATTGGAACAAAAGGTAGATGTGAGACTTTTATCAGGTCTATCTGTGTGATATGCACAGGTTTGAAATATAACTTTTACTCTCATGGAATCAGAACTGTTTTAATTTTATTTTTTCTAAGCCTAGTGAGGGATGCCTACCAAATACAAGGCACTGTCCTAGGCATTAGGAATGCAGAGTCAAACAAAGCACATTTTTGTGCTCAGGAAACCCATGGTCAAGGAGCTACCTTTGAGGACAAAAACAAGAATAAGGTAAGCTGCTTGACATTGGAATGCTATTGCCTTGGATTTTACTGCAGGACACCACAATTCTATATGGAACCTGAAAAGCCCTGAGGCAGGAAAAATTGAGCAGAATGAAGGAACATAAGGGAAAGGTGCTCTGACCCGAACCTTTGCAGAAGAGTTGAGGCTGAATAGGAGATTTAGTGCATCTGGTCGCACCTCTATTCACCAGTTAACTGATATAAAAAGTAGAACAACAAAGAGATATCACTACACACCTATTCGAATGGCCAAATCCAAAACACTTAACGGTACTAAATGCTGGCAAAGATGGAGAGCTACAGAAACTCTCGTTTCTGGTGGGAATGCAAAATGGTACAGTCACTTTGTAAGACAGTTTGACAGTTTCTTACAAAACTAAACATACTTTTACCATATGATTCAGCAATCACACTTCTTGGTATTTACCCAAAGGAGTTGAAAACTTATGTCCACACAAAAACCTGCACATGGATGTTTATAGCAGCTTTACTCATTATTGCCAAAAATTGGAAGTAACCAAGATGTCCTTCAGTAGGTGAAAGGATAAATAAACTGTGATACATCCAGACAATGGAACTTATTTAGTACTAAAAAGAAATGAGCTATTAACCCAAGAAAAGACATGGAGGAAACTTCAATGCATATTACTAAATGAAAGAAGCCAATCTAAAAAGGTATATGCTGTACGATACCAACAATATGACATTCTGAAAAGGACAAAACTACAGAGACAGTGAAAAGATCAGTGGTTGCCAAGGTTTAGGAGGGAGGGAGGGGTGAATATGTGGAGCACATAGGAGTTTTAGGGCAGTGAAACTACTTGGTATGATGCTATAATGGTGGATACATGTCATTATACATTTGTTAAAACCCATAGAAGGCACAACATCAGGAATGAATCCTAATGTAAACAATGGACCTTCAGTGATAATAAAGTGTCAATGTAAGTTCATCCATTGTAACACATGTACCACTGTACTGGAGGATGTTGTTAATGGGGGAAGCTATACATATGTGGGAGCAAGGGGTATATATAAAATCTCTGTACCTCATGCTCAGTTTTGCTATGAACCTAGTACTATGTTAACAAATAAGATGTATCTAAAACATAAGTATAAATAAATGTAATGGAAGAAGTGTCATATAGCAGCTAAGGCATAGGCTTATGAAATCAGAATTTGAATCTCATATTCACCACCTATTGGTGTTACAGCTTTGTGAAAGTTACCATCTTTTGACCATCCATCTATCTCGAAGTAACAAAAATAATTACTAGCTCAGTGGGTGGTTATAAGGATTAAATGAGATAATATACGGTAGAAGCCTTCTGTATTTCCCTGCTTAATATCTATTCCCTCTTTCTGGCGGTTAAAAGTAATTTGTTCCATCATGGATAGCCCTCTCCCAGCATCCAACTGTGGTTCATATAAAAGTGATTAAGCCTTTGCTTGAAACCAGGCAAATCATTCATATTAAATGGGTCAAGGTTAAATATACCACCAAGATGGAGCAATAAGTGAAATTCTAGAACTTCTGCTGGAACTACTGGGAAAAGGAGCTATCTTTTTTCCTGAAGTTGCTCATTGTTACCGTAAATGTGGTGGAATATAAACCATAAGTTACTAGTAGCCACTTACCACAGTGTGGAAAGAGTTTGCCTGAGGCGGAGTTAAAAAATGGCAAAACATTGAGCCAAAAAACGGAAAGACACAGTTTCTTGAAGACATTGATTGAACGTGTGGGTCCACCCATGCTTAAAGGTGGATGCATCTCTGGGTTTCCTTGGCCTGTGAACAAATTTGAATATAATTTATCTCCTTAGCCAGTGAAAAACTGTTGGTTAGTACCCTGCATAAACTACTTACTATAGTGAGTGTGTACTTATCACATATCTTTAATATTTTCTGAAACTGTTAGATGATTATCTAATCTTTATATTTTTATTTAGTTCTTATATCATTATAATATACCTTGCCAATTCTCTGTGAATGTTGTTTTGAAGACAGGAACTAATATTTCTGTGTATTTTTCCAGCCATATAGTACTTGGGTTTCAAATAAATACCTATAGATTATATTTGCTCTCTATTATGATTAATACATTGTCATTCCTGAAACAATAGGTTTCTGATTTTTACTCATATCGCCCCCATGAAATAAATATTAGGTCAGTTAGGATTTAAAATGGCATCTAATGAATCTAAGAGTATTTGCAAAACATTACTCAGTCATTGAAAGGACTTTGCATGTTTAGGATTATGAAAAAAAGAGAGCAAATGCAACAATACTGATTTTATAGCTAGGATCGAGCACTAGAAAACAGGATTCATCTTTATAGACGATTGTTTACCTTTGGACTTGAAATCTAAATTTGTCTTATGTGGCCATTCCAGGACAAAATCCATTTACACGAAGCACTGGCTCAGTGTAAAATGGCAAGACCCAAATTTTTTACATTTGGAGGCAAATTCCCATTGACATCCTGCGTATAGAATATGAGGACTATATTTAGTTACAATCCTGAGTATAAAGTAATTTTAAAACATGGAGTATGCAGAACCTTTAAATTGCTATTATCTCCTTCCAAGTTGTTGGTGACCTGCCAAAGAAGATCTCTTCAACTACCTTCTTCCTACCACAACATAATGCAACGGAATTACACCATCTCCTGACAAAAATATGTGATATGGCCTAGAGTGTGTTCAGAGGTCATATGTCATATTTAGCCATCAGGAAACCCTATAAGGCCAGAGTCTCTGAAAAAGAAAACACCTCCATGACAGGAAGGACCTTTATCTGTTTTTCTTCACTGATATATCCGAAGTGCCTAAAAGAGTAGCTGTAACATCACAAGCACTAAATAATTTTTTAAGTGAATGAATGGATGCAAGAATAAATTTTCTTTTTAGAAGAACAAATGTAGCTAAACTGGTTAAACGTAAGAAAGACATCTAAGTTTTATACCTATTGTTCTGAGATGTGGACATCTTATCCTTCTATACTGTCGTGTGAGATTTCTATGATATCAGAGATAAAAATGGACTCAGAGAAGGAATAAAAATGTATACTAACTACATACTTTGTTTCACTGCAGGATAATTTATGGTAACAAAGTACTGGAAAATATCTAAATCCCCAGGAATAGGATATTGGTTAGGGAAATTATGCTACATACATATAATAAATAGAATACCCTACAGTCATAAAAATAGTACTCAAGATGCCAAATAAAATTTAAAACTATCATTATATAAAAAGTGGAAAAGTAAATTAAGAAACTTTTCACATATATTATGCCATATGTTTTAAACTGCATTGTCTATATAGTTGAAAATCAACATTAAACATTTTGATGGTTTCTAATTTACATAGTAAACATATCTTTAATATACTTATATCCCTGATAATTGAAGTTTTTATGAGCACAATGTTAGTGATTTTGGTTGTGAGGGGCACTGAAGAAGAATCTGGGGAATAAAATCTCAACAAATATATTTAAAGACAACACTATTAGTTCAAGCTCTCTTTTCTTCCAATCCAAAGATTTGGAGGTATTTATACTTGAAGCATGAATAGAAAGAGAATCAGGAAAGAGGACAGGAATGAAGAGAAATATGCTGCCCCAGTTTTCTCTTTTCCATAAAGAAATAGAAAGGCACAACGTACATCCTTCCTAGTGCAGATGCTCAAACTCATTTCTGTTCATTTAAGTAAGAAACTATGAGGATGATAATCACTGGGTTTGTGGAATTGTGGTCCTGAAGTTTCCACTGTGAGAATGTTGCAACAAAGAGTATTAATATTCTCTGAGATGCTTTTGTTATCATAAAATCACAACCAACACAGTGAAGAGTAATGCTCCTTTCAATTTCCTACATTAAAACTATAGTCTGCCATTAAATAAGTCATTCACACATTGTTGATACTGTGCTAACAAAAGGGAAGCATGTTGTGACTTTGCCTTTCATCAATATTTACTTTTTATCAATATTCATCTATCAGAAATCTGTAAATAGTCAATAAATTAACCTCTGATATAATCAGGAAATTTGCTTCCTTTTAAGAAAATTTTATAGTTGTCTCTACTAATATTTCAAAGGTCACATCAAGATTTTATGACCCAGGGACTTGTGAAAATCTCCTCCAATGTGAAAATTTCATCCTGGACTTGCATACGTGTTCATTATTTCTACATTATTACTTGTCTTATATCATTTTATGTGTTCATTACACTAGTTTTGACTATCTTAATAACTCTTGTGATGTGTCAAATATAAAATAATACTGCATTGAAAATGGTTATTTAAATTTAGATTTATAAAGTATCACTTTCAAATTATATTAGCGTCCAGATTCCTAATACATTTAATACTTGATTCCATGGCAGTAAACAAAATTCATATCACTATGAAGTTGCAGCGTACCTACCCATAAAGTCCTGAAGTAACATAGGTATCCAATACCACTGCACTTCAACAGTTAAGAAAGTAAGCTTACCTATCATTAAGTCATTTATGCCTTTTCACTTACAGTGAAAATGTTAGGTGAATAAAATCAATCAGGATGGTTTTAGCCCATAATCAATAGCTTGTTTTATTGTATCACTTGAGCTTCTCAAGCAGCATATACTTAGGTCAGAACTAAAAAAAAAAATTTGAAAATTAACAATGAGGTATGGCAGTTTTCTCACCAAAACTGTGAACTTTTTGAGGGCCATGACTGTGGCATACATTTCCGGAATCCAGTTAATAACTCAGGAAGTTTTATTAACTTTAGTCCAGCAGTCAAATAAACAGCAATGTCCCCATCTATTCTGTAGCTACAGGATGCATTCAGGACCATGGACAACACACAGTCCAGTCTTTCTTAATTATGACTTTAGCATGCTACCAACTAGCTGTGAAAATGTAAAGCTTACCTTCTCTTTTTAGATACACTGAAAGGAAACTCCATATTCATATTATAAAAGGCAGTGCAACTTTTGATGTTTGGAAAGCAGTGGGCTCACCGCTAAGTAAAAATATATGTCATTACTTGCCAGATGTCTTTTTTTCCTCTACAGATATATGTTTCACAATTGCAAGGACTTTATCATGTCTGTTGCTGTATCTTCATTGCTCAGCCAATAGTCTGGGACATAACATGTTGTTGAATAAGTGATCCATGTGGTGACTCTATGGTAAAACTCTCATTATTAAGCACTGCGACAACAAACCAACAACAACAAATACGTTGTTAAAGATTTGTTCATAAGAAAGCCAGTAATGGGACTTTGAAAAGTGATGACTGTGTAGCCAGATTCAGTCAAATTAAAGTTCAACAAAGGACTCATAAATTCTACATAACCAACAATCTACTGTGCTCTCAATTCATAAATTCAGTGAAACCATCTAGTGTAACTAAAATGTTTCTAAAAAAGAACACCATTAAAAATACATGTTCTCCTCCCTAACATCATACACAGAAATAAACTCAAAATGGATTAAAGACCTAAATGTAAGGCCAGACACTGTCAAACTCTTAGAGGAAAACATAGGAAGAACGCTCTATGACATAAATCACAGCAAGATCCTTTTTGACCCACCTCCTAGAGAAATGGAAATAAAAACAAAAATAAACAAATGGGACCTAATGAAACTTCAAAGCTTTTGCACAAAGGAAACCATAAACAAGACCAAAAGACAACCCTCAAAATGGGAGAAAATATTTGCAAATGAAGAAACTGACAAAGGATTAATCTCCAAAATTTACAAGCAGCTCATGCAGCTCAATAACAAAAAAACAAACAACCCAATCCAAAAATGGGCAGAAGACCTAAATAGACATTTCTCCAAAGAAGATATACAGATTGCCAACAAACACATGAAAGGATGCTCAACATCACTACTCATTAGAGAAATGCAAATCAAAACTACAATGTGTATCATCTCACACCAGTCAGAATGGCCATCATCAAAAAATCTAGAAATGATAAATGCTGGAGAGGGTGTGGAGAAAAGGGAACACTTTTGCACTGCTGGTGGGAATGTGAATTGGTACAGCCACTATGGAGAACAGTATGGAGGTTCCTTATAAAACTACAAATAGAACTACCATACGACCCAGCAATCCCACTACTGGGCATATACCCTGAGAAAGCCATAATTCAAAAAGAGTCATGGGGCTTCCCTGGTGGTGCAGTGGTTGAGAATCTGCCTGCTAATGCAGGGGACACGGGTTCAAGCCCTGGTCTGGGAGGATTCCACATGCCGCGGAGCAACTAGGCCTGTGCGCCACAACTACTGAGCCTGCGCGTCTGGAGCCTGTGCTCTGCAACAAGAGAGGCCGCGATAGTGAGAGGCCCGCGCACCGTGATGAAGAGTGGTCCCCGCTTACCACAACTAGAGAAAGCCTTCGCACAGAAATGAAGATGCAACACAGCAAAAATAAATTAATTAATAAACTCCTACCCCCAACATCTAAAAAAGAAAAAAGATAACATTTAAATCGTACACAGTAATCTTTAAAAAAAAAAAGAGTCATGTACCAAAATGTTCATCGCCGCTCTATTTACAATAGCCAGGACATGGAAGCAACCTAAGTGTCCATCAGCAGATGAATGGATAAAGAAGATGTGGCACATATATAAAATGGCATATTACTCAGCCATGAAAAGCAACAAAATTGAGTTATTTGTAGTGAGGTGGATGGACCTAGAGTCTGTCATACAGAGTGAAGTAAGTCAGAAAGAGAAAAACAAATACTGTATGCTAACACATATAAATGGAATCTAAGAAAAAAAAAAAAAGGTCATGAAGTACCTAGGGGTAAGACAGGAGTAAAGACACAGACCTACTAGAGCATGGACTTGAGGATATGGGGAGGGGGAAGGGTAAGCTGGGACAAAGTGAGAGAGTGGCATGGACATATATACACTACCAAACATAAAATAGATAGCTAGTGGGAAGCAGCCGCATAGCACAGGGAGATCAGCTCGGTGCTTTGTGACCACCTAGAGGGTGGGATAGGGAGGGTGGGAAGGAGGGAGATGCAAGGGGGAAGAGATATGGGAACATATGTATATGTAAAACTGATTCACTTTGTTATAAAGCAGAAACTAACACACCATTGTAAAGCAATTATACTCCAATAAAGATGTTAAAAAAAATACATGTTCTCAAAGATTTATATCTGTAGACAGAGTAAAAACATTATTCAGAGACTATGACAGTACAAATGTAAGAAGATAAGTAAGATGCATGGCAATGTATCAAATCATGAAATGTTTAAACCTCCACATGGTGCAGGGATGGGGCAGAGATTTATGTGCTGGCAGAACTGCACTCATGCCATTGGCACGCATCGTTAGAGAATGACTGCAACTATAAAACAGGTATTGATGACTAGAACAACTTAGTGTATTTCAGCCTAAGGCAAAAACAAAGAATGTTGTCACACGACATATCTTTGAACACCCAAGGGGGGAAAAACACTCTGGTTGAAGCCCAGCCGACTAAAAACATTACACATAGCTAAAGACTGGCAATTACCTGAACATAACTAGTCACCCTGCACTAAGTTCACAGTTACTATAGACTGAATCCCAGTCCTTTGCACCTTGAAAATAAAAAGAGATTATTAATATATACAGTCTTTTGCTATTAATATTCATGGCATTATTTAACTCTGACCTACAGAATTTCAAAGCAAATCCAAGCAACCAAATATAGAATGGTTTTGGGTTTTTTTGATATAGAACCTGTGTAATCTGGGATGATGGAGAGATTGATAGTCTGCTTACCTTCCAGACAGTGGCTTCAAGTATCTCTACAAACTCTGATGAAATATGACTTTGGAAATGCTGACTGCAGCAATTCTGGATGAATGCAATCACAATATACCCTCCTTCCAACACACAAATATACACATGTCTCCTGCAAAACTGTGTTCTGTTTTTCAAACTAAGGTGCCCTTTTCATAAAATAAATATATAGTCTATATGGAACAGTCTCTGGTTGAAAATTTAAACAAATCAGCTAACCATTTACTGACACAATGTCGAGAAACTGGTTTCATTGATTTTTTTTTCTTTGCTGAGGTATTTATACAAACCCCAAACAGTATTTTATATAAAAAAAAAAACAAACAGTTAAATCCAAACAATTTGCCAGTCAGACCATGTGCAACAGATTCAACTGTCCAAATAACCTGTATCTTCTGAAAGGGCTTCCATCAGATTTTTGTTCCAAACAGACCACTATGTAAAAATACTGCTGGAATTAACTGGTTGACTCAAACTCCAGTGGACAAAGAATACATTAGTAATAATTCCTACAGGTAGTACTAATTTGGGACAAAATGAGCATTAGCTCATAGAAGGAGGAAAGAAGGAAAGGGCCCATTTCTTTCAAAAGACAATGATTTCATTGGTCCGTTAATAGAGCCAGCATTTCATTTCCCACAATTAACATATATTTGTAAGGCAGCAAGATGACATCCAAGAAAGAGCATAAAACTAGCAGACAGGGGAGTTAATGATTAAAATACTGGGCTGTGAAATCAACCAGACAAATTTGTATCTGAAGTCTTCTGCTTCATCTCTGGGTTCATTTAGACCCTAGACCTCCATTTTTGTATCTGTAAACTGGATAGTGATATTATCTAACTCCTAAGTTGTGAGTATTAAAAGAGATAATATACAAAAAATGTAATTTCACATAGTGCATGATACATAATGAACACTCATAAATGCTACTTCTTAATTTTAGTAGACTTAACTGTGTCATTAACCAGCAATGTGATTTCTGCTGGTTGATAACAATAACAGATTAATAAATTCTTATTTGGGGCCAGAGTCTATACTAAAAATTTTATCTAGATTAAATTAACATAAAATTAAATTTGTGATATTAACACACAATTCTTTGTTCAGATGGAGAAAAATCAAGGCTCAAAGAGGTCAAGTAATCAAACCCAGGTGAAGGATCAGGTTTGACTGACATCAAACACTACATGTTACAGCCTGTACATTCATCTCCATGCTCCCCACTTACCAAAATAGAAAGAACAGAAAAAAATGCAGAAGAAAAATAAGTTCTACCTATAAGACAAACAGGAAAGAGAAGGAAACTGAAACTTAATTACTATCCTATATGTGTTTAACATGGTGCTAATTGTTTTGCCTGTACAGTCCAATTAATTCTCGCTAAATTCTTAAGAAGTCATTACATCTATTTTAAATAAGACAGTATACACATCCACTTCAAGAAAAAATGAACTGATAACAGAATTAAGATCTGCTGAAAACTCCATATAGTTCCCTTTCCTCTACCCACTGTCACAAGTAACTAATACTCAGAATTGAATGCTTAATCTCTCCATCATTTTTAATACTTTTACATGTATTTATCCCGAAAAATATAAAGCAATATCTAGTGTATTTCACTTCCATATATGGCATTGAACTTCATGTGTTCTTCAAACATTTTTTTCACTGAAATATATACTATAATATTTATCCATTTTGATATGCATAGCTCTAATTCCTTCAATTTCACTACTGTATATTGCTCAATTTTCATAAAACATCACATTTTATTTATCTATTCAACTTTAAGAAAACACCACAGTTTATCTATTTTTTTCCCTGTTGAGACTTTTATCCCCACTACTACATATAAGTTTTCTGTTTTCTGTATATTACACAAGGGCCCATGTAAAGATGTACAGAATGTTCTCTAGAAACTATACCTAAGAATTGAATTGCTATGTAGGCAATGTTTGTTTTCAACCACTCTTATTGTTGCCAAATGTTTCACTTCTTCAACTTTTCTAGGTATTGCCAAATTGTTCTCCAAAATAGGTACACTAATGTATAAGGGTTTCTCTCACGCTACATACTCTTTGATTGACATTATCAAACTTTGACATTTTTGCAAATCTGTTGAGTGTACAATAGAATTTAATTGTATTTAAATGTCATTTCACTTATTACTAGTGAGATGGAGTACATTTTCTCCTATTTATTTGACATCCAAGTTGTTTCCTCCTTTACATATCTGTTCTTACATTTGTTCTTCTTGTAATCAGGCTACCACATTTTTCTTATAAATATGTTGGGGTTGTTTTTATTCTGGACATTTATCTTTTGTTAATTATTTGTATTGTTAATATCTTCTCCCAGTCTTTGGATTTTTAAAAAATAATTGTTGAATATACTTTTTGATGAAAACATTCAAATTTATAAACGTACTTTATGGTTTGTGCTTATTATGTCTACCCATTGCGGAGCACAGGCTCCGGACGTGCAGGCTCAGCGTCCATGGCTCACGGGCCCAGCCGCTCCGCGGCATGTGGGATCCTCCTGGAACAGGGCACGAACCCGTGTCCCCTGCATCAGCAGGCGGACTCTCAACCACTGTGCCACCGGGGAAGCCCATATTATGTCTATTTTAAAGTCATTTCCTGTCTAGACGTCATAAAGATTATCTCCCGTATTTTCTTCCTAAAAATACTGAAGTATGATTTTCATACTTAAGTCTTTTGTCCACAAAGAAATCATTTGGGGATATAATATGAGTTATTAATCCTATATTATTTATTTTCATATGAGTTTAAAATTGTTATATCACCAGTTTACACACTACTATGCTCAGAGCACACTTACGAGGTAAATACTAATATAATTCTGAATTAATTGGTACAGAAACAAACCTAGAGGTTCAGTAGCCCAGCCAGTGTCCCCAGTTAGTAAATGTTGGGGACAAGATGTACACCCAGGGAGTCTGACTCCGGGGCCCATGCACAATGGAATAGCATGTGTCTGGGCCAGGATTTCCACAACAAAGGAAATAGAAGCTGAGTATGGACTGAAAGAACATCAAAAAAATGAAACTCCCTGCTTCACAATACAGCTGTTGCATAATACTTTCCATTCTAGTACCTGACTTTTTGTCCTATACTCAGGCTGTTTTGTGTTTGGTGAGATTGGACAATCAAAAGCAAAGAATTCAATTAATTAACTCAATTGATCAATCAGTTATCTAATAACAAATGGTCCACTGAAAAATTCCATTAATCAATTGATTCAATTAAAGACTAATTAATGATCAGTCCTGACGATGTTTTAATGTACCTGGCTGGTACTTGCACTCACTGACTTGCAGTTTAAGATAGACCTAACAGGGTAAATACAAATCAGTATGTCAGATGTAAAGAGTGAGTACACTGGATGTTACGGATCATAGTAGAGGGGCATTTATGTTAGGTGAGGTAGGAGGGAAGTGGAAGGAATTTTCAGACAAGTCTTCCTTAAGTAGATGTTTTGCGTGATTATGAGATGAGGAAAAATTCATCGGACAGGCTGGAGTTCAATAACAAGCAGAGGAAACAGCAGCAGCAAAGACATACAGATGATAATCAGCAGAAAGTATTCCTGGGGCATCGCTAACCTTTCAGTGTTGCTGCATTGCTAAAAATATAAGTGAGGTTTCAAGGTGAGACCAGGGCAGTAAGCAAGAGGCAAATGTAGAAGAACACGATATTTACCATGACAAGGACATCATATTTTATCCCAAGGCCAATGAGAAACCTCACTGTGTGATGTAAACAGAAGGATGGTTTTTATCAGAAGGGCAGCAGAGAGAGTAATTGGGAGGCCGTTGCAATAGTGCAGGTAACTGACAACAGGGCTCTGACCCCTCTCTGCAAGGTTACAAAAATCATTATTATCACAGTTTACACTAGGGACTGACAGGCTGCTAGGGCCTCTGTGCAGCCCCAACTTCGGAGCCTTTCAGAATTTTTGGAAATATTTATTTGTATACCTGTATTTTTCCCCAAAGAAGTGTCTAGAAGACAGAAAAATACCTGAACTATTTTTGGACCTAACTTATAACATTAAACTCCCTTCTCCAATTACCTTCATTTATCCTCCCTGTCCAGGCAGCAAAGGCAAAAACAAAACCCCAAAACCACAAGGAGGTAATTTGAGAAATCTAATGCAGTAAAAAAGGAACCTGTAAATGACAGGACAGTATCTTAGGATGAGCAACGTCAGGACAATACGTACTAGAAGTCCTGAAGGAGCAAGAGGAAGTGTAATGGAACTCAGAGAGAGACGGAGAGCTGAGTGGAGAGGCTGCCTTTTAGGAGTTGGGACTTTGGTCAAGAAATACGCCAAGCTAGAGGGGCTCTGCAAGAAGGGATCCAGGAGAAGAATATCCCAATTTCACTCTTCTCCCTCCCCCCAATACTCTGCCAGCGCCTACTACTGTCAAACACAATAGGAGGCTAGAATACAAAGGAGCTTCATCTTCTTTTTTTTTTCCCCCACAACCAAACAGGGTTTATTTTAGAAATGCAAAGGTTTTTTTTTGTTTTTTTTTTTATGTGTATCTATTCTTTTTCAAATTCTTTTCCCATTTAGGTTGTTACATAATGTTGAGAAGAGTTCCCTGTGCTATAATAGTAGGCCCTTGTTGGTTATCCTTTCTAAATATAGCAGTGTGTACATGTCAATCTCAAACTGCAAAGGAGCTTCTTGATGTGATCTACCGGGATCAGCCTTGGCCTGGGAGGCACAGGCAGGGGGGAGGAGAGTGGAGAGTGGGTCTGGAGGTGCTCAGAGTTCTTTCCCCCACAAACATATCATAATGTAAGTAAAAACTGTGTTTATAATACAAATGCAACTCAAGACCATATCCTGCTTTCCTTCCAGTCAGATTCCAGCTTCTGAGCACCTGTCTCTATAGAAATTCTGGATCCAGCACTGTTGGTAGTCCCAACATTCAACACTGAAAGAGTTCACTAAACATATGCTTAGTCAATTTTTATATAACATATAACTTGCCATCTTTCTTCTTATTGCATTCTTCTTCTTGCATTCTTACTTCTTACTAATCTACTCTCTTAGATATTTCTTTAAACATTTTACAGATGAGGAAACTGTAAGAAAAAAAGAAGCTACGGAGGAGAGTTACAGGAAACCAAAGAGAGGTTAAGGGACTTGGAAATGCCACTCACTGTGATCTTAGGGCCAGGAACATACCCCAGGTCTTCAGACCCCAAAAGAGCAATAGTCATATTTCTACTGCACCATAACTGGCAATTCAGAGCAGCTGCCTTGCAGGGGAAGAAAAGTATTCTGGGGTCTGTATGATCTGATTTAACCCTAACTCTCAAGAGGACACCCAGGGTCCTCTACAAGTGGAAATAATGTCTTTACTTTGAGGAACTGGCTATTCTGGGAGAAGAATGGTAAATAAAGATGAAGAGGTCGGTGCTAATTAACTTCTGAAAATATGGTAATTTTCCTTAACCTGAACAAATAACAGGCACTTTTTATCCTGATTTATTACAAAAGGCCTATCATCCAAATAAATAATAGATGACTATGATGCAACACTTTCAAGATTATTGTCTCATGTTTGAAAGATTAGGGTCATCACAGATAATAAATATTACAGACAAGCCTATGAAGAAAAAGAGAAATATTAAGATTGCAAATTGAGAAAATTAAAACTCTGTATTAAGGGAAATAAAACACTGGAGTCTCTCCCCGCCAGCACACACAGATAAATTAATTGTGTGATAGGAACACTGGAACGGGGTATTATAAGCAATTAGGCAATAGGAGGAATACAAGTAATTCTGGGTAGGGAGGGGGTGGCACAGTGAAGCTGGACAAATACAAATTAAGGCTTACAGACAAAACAATTATAAGTAACCATTTGCAGGTTAAAAGTATTTTTTAAATAATACGCTTTCCACAAAAAAATTAGCGTACCACAATGATAAGATATTTTAGCGACAGCTCTGCTAAAGAATAATCCAAAAATAAGACTCAGGAAGCTTAGTAACAAGTATATCAAAGAGATAAGTTTAATGGAATTCCCAGTACTGGCTTAAAAGCAAAAATGTCTGTTTAGCATTTCTGTATTATTGGTAGCAGTTTCTGTTAGGCCAGGATAAAAGTACCAACAGAATGCTCATGACTTCCTTCACTGGTTAGGCATTTATTTCAGCAAAGATTTTGTTTTCTACAACCCTTGTTTTCATTATCCGGTGTTAGAGACAGCCACTAAATACATTTTCCCCATTTTTCCTGCTTGCTTAATCGCTGTTTCCACATAGATAAATCCCATACAATTAGCTCGAGCTTTAGAAAACAGTGTTGCCTGGCGCACATGAAATGAAATTTTATGCCGTGCCAGAGGAAGTTACAACCTGTTGTGAGAATAGAAATTCTTTATTGGGAGTTCCTTGCCCATGGCTATACGTGAAATGAAGAGAGAAGAGAGGAAACTATTCAGCTGTGAAAATCCTTCCTTAGCCTAAAAAAAAAAAGAGTAAAATATTTTATTTTCATTCACTTTCTTTAATGTCTTATGCTGAAAATTATTATTTTGGCTATACCGTAATTATGCCAATATGACTGATTATAAGAATTTTTTAATTAAAAAACTAAGGCAAAATTTGCAATTCAGTTATGTCTCCTTAGGGTCTAGCACAGGACTTGGCACTCATGGATAACTGTTTTATGAAAAATGAAAGATAATGGTATCAACTCTCTGACAGCATTCAGAGATAATATGTTTTATTCTTCCCTTATGGATCCTGTATCCTAATGCCGTATTTTTTAATCCTTATTGTAAAACTGGTCAGCTGCATGGATATATTGTCCAGTGGCATAACCTGAATTTCTGAGGAGCAGATTAACAAGTTTAAAAAAATTAGGCAGAGTAACGGAGGTAAGATGGCGGAAGAGTAAGACACAGAGATCACCTTCCTCCCCACAGATACACCAGAAATACATCTACACGTGGAACAACTCCTACAGAACACCTACTGAACGCTGGCAGAAGACCTCAGACCTCCCAAAAGGCAAGAAACTCCCCACGTACCTGGGTAGGGCAAAAGAAAAAAGAATAAACAGAGACAAAAGAATAGTGACGGGACCTGCACCAGTGGGAGGGAGCTGTGAAGGAGGAACGGTTTCCACACACTAGGAGCCCCTTCGCGGGCAGAGAATGCCGTGGCGGAGGGGGAAAGCTTCGGAGCCGCGGAGGAGAGCACAGCAACAGGGATGCGGAGGGCAAAGCGGGGAGATTCCCGCACAGAGGATCGGTGCTGACCAGTACTCACCAGCCCAAGAGGCTTGTCTGATTATCCGTCGGGGCTGCGAGATGAGGCTCAGGCTTCGGTCGGAGCGCAGGGAGAGGACTGGGGTTGGCGGCGTGAATACAGCCTGCAGGGGGTTAGTGTGCCACGGATAGCCGGGAGGGAGTCCGGGGAAAAGTCTGGACCTGCCAAAGAGGCAAGAGACTTTTTGTTCCCTCTTTGTTTCCTGTTGCGCGAGGAGAGCGGATTAAGAGCGCTGCTTAAAGGAGCTCCAGAGACGGGCGCGAGCCGCGGGTAAAAGCGCGGACCCCAGAAAGAGGCGTGAGACGCTAAGGCTGCTGCTGCCGCCACCAAGAAGCCTGTGTGCGAGCACAGGTCACTATCCACACCCCCCTTCCGGGGAGCCTGTGCAGCCCGCCACTGCCAGGGTCCCGGGATCCAGGGACAGCTTCCCCGGGAGAACACACAGCGGGCCTCAGGCTGGTGCAACGTCACGCTGGCCTCTGCCGCCGCAGGCCCGCCCCGCACTCCGAGCCCCTCCCTCCCCGCGGCCTGAGTGAGCCAGAGCCTCGGAATCAGCGGCTCCTTTAACCCCGCCCTCTCTGAGCGAAGAACAGACGCCCTCCGGCAACCTACACGCAGAGGCGGGGCCAAATCCAAAGCTGAGCCCCTGGGAGCTGTGAGAACAAAGAAGAGAAAGGGAAATCTCTCCCAGCAGCCTCAGAAGCAGCGGATTAAAGCTCCACAATCAACTTGATGTACGCTGCATCTGTGTAATACATGAATAGACAACGAATCATCCCAAATTAAGGAGGTGGACTTTGAGAGCAAGATTTATTATTTTTTCCCCTTTTCCTCTTTTTGTGAGTGTGTATGTGTATGGTTCTGTGTAAGATTTTGTCTGTATACCTTTGCTCCCACCATTTGTCCTATGGTTCTATTCGTCCGTTTTTTTTTGTTTTGTTTTAAATTTTTTTTCTTAATAATTATTTTTTATTTTAATAACTTTAGTTTACCTTACTTTATTTTATTTTACTTTATCTTCTTTCTTTCTTTTTTTCCTCCCTTCCTCCCTCCCTCCTCCCTCCTTTCTTTCTTTCTTTCTACTTCTACTAATTCTTTCTTTCTACTTTTTCTCCCTTTTATTCTGAGCTGTGTGGATGAAAGGCTCTTGGTGCTGCAGCCAGGAGTCAGTGCTGTGCCTCTGAGGTGGGAGAGCCAACTTCAGGACACTGGTCCACAAGAGACCTCCCAGCTCCACATAGTATCAAATGGTGAAAATCTTCCAGAGATCTCCATCTCAACACCACAACCCAGCTTCACTCAACGACCAGCAAGCTACAGTGCCTGACACCCTATGCCAAACACCTAGCAAGACAGGAACACAACCCCACCCATTAGCAGAGACGCTGCCTAAAATCATAATGAGTACACAGACACCCCAAAACACACCACCAGACATGGACCTGCCCACAAGAAAGACAAGATCCAGCCTCATCCACCAGAACACAGGCACTAGTCCCCTCCACGAGGAAGCCTACACAACCCACTGAACCAACTTTAGACACTGGGGAAAGACACCAAAAACAACGGGAACTACGAACCTGCAGCCTGCAAAAAGGAGACCCCAAACACAGTAAGATAAGCAAAATGAGAAGACAGAAAAACACACAGCAGATGAAGGAGCAAGGTAAAAACACACCAGACCTAACAAGTAAAGAGGAAATAGGCAGTCTGCCTGAAAAAGAATTCAGAATAATGATAGTAAAGATGATCCAAAATCTTGAAAATAGAATAGGCAAAATGCAAGAAACATTTAACAAGGATCTAAAAGAACTAAAGATGAAACAAACAATGATGAACAACACAATATATCAAATTAAGAATACTCTAGATGGGATCAATAGCAGAATAACTGAGGCAGAAGAACAGATAAGTGACCTGGAAGATAAAATAGTAGAAATAACTACTGCAGAGCAGAATAAAGAAAAAAGAATGAAAAGAACTGAGGACAGTCTCAGAGACCTCTGGGACAACATTAAATGCACCAACATTCTAATTATAGGGGTTCCAGAAAAAGAAGAGAAAAAGAAAGGGACTGAGAAAATATTTGAAGAGATTATAGTTGAAAACTTCCCTAATATGGGAAAGGAAATAGATAATCAAGTCCAGGAAGCACAGAGAGTCCCATACAGGATAAATCCAAGGAGAAATACGCCAAGACACATATTAATCAAACTGTCAAAAATTAAATACAAAGAAAACATATTAAAAGCAGCAAGGGGAAAATAACACACAAGGGAATCCCCATAAGGTTAACAGCTGATCTTTCAGCAGAAACTCTGCAAGCCAGAAGGGACTGGCAGGACATATTTAAAGTGATGAAGGGAAAAACCTACAACCAAGATTACTCTACCCAGCAAGGATCTCACTCAGATTTGATGGAGAAATTAAAACCTTTACAGACAAGCAAAAGCTGAGAGAGTTCAGCACCACCAAACCAGCTTTACAACAAATGCTAAAGAAACTTCTCTAGCCAAGAAACACAAGAGAAGGAAAAGACCTACAATAAAAAACCCAATGCAGTTTAAAAAATGGGAATAGGAACATACATATCGATAATTACCTTGAATGTAAATGGTTAAATGCTCCCACCAAAAGACACAGATTGGCTGAATGGATACAAAAACAAGACCCATATATATGCTGTCTACAAGAGACCCACTTCAGACCTAGAGACACATACAGACTGAAAGTAAGGGGATGGAAAAAGATATTCCATGCAAATGGAAATCAAAAGAAAGCAGGAGTAGCAATTCTCATATCAGAGAAAATAGACTTTAAAATAAAGACTATTAGAAGAGACAAAGAAGGACACTAAATAATGATCAAGGGATCAAGCCAAGAAGAATATATAACAATTGTAAGTATTTATGCACCCAACATAGGAGCACCTCAATACATAAGACAAACACTAACAGCCATAAAAGGGGAAATCGACAGTAACACATTCATAGAAGGCGACTTTAACACCCCACTTTCACCAATGGACAGATCATCCAAAATGAAAATAAATAAGGAAACACAAGCTTTAAATGATACATTAAACAAGATGGACTTAATTGATATTTATAGGACATTCCATCCAAAAACAACAGAATACACATTTTTCTCAAGTGCTCATGGAACATTCTCCAGGATAGATCATATCTTGGGTCACAAATCATGCCTTGGTAAATTTAAGAAAATTGAAATTGTATCAAGTATCTTTTCCGACCACAATGCTATGAGACTAGATATCAATAACAGGAAAAGATTTGTGAAAAATACAAACACATGGAGGCTAAACAATACACTACTTAAAAACGAAGTGATCACTGAAGAAATCAAGGAGGAAATAAAAAAATACCTAGAAACAAATGACAAAGAGACATGACGACCCAAAACCTATGGGATGCAGCAAAAGGAGTTCTAAGAGGGAAGTTTATAGCGATACAATCCTACCTTAAGAAACAGGAAACATCTCGAATAAACAACCTAACCTTGCACCTAAAGCAATTAGAGAAAGAAGAACAAAAAAAAGAAAACCCCAAAGTTAGCAGAAGGAAAGAAATGATAAAAATCAGTTCAGAAATACATGAAAAAGAAACGAAGGAAACGATAGCAAAGATCAATAAAACTAAAAGCTGGTTCTTTGAGAAGATAAACAAAATTGATAAACCATTAGCCAGACTCATCAAGGAAAAAAGGGAAAAGACTCAAATCAATAGAATTACAAATGAAAAAGGAGAAGTAACAACTGACACTGCAGAAATACAAAAGATCATGAGAGATTACTACAAGCAACTCTATGCCAATAAAATGGACAATCTGGAAGAAATGGACAAATTCTTAGAAATGCACAACCTGCCAAGACTGAGTCAGGAAGATTTAGAAAATATGAACACACCAATCACAAGCACTGAAATTGAAACTGTGATTAAAAGTCTTCCAACAAACGAAAGCCCAGGACAGATGGCTTCACAGGTGAATTCTATCAAACATTTAGAGAACAGCTAACACCTATCCTTGTTAAACTCTTCCAAAATATAGCAGAGGGAGGAACACTCCCAAACTCATTCTATGACGCCACCATCACCTGGATACCAAAACCAGACAAGGATGTCACAAAGAAAGAAAACTACAGGCCAATATCACTCATGAACACAGATGCAAAAATCCTCAACAAAATACTAGCAAACAGAATCCAAGAGCACATTAAAAAGATCATACACCACGATCAAGTGGGGTTTATCCCAGGAATGCAAGGATTCTTCAATATATGCAAATCAATCAACGTGATACACCATATTAACAAATTGAAGGAGAAAAACCATATGATCATCTCAATAGATGCAGAGGAGCTTTTGACAAAATTAAACACCAATCTTATGATAAAAACCCTGCAGAAAGTAGGCACAGAGGGTACTTTCCTCAACATAATAATAAAGGCCATACATGACAAACGCACAACCAACATCGTCCTCAATGGTGAAAAACTGAAATCATTTCCACTAAGATCAGGAACAAGACAAGGTTGCCCATTCTCACCACTCTTATTCAACATTGTTTTGAAAGTTTTAGCCACAGCAGTCAGAGACGAAAAGGAAATAAACGGAATCCAAATCGGAAAAGAGGAAGTAAAGCTGTCACTGTTTGCAGATGACATGATACTATACATAGAGAATCCTAAAGATGCTACCAGAAAACTACTAGAGCTAATCAATGAATTTGGTAAAGTAGCAGGATACAAAATTAATGTACAGAAATTTCTGGCATTCCTATATACTAATGATGGAAAATTTAAAAGTGAACTCAAGAAAACACTCTCATTTACCATTGCAACAAAAAGAATAACATATCTAGGAATAAACCTACCTAAGGAGACAAAAGACCTATATGCAGAAAACTATAAGACACTGATGAAAGAAATTAAAGATGATACAAATAGATGGAAAGATATACCATGTTCTTGGATTGGAAGAATCAACATTGTGAAAATGACTCTACTACCCAAAGCAATCTACAGATTCAATGCAATCCCTATCAAACTACCATTGGCATTTTTCACAGAACTAGAACAAAAAATTTCACAATTTGTATGGAAACACAAAAGACCCCGAATAGCCAAAGCAAACTTGAGAACGAAAAAAGGAGCTGGAGGAATCAGGCTCCCTGACTTCAGAGTATACTACAAAGCTACAGTAATCAAGACAGTATGATACTGGCACAAAAACAGAAAGATAGATGAATGGAACAGGATAAAAAGCCCAGAGATAAACCCACACACATATGGTCACCTTATCTTTGATAAAGGAGGCAGGAATGTACAGTGGAGGAAGGACAGCCTCTTCAGTAAATGATGCTGGGAAAACTGGACAGGTACATGTAAAAGTATGAGATTAGGAACTCCCTAACACCATACACAAAAATAAGCTCAAAATGGATTAAAGACCTAAATTTAAGGCCAGGAACTATCAAACTCTTAGAGGAAAACATAGGCAGAACACTCTATGACGTAAATCACAACAAGATCCTTTTTGACCCACCTCCTAGAGAGATGGAAATAAAAACAAAAATAAACAAATGGGACCTAATGAAACTTCAAAGCTTTTGCACAGCAAATGAAACCATAAACAAGACCAAAAGACAACCCTCAGAATGGAAGAAAATATTTGCAAATGAAGCAACTGACAAAGGATTACTCTCCAAAATTTATAAGCAGCTCATACAGTTCAATAACAAACAACCCAATCCAAAAATGGGCTGAAGACCTAAATAGACATTTCTCCAAAGAAGATATACAGACTGCCAACAAACACATGAAAGAATGCTCAACATCATTAATCATTAGAGAAATGAAAATCAAAACCACAATGAGATATCATCTCACACCAGTCAGAATGGCCATCATCAAAAAATCTAGAAACAATAAATGCTGGAGAGAGCATGGAGAAAAGGGAACACTCTTGCACTGCTGGTGGGAATGTGAATTGGTATAGCCACTATGCAGAACAGTATGGAGGTCCCTTAAAAAACTACAAATAGAACTACCATATGACCCAGCAATCCCACTACTGGGCATATACCCTGAGAAAACCATAATTCAAAGAGTCATGTACCAAAGTGTTCATTGCAGATCTATTTACAATAGCCAGGAGATGGAAACAACCTAATTGTCCATCATCACATGAATGGATAAAGAAGATGTGGCACATATATACAATGGAATATTACTCAGCCATAAAAAGAAACGAAATTGAGCTATTTGTAATGAGGTGGATGGACCTAGAGTCTGTCATACAGAGTGAAGTAAGTCAGAAAGAGAAAGACAAATAGCATATGCTAACACATATATATGGAATTTAAGAAAAAAAATGTCATGAAGAACCTAGGCGTAAGACAGGAATAAAGACACAGACCTACTAGAGAATGGACTTGAGGATATGGGGAGGGAGAAGGGTGAGCTGTGACAAAGCGAGAGAGAGGCATGGACATATATACACTACCAAATGTAAAATAGATAGCTAGTGGGAAGCAGCCGCATAGCACAGGGAGATTAGCTAGGTGCTTTGTGACCATCTAGAGGGGTGGGATATGGAGGGTGGGAGGGAGGGAGACGCAAGAGGGAAGAGATATGGGAACATATATATATGTATAACTGATTCACTTTGCTATAAAGCAGAAACTAACACACCATTGTAAAGCAATTATACTCCAATAAAGATGTAAAAAAAAATTAGGCAATAGTAACTGTAATGGTTAATTTCATGTGTCAGCTTAATTGGTAATGGTGTGTCCAGATTAAACATGATTTATGCACGTGTCTATGAAGGTGTTTCCAGATGAGATGAGTATTTGAGTCACTGGGTTCAGTAAAGTAGTTGCCCTACCCAATGTGGGAGAGCAACACTGAATCCACTGAGGGCCTGAATTAAGAATGTGCCCCTTGTTTTCTTACTGCTTGTCTGCTTGAGCTGGGACATTTATCTCTTCCCTCAGACTGGGATCTACACCATTGGCTCTCCTGATTCTCAGGCCTTCAGACTTGAGCTAGAATTACAACACCTGCTTTCCTGGGTCTCGAGCTTGCAGATGGCTGAGATCATGGATCTTAGCATCCATAATTGTATAAGCCAATTTTTAAAAATAAATCTCTCAATCTCTCTCTCAATCCCTCTCCAGAGATATATATGGGGGCGGGGAGAGGGAGAGCTAGAGAGATAACTATATACAGATAGAGACATAATTATATACAGGTAGATATTAGATATATAGTGCCATTACTAGAGATATACTATAATAACTATAATAGAGAAATATTATATATGGGGAGATATTAGCATATATCTCTATCTACCTCTACATATCTATGTCTCACTCTTACTGCTTTTGTTTCTCTGGAGAACCCTGACTGATACATTAATCACACACAATGCAGAACAACAACAACAACAAAATGGACACTTGACTCAATCGATTATTAAGCTCTTCCAAATCATGCAGAGAAAATATTAGTAATAGGCTGGAGTATGCACATTTCCATTACCTGGAAATTTGGTATTAAAGACATGTATAGCATGAGGTTAAAACAGAAAGTAAATTTCAGGACACAGGACAGAGAACCTTTGCCTCAGTTATTTGATGACTAATGTTCTTTAGCTTATATTATCTAGATCAATCACTCTCAAAGTGTGGGATCTGCCCCTGCAGCATCAACCATCATCTTGGAACTTGTTAGAAAAGCAAATTCTTGGGCGACTTCAGGTATCCTGAATTAGAAACTCTGCCCGTGTTCCCAGTGGTTCACAAAGTCCTCCAGGTGATTCTAATGTGGGCTTGAATTTGATACCATCTAATCTAGATAATCTTTCAAATTACTTGGTCTGTGCCACAAGTGCAGATTCTTATTTAATAAATCATCCATTATTTTAAAACACAAGGAATACAATATTTTTGAAGGGGGTGTTCTTATGTAAATAGCAAATAAAAATGTGAGGCAGAGTATATTTTGCTTCTAGGTAGTTTTTACACTTTGCACTGTAGTATAGAAACAGTTGCAATGTCTGTTCTACCCCATCTTCTGTTAGTTATCCAAGCCAGACCAATAAGAATCCCTACCTAGGATTCTCCTAATGGAAACTGCAAACGGAGAAGCTCTATTTCCTGAGCTTAAGGGATGTAAGTTAAGAATTGCCCTTAGTCATGTTCTTTGTTATGAGGATTTTTTTTAAAACGTTGATGTTTCCAAATCTCTATTCTCCAGTGCAGACTCTTTCTTCTTTCTTAATTTATTTTTTTAAACATCTTTATTGGAGTATAATTGCTTTACAATGGTGTGTTAGTTTCTACTTTATAACAAAGTGAATAAGCTATACATATACATCTGTCCCCATATCTCTTCCCTCTTGTGTCTCCCTCCCTCCCACCCTCCCTATTTCATGCCTCTAGGTGGTCACAAGCACCGAGCTGATCTCCCTGTGTTATGTGGCTGCTTCCCACTCCTTCACTGAACGTTAGACTTGGCTACAATCCAGTCACCATCCCTCCCTTTATGGACATCTTGAACTTAACACATTCAAAACTATGTTCTTAATTTCTCCCAATCATGTTCCTTAAACATGCCCCTCCCTCTTTTTCCCATTCCAGTTAATGGCACAACTAACCACCCTTCTAATCAGCCACCTGCTTAGGAGAAGATCTTCTGAATTGCATAGTTTATTTCTCTCTGAGTTCCCACATGCAATCCATCAGCAAGCCTTTTTTTTTTAACTCTATCTTTAAAAATGTAGCCTGAATTGAGTAATTTCTTGCTGCTAAAAAAAAAGCTTTCACCTTAATCCAAACCACCCTAACTTTTTACTAGAACTGAAGTGTCTACCTACTAGCTGGTTTCTCTGCTTCCACTCTTGACCTCTTAAAGGCTGTTCTCCACTAAAAAGATATATTTAAAAAAATTGAACCTGATTCTTTCAGTTTCTGCTTAAAATCTTCCAATGACTTTCTAACTAAAGCTAAAATAAAATCCATACTCTTTACCATGGACTACTAGGCCTTGTCTATTCAACATTTACCTACTTTCCCCACTGATCTCTCTGTTCCACTCATATCAGCCTTGCCTCCACTTCTTACACATTCTAAGACCATTTTCATTTTAGTGGCTTTACATCTGCTGAGCCTTCTTCCTGGAATTTCCTTGCCCTAGAGCTCTCAATGACTGGTTCTGTCTAATCCTCCAGGTCTCAACTCAACCTCTGAAGAGGTCATCACCTCTTCACAGAAGCCTCCCCTATTTAAAGTAAACCACTCTCTTCTCCCAGTCATACGCCATTACTTTACCCTGTGCATTGATTCCTTTTATAGAATTTATTACTATTTGAAGTAAGACTTTTTTATGGATTTATTTTTAATTTAAATTCTGTCTTCACCCTCTGTTAAGAGTATATAAGTCATGGAGCTCTGTATTCTCATACACAGAGCTGATCTGAGTACTACTCTGTCCCTTAACACAACATGGCACACACAGGTAGGCACCCACTAAATGTTTAATAATTTAAAAATCCATGTGGGACAAACTCAAATGCAGCAGGGAGAATCAAGTCTGTATGCAGACAGAGGGTAAGAGAGAAACTTGATGGTGTTCAACCTCTTGGATCCATTCTACACAAGACCTTTTCTGTTCTTCCCCTTTCCATAGGTTGGCCATGTAAACCAGTAAAAAAAAAAGCAAACAAACAAAAAAGACATGATTTAGTTTGAACTGGGTTCCTATATCTCTTACAACAGGAAGTTAAGACTGACAGAACTACTTATCCATGTGAACATTTTAGCCATGAACCTAAATTGGTTCCTTCTTACGTGGGAAAATTTCTTGGGGTCCTTACACATCTTGGAAAGTGATTAATAGAAATTATTATTGCACATCATTAGAAAGGACTTAGCCAAAGTAGTAGAGAAAACCCAGCCCTGAGTTATTCTGTGTGATGCGGAATGGAAAATTACTTAAAACTTGCTCATCCTGGCCAATAACTACAGGCTAAATTCAGCTTATAATGCAGCAACTGGTTATTGAGATTTCCAGAAGAACATTTTCTAAAACAATTAGACTGAATATATATTAACTTCAAGTGACCACACGTAGTCTGGGTCTTGGTGGCCTTTTCAAAACTAATACATTTTTCTCTGTCAGAAAAATATTGGATTTGTTGAATTAGCAGTAATATAGTTTTGTCTAAATGGAATTATAGAAGGAAAGCAATATCCAAGTCATTTTACATTAGTTCCTTTCATACTCTTATACTGTACTATAAAAAAAGCTGCAACCCCTTATTTATTAACTCATCTCCAAACACACTGACCTAGCTATTCCAGCATACCAAAGCTTGCTGAAATCTCTGACCTCTTGTAGACTTCACTGTATGGAATGGCCTTCCTCTACTTTTTTCATTGATGTGTTCTGCTCATCCCTCAGGTATTGACTCAAATACCACCTCTTTTGAAAGACTTTCCTGTCTATCCTAATTAGATCTCCCTGTTATCTACTTTAGCTGCCTCATTCTTTTCTTTATAGAACTTGTCACAATTTATAATTGGTCTATCATTTGTTCGCATACCTGTCCATGATCTTTTACTTTCTACTAGAAGGAAAGCTTGTCTAGAAGAGCAGAGACCATTTCTATGTTATGCCTCATTCTATCTCCGATTCTTGCTTCATAACAGACACACCAGAAATATGCATCTAATGAATGAATGATCCTATCCCAACCAAAACAGGAAACTGAGACTGAATCCTGTAGAAGATAGGGTCTGAGTCTTCTTAGTGGGTCTCAGTGTAAAACTATCTGTATGAAGGATTGGCCACAAAGTGACACCAACACAAAAAAGAGTTACTTTTGAATAAGTTATATGCAGGGCATGCAGCTCCACACTCATATCCAGAACTGATCTGACTGGAGTGCTACTCTATGTCCAGCCCCCAATAATACCTATGAGACCCCAGTACTACCCTATGGGGACAGCCCATGTGACCTCTGCTCTGCTTCACTGAGGATGACTAATAATGACGTGAGGAGTAGGATCATATACTATAGGGTTTTCTTCTCAGGAGATAAACTCTTCTATTCTCTTGCCCTGGCAAAGCTTGCTGTCCTTAAAACTGCTTCAGTCATTTTCAGCTAGGTAGCCATTTAAGTCAGTCCCTTATCTCTTCCAGGATTTGAATTTCAAGTTTGATCAATAAAGTACAGTGATTAAAAGCAAGCCCTCTAAGGCCAGAAGTCTTCGGAGTCAATCTTGGCTGTGTCACTTTGGGCAAGTTATGTAAATTCTGACTTTCAATTTTCATATTTGAAACTGGGATCAAAGAACACTTCCTACTTTACAGGGTTTTTGTGAGGATTAAATGAGCAACAAAGAATTTAGAACACAGCTTGGTTCATAGTAAACACTCTCCTGTTTATCTAGACCCTCTCCCTGGCTCTTCTAATCTAGTCCCATGGCCCTTAATTGTCAGCATTCTGTCAGATGCCCAGAATGCTCTCCTGGACTCCAAATTTGCATGCCCACCTGGTACGGCACATAACAGCCATCCCAACCTAAACACATTCAAATATGAGCTATTGATTGTCCCACACTTTCCCCCTACATTACCAATCCTCACTGTCCTCTTCAACTCAATGAATGGCAATTTCAACTTTTGAATTGCTTAGGCCAAAAACTGTGCATTCATCCTTGATTCCCCCCATCTCTCTCCTGTGTACATTTGATAGGCAAGTCTGTTGATTCTTACTCTGAAATATACACAGAATTTGACTACTCTTCTCCATCTTCACTGCTATGAACTACTGTGAAAGCCTCCATCAACTTTTCCTTGCATTATCACCAAGTGTCTCTTAATTGATTTCCTGTTTTCACCCTTGTCCGCTCTAGCCAATTCTCCATGGAGACAGCATTGTGATATTTCTAATATATGAGTTAAATTGCATAAAATATTTTCTTAAATCCACCCAATGGCTTCTTGGATCACTCGGAGTGAAACCCCAACTTGCCACTATGGCTTGCAAAACCTCACATAACTTGGTCTTGTCACTTACTGGCCCTCAAATCCTGCTACAGTCCCCCTCTCTCACTATACTGTAGTCACGCTGGCCTCCGTGTCTGAAAACACACCAAGCATGCTCCTGATTTAGGCTTTTGCACTTGCTCTTCCTTTGACCTAGAATGCTTTTAACAATGCTCTTCACATTTTCCTTTAGCCACACCCTAAATGCCACCAGAAAGGCCTTCTCTCATCACTTTATATGAACTCGCCCCCATCTCCACTAGTCCCACTCTAGTTCTCTTCATAGCAATTATTGCTACCTGGTGGTTTATAATTGGTTGTTTATTTTCTGATTTCCTCTACTAAGGTAGAAAATTCATGAGAGCAAAGACTTATAGTTGTGTTCACTATAATGTCCCCAGTGCCTAATACAGTGTCTGGCTAATAAATATTTGTTAAATAGATAAATAAAAAAATTATTATTACATTTTTGTTGCTTTATCCGTTAACCAAAAGCATATCAGGCATCATAAAACAGTATAAGGAAGTTATTTAAAGGAAATGTGGGGTCTCTCAGGCACTTCTGGAATTATACTTTAAAAAATTTGTTCTTAAAAAATTGTCCAGTTTTCCCAGCACCACTTATTGAATAGGCTGTCTTTTCTCCACTGTACATTTCTGCCTCCTTTGTCAAATATAAGGTGACCATATGTGCGTGGGTTTATCTCTGGGCTTTCTATCCTGTTCCATTGATCTATATTTCTGTTTTTGTGCCAGTACCATACTGTCTTGATTACTGTAGCTTTGTAGTATAGTCTGAAGTCAGGGAGCCTGATTCCTCCAGCTCCATTTTTCGTTCTCAAGATTGCTTTAGCTATTCGGGGTCTTTTGTGTTTCCATACAAATTGTGAAATCTTTTGTTCTAGTTCTGTGAAAAATGCCAGTGGTAGTTTCATAGGGATTGCATTGAATCTGTAGATTGCTTTGGGTAGTAGAGTCATTTTCACAATGTTGATTCTTCCAATCCAAGAACATGGTATATCTCTCCATCTATTTGTATCATCTTTAATTTCTTTCATCAGTGTCTTATAATTTTCTGCATACAGGTCTTTTGTCTCCTTAGGTAGGTTTATTCCTAGGTATTTTATTCTTTTTGATGCAATGGTAAATGGGAGTGTTTTCTTGATTTAGATCACTCTCTAACACCATACACAAAAATAAGCTCAAAATGGATTAAAGACCTAAATGTAAGGCCAGAAACTATCAAACTCTTAGAGGAAAACATAGGCAGAACACTCTATGACATAAATCACAGCAAGGTCCTTTTTGACCCACCTCCTAGAGAAATGGAAATAAAAACAAAAGTAAACAAATTGGACCTAATGAAACTTAAAAGCTTTTGCGCAGCAAAGGAAACCATAAAGAAGACCAAAAGACAACCCTCAGAATGGGAGAAAATATTTGCAAATGAAGCAACTGACAAAGGATTAATCTCCAAAATTTATAAGCAGCTCATGCAGCTTAATAACAAAAGAACAAACAACCCAATCCAAAAATGGGCAGAAGACCTAAATAGACATTTCTCCAAAGAAGATATACAGAGTGCCAACAAACACATGAAAGAATGCTCAACATCACTAATCATTAGAGAAATGCAAATCAAAACTACAATGAGATATCATCTCACACCAGTCAGAATGGCCATCATCAAAAAATCTAGAAACAATAAATGCTGGAGAGGGTGTGGAGAAAAGGGAACCCTCTTACACTGTTGGTGGGAATGTAAATTGATACAGCCACTGTGGAGAACAGTATGGAGGTTCCTTAAAAAGCTACAAATAGAACTACAATATGACCCAGCAATCCCACTACTGGGCATATACCCTGAGAAAACCATAATTCAAAAAGAGTCATGTACCAAAATGTTCATTGCAGCTCTATTTACAATAGCCCAGAGATGGAAACAACCTAAGTGTCCATCATCGGAGGAATGGATAAAGAAGATGTGGCACATATATACAATGGAATGTTACTCAGCCATAAAAAGAGACGAAATTGAGCTATTTGTAATGAGGTGGATAGACCTAGAGTCTGTCATACAGAGTGAAGTAAGTCAGAAAGAGAGAGACAAATACTGTATGCTAACACATATATATGGAATTTAAGAAAAAAAAAATGTCATGAAAAACCTAGGGGTGAAACAGGAATAAAGACACAGACTAACTAGAGAATGGACTTGAGGCTATGGGGAGGGGGAAGGGTAAACGGTGACAAAGCGATAAAGAGGCATGGACATATATACACTACCAAACGTAAGGTAGATAGCTAGTGGGAAGCAGCCGCATAGCACAGGGAGATCGGCTTGGTGCTTTGTGACCGCCTGGAGGGGTGGGATGGGGAGGGTGGGAGGGAGGGAGGCGCGGGCGGGAGGAGATGTGGGAGCATATGTGTATATATAACTGATTCATTTTGTTGTGAAGCTGAAGCTGGCATACCATTGTGGGGCAATTATACTCCAATAAAGATGTTTAAAAAAAAATAATAATAAGCTTCACACATTTGTCCGAGTACTGTCTTATCAGAACTTTCCAAGTTCAGATTCTTAAAACATGCAAGACATCAGGGAACTACAAACACCCATACACATACACACAAATAAATGCATGTAAAACTGGTGAAATCTGAATAAAGTGTGTGGATTTTACCAATGTAAATTTCCTGGTTTTGATATTATACTGTAGTTATACAGTATGTTACACTGGGAAAAGTGAGCGAGGGGTACACAAAATCTCCATGAACTTTTAAAATCTCCTCTAATTCTATTATTATTCCATAATTTTTTTAAAAAGGTGCAAGGCTCCTTGACTCAACTGGCATTCACTGCATATGAGGCTCCAAAGAGACCCTCAAGATGTTTTGGACAAGTTAAGAAAACTTCATCTCAAGCTCAAATGTCACCTCCATTGGGAAGTGATCAAAGAACAATATTACTCTCTAAAATTAGAACTAATTACAATTGATGTGAAAAAACTAAGCTTAGTGAACCATGGAAGCATAACTTTAACAAGTGATTTTCATCATTGTCAGGAATCTAGTGTTGATTTTTTACATGTCTACTCTAAAGAAGAGTATACATTTCATAAGAATTTTTGAAACAGAATAAAAGCAAAAACGTAGAAAGCCTTAGGTTTTAAAACAAAGTCAGGTGCTTGTATGTTTTCAATTCCCCCCAAGATTCACACAGATCTATCAATGACAAAGGCTCTGAGAAGCTCTTAAGTAAAAATTTGTTTATCCCATCACTTGCCAAACTCACTCGGTTACTGGAGATGAGGGTATCTTTTAGATTTCACCTGAGAGAATAGGGTAGGACTTTTATGACAAAGGAGGTGATATAATGAATTACAGATATATGTATGTATATATCTCAAGACAATGTTACCACAGGAGATATGGAAGAATAACATGCCAAGAGTCTTCTCCACTCTTTTTTTTTTTTTTTAAAGAAAAACAAGTTTGTTAAACTTTAGAAACAGTTTATTTCTGGGATTTTGACTAGGATTACATTTAACTTATAGATCCAATTAGGAAGAACTGGCATCTTGAAAATATTGAGTGTTCCTATCCATGAACATGGAATATCTCTCCACTTATTCAGTTCTTCTTTGATTTCATTTAACATAGTTTTATAGTTTCCCTCATATAGACCTTGCACATATTTTGTTAGATTTATAGCTGAGGATTCTATATTTTGGGGTACTAATGTAAATGATATTATGTTTTTAATTTTTAGTTTGCTTGTTTACTGTTGGTACATAGGGAATCAATGGACTTTTCTATATTAACATTGTATTGGGTTGGCCAAAAAGTCCATTTGGGATTTTCATAAGATGTTATGGAAAACCCAGACGAACTTTTTGGCCAACCAAATATCTTTCAACCTGCTATAGCTGTTTATTAGTTCCAGGAATTTTTTTGTTGATTTTTTTGGATTTTCTACATAGACGATCATGTCATATGCAACAAAGATAATTTTAGGTCTTCTCTCTCACTCTATATACCTTTTCTTTCCTTTTCTTGGCTTAGTGCATTACAAAGAGCTCCCATTACAATGTGGAAAAGGAGTGAGAAGGAGTAACCCTTTCCTTATACTTGATCTTAGTATGAAATTTTAATTTCCTCATTATTAAATATGATATTAGCTGTACATATTTTGTAGATATTCTTTATCAAGTTGAGAAAGTTCTCCTCCATTCCTAATTTACTGAGATATTTTATCATGAATGAGCATTGAATTTTGACAAATGCTATTTCTGCACCTATTGATACAATCATCTGCTTTTTCTTTTTTAGTATGTTTTTTGATGGATTACATTAATTAGTTTTCAAATGTTGAACCAGGCTTGCATATATGGGATAAGTTCCACTTGTTTATGATTTATAGTTATATTTATCCATCATTGGATTGATTTGCTAATATTTTGTTGAGGATTTTTTCATCTACGTTCATGAGAGATATTGCCCTATAGTTTTCTTTTCTTGTAATGTCTTTGTCTGGTTTTGGTATCAGGGTGATACTGACAACACAGACTAAGTTAGGGTGTGTTTCCACTGCTTCTATCCTCTGGAAGAGACTGTAGAAAATTGGTATAATTTCTTCTTTAATGTTTGATAGAATTCACCAGTGAACCCACCTGGGCTTGGTGCTCTCTGTTTTGGGTTATTAATTATTGATCCAATTTATTTAATAGATATAGGCCTATTTCGATCACCTATATTTTCTTGTGTGAGTTATGGCATAATGTGTCTTTAAAAGAATTGGTTCATTTAATCTAGGTATCAAATTTGCAGACATAGAGTTTTCATAGTATTCTTTTATTATCCTTGTATTATCCTGGGATCTGTAGGATGTCCCATCTTTCATTCTGGACATTAGTAATTTGTATTCTCTCTCTTTTTCTCTTAGTTAGCCTGGCTAGAGGCTTTTGACTTTATTGATAATTTTACAGAACAAGCTTTTGGTTTTGTTGATTTTCTCCATTGATATCCTATTTTCTATTTCATTGATTTATGCTTTAATTCTTATTATTTTCTTTCTTCTGATTTATTAGGATTTAATTTACCCTTTTTTTCTAGTTTCCTAAATTGGAAACTTAAATTATTGATTTGCAATCTTTCTTCTTTTCTAATATATGCATTCAATGCCATAAATTTCCTTCTAAGCACTGCTTTCACTGCATTCCACAAATTTTGTTTTTTTTTGTTTTTTTTTGTTTTTTTTTTGTTGTTGTTTGTTTTTTTAGAAGATGTTGGGATAGGAGTTTTATTAATTTATTTATGCTGTGTTGGGTCTTCGTTTCTGTGCGAGGGCTTTCTCTAGTTGTGGCAAGCGGGGGCCACTCTTCATCGCGGTGTGCAGGCCTCTTACTATCGCGGCCTCTCTTGTTGTGGAGCACAGGCTCCAGATGTGCAGGCTCAGGAGTTGTGGCTCACAGGCCCAGTCGCTCCGCGGCATGTGGGATCCTCCCAGACCAAGGCTCGAACCCGCATCCCCTGCATTAGCAGGCAGACTCTCAACCACTGCACCACCAGGGAAGCCCCCACAAATTCTGATAAGTGGTGTTTTCATTTTCATTTAGTTCAAAATATTTTAAAATTTATCTCGAGGTTTTTTTTCCATTGACCCATGTGCTATTTACAAGCGTACTGTTTAATCCCCACCTAGTTTGTGATTTTTCCAGTTATCTGTTATTGATCTCTAATTTAATTCCATTGTGGTATAAAAGCAGACATTGTATGATTTCTATTATTCTAAATCTTTTAAGGTGAGTTTTATGACCAAGAATGTAGACTATCCTTGTGAATGTTACATATGAACTTAAGCAAAATGTGCATTCTTCTCTTCTTGGATGAAGCAGTTCCTGTGATGGTTTCTGTTCACGAGTCTCTGCTCTAGTGAACCATGACTCCCTGTATTCGACTATCTCTCCAATCTTGGAGACAGAGTTTGGCCCTGTGTCCTCCCCTCTCTTATGGATTCAAGAAGAATTGTTGAGTTTTCAGTCTGTTCAGATTTTATTGTTGTTAAGACTGAGTGGCAACTTCTAAGCTCCTTGCATGGGGAACCAGAAATCCTCTTCTTCACTCTTTTTAAGTGTTGGTGCATTTGTTCTAACAATTGGTATTAGATTATCTATCAGAAATAGTAGGGAATACATAGAAGTGTTTTAGAATACTGCAGCTTGCTTTTTTAAATGCAATGTTTTTTGTTTTGATTTGGTTTAATTGCTTTTAATTTTACACATACTAACTCACCTCCTGATCTTCTTTTACTTTCCAGAGTACACAAGAAGGAGGTCTACCATTCAAATAAATAACAATATTAAACTTGCGAGATAAACAATTCCCAGCGTAATTTTTAGTTAATAAATCATTAACTTGTGAGGTTAGTTAATGTATTTCCCTAGAACTTGATCACTTTTTGATGAATTCATCAAGTCAAATGTCTAAATATTGGCAATTATAAAGTCAGTGTTGAAGGAGATCAAACTCTGGAGATATTATTAATATAATCCTGCCTCCCCTTACCCCAACCACCACTACCAACAATACTGTTATTAAAGTCTTCAGTATCAAGTGGCTGGGTCTTTGGCACTTAGCCATAGTTTTAAATAAATCACGCCCAAATGAATATGTCATGTGTTTTACAGGTGATTATCTACATTTAAATATTTTAAATTGCATCTACCAGGGTCTACCATTTGTCTAGGGGCAACTGTCTCAAGAAGTGACTTGACTTATTTAAATATACCTTTACCCTTCTGACATATCCCAGAGATGAAAATGTGATACTTGGGTATACAAAACAACATCTGAATGTCTTTATATATATTGTCTAGGGGGAGCAAACCTGCCTAGCATTTTGCTTTGGGGATTTTATTCCATAGAGCATTAGCTGAGGTATTTATTAGAATGAGTGATATCTTACATTCCCAGACTTTTCAACAGCTCCCTCCAAGAGCTCGAAAAGTTGCCCCTTGTTTTCCATTGTTGCCAAAGCCTCATACCTCTGGCAATAGTTGAACAATGATTCCAAGGCTCAACTACTTTGATTGGTTCTAACATTATATTTATCTGATTTGTTGGCATTCTATGAACAGTAAGCATACTCTTTCTGGCTGTCCACCACTCATAAGATTCTAAGATGAACAATAGTAAGCTAACAAATTAGAAAAATATAATTTGGTCTATTTTATAGGCACAACTACCAATGAAATAATTCTTTGCTTTTGAAGTGGCTTTAAGGGCACATGCATCATTACATAGTAATATCATATGATAATAGTTTACTTGACAAAATAAAATTATCAGTTTCCAGGAAGTATTCTGAAATGAGTAAAATGTTGAGTTCATGGTGGAAAACAAGCCATTTTAATTAAGGACAGTGTAGGCAGCCTGAGCATTTGTGAATGTTCCAATAGGATTGTGTGAATCAGTAAGAACAATTTTGTTTGAAGTTTCAGAGTGTTTCCTTTAATAATATAAAAATCTGTTCTTTGTTCTCACGTGGGTAAATTGTACAAAAATTTATCTGGCCTAATGAGTAGCTGAAAGAATTTGCTCTTTTGTTTGAAAGACTTGGCCTTGACCTCAACAGTTTCACTCCCATAGACTGTTTGGAAAATATATTGCATCCATGAAATAGTACTCGAAAACAAGATTCAAAAAGAGATATGGGAACATATGTATATATATAACTGATTCATTTTGTTGTGAAGCTGAAACTAACATACCATTGTAAAGCAATTATGCTCCAATAAAGATGTTTAAAAAAAAAAATAAATAAATAAATAAATAAAATAAAAAGCTTAAGTGGAGAGCTCTGTGTGAAAATTTACAGGCAATTAATCCTACCATATGTCACACCTTTGTCAGCCCTGGTCACTTTCTAAATTATAAGCACTGTCAGCCATCTCCACAACCTGATATTCTAATGTTCATACTTGGCAGTTCTTTCTTTCTCCTGACACAATCTCCCATGGCTCCTTTCTCTGTAATGCTTCTTTGGGACTCTCTGAAATCTCAGGAACATGGAAAAAATGAAAACTCCTCTCTATCTATATCTGTTTAGAGAACTTTCCTTCTACATTCTTCATAACAAAACCCTGGATTTCCACTGGAGATACAGTATATGTGGTGTCTGAGGAGAACTTCTCAGGAGGTGCTGCTCGATCCCTCACAAACCTCACACCTTAAGGCCAGGGTGTGGAGCCTCTCTCTCCATGACCTCTAACTCCTGAGTAAACATCCCAGATCTCTAGTGTCTACCCTCTGCACCCTCCCCTCTGAGGCATCTTCTACTGATTTCTTGGTCAGTCTGCAAACATCCCCTGAAACTGTATCCCCAGGGAAAGCCAGGCTGGCCAGGTGCAGCAGGGTGGGAGCAGCAACCCTTGTGAAACTTTGGCTTTATTTATTTGCCTATTTGTCTCTAAGTCTTGACTCTACGCTTCTTGATGGCAGGTGACTTATTTCCTTATTTCCCCAGTGACTGGCATATAGACTGACACTTGCATTTGATAAAGGATTGTTGGAAGGATTAATGCATGACAGAATAACATCACTGTTAATCTATCTGTTATAATAGCTAACTTTTCGGGAGTTCTTACTACATAGCAGGCTTTGCCCTAAGCAATTTACATGCATTGGCTCCAAGAAATCTTCACAACCATAAATCAAGTGAGGATTAGGAAATTTAGAGAGTTTAAGTAACTTATATCACTCATGTAACACAGTTCACATAGTGTGGAACTCGAATTTCAGCCAAGGCAGATTGTTTCCAGAGTCTACATTCCTAAAAACTACCAGCATGGCGAATGAAGAACAGCTCTGTACCTAAAAGAGTTCCACCTCTTTTTTAGCACAGAGGATGGGCCTATGATGATTGGAGCAGGTGTCCCACAAGAGCATCCACAGCTTTGGGACAGTATCAGCCTCAGAGAATGGAAGCTGGCATGGTGGAGGCCACATAACCTGGTCCCATGTAGAGAAGCCAAGGTCTTTAGGATCAGGAGGACAGCAGGAGGACAGTCGCCTCTGTGAGGGTATTTTAGATTCTTGCTACTTATCACAGGCTAGAAAAGAAGAAGGGAGAGTGAAAGAGGAAGGAGTTTGAAAAGCACAGAAACAATAAGAACAAAAGCAACTAATACAAGTAATATTTACATGTGGGAGGATGAGCAGAGTATAAAGTTCTAATAGCTAAAGTTGTCAGTGATCACAGAGGAAGAGATTGAAGGAGCAGAGACTCATGTGAGAGGCAGGAGTCTGAGCTGAGAAAAGAGGAACACGGGGCTCCTTCCACCATGTAAGGTCATAGCAAAAAGGCACCAGCTATGAACCAGGAGGAGGGCCCTCACCTGGTCAGGTTGGCACCTTGATCTTGGTCTTCCAGCTTCCAGAACTGTGAGCAATAAATGTCTGTTGCTTATAAGCCAGGAAAAAAAAAAAAAAAAAAAAGAGGAACATGGAAAGACAGAGTCTGCGAGAGTGAGAATAAAGTGAGGGCCAGTGTTTGTAGATTATAGGAATGTAAAGTAGTGTTTGGAGATGGCCAATAAACAAATGAAAAGATGCTCAACGTCACTAATTATTCAAGAAATGTGAACCAAATCTACAATGAGGTACTACCTCACACTGGTCAGAATGGCTGTCATTAAAAAGTCCACAAATAACAAATGCTGGAGAGGGTGTGGGGAAAAGGGAACCCTCCTACACTGTTGGTGGGAATGTAAAGTGGTACAACCACTATGGAGAATAGTATGGAGGTTCCTCAAAAAACCAAAATAGAGTCACCATATGACCCAGCAATCCCACTCCTGGGCATACATTGGGAGAAAACTCTAATTCAAAAAGATTCAGGCAGCCCAATGTTTATAGCAGCACTATTTACAATAGCTAAGACATGGAAGCAACCTAAATGTCTATCAACAGATGAATGGATAAAGAAGAGGTGGTATATATGTATACAGTGGAATATTACTCAGCCATGAAAAAGAATGAAATAATGTCATTTGCAGCTCCATGGGTGGACCCAGAGATTATCATACTAAGCAAAGGAAGTCAGAAAGAGAAAGACAAATCCCTTATAATATCACTTATATGTGGAATCTAAAATATGAAACAAATGAACATATCTATGAAACAAAACCAGAGTCACAAATATAGAGAACAGGCTTGTGGTTGCCAAGGGGGTGGGGGGAGGAGGGAAGGACTGGGAGTTTGGGATTAGCAGATGCAAACTATTATATAGAGAATGGATAAACAACAAGGTCCTATTGTATAGCACAGGGAACTATATTCAATATCCTGTAATAAACCAAAATGGAAAAAGATATGAAAATAACCAATACTAAGGGAACTTGCACTGCTGGAATGCCAACCTCCATGTAATATATTGTTCACTTAGTGTATTACAGTGCTAAATTTATAAGTGTTTTATTTAGTATTTTTACTATAATTAATAAGGAAGATATACTTTTATTCATGTTGACAAATAAGAAATAAAGTCTCACCTCTCCTTTTCAATAAAAATAAAGTAGGTGTTTGGGCTCTAAACTCAGTGCACAGGCAAATTCACTGGGGATCACATTTATCTTTGAAAATTCTTAAAAATTCTCCATATATATATGTATATGTATGCAGTTGAGTACATTCAACCCTACAGAATCAAGTGTATATAGACTACAGAGTAACATAAGATATAATAGTATGCATATAAAAGTATAATTTTATAATATTTTCATACCATGAGACAGAGGTCTGCATGCATTGGTTTAACATATGTTAACTGTTCCTCTGATGATACTCCTGTATTTATTTACGGTGTGCCTTCTGAAAACTCAAAATACTCACATTTAATGTACTCCCATTTGAAAATACTGGTGTCCCCTAAAACACATTTCTTCTGAGGGGAGACAGCCTGCAAAATATTTGCTTAAAATGTGCTTCACTCTTGACCCACTGGGTAGTAGGAGGTTTGCCACCTGTTGTGGAATTAATGTGGTGTTCAGGCTTCCAACATGGGGAGGGTGGTCTGTCAACTCAGTGGAAGGCTAATGTTTATAATGAGCCCTGTATGCCGTGGAGTTTGTATCCAGAAGTATTAAATCCTGCGGTTTGTAAGTTTTTACTCTGATATTGTTCAGCACTTGATGCGTGCACTCAATTACAAAAAAATATATACTACTAGTATTATTTGATTTTTTTTTTTTTTTGCAAACCTCTTTCAATATCAGCTTGTTTACTGAAAATTCCTGGAAGCAGCAAAGTGCCATCTGTTTCCTTATCAAATTTCGCCCCCACGATCACAGGCAAAGATCGTTGCTTTTTTTATTCGTGAGGCTGCTTAGAAACAATGTAGTTGTATTCACAGGTCGGCTATGATTAAGTCTCTGATGATGGACCTGGTGAATGAATGAATGAATAAAAGAAAGGAAGAAAGGAAGGAAGGAAGGAAAGGAAGGGAAGGAAAGGAAAGAAAGAGCTTGCCCAAATTCTGAAAACAGCCTGAAAATCATCTTCCAATCCAGAAACACATCCAAGAGCAAACTCCTCCAGGAAGCATCTCACACACAGACAAACATGTTTAGAATGATGTCTTCTTTGGGGTATGTCATCAACAGCCACGTGACCTGATGGGTCAGTTTCCTGTCAGTTAGAAAATTTAGCACAGGGCTGCCTTTGCAGGTGATTTTCCAAAAGTGTAAGAAATGTACAGCATGGTTTTTCAGCCTCAGAAGATTGAGCTAAGACGAATCCTTCCAAAACGGATTTCTTAAGCTAAAAAGGGTCGGAGCATCACTCTGCCAGCCCGCTAGGGGAAAGTCAATTTTCCAATTCTATTAGCTTCAGTGGAAACAAAGAGAGACGTGAACAGACAGTGCAGAGAGTGTCAGAACATACCCTAAGAGAAAGGTGGCCTCTTGGGAAAAAGGAAAAGTGGAAAAGAAAGGAAAAAGCAAAAGCAATAACAACAAAACAAAACACTGTGATTGCTATGACTGTTTACTCTGAGAAAAATACCGGTCGGAAAACAAAAGTCAACTCAATGGTTTTCTTATGGCATTATTTTGCCAAATTGTTGATCAGACCAACCTATTCCATTTAAAATGACCAAGAAAATCTCTTGCTGCCTCCAAAACAGAAAACACTTTCATGAGTAGTTTTAAAATTATGCTGGACCTATGTTGACATAAACACTATTTCAAATATCTGGCACAGAACTGAAGTATCATCAATAAGCATGATACTTAACCTGTTCTGAATGATTGGATACATTATGCTTCATGTTAAGATTCCGATTCAGGTACAAACATCTTGCTAACCAATTATGTCCTTTAAAACATCAGCTTTATACGGTTCTGTTATGCTTCCTCCATACCCTAAAGTTTTGGCAATATCTGGCTTTCTATTTGAATCTATTTACTTTTAAAAGCCACTCTGGGCACCTACTATAAGCCTGACACCATGACAGATACTTCACGTCAATCTGTCAATCTTCCTAACTGCTCAATGGTACAGTTCTCATTAGCCTTTCCTTTGCAAATGAGGAAACTGACACCCCAGAGCTTACTAGTTTTCTCCACATCTGTTTGATTACAAAATAGATGGTTTTTACACCACCATTACAGAACAATCCATTCATCACGATGCTTGGTAGCAGACAAAAAGGAGTCCTGTGCCCTATGCCTTTGAAAGTGTGAATCTCAGGAGTTTCCAACTGAAAGGTATAAGCAGAGTGAGTCAATCAAAGTGGAATACAGACAACCCAAGGTTGAAATACATGCGCTAAGCTACTACACCCTAGGAGTAGTCTAGACATGGGGCAAGTTGTCAAGTCAGGTTGAAACCAGATCAGAGACTGCCAGGAAATTAGCCTCAAAGTAGCAGAGAGAAACAGGCAAGATGACCTTTGACACCAGTCTAATCCTAACTGAGTGGCTCTATATGATGCTAGTCCCCACTCTTTCTCCTGTGCCCATACCTTCTGCAGGCTACCCAACAGGAGGAAGCAGAAGCAGGGAGGGTGGTCTTCACATACCAAAAGTCTGAATACACTGCAGTGTGTGTTTGCACCCAGCATTGTTTAATGTTCATCTCAAAGCTGCCTATAAGAATAGGATGCTAGCATATGTTCTTAGGAATCGAAGAAAGAATACAGCTTCAGTATTATAATGCTATTTAAAAGTGCCACGCTGACAATGTAACTTATCTCAACTACACTGTTTTGGGTTTTTCTCCTTTATCTGTTTCTGATGAAAACAAGTGGGAGGGAAAATCTGTTCTTTACTTATAGGCACCACAGTTGGACATGCCAGCATTTGAGTGGCCTTTTATTTTTAATGTTTTAGTTGTCTTGTTTGTCCAAGAAACAAAACCTGCTTTGCTTTTCCAAAAGAATCTTAAACAAGAGGCATGGTCAAAAGCATCCTGTAGCTTTCTTGATGCCTACCAAATCCAAGGGGTTGTTACCAATGGAGCAGCAGGTTGCTTCATCTCAATGCATGAGTGTGTTTTCCCTTCAATAGTCAGAACTTGTGGAAAAAAAGGTATGAATGCCTGGGCCTCTGTAACCTTGTCATTATGTCCTAGAATGTCTGAAAGGATCTGAACTCTTACTAGAGACAGCCCAATTGTACTTATCCTTGATTAAACAATACGCTGTGTCTGTTGAGTCATACCAAAAGGTGACTCTTCCCACTGGATCATATATCAGTGTAGGCGAAGTTCACATTAAATGACATATGGAGGATCCCCCACCCCCTGGTCTTCCTTTCACCCTCATTTTTTACCCTGTGCCATTTCTTCCAGCATCTTATTTTAAACTTCCTACCCTAACCCTAACCTGTCCATCACCTACCCATCTCTCTACCCACCTGCCTCCTACCTGTGTGTCTTTCTGTCCCTGTATCTGGATGGTAGCTTGTCCCCAGGGTCATCCTCCGTCTCTAGGAAGAGACAGAAACTCATGCTCTCAGCCGGCTCCTCCTTTGCAGTCCTGGCCAGGTACAGACGAGGCTCAAAATCCCATTAACATTGAGCCCTCCCACTCTTCAGAGCAGAGCATCTCCAAGACACACAAATTCTTCTCTTGCTAGAAATGACTGCCTCTCACTCTTACATAATGAATGAATTACTCTCTTCCAAAAGGGAAAAGAAGGATTAAAGAGGACTAGGGACAGAGATTTCTCTCCTACCTCATATGCCCTAACTCTTGGAGTTGTAATCAGTGTGAAGTACATGAAGCTATGGGTGGGGGCATCCCAAGAAAGTAGTCCAGACCAGAAACCTGCCACCCCAGCATGAAATCAATCTGTGTCCTCTGGTAGCTGTGGGCTACATTGAATCACATGGCAGCAAAGTAAGTCAAGGGTCATATGTAATTCTTCTCTTATACACTCATTTATTCATTCTTTCATATACTCATTCAACATATATTTATCAAGTGCCTACAGTCTGTAAGATAACAAACCAAGTGAAAGAGAAATAATAACGAACAAGAACAAATAAGCAGAAGTAAAAAGTTAAATGACCTGGAAAACCAACAAGCTTTTTAGATACATCAGAGAAGTGAGGTCACAGGGCAAAGTGCGGCCCTAAAAGTTGGAGAGACAAAAAGATACATAGAATCACAAGTTACCAGAGAAGAAAAAACACAAGCAAAAACCTCTGCAGGAATCAGTGCCTGGGTAGGAAAACTTAAGCTGTAATCAATGAATTGCTGCAGGCTTAGTGTGGACAAATCTGAGAGATAAAAACTTCAGGGGGATCTAGTCACCTTTTTTGAGTTTTTACCTCAGGGGGCTCTACCAGTTTCTCACAGTGAATGGAGAAAAGTCCCTTCTGCTTCCAGGAGGGGGAGGGAAAAATAGCTTTTCTGCAATACATAAGAGCACTCTGTCCCCAACAAAACCTGCCCTAAGGAGAAACTATTTTACCGGAGACTAATAGGGTATTTTTTTCAGAGTCTCATCGACTTGGGAGAAGAGAACTACCCAAGCAGCCTTCTTTAGCTATCTGGTCCCACCTAAGAGAGGAAAAAACTAGACTACTGAGAAGCACTGGGGAAGTTCACAGTTCAGGGTTCCAGGCTCACCAAAAGACTAAGACCTAATCATAGGATCATAGAATGCTACCCCTCCACATTACCACTTTATGCCTAAAGGCCTAGTTACTACAGTGATTTTGTTTTTGATTTTCTTTTTCTCTTTACACAGAATATCATGTCTACCTTTCAACAAAAAGTTGCAGGGCAAAAGACACAGTTTAAAGATACTCAACAGGATGGAGAACAAGATGAGAGTGGGAGGACTCTGGACCGACCTCTTCTCATAAACATATCAAAACCACAACTACATATAGAGCAGCTCTGCTGAAATTGACCTGGGGACTAGCAGGACTGCTGTTCTACAACCAAAGCTGTCAAGAAATATCCACGTGGGGCTTCCCTGGTGGCACAGCGGTTGAGAGTCCGCCTGCCAATGCAGGAGACGCGGGTTCGTGCCCCGGTCCGGGAGGATCCCACGTCCCGTGGAGCGGCTGGGCCCGTGAGCCATGGCCGCTGAGCCTGTGCATCCGGAGCCTGTGCTCTGCAACGGGAGAGGTCACAACAGTGAGAGGCCCGCGTACCGCAAAAAAAAAAAAAAAAGATCCACATGGAGCATGGTAGGAAGGAAGGAGAAGCAATACATTGAGGACCCACACCCCCAGCAGAAGTCACAGAAGAGGAGGGGTACATCACAGATGTGGGGATCCTTTCTGGGGAGCAAAGGGTTCAAGCCACATATCAGGCACTCTGGCCCTGGGGTCTGACACCAGGAAGACAATCCCTTAGCTGGTTTGAAAACCAATGGAGCTTACAGAAGGGCTGTAAGAAAACCAAACTCCACTCCTGAAATGCTTGCACAGAACAAGCTTGCTTACTCCCAGTCAGAGCTCAGAGGCAGCAGACTGAAAACCGCCTGGTGCTCTGCTGAGCTTGCAAGGGCCACCCCAGCCCAACCCCAAGCCCTCACTGGGATCCTGCTTCAGCCTTTCTTGCTCCTGCACTGCTCCCCACTAAGGCAGAGGCTGCCACTGCCAACAAGAGTGAGCACTTGGAGGGACTGGAGCCAGCTCCAATGCCAGTCCTGTCTCTGACCAGCTGGAGGCAGCCATTGCCAGTGCTCACGTCAGTATACACACTAGGAGGGAGCAAAACTAGCTCCAGCGCATAACCATCATTGCAAGCATGCATACCTGCACACACGTGGGAGGGAGCAAAACTACCGCAGTAGTTTGGCACCCATCCCTCTAGTCCCAACCCACGTGCTAGCCAAGGCACACACAGCAGGGGAAAAAGTAAAACCAGCACAGAAACACAGGCCCAAGCCCTCAGACCCCAGCCATGTCCCCAACCCCCAACCAAGCTGGAGACTGCCATCACACCTGGAAGAAACCCAACTGCTCAGGGCTCCTGCTCCAGCACCTATGGCCCCAACCCCACTCCTGAAAAAGCAGTAAAGGCCACTGAGCATAGGAGAGGTCCCAGCCTGCACCTAGCTTTGGCTCTAGCCCCTCTAGCTCCAGCCCTACTTCCTGTCAAGGTGGTGGCTGCCAGCAGCTCCAATCAAGGTGGTGGCTGCCAGCACAAATGTGGCACATGGTTACTTCAGATCTGGCTCTGAGCAAAGTCAGCCTGCACAGGGATGCTCCCACACAGGGACATACCATCAAGACTTAGAAAGGTAACTGTTACACCAAACTTCATAGACACAGAGAAAGTTAAACAAAATGAGAAGACAGAGGAATATGTTTCAAATGAAAGAACAGGAAAAAAAAAACCCTGAACCCTAATGACATAGAAAAATAATTTACCTGACCAAGAACTCAAAGCAATAGTAACAAGAATGCTAATTGGACTTGGGAAAAGAATAGATGAACACAGTAAGAATTTTAACAAAGTACTAGAAAATATAAAAAAGAACTAGTCAGAGCTCAAGAATACAACTGAAATGAAAAACACACTAGAGAGAATTAACAGCAAGTTAGGTGATACAGGAGAATGCATAAATGATCTTGAAGATATAATAATGGAAATTGCCCAATCCGAACAGCAACAATAAAAACAAATGTTTAAAAAATGAGATTAGTTAAGGGGACCTCTAGGATAACATCAAGCATCTGACATTCTTATCAAAGTGTTCTCAGATGGACAAAAGAGAAAAGAGTAGAAAATGTATTCGATGACATTATGGCTGAAAACGTCCCAAGCCTGAAAAAGAAAACAGATGTCCAGGTACAGGAAGCACAAAGAGTTCAAAACAAATAAACCCAAAGAGACCCACACCAAGACAGAAGTTAATTAAAATGGCAGAAGTTAAATATAAAGAGAGAATTTTAAAGGCAGCAAAATAAAAATGAAGAGTGACATACAAGAGAACCCCCATATTGCTATCAGCTGATTTTTCAGTAGAAACTTTGCAGATAAGAAGTGACTTGCATGATATGTTTAATTACTGAAAGGAAAAAAAACCTACCACCAAGGATATTCTACCCAGCAAGCTTATTCAGAATTCCAAGATAAAGAATTTCTCAGACAAGCAAAAACTAAACGAGTTCACTGACACTAAACTAAGCTTACAAGAAGTGGTAAAGGGTCTGCTTTAAGTGAAAAACAAAAGGCTACAACAAGAAATAAGAAATTATAGGAAGGAAAAAAATCCCACAGGTAAAGGCAAATATATAGTAAACTCTGTGGATCAACCACTTAACTAGGCTAGTATGAAGCTTAAATGACAAAAGTTGGAAGATCAACTATAACTATAATAAACAGTTAAGGAATATCCATGAAGATGTAAAATATGACTTCAAACAATGTGGAGAGGGCAGTAAAAAATGTGGAGTTTTTAAAATGTGTTTGAATTTAAATGACTATCAGTTGAAAAGAAGTAGATATAGTTATAAGTCAACATACATGATCTCCATGATAGCCACAAATCAAAAGACTACAATAGATACACAAAAACTAGAGAGAAATGAACACCAACATAACACTCAAGCAAACTTTCAAACCACAAGGGGAGAGACTAAAAGAAGCAAAGAACAGAGATGAACTACAAAAACAACTACAAAGCAATTAATAAAATGGTAATAAGTACATAGCTATAAATAATCACTTTAAATGTCGATGAGCTAAATGCTCCAATCCAAAGAAACAGGGTGACTGATTGGATAAAAAAATAAGACCCAACTATATGCTATCTACAAGAGACACTTCTGAGCTAAAGATACATACGACTGAAAGTAAGAGGATGAAAAAAGATATTCTATGCAAGTGGAAGGAAAAGAAGCTGGGATAGCAATACTCATATCAGACTTTGTTTTAAAGTATACTTTGACAAAAAAGAGCACTATATAATGATAAAGGGCTCAATACAAGAAAAAGATATAATGCTTGTAAACATATATGCACCTACTATAGGGACACCTAATATATAAAGCAGTATCAATAGAAACAGAGGGAGAAATTGCCAGTAATACAAAGATAGGAGAAGACTTCAACAATCAACTTCCATCAAAAGACATGTCAACCAGAAGAAAAGCAAGAAGGAAACAGTGGCTTTAAATGAAACATTAGACCAGTTGGACTTAATAGATATCTACAGGATATTCCATCTAAAAACAGCAGAATATACACTCTTTTCAAGGGCACATGGAACATTCTCCAAGATAGATCACGTGACAGACCAAAAATCTTGCTTTAAACACTTTAAGAGGATAGAAATTATATCAAGCATCTTTTCCAGCCACAAAGGTATAAAAGTAGAAGACAATTACAGAAAGGAACATGGGAAAAACACAAACAGGTGGAGATTAAATAACATACTACTAAAGAATCAATGGATCAACAAAAAACCAAAGTGGAAATCAGAAAAAACTCAGACAAATGAAAATAAAAATACAACTTTCCAAAATCTGTGGGTTGCAGAAAAAGGAGTTCTAAGAGGGAAGTTTATAGTGAGATAGGCTTACCTCAAGAAACAAGAAACATCTCAAATAAACAACCTAATGTACCAACTAAAGGAATTATATAAAGAAGAACAAAGGCCAAGTCAGCAGAATAAAGCAAATTTTTTAAAAAATCACAGTGGAAATGAACAAAATAGGGGTGAAAAAAATAGAAAATATCAATAAAATCAAGAACTTGTCTTTTGAAAAGATTTAAAAAATTGATAAGACTTTAGCCAGGCTCATTAAGAAAATAAATAAAGGACTCAAGTAAACAAAATTAAAAAAAGAGTTCACAGAAATTTTTAAAATTATAAGAGAATATTACAGTTATACGCCAACAAACCAAAAAATCCAAAGGAATGGAAAATTTCTAGAAATATAAAATCATTCAAGACTGAATCAGGAAGAAACAGATAATCTGAACAGAACAATTACTACTATTGAAATTTAATTGGTACTCAACAAAACTCCCAACTAACGAAAGTCCAAAACTGGACAGTTTCACAGGGGAATTCTACAAAACACAGAGGAATTCTGAAGAAGAGTTAATACCTATCCTTCTTAAACTATTCCAAAAAGTTGAAGGGGAGGGAACACTCAAAAAGTAATTTTAGGGACATTCAAGATGGCAGAAGAGTAAGACGCAGAGATCACCTCCCTCCCCACAAATACATCAGAAATACATCTACACGTGGAACAACGCCTACAGAACACCTACTGAACGCTGGCAGAAGACCTCAGACTTCCCAAAATGCAAAAAACTCCCCCACGTACCTGGGTAGGACAAAAGAAAAAAGAAAAAACAGAGACAAAAGAATAGGGACGGGACCTGCACCAGTGGGAGGGAGCTGTGAAGGAGGAAAGGTTTCCACACACTAGAAGCCCCTTCGCGGGCAGAGACTTTGGGTGGCAGAGCAGGGAAGCTTCGGAGCCATGGAGAAGAGCACAGCAACAGGGGTGCAGAGGGCAAAGCAGAGAGATTCCTGCACAGAGGATCGGTGCCGACCAGCACTCACCAGCCGAGAGGCTTGTCTGCTCACCTGCTGGGCCGGGTGGGGGCTGGGAGCTGAAGCTATGGATTCGGTCACATCCCAAGGAGAAGATTGGGGTTGGTTGTGTGAACACAGCCTGAAGGGGGCCAGTGAGCCACAGCTAGCAGGGATGGAGTCCGGGAAAAAATCTGGAGCTGCCAAAGAGACAGGAGACTTTTTCTTGCCTCTTTGTTTCCTGGTGCACGAGGAGAGGGGATTAAGAGTGCTGCTTAAACGAGCTCCAGATATGGGTGCGAGCCACGGCTATCAGCACGGACCACAGAGACGGGTATGAGATGCTAAGGCAGCTGCTGCTGCCGCCAACAAGAAGCCTGTGTGCAAGCACAGGTCACTCTCCACACCTCCCCTCCCGGGAGCCTGTGCAGCACGCCACTGCCAGGGTCCTGTGATCCAGGGAAAACTTCCCCGGGAGAACACACGGCATCCTCAGGCTGGGGCAGTGTAATGCCTTGCTCTGCTGCCGCAGGCTCCCGCAGCACTCCATACCCCAACCGCCCCCAAGCCTGAGTGAGCGAGAGCCCCCGAATTATCTACTCCTTTAACCCCATCATATCTGGGCAGGGAAAAGACGCCCTCAGGAGACCTACACGCAGAGGGGCGTGCAAATCCAAACTTGAACCCTGGGAGCTGTGCAAAAAAAGAAGAGAAGTGGAAATTTAACCCAGCAGCCTCAGAAGCAGCGGATTAAATCTACACAATCAACTTGCTGTACCCAGCATCTGTGGAATACCTGAATAGACAATGAATCATCCCAAATTGAGGAGGTGGATTTCGGAGCAATTATATATATATATACTTTTTTTTTCCCTTTTACTATTTTGGTGGATGTGTATGCTTCTGTGTGTGACTTTGTCTGTATAGCTTTGCTTTTACCATTTGTCCTAGGTTTCTATCTGTCGGGTTTTCTTACTTAAAAACAAATTGTTCTAATAATTATTTTTTATTTTAATAACTTTATTTTATTTTAGCTTCTGCTTTCTTTCTTTTTTTTTCTCCATTTTATTCTGAGCCGTTTGGATGAGAGGCTCTTGGTGCTCCAGCCAGTTGTCAGACCTGTGCCTCTGAGGTGGGAGAGCCAAGTTCAGGACACTGCTCCACAAGACACCTCCCATCTCCACATAATATCAAAAGGTGAAAATCTCCAAGAGATCTCCATTTCAACACCACAACTCAGCTCCACTCAACGACCAGCAGCTACAGTGCTGGACACCCTATGCCAAACAAATAGCAAGACAGAAAAACAAACCCACGCATTAGAAGAGAGGCTGCATAAAATCACAGTAAGGCCACAACCACCCCAAAACACACCACCAGATATGGACCTGCCCACCAGAAAGACAAGATCCAGCCTCATCCACCAGGACACAGGCACTAGCCCCCTCCACCAGGAAGCCTACACAACCCACTGAACCAACCTTAGCCACTGGGGACAGACACCAAAAACAATGCAAACTATGAACTTGCAGCCTGCGAAAAGGAGACCCCAAACACAGTAAGTTTAGCAAAATGAGAAGACAGAAACACAAAGCAGATGAAGGAGCAAGGAAAAAACCCATCAGACCTAACAAATGAAGAAGAAACAGGCAGCCTACCTGAAAAACAATTCAGAATAATCATAGTAAAGAGGATTCAAAATTTTGGAAATAGAATGGAGAAAATACAAGAAACGTTTATCAAGGAACCAGAAGAACTAAAGAGCAAACAAACAGCATGAACAGGAAGACCCAGAGGACATACCAGTCACCAGAGCCATAACAAACGTGCTGATGAGAGGAGAATGAGCATTGCTAACATTTTTAGCAGTGGTTCTCCTCTAGATTGTAGGACTGACTGTAGGAGAAGCTATTACAGAATCTAGCTCATTCATAGCAACAGGATAAATTAATACGAGGTGACTGAAGTCGTGTAGGGTATGTCCTTAATCCAATATAACTGATCTTCTTATAAGAAGAGAAGAGACACAGAGGGAAAATAATCCTGTGAAGACACAGAGACACATGAAGAGAGAACTTCATGTGATGGTTGAGGCAGAGATATAACTGCAGCCTTGAAGCCAAGGAATGTCAAAGATTGCTGGCAAATCACCAGAAGTTAGGAAAAGGCAAGAAATGATTCTCCCTGACAGATTACAGAGAAACATGGTTCTGCAGACACCTTGGTTTCTTTTAGCCTTCAGAACTATGAGAGAATAACTTTCCATTGTTTTAAGCTACACAATTAGTGCTATTTTGTTACAGTACCCCTAGGAAAAGTGTAACAGTTTTGTTACAGTATCCCTAGGAAAAATGCAACAAATTCAATCAGGTAGTAACCGAGATCTCAGCTGCTACGCCAGATATTTTTCCTTTGCTAGAGAAGATCAGTATTGCCTCCAGTTGATAGGATATAACCAATGATTTGGTAAATTAATTCTTTTCTAGCCTAATAATTATATACAGAATAATAAACAGTTTATAATAGATACCAATGTAATTATCATTTTTCTAACTCTCCTGCTTTCTGTCTTAATATAGTATAAAGAAATCTGGACAGTATGGGCACCAGAGTGCGTCACATTGATTTACTACCTCAATAAGAGTAAGTTGATGAGGCTGCAGAAGCAAGAAGTGGCTAGTATGCTGAAGGCCTCGGTAAAACACATGCTGCCTAGAGTGGGAAAGATAAAGTCAATTCTGGTTTAGAGGCCAACCACATCTATAACATTTAGAGTTCAAGTGGTCATGATGGTGGAGGGGCATTGTCTCCTAAGTCAAAACTAGATCACTGCATCTCTTATCTCTTACCATGAAGAAGAAAGCACACTGCCTGGTGGGCCTCTTCAGATTCTGTGGGCAGCTCATTCCCCTGACACCTGAGGATGCTTTCTTGGCTCATATACCAGACAACGCGAATGGCTTTAAACTAGGAATGAGACCCACAGCAGGAAAAAACTGGGCATCAGTCCAGGCTGCAGTCACATAGTCTTGCTGCTTGACCCACAATATCCAGCAGACCCTACCGTGTTGAAGATATCAGAGGTAGAAAATAAATGTACACGTTTTGTGATAAGACAATCACAAATCAGCAAAGGACAATAGACCCTCCTTATCTTCCATAATCAGATGGATCAGCTGCATTCAGGGTGCTACGGCCAATGACTACTTTAGATACAGGAATCCCACTTCTGGACATTAATCTGCAGAAAATAAAATCAGAATCTTGAAGACACACCCTCACCCCATGTTCATTTAAACAGTATTCACAATAGCCAAGATATGGAAACAACCTAAATGTTTGTCACCAATGAATGGATAAAGAAAATGTAGTATATATACTATGGAATATTGTGCATCCAGGAGAAAGGAAATCCTGCCATTTGCCAGCACATGGACGAACCTGGAGGGCATTATACTAAGTGAAATAAGTCAGACACTGAAAGACAAATACTGCAGAATCTCACTTATACGTGTTATCGAAAATCATCAAATTCATAGAAGCAGAGAGTAGAATGGTGGATGCCAGAAACTGCGGGCAGGAAAATATGAGGAAATGTTGGTCAAGGGAGACAAAGTTTCAGTTATGCATGATGAGTAAGAACAATACTGTACTAATAACTGAAATTTGCTAAGTGGGTAGATGGATGGATGGATGGAAGGAAGGAAGGAAGGAAGGAAGGAAGGAAGGACGGACCTAGAGATTACCATACTAAGTGACGTAAGCCAGACAGAGAAAGATAAATGTCATATGATATTGCTTATATGTGGAATCTAAGAAAAAAGATACAAATAAATTTATATATAAAACATAAATAGACAGACATAAAAAACAAACTTATAGTTACCAAAGGGGAAAGGCGGGGGGGAGGGATAAATTAGGAGGTTGGGATTAACATACACACACTACTGTATATAAAATAGATAACCAACAAGGACCTACAGTATAGCACAGGGAACTATACTCAATATTTTGTAGTAACCTGTAAGAGAAAATAATCTAAAAAAAAGATATATATGTATATATAACTGAATCATTTTGCTGTACATCTGAAATTAACACATTGTAAATCAACTCTACATCAATAAAAAATAAAAATTAAAAAAATAAATAAAAGAAAAAAGGAGTAAAGGGAAAGAAAGTAAAAGAAGGAAAAGAAAATCTGACTAAGATGATGGATATATTAATTAACTTGATTGTGATGATTATTTCATATGTATATGTATATCAAATTGTCAAGTGGTATACTTTAATATATACAGTCTTAAATTGTCAATTATACTTCCATAAATCTGGGGAAAATGCAGTGAGGTATTATTTTACACTCATCTAATTCCCCTCCTGCTATGCCACTTGCCCACCGCACCCCCCAAAAATCAAATCAAATAACATCAGGTGTTGGTAAGGTGAGAGAAATTAAGATTCTCATACACTGCAGGTGGGGAATGTCATTTGCTACAACTACTTTGGCAATAGTTTGGGCATTAAGTAGTGAATATGACTTAGTAATTCTACCACTAAGTATACCTTAGAGAAACTCTTGCCCATATGACTGGAAACATATGCATATAATATATATATATATATATATATATATATATATATATATATATATATATCAGAAAGAAAACTGTAAAGGAAAGCAAGAAAATGTTCAAAATTCAGGCCATCTATTCATTACCTGTGAAGGGGGAAGGCAAGTTATAAGATTAAAGAGGGACACAGAAAGAGATTATTTACTGGTATGCTCTAATTCTTAATCTTGTTGATGATCACAAATGCTCATCTGATAAATATTCATTTACACACAAATATACATATTTTAATGCATTTTATAGATTTCTATATGTATGATACATCTTATAATAAGAGAATTCAGTGGAAGAATTGAGATTCAAATCTAGGGAGAATTACCCTAGAGCCCATGGTCTTAATAAATATATAGTCATATATATTAGTAAATAGATTAGTAAATAGATGAAGTATTAAATAGATGGAATTTTTGCTAACATTTACTTTCCTTTCAAAGTTGTTTTTTTTTACTTTCTTTATGTCCTTTTAAAACAAGTTTATTGCAGTACAGCTGATATACAAAGAACTGCATACACACATTTAATGTGTACAGTTTGATGAGCTTGTACATATGCAAACACCTGTAACAGCATCACCACCATCAAGGTAACAGACATATCCATCACCTCCCAGAGCTCCTGTGTCCCTTGTTTTTGTTTTGTGCTAAGAATGATTTTGAACCTACTAGTGCACAGTCACCAAGGTATGCTTCCACTTCTTAGTTCAGTGTTTGACACAGTTAAACACTTTGAATGAATGGCCTCTCAATCCTCACTACAAACTTATGTGGGAAACACCATTTTTATTTCCAATTTACAGATGATAAAAGACTGGAGCAGTCACACCAATGAGAAATACAGGAGTCAGGATTCAAGCTCTGCTGCATCTGTCTCCAAAATAAATGTTTCTGAGAATAGCCAGGTATTGCCTTTTAAAAAACCAAAGATTAATTTTATTCGTTTTCCTGCCTCTTCATAGATAAAACTACTGATCCCTATGCAGAATTTACCACTAGTGACTATTTTAGTTCCCACATTCCAGATGTGCCCCCTTAGGTACAGCTGGCTGGTGTACAAAATGTACAAATAATGAACTCCATCAGGCCATGGCCTTTATTTACTTTTGACAAGATTTTTTCTGCCATTTAAGCAAAAATTTGTAAAACTGAGATAGGAGTACATTTAATAAGTTAAATTAATGTCTATAATTTCTTGTTGATATGCAGATGAGGCCAAAATGATTGCAAAGTCCTGAGGGAACACTCCCACGGTGGCAACTTTCCTGTATCTCATTCGCAACTTCCTTTCCTAGGCCCTTTCAGTGCATTTCACATTGGACTAATTTTTGTATTCATGCATACAATTCCATTTTATCCTTTATGAGTATCTTTTGGCTAAAGGGATCACACAAGAAAGAGAATGAGACCCTTAAAAGCCTCATTTTTATCATTTTACTTAGTGGAAAATTTTGGGAACAATTTGATACAGTTGACTCTTCAAACACCCTGAAGTTCTATTTCTGAGATACCAATGAATATTAATAAGACTTCAAATGATTTGCTGGAAACACTAGAAAAAAAAAGGCAAAAGGTTGCAGCATGCTGAAGATACAGTTCAAAATAAATAGTTATTTCGGTGTCATATTAACGTGTAAACAGGACTAAAGCTCTATCTCCTATGTTGACTTTTTTTTCTGATGCAAAACCTGAGAGTTTAAAATAAAACTCACAGACTTCCTTTAAGTAAGGTTTGGGGCTGAAGCTTCCAGACTTGGAAGTGTGTGTATGTATGTATACAAAACATACACACACTTACATGCAACTGGTATAAATTACAGATGGTTTTAGGGGTTAAAATAGCTCCAATGTGGCTTTACCAAGGTCTCAAATTATGTGACCTCAGACTCATTTTCTTCTTCTTTTAATCTCCTCTTAGCAAGATTTCCTACTTTCACAGGTTAACTCCCACTGTCTTTCATTCTCTCCCTGCTGCGCCCACCACCACCCCCACCACCCCAGCCATGCCATTTCTAAGCAATGCTTTCTCAGAATCAGCTCCTTATTCAGTAAGGCTCTTTTCATATGATTTCAAGACGGGTAGCAGCATATCAGCAGTCCCATACTTCCTTGTCCATGTTCAGCTGGGAAAGAATCAATCTGCTTTTTCATAGCTTAACTAAACACCTTTAATTGTATCTCCTATTCTGGGTCTTGTTCCTATGCCAGAGTCTATTGCTGTGGCCAGGAAGATAACATATGTTGAATGACTTAAGAAAATTGGGGCCAAGTAGCAGAACTGGGAGTGAGATCAATTCCATTCATGAACATGACTGGGAAATTTGGTGTACTGCTAAGAAGAGGGAAAGATGAAATGAATATTAAAGAGACAAACATCAAATGCCCATCACAACACTCATGTGGAAATTCAAGTCAAGTATGAGGAAATAAAAACTATCGCTCTGGGTCAATCCAAACTGGGGAAAATCAGGATTTTTGTCTCTGAAGATGACACAAAGTGATACAGTTGGGACTAGTGAATGCTAATCACAATGTTATCTTCACAGATCAGGGGTGGTCCCCTACCTTCACTCTAATCAACTTTCAATCAATTGTTCAGATTTTGATTGACTTCAACCATATGTAAGTAATTTCTCACCATTGCACTTATTTGAAATGAAATATAATTTTCCTCTTTCTAGAATCTTTGCTAGACTCTGGTTAAAAGCCTAGTGATCAGATAAAAATTACTCATTTTGGATCATACTGAATTGCTTGCATCCAATGACTACATTAAAAAACAATATTCCCTCATTTAACACTAGCATTAGTTCTGAGTATGTGCCTCAGTGTTAAGTGAAGAGAAAAATCAGATCCTTGATATTTGTACATGAAATGGATGTAAGATATTATTGCAATTTTATTATATGTATTATTTTCCATAATTACCCAGCCACATAGAATATCTACACTTCAGGCACTTGTCCTCATCACTAAATATAATATTAAGCTTGTAGTACCAAAATTCTAAACTTATGAATCAAAAGATTATCTTGGAGAAAGAATCTTCATGGAAGGTTGCTTGAAATACATTGTTTGTCAATTCCTCCGAATATTTCTTGAATCTACCCAGATGGATAAAGGACAGTATACCTAGGCTACATCAACACACTAGCTATACCAACGGTGATTTTCGATGAATCGCGCCATATAAAACCCCCTTACCTCTATCTAGGGTCATTGTAAAAAATAATACTATAGCAATAATTATAAATTTGTCATTGTATCCCCTTTTAGAATGTTGTCAGATATGATACTCCTTATACCGAACTGTCCACTTTACAATAATTGTCAGGAAGGATTCTGCCTCATTGACTAGCAAGAAAATTGGGCTACCCCTAAACAGTATGTATATTTTTATACTGTGGGCTCTTAAATTTGCATAACTAATAACCTTTCTCTCTTTTGCTAAAAGCTTAGATCCAAATTTTTCATTCACCTGTAAGCAAATATATTGATCAAGGCTAGCAAATTATGGCAAATTCTGTGTAATTAATCCTCCTTTCTGACTCCATTGCAGATACCACTAATCAAACATGGCACTATTTCCCATGAAATGTGGACTCAGAAGCCTTCTCAACCTAGTTCTTCAGGCAGTGTTGGAAGTCCAGGGCTAGTCAGTCTTTATGTATAGATGGATTAGTAATTCCTTTTTCTGAGCATGTTGATATATCCAGGGCAAGATGAGGACAGGATGGCACTCATGAAGCAGATCAAGGAAAGTAAGAATCAATAGAGACTGGCGTGGTAGAGCTGAGAAAAATGCAAGGCCTTCATTGGTTCTCCGCAGAGGCCCACTTGGTCCACTTTTGACTCACTTTCTCCTTACCCCCTCTAAAACTCACAGTACTGAATTTTTATGTCTTTAAAAAAATAAAGAAAACAGTAGCCTCTAATTTGGGTTTTATCTGGCCTCTACAGTTGTAAGACGTAATTCAAAATGGATCAAAAATATACACTAGATAGCGCTTATAATACTGCACAAGCTCCCACTAAAACTTTGTTGCTGCTCTGTGACATTTCAAAAATAGTAGAATCTGATGAGATGGCCAGTTCTCCAATGTACAATTGCCAATCATATCAGAGTCCAGAGCCAGGAAATAAAAAGCAAGCATCTGCCTTTCTCTGCAGTTTCTGCAATGAGATATAGCAAGTTCTCCTTTGCTTATTTCTATGGATTTGATATATGATAGAAAGGAAGAAATTGTTCTACTGAAGCATAACACAGTGGTACGCTACCTGTGTGCAGAGCTTCAGTTTACGTTTTATTACACAGAGTTTCCAATATAAATCTCACTGGAATGTAAGATTCCAAAGGGAGTCTGTGTCTCCTCTCTTTAGAATGGGTCCTGACTGATGATATGGACTCAAAAAGCATTTGATAATAAATATTTATTAGTTCAGTAATTTTGGCTGAAAATTAGAGAAAACTAAAACTGGCTTAAAACTGATAGGTTCAAAGGGCTAGAAATGCAGAGGTAAGATGGGCTTCGAGACTGGCTTAATCTATGGTCCCTGGACCACTTCTCCTGCTAGTCGCCTGGCAATGCCTCCTTCTGTATCAGTGTCCTACTCTGCCCATGAGCAAGACAAAGAATGATACTCAAAGGAAAAATGTGGTATTCATTAGTATTCGCCAACAGATATCTCTGGTTTCTTCCCTGGTGCCTGTAGATTGCACATCCCTGCTCCCTTGACATTAGATGTGGTCATGCAACTCTTGCTAGTGAAGTGTGAATGGAAGCTATTTAAGTCACTACTGACTGTGGGCTCTAAAGGCCAATCTCCTCTGCTACAGTGATGAGCAATGTTCTAGAGAGTGGCTACTCTGCCAGCCCATGTCCATGGGAGAGGATGGAGCAGAGGAGAACCCCCATCCTACTTACGATGGAGCAGAGGAGAACCCCCATGCCAGTTATGATGGAAATTAATATAAAAAGTAGATAAACTTTTGTTATTGTAACCCACCAATAACCCAACCTATCCAGACCAATATAAAGGGAAAGCCATTCCTGGATGGTCTCCCAGAAAAAAAACAAGAAAGACCTTAATATGTATCCCCCAGATTCCCTCCTTATAACACATTGGTGTCAATTCCCATCTCCGAGTCAATCTTCATCAAGGGAGATCACTGCTGTAAAGCAATCCCTAGATCTTGGATCCCAAATTCAAATTCCCTTGAGCCTCCTGGAATGTATGGGGTATATAAAATCCTGAACAAAAGAGGGTTTCTTTAGGTAAGATGAAAAAAATTTCTATCCACAAATCAATGTAATTTTTGCTTCCTTCACTGGGTTTCAGAGGGTGCTTAGTAGTATGTCTTCTTAAGAATAGACAGTAGAAACCTCTTCCTGCACATTTCCTAGAATCTCAGCTGGACCATTTACAATAGAAAACCAATATCACAAACAGTGTGTTTAAATGATTCCCTCTTTCTCTTTTGGAACAAGAGATAGGGTAGAAAGAAAAAAAGAGTAATGGTAAATTCACTTTTTATTCACATGCTTTTATCTAACTTACTTTTTTATCTATACCCAGCATAGGTAAGAAATATCCACGTAATTAATTCCGAGTAACTGAGAAAGTTCAATTGGCTTTACTGGATTCACTAGTAGTATACTTAGTGCAGAACATCAGCAAACTATGGGGGTCGTCTCTGCAATTACTCTTTATACATTTTAAATTATAATCTGTCTCATACAGTCATCCTCCCAAACATTTCCTAACAACTGAAACAGAACATATTTCTGACACACAAAAGATTACTTCAAAATCAAAAACTTCTTTTAGAATAAAATATAATGGAATTATTTGGTCCTTTGAGCATAATATATATTAACTCATCCCATGTTTCAACATTAGAATGAGTTACATGGGGAGAAAGTAACTGTGTAGTTGATTCTAAAAGTCTTATACTAAAATCTTCATCAATTTGCTTAATAACCTCTGTGTTTATTGTTCTAAAGCCCCAAAGGGAATAAAAGCACAGCAAACTACGCTAGAAACATCTTAAGGATATAAAAACCATTTAAAATAAAATTATGTAGCATGATACAGATACAAGTGAAGTCACCCTAACTCACTTTACCTTGAGTCTAATTTATAGCAAATAGTACCTCTAGTTTGCTTGCTTAATTTGAAAGTACTGAAAGGTACAGAATTAAAACAAGACTGAAGTCCTAAATATCAGTAGCAATTCAGAGACTGCTAAACTTCTGTTCCCTATATCTTCCTTTTGGCACATGGTAAATCTTCCAACATTATCTGTTATATCAACCATGAATCTCCAATGTATTTGTTCATTTATTCATATGTGAATACATCTGGAGGCATGAGAGAAGAAAAGAGGAGAGAGTGTCTTGGTTATCAATGTTGTTAATTGGATAAGCACTACTGTGCCCAAATGTATATAATAAGGCCTTTGGAAAAATTATGTCCTGGATTGTATCTTTGAGTCATGGTTGCTCATTTTACTTCTTCAAGGTGTTTTCAAAATGGAACAGGAATTTTGAAAGATGTAACTACCTACAGCCAAGACAATAATCCTGTGCCAGGCATCAAGGTCTATAAAAATTCAGGGCAGCACACAAACGATTCATTTCCTAACTCATTTCATTGCACATCCTGCAGTAAAGACTACAGAGAGTCTTAACATCTGAAAAACAACTTACCCTCTATGCCTAGAGAGGAAGACTAAAATTATTCAAAAACTTAAGACACTACAGCAATCTAAAATTACATTAGAAACTTGGTTAACTAGAATTCAAGCAAATAGAACCTTAAAATAAGCTAAGAACTAGAAGAAACTCTAGGGGCCATTTAGTCCAACCTCCTGGAAACACAGTAATCTCTTCTTCAATATCCTTTTATCAGTGGTCATTTACCTCTGTAAATATATTTCCAGGAATGGAGACTTCCTTCTCGAGATTACCTATTCCATTCTCAAACAGTTATAATCATGAGATCATTATTTATCGTGATGGAGGTGAAATCTTTCTCCCTCTAATTGGCTATAGTTTTTGTTTTAAAATGACAAGAAATGAGTCTTATTTTTCTTAAATTAATATGATACTCTAGTTTTAGATTGTGAATAAAGGGGGAAGAAGCATTTAAAAAACAAGTAGAAATCAATTTTTAAGTCAAATATTCAACATCCTTGAGTATATTCTATGATATATCTATATTTCCTCTCAAATCTTCACCCTTGTATGTCCACAGCAGGAACAATAAACATAAACTTATTCATGTCACTCTTCTTTATAAAATCCTTCAAAGGACTTTACCTTACCTTAGGATAATGTGTAAACTTTTTACATGATTTATAAAGCCCCACACACTCTGGCCTCATGCTACCTCTCTATCCTTCTGGATTCTTACGCTCACCTGAAAATCAATGATCCATTTATACTAAATGTATTTCAATACTTGGAAATATGATACTTTCTCTCTTTTCCTTTTACCTCCCGAGATGCTCATTATTCTCTCTGTCAAAAACATTCTTTCACATCTCTTGCTCTGCATAACGAATTCTAATCCCATATCAAACATCTCTCACAAAGCCTTCCCTGACCATCCAAATTTGGATTTGATGCCTCTCCTACAAGGTCTCATGGTATCCTGTAGTCCCATTAACATACCCCTTCATATACTATAACAATACACTACTCACAAGAACTGTAAGCTACATGAAAGCAGCAGCTGTAGTAACTCATTCATTAGTTCAGCCCTGGACTCTGTTATAATGCCTGAAAAACAGTTGACACTTGGTAAATACTTGTTGGATAATTAAATAAATAAATGATCAAATATGAATAATAAATATAAATCAGCACAAGGCCACTTATCCAAGAAGAACAGAATTATTTTTAGTATATTCCACCTAATAAAGCTGAGAATAACCTAGTGCATTTTGGAAAGTTTCCAACAACCAAAAATGATAACCGAAAAAAATTTTCTACCTAATTAAACTATGAAGTTATTGTGGTTAAGCTCTGTATTTTTTTGGTTAATTTTAACAGTTCTTGGCACAGGGGTAGTTTTTCGGTTATATCTTTGCTGGTGGACTTATTTAAGTCTTGTTTTCTGATTAAATTGTGGGACATGTTTTTATAAAATGATACAGTTTCATGACAATTTCTTTTCTTTAACAATAATTGTTAAAAGGCCTACACAGAAACAATTATTATTCTCAACACTAGAGGATGTAATGACTCCAAATCAATGTTTTTCTTCATTTGAAATGGGGTGATGAAAAAGACGACTGTTTCTAACTCTCATACCTAGGGTGGACCATTTAGCCACTATATGTTACCTCTTATAGGACAGGATCATGAAAAGGAATTGACAAGGGGAGTAAATAAATGACCAAGAGATGGACAATTTGCCTTGTAAATCATAAGCACACATCCAGCTTTCCTTACTACCTACCCAGTGTGTACCTACAAAACAGTGAGCCAGGAGAAAAGACTGGAGCTGGATTTTATGTAATCAATGGCATAAGTTACTGCCTGGCCCCATTACACAAGAGCTGTTTCAACCTTGAATGTGGCCTTTTGTTTGAATGTATCGCCATATGTTCCCAAATTGCTGTGCAAAGACTGATTGTTCCACAGTCTCCTATTAATATTTTGCCTGGGCATAATGTTCACTTTTAATTGTCTAAAATGTTCCAAATTCCCAAGCAATTTTTAAACTAATTGTTAAATTTTGCAAGTAGAATCTGCTGTTCTATGACTGAATTGCACAGTCGAAATATATGAAAACATAGTGATCTGAGTTAGGATGCCACAGTAAGACAGAGATGACAATTGTCACTTTACAGTTGAAGGAGTTGAGATTGAAATCCAGAAAGAAAACTTCAGAAGATTATTTTCTTTCCACTGCCATACTACTCATATTCAGCTCATTAGTCTTGAAATAACACAGTAGAATGATGTTTTAGGGAATTTAAATCACTTGAACAATTTTCATTCCAGAGTTTCTAGAAAGGATAGCATATGTCCCTAGTAAAAATTTTAATATTAATGGCTTCATTTCTTCCTTTGTTTTCTTCAAGGACACAACAAGTGTGATTCCAGAACTCAAAGGGTAGGGAGGAACCAAACTGGAGAGGAGGTCTTCATCCCCCTCCTCCCCACACCAGCCCGCCTGTCCCCCTTCATGCTATTCTTCTCCAAAATGTAGTACCCAGTACACCCAGTAGTCTATGACAAAGGTGATCTACGTGATCTAGGACAATCATACAGCAGCATGCTATGAGAAGCAACAGCAGAAGATAAAAAGCATTCTTTCTCTCTCTCTTGCACAGGCACACACACGCATGAGTGCATACACACACATTAGTCATTTTTACAATATCCTTTTGGCAAAACATGAGATCAGAGGACATATGAGACATCAAATTGGCACAACCTTAATCTTGTATTGTCCAATTACAGTGTTGAAAATATTATTTCCATGTTAGTCTCCCTCTGTAGACTTTCCTCAGGGAATAGGAACTTTGGTTATTACTTATGTTTCTAGTGTCTCCTGGGGACAGAAAGGCATAGTGATTAAAAACATGAACTTTGGAATCAGCCACACTTGGATATGAACCCTGGCTATACTACTTAATAGCCGTGTGATTGCAATTTTCCACAGTTGCAAAAGGGACTGAATACACTTGTGAATGCTACAGGATATGTTTATATTTTCTGTATCCTAAATAAGAAGGCACACATTCAGCCTATGTATAAGCTAAGACTTAGAGATTTGTACCGTATTACCCAAGATCAGACATCTTATAAGTAAAAGGAAGATCTCAGATTTATACCCAGAGTACAGAGATTTATACCCAGAGTATAGATTTACACTCTGACTTTCTAGCCCACGTTCTTGATTGATCTGCCATACTTACGCCATGGTCCCACTTGTACTGGGAAAGTGAGTGAATCTCTTACAATAAATTAAAAGCCCTATCTATGTATTTGCTTCATAACCTGGCACATTTGCTTAAGGTAAGCACATTCTATCGTCAAATGCTAACCATGTGACCTTGGGCATACTTAAATTCTGCTTCCTCAAATGTGAAATGGGCATCATGATAACACTAATAACTGTTCTATAAGGTTAAAAGGATTAAATAAGTTAATAAGCCTAAAGTATTCAATACTTAGAACCTAACTGTCATATAGTAAGCAAGCATTATATGCATAAATTTATTCTTATTAGTGTTTTGTTGTTATTATTAGTATTATTATTACTTAAAGCATATAATGAGTGACAGAGATCCAACTTTAAGTGACTTCAGCAAATAGTGATATAGTTCTTCCTCATGTAATTAGGGGCCTGGATATGGGCAGCTCTGGGCCGTGGTTCTGTGGCCCAATGATACCCACAGAGGACAGAGTTCTTTCTTTTTCCTCCCCTATGCTTAGTATATTGCTTTTTTACTCTCATAGCCTCAGAATAGTTGCCAGAGATCCAAGATGCATGCTTACATTCAATTCAGAAAGAAAAGAGAAAGGGACCAAAGAAGTAGTGAAAGCAACGACTTATCCCTTTCACCAGAAAAGTGAATTTTTTTGAGACTTGAAATAGTGGTGATGGGCTGGGGGCTGGGAGGGGGTGAGTTTATATAACAGGATTATCGTCACAACAGCATAAGTAATAGTGAGATAAACTTTTTTTTAATTTAAATGGTTAAATAATCCATGACAATAATCCTAGGATGGAACATGGATTTGCAAAATGCAATTTCACGCAGTCTGTATAATACGGAAAATCCTTGTGATATAATAGTCACTGGAAAAAAAAGATAAAAATTGCATATAAAGAATGGACATAATTATGTAAAAATATGCATTAAAAAAAGCCCTGAAGAAAAGACATTAAAATGTAAACAGTGAAAAAAAATTGGGTGTGATTACACAATGTAATTTTGTGCCTAAATCATTCATTGACTCTTTTTTTTAAGGATATATTCTTTTAAAAACAATTGGTTTAACTCTAAAACTCTGAGTCTGTCCCTTTGAGAACATTCAATGTTACAATGAAATTGTTCAAATATATTCTGACATTGCTTTTAGAAAATTATAAGGTACTTTTAACTTTAAAAAAAAAAAAAGTGAACTTTTTCTCAAAGGCCATCCCTGCACTCCAAAAAGGCATCCACTATGTTTCCTCAATGAAACTACAGCGCATGGCCTCCAAGGTAGGCCGGGAGGGTGCTTTTTTAACTCTCTGAGCTTTTATGTTAGAGATGGCCGAAAGAATGGGTTTGGGAATGGATGTCAGGTTGGTGAATCACACCTGCCCACTGTGCTCACACAGAGGAGTTAAGAAGTCCTGAAATATGAATTAACCTGATGGTGAAAGTGTCATCAGTATTCATTCAATGTTAAGTTTTTATTTCAAAAGCACTGAATGCAATGCATAGCAATTCTATTTAACTCAAGTAAAGACAATGTTCTGATTTGTAGCAGCACATTCAAGCAATACTGAACATTTCAACTGTCCTGTGTCCTGGGAATTTATTTACAGAGATGAGCTCCAAAGTCAGCTTTGGAAACTGGGATTACAATATGTAGAGTCCTGCAAATGGGCTCCCATTGATACATGGACACTGACTCTGAGAAACTGATCAAGAAACTGAAAGGTTATAAAGATGAAACTCAGTCCAGAAAGAATCTTGCCTAACTTGTTTACAAAATAACTTGCTACACCAACAGTAATGTAACAAATAAAAACACACATTAAAATAATTTTTGGTTGACTTAGATTGAGTGTTTATGTGACCATTTCCAGTGGAAATACTCTTTGATTTGTGGATTTAAGAATTTCATTGTTTTGGTGGCTCTGACATAGCCTGCCCCCAGGACATCCTGCTGGCCCAGCCTTTTCCCACTCCAGGTCCAGCTGGCTTGCCAAAGCCAGCCAACACAAGCAATCTACACAGGTGATGCTCCTACATAAGGCCACACATTTAAGACTGGGAGAGGTAACTCTTTTGACTAATCCATAGAAATAAACACAGAATGTCAAACAAATGAGAAGGCAGTATATTTTGTTCCAAATGAAAGAATAAGATAAAACCCCAGAGGAATGAAACAGACACAAGTAATGTACTTGATAAAATGTTTAAAAAACAATGGTCATTAAAATGTTCAACAAACTCTAGAAAAGAATGGATAAACACAGTGAGAACTTCAACGAAGAGTTAGAAAATATAAGAACCAGTAAGAGCTGAAGAATACAATAACTGAAAGGAAAAATACACTAGAAGGAATCAAGAGCAAATTAGATAATAGAGAAGAACAGGTCAATGTTCTGGAAGACAGAACAATGGAATTCACCCAGTAAGAACAGCAATAAGAAAAAAGAATTTTAAAAAATTAGGATAGTCTAAGGGACCTCTGAGACAACATCAAGCATACTAACATCTGCATTATAGAGGTACCAGAAAGAAAAAAGAGAGATAAAGCAGGCAATAACTTAATTGAACAAATAATTGTTGTTCTTAACCTAGGGAAAGAAACAGATATCCAGGTCCAGAAAGCAGAGAAGTGTCCCAAACAAGATGAACCTAAAGAGATCCACAAGAAGATAAATCAAAATTAAACTGGCAAAAGATAGAGATTATTTTAAAGATATCAAGAGAAAAACGAAGAGTTACATACAAGGGAACCTCCATAAGACTATCAGCAGAAACTATGCAGGCAAGAAGGGAGTAGCATGATATATTCACAGTGCTGGAAAACAAAACAATTACAACCAAGAATACTCTAGCTGAACAAGGTTATCAATAAGAATTGAAGGAGAGAGAAAGAGTTTCCCAGACAAGCAAAAACTAAAGGAGTTCTCACCACTAAATAAATCATCCTTACAAGAAATGTTAAAGGGTCTTCTTTAAGCAGAAATAAAAAGGCAATAACTAGAAATAAGAAAATATATATATATATATGAAAAATATCTCACTAGTAAAAGTAAATATATACTAAAGGCAGTGGGGCAGTCATTTAAAAACTTAGAATAAGATTAAAATACAAAAGTAGTAAAATCAACTGTAACTACAATAAATAGTTAAAGGACACACAAAATAAAATGACAAAAATATGATGTCAACAACTTAAACTGTTGGGAGAGGGGGTGTAACAATGTAATGATTTAGAGTGTCTTTGAACTTGTGACTATCAGCTTAAAATAACTGATACACACACACACACACACACACACACACACACACACATACCTACCTCACAGTAATACAAACTAAAATTTAAAATAAGGGTACAAAAAAATAAAGAAAAAGTAACCCGAATATAACATCAAAGAAAATCATCAAACCACAAGGCAAAAGAACAAGAAAAGAAGAAAGGATGAAAGAACTACAAAAGGAACTAGTAAACAATTTTTTTAAAAGTCAGTAAATGCATACTTATCAATAATCACTTCAAATGTCAATGAACTAAGTGCTTCAATCAAAAAACAATCAAAAGGTTGGCTGAATGGATAAAAAAGCAAGACCCATCTATATGCTGCCTTACAGGAGACTTACTTCAGAACTAGACGTGATAGATTGAAAGTGAAGAGATGGAAAACATATTCCATAAAAATGGAAATGAAAAAGAAGCTGGGTGGCAATACTCATATCAGACAAAATGGACTATAAAACAAAGACTGTAACAAAAGACAAAGAAGGGCATTACATAATGATAAAGGAGTAAATCTAAGAAGAGGACATAACATCTGTAAATATTTACACACACAACATAGGAGCGCCAAATATATAAAGCAAATATCAAGTGACCTAAAGACAAAGGAAAATGGAAACATAACTTTCCAAAATCTATGGAACACGACAAAAGCAATTCTAAGTGGGAAGTTCACACTGATAGCAGCCTAACTCAAAAAACAAGAAGAATGTCAAATAAACAATCTAACTTTAAGCCTAGAGAAGTTGGGAAAAGGTTAACAAACAAAACCCGAAGTTAGCAAAAGAAAGGAAATAATAGAGATCACAGTATAAATAAATGAAAAAAGACTAAAATGACAGAAGATCAACAAAAGCTGGCTCTTTGAAAAGATAAACAAGGTTGATAAACTGTTAACCAGACTGAAAGAAAAAAGAGAGAGGGCCCAACTAATTAAAATCAGAAATGAAAGAAGAGATTTTACTACTGACACAATGGAATATTACTCAGCCATAAAAAAAGAAATAAATCTTGCCATTTGTGACAACATAGATGGACCTAGAGGGTATTATGCTAAGTTAAATAAATCAGACAGGAAATGAGAAGTACTGTACAATTTCACTTATGTATGGAATCTAAAAAAAAAAACAAATGAACAAACATAGTAAAACAGACTCATACAGAGAACAAACTAGTGGTTGTCAGAGGGGAGAGGAGTGGGAGAATGAGATAAATAAGTGAAGGGGAGTAAAAGGTATAAACTTCCTGCTACAAATAATCCACATGGATGTAATATACATCATAGAGGAAATAATAATATTGTAATAAATTCATATGGTGACAGATGGTAACTAGATTTAGGACAGCGATCATTTCATAATGTATATGTCAAATCACTATTTTGTACACCTGAAACTGATATAATATTGTAAGTCAATTATATTTCAACTAAGAAAATGAGGGCTCTTAGAACCTTATAAAAAAGTTCTATAGTTTTTGTCAAAAATATCTTACCATTAAAAATAACATGTAAAGTTGTGTCTTAGGCAAACAAACGTTTAAATGCTTAAGTCTAACACCTAGACACTTTCTAGACAGTTACTAGCCAAGTAAATATTTGAAACCAAATTTTAACAACAAAAGCAAACACATAATATTTGGGAATAGATGTATCATGAGTGTTCGAAATTATAGTCATGATAGAAAATATTTTGAATAAAGAAACATGATAAAAATTAATGACACCATTATTCAATATCTTTATCTTCATTGTGCTTATTTACTGACAAGTTATTGCCTTCCATATACTAAAGTGTGTGGAAATGGGCTGTTGGTCAAGGATGAGTTGGTTCCCTCTACGGCCATGAAGAGAGGACAATCCGACTCTGAGTTTTGACTTCGTCACCTTCCAACTGCATGACTACACAAGTCACTTTTTCAGCCTTTTTCCTCATGAGTAAATGAAGAATAATACTTGCTGGCCTACTGGGTGTTCAAGAGGATTAAAATTTGGACACATAGATAAAAAGCCTTTACAAAAAGTCTCCATGCCTGCCATGGAGAAGAGTCTCAATTCATCTCATTCTCTTTGATATTCCCTCAGAAAAATCAGCAGGAATTTGATGTCACAAATCTATCTTTAACTGCTATTTTAAATTTCTCTGATTTGTCTATTACATTTTTACTTTCCCTTTGTTACTACCTGAAGATACATCCCTTTCAAACAAGCAGGAAAGTGTTACCCCAGTGGCACTATATTTCTACCAAAGAAGTGTAGTAGATAAGAGACTCTGGATTCAAATCCTGGCTCTATTTTTTACTCATAGGTGACCTTTGTCATATTACTTAATTTCTCTGCACCTTAGTTCCTCATTTGTAAAGGAAGGATAAAAGGGTATTAGTCTCATAAGATTTTTTTAGGAGTAGTGGACACACCTGTGATGGTTAATTTCATGAGTCAAAGTGGAGAGCATTTTTGGAAGAGACTAACATTTAAATCAGTGAATTTTGGGTAAAGCAGATTTCCCTCCAATGAGAGGAATTCACATGCTCTTTGCAAGGCAAAGTGAAGCAGAAGCTAGCATTCTTTGGAAGGCTAAGAGAGCCAGAAGCAGTAGGCTTCCAGATCTCTTCACAAGCTCCCCTTCATGTCATGGTGCTATACAGACTGATTCATGATTGGTCACTTCGTTCCCCAAATCCAGGGCTTCAGCCTGTGTAATGAACATATGTTCAATCCTTCAGATATAGTCTCTCAGGTCTTCACTCCCCCAGACCTTTCTTCATTTGTATGAGTCTTAATTCGCATATTAAACCCCTTAGTCACATAAAACTTGTAGTGTATCTTTTGGCTTATCAAGTTCAGAGTGATGTAGTATGTAAAACATAGTGGACACTGTAGCAGTGTTAATTTTTACCATTTCCAAATCACACATTTATGAATAAATATATCTTGCCTTAAATCTGTCCTAAGAACTTCTTACTTTATTCAATAAGATACCAAATCACACACTAAAAATGGCTTTCTTTTCTATTAGAGGCCAAATCATTAAAGAAAGTCATGATTTGACTTCAATCCTCCCTCTTTCTGACAATATGATTTTTGTGCATGATTATAATGGAATGTCATCTACAGAGAAAGCAGACACTTTGGGTGACAGCTGAAGATTTGTCAAATTGAAGTTTCTCTTCTGTGACAAATCACTTTGGAGCATGAGAAAAGTTTGTGTTCATTTATTTTATTCAAGACAAGTTGACTCAAAAGGAGGAGAGCTCAGACCCAGAAAGCAAATCATCAATTGGACCAATCGGTAAAATATATCAAGGGATCCTGCAAAGTTCTTCCTCAGCAGGTAAGGCCTTTAATATTTGTCACAGGGCAGTGCTTCCTCCACTTATCTACAAGTGATCTCAATGAGTTGTTCCTTGGATGGCAGGACATTGCAAGAGTTGCACCATTTGATTGCCACACAATAAGTTAATACACTATAACAAGGGAATGGGAAGAAAATATGAGGTATCTTTATATCTTAATTTTTTTACAATTAGTAATATTACTATTGCTGCTTATTAATGCTGCTGTTAGAAAACAGAGGTAGCCTGTTTCTGAGTACCCCAAACTAGAGAAGGAAATTTGAATTTGAATGTCATTATGGAATCCTCTTGGATTTAAAAAAAAATGAAAAAGCAGTCTTCACTAAAATATAGTGAGCAGATCATGTCCACAGAACTTAGCGGTAAAATACAACAATTTTTGTCCATCTTTCCTAAGAAAGAATCCCATTGCTCACAATTTCATGACAATTTAAAGAAATATTTTTTAACCAGTTAAGAAAAACAGTATGCTTAATTTCTGAACACTACTTAATACTAAAACAAATAAACGTGGTCTTAAAAATATAATGTATATATAAAAGTATAATAGACATAACTTACAGACTTCAATTATCACAAAATGAAACATCAGTTTAACCGCCATCCAAATCAAAACATAAAATGTTACAAGGATCTGAAAGCTTCCCTCATCTTCCTTCCCATCCACCACCCACCAACTCCCTTAAAAGTAACTATTATCTCTACTTTTAGTACTAAAGATTAGTTTGACCATAAGGAGACTCATACAGTATATGTTCTTTATGTTTGACTTCTTTGCTAAATATTCTGTTAATAGGACTTACCTATGTTGTTCCATTTAGGAGTAGTTCATTTTTTAAATTGTTGTAAGTATTCCACTGTATAAATATATTACATGTTATTTATCTGCTTTAATGTTTATGGGAAAATGGTTTGTATCTAATTTAGGGCCATTATAAATACTATCCTGGTCCTAAACAGCTAAAAATTAAGTTTCTGAATGCTGATCAGAGCTGAAAATATTTTAAGTCATGTAAAGTATTTTGAAGGTCTCAATTCATGTAAGAATACAACAGTTTCCATCTCAGGGTCCCTCAGAAACTCCATTAGCTTCAAATAAAGGAGTTTCTATGTAGTAATTTTTGACATTACTTTTTAATTTGTTAGCAAAAAAAAATTAAGTGATCCTGATGGTTAAGTTCATAAGCAATTAGAGAAATCTGGCCTCACAAGGAGAGAATTAGAGAAATCATACTACCTTGTTCATGATAAAATCTCATCAGTCATCAATACAAGCCCCTTTTAAATTAATTATTTTACTTATCCACAGCTCTCTACTTTAATAATATAGCAAGCACCTACTATGAAACTAACATCCAACACAAAAGGTAGAATACTGGCAATAACTTATATCTACCTATAAGTTCTACCCCAGGAAGACTGAAACCCTCCCTACCTGAGCTACCAAGTATCCTAAATACTGTGTTTTCACCTTGATTACCTTTTCATCTATGCATGCTCTCCAAAAGTATGTTTTTAAAAAGATGCTTCTAAATTTTTATAAAAATATACAGGGTGTATTGATGTTTCAGAACTTACAGTTTCATTAAATATTATTTTCATGGACTTCTACTTAAGGCCATGATGTAATAACTGGTGTTGGGCCAGTCCTTTTTCTGTAAATATCTAAATATCAGTGGAATTTTTCACAGCACCAGAATAAATAATTTTAAACTTTATATAGAAACACAAAAGATCCCGAATAGCCAAAACAATCTTGAGTAAGAAAAACAAAGCTGAAGGTATCACACTCCCTGACTTCAGACAATACTACAAAAATACAGTAACCAAAACAGCATGGCACAAGCACAATTACAGACACATAGATCAATGGAACAGAATACAGAGTCCATAGATAACCACACACACTTATGGTCATTTAATCTTCATTTAATCTATCACAAGGAGGCAAGGGTATACAATGGAGAAAAGACAGTCTCTTCAATAAGTGATGCTAGGAAACCTGGACAGCTACATGTAGAAGAACATTATCTCACACCATATACTCATAAACTCAAAATGGATTAAATAATTAAACGTAAGACTGGAAACCATAAAACTCCTAGAAGAAAACATAAACAGAACATTCTCTGACATAAATCACAGCAATATTTTTTTGGATCTCTCTCTTAAGGCAAAGGAAACAAAACCAAAAATAAACAAACGGAACCTAAATAAACTTAAAAGCTTTTGCATGGCAAAGGAAATCATCTACAAAATGAAAAGACAACCTACTGAATGGGAGAAAATATTTGCAAAGGATATGACTGATAAGGGGTTAATATCCAAAATATATAAATAGCTCATATAACTCAATATCAAAAAAAAACAACCCTATTAAAAATGGGCAAAAGATATGAATAGATATTTTTCCAAAGAAGGCATACAGATGGCTAACAGGCACATAAGAAGATGCTCAACATCACTAATAATCAGAGAAATGCAAATCAAAACACAATGGGATATCACCTCACAGCTATCAGAATGGCTATCATCAAAAACAGTACAAATAATAAATGTTGGTGAGGATGTGAAAAAAAGAGAACCCTTGTACACTATTGGTTGTAATGGAAATTGATGCAGCCACTATGGAAAACAGAATGGAGGTTCCTCAGAAAGCTAAAAATAGAACCACTATATAATACAACAATTCCACTCATGGGTATATGTCTAAAGAATATGAAAACACTAATTCAAAAAATTATATGTACCCCAATGTTCATAGCAGTATTATTTACAATAGGCAAGATATGGAAGGAAAATAAGTGTTCATCAAGAGATAAATAAAGTACACAATACAATACTACTCAGCCATAAAAAAAAGAATGAAATTTTGCCATTTGCAATAGCACAGATACAGCTGGAGAGTTTTATACTTAGTGAAATAAGTCAGACAAAGACAAATACTACATGATAACACATATGCAGAATTTTTTAAATACAACAAACTAGTAAATATAACAAAAAAGAAGCAGACTCATAGACATAGAGAACAAACTAGTGGTTACCAGTGGGGAGAGGGAAATGGGGAGAGCAATATAGGGGATTAAGGGGTACAAACTACTGTGTATAAAATATAATCAACAAGGATATAGTGTACAGCACAAGGAATACAGCTAATATTTTATAGTAACTATAAATGGGGTATAATCTATAAAAATTTTTAACTATACTGTACACCCTGAAACTGATATAATATTGTAAATCAACTATGCCTCAATAAAAAAATAAATATATACACACATACATACCTACATACTAGTCAAAATATTTAAGGTAACTGTTTTCAGACTGAACAGCAACAATACATGACCATAATCCCTGAGAGAAGAGAAGGTAACCAGTAAATTCCTCATTTTTTCCAGCTTTCTGTTCAGGGAATATTTCCTGAATCTTGCAGAGGGGGGTGAATCATAAGCACACAATGGCAGTCCCACTGACCTGAGAGGGCAGAGAGCAGAGTTCTGAAATGTCTGAAAACTGTAGGGGTAGGGAACTTAGGAGAGAATTACAGAGAGGAAAGAATCTAGAAGTTTGAGGGGAAGAGTTTCCAGGAAACTATTTGGCTGAGATTGGGCTGCCTATGTACAGGACTAGACTTTTTGAAGCTTACCAGGAAGTAACTGCTATACAGTTAAGGGGAGAATGGAGATAAGAGATAAAATAGGTTAGAAGATATTGCAAATCTGGACCAACCAGAGTAAATAAATCTTGTTAATATCCTAGCCATCTAGCTGAGACACCAAAGAGACCATGCATTAGGACTAAGGACCATGCCGAACACAGACCAAAACAAGCCTCAAAAAAAATAGCATGAGAGACAGAGTTTGGAGTTGAGTCTTGCCAAGTTTGAGACATCTGGAAGGAAACTTGGACCATCAGCATAAGTATTTCATTTATATAACACACACACACACATATATATATATACACACATATATACATATATATATATAAAAGATACTTATACCTGTAGTAAACAAATTATATGGTGGCCTTAGAATCCCTTATATATACATTGGCTAATTTAGGGATACATTGAGTAGATGGTTGATCTAATGGATATTCATTGCCTCATTTTCCATTATCCATTAATATTATTTTAGTAATACTACCCTGACGTTCTTTTGAATCAATTTAAATTTGTTGGCTGCAATTTTAATCAAATTAATGCATAAGACATCCGCCTCAACCCTGGATAAGTGATTATCATCTAAGTCAGTTTAGTTGGATTCTCTGTCTCCTAAGACCATGAATCCCAAGTGAAGTGACAGAAGTACAGAAAAATCACAGATAATTATGTCAACATTGAGGCACCAGGAATAGCCCAATAATTCTAATAGCATATTCTCAAAAGTGACATAATTCTCCCATTGTTTTGTTCTTTCTGAGTCTGGTTATTTAATTTTTTGTTTTGTCTTAAGATACACTGAATCTGGAGAGACCTTCAAGATGGCCGAGGAGTAAGATATGGAGATCACCTTCCTGCCCACCAATACAGCAGAAATACATCTACATGTAGAACAACTCCTACAGAACACCTACTGAACATGGGCAGAAGACCTCAGACTTCCCAAAAGGCAAGAAACTCCCCACGTACCTGGGTAAGGCAAAAGAAAAAAGAAAAAACAGAGACAAAATAATAGGAACAGGACCTGCACCTCTGGGAGGGAGCTGTGTAGGAGGAAAAGTTTCCACACACTAGGAAGCCCCTTTACTGGCAGAGATGGGAGGTGGCGGTGGGGGCTGGGGGTGGGGGGAAGCTTCAAAGCAACGGAGGAGAGCGCAGCAATAGGGGTGCAGAGGGCAAAGCTGAGAGATTCTCACACAAAGGATCAGTGCTGACCAGCACTCACCAGCCTGAGAGGCTGTCTGCTCAGCAGCCGGGGCAGATGGGGGCAAGGAACTGAGGCTCCAGCTTTGGAGGTCAGATCCCAGGAAGAGGACTGGGGTTGGCTGCATGAACATAGCCTGAAGGGGGCTAGTGCACCACAGCTAGCCGGGATGGAGTCCTGGAAAAAGTCTGGAACTGCCTAAGAGGAAAGAGACCATTATTTTGGGATGTGTGAGAAGAGGGGATGCAGAGCACTGCCTAAACGAGCTCCAGAGATGGATGCAAGCCGTGGCTATCAGCGCAGACACCAGAGACAGGCATGAAATGCTAAGGCTGCTGCTGCAGCGAACAAGAACCTGTGTGCAAGCACAGATAACTATCCACACCACCCCTCCTTGGAGCCTGTGCAGAACACCACTGCCAGGGTCACGTGATCCAGGGACAACTTCCCAGGAAGAACACACAGCGTGCCTCAGGCTGTTGCAATGTCTTGCTGGCCTCTGCTGCCACAGGCTCACCCTGCATTCTATACCCCTCCCTCCCCCTGGCCTGACTGACCAGGAGCCCCCTAATCAGCTGCTCCTTCAACCTCGTCCTGTCTGGGCAAAGAACAGATGCCAGATAGCAACCTACATGCAGAGGCGGGGCCAAATCCAAAGCTGAACACCAGGAGCTGTGCGAACAAAGAAGAGAAAGGGAAATCTCTCCCAGCAGCCTCAGGAGCAGCGGATTAAATCTCCACAATCAACTTCATATAACCCGCATCTCTGAAATACCTGAATAGACAACGAATCATCCTAAAATTGATGTGGTGGATATTGAGAGCAACTGTAGACTTCGGGTTTGCTTTCTGCACCTAATTTGTTTCTGGTTTTAGGTTCGTCTTAGTTTACTAATTAGAGTTTATTGTCATTGGTAGATTTGTTTATTGATTTGGCTGCTCTCTTGCTTTTTTATATATATATAGATATACAATTTTTTCCCTTTTTCTCTTTTTGTGAGTATCTGTAGGCTTCTTTGTGTGATTTTGCCTGTATAGCTTTGCTTTTACCATTTGTCCTAGGATTCTGCCAGTCTGGTTTTTTTGTTTCTTAGTATAGTTTTTAGCACCTGTTATCATTGGTAGATTTGTTTTTTGGTTTGGTTGCTCTCTTCTTTCTTTCTTTATTTCTTTTTATGACTTTTAAATTATGTTTACATTTAATAATTTTTTTATTTTAATAACTTTATTTTATTTTATTCATTCTTTCTCTTTTTCTCCCTTTTATTCTGATCCGTGTGGCTGACAGGGTCTTTGTGCTCTGGCCAGGTGTCACGCCTGTGCCTCTACGATGGGAGAGCCGAGTTCAGAACATTGGTCCCCCAGAAACCTCTCAGCTCCACGTAATATCAAACGGCAAAAGCTCTTCCAGAGATCTCCATCTCAATGCTAAGACCCAGCTCCACTCAACGACTAGCAAGCTACACTGCTGGACACCCTATGCCAAACAACTAGCCAGACAGGAACACCACCCCAACCATTAGCAGAGAGGCTGCCTAAAATCATAATACAGTCACAGACACCCTGAAACACACCACCAGATACAGTGCCGCCCACAAGAAGAAAAGATCCAGCCTCATCCATCACAACACAGGCACCAGTCCCCTCCACCAGGAAGCCTACACAACCCACAGAACCAACCATTGGGGGCAGACACCAAAAACAACTGGAACTACGAACATGCAGCCTATGAAAAGACCCCAAACAAAGTAGTTAAGCAAAATGAGAAGACAGAGAAACACAGAGCAGATGAAGGAGCAACGTAAAAACCCACCAGACCTAATAAAGGAAAATGAAATAGGCAGTCTACCTGAAAAAGAATTCAAACTAATGCAAGTAAGGATGATCCAAAATCTTGGAAACAGTATGGAGAAAATAAAGAAACGTTTAACAAGGACCTAGAAGAACTAAAGAGCAAACAAACAATGATGAACAACACAATAAATAAAATTAAAAGTTTTCTAGAAGGAATCAATAGCAGAATAACTGCTAACTGATCTGGAAGATAAAATAGTGGAAATAACTACCGCAGAGCAGAAAAAAGAAAAAAAGAATTGAGGACAGTCTCAGAGACCTCTGGGACAACATTAAACACACCAAAATTCAAATTATAGGGGTCCCAGAAGAAGAAGAGAAAAAGAAAGGGACTGAGAAAATATTTGAAGAAATTGTAGTTGAAAACATCCCTAACATGGGAAAGGATATAGTCAATCAAGTCCAGGGAGCACAGAGAGTCCCATATAGGATAAATCCAAGGAGAAACATGCCAAGACACATATTAATCAAACTATGAAATATTAAATACAAAGAAAAAATATTAAAAGCAGCAAGGGAAAAACAACAAATAACATACAAGGGAATCCCCATAAGGTTAACAGCTGTTCTTTCAGCAGAAACTCTGCAAGCCAGACAGGTGTGGCAGGATATATTTAAAGTGAAGAAAGGGAAAAATCTACAACCAAAATTACTCTACCCAGCAAGGATCTCATTCAGATCTGATGCAGAAATTAAAACTTTTACAGACAAGCAAAAGCTAAGAGAATTCAGCACCATCAAACCAGCTTTACAACAAATGATAAAGGAACTTCTCTAGGCAGAAAGCACGAGAAGGAAAACAACTACAATAACAAACCCAAAACAATTAAGAAAAGGTAACTAGGAACACACATATGGATAACTACCTTAAATGTAAATGGATTAAATGCTCCAACCAAAAGACGAAGACTGGCTGAATGGATACAAAAACAAGACCCATACATATGCTATCTAAAAGATATATACTGTCTATCAGACCTAGGGACACATACAGACTGAAAGGGAGGGGATGGATAAAGATACTCCATGCAAATGGAAATCAAAAGAAAGCTGGGGTAGCAATACTCATATCAGAGAAAATAGATTTTAAAATAAAGACTACTGCAAGAGCCAAAGAATGACACTACACAATGATCAAGGGATCAAGCCAATAAGAAGATATAACAATTGTAAATATTTATGTACCCAACATAGGAGCCCCTCAATACATAAGGCAAATGCTAACAGCCATAAAAGTGGAATTCAACAGTAACACAATCATAGTAGGGGACTTTAACACCCCACTTTCACCAATGGACAGATCATCCAAAATGGAAATAAATAAGGAAACACAAGCTTTAAATGATACATTAAACAAGATGGACTTAATTGATGGTTATAGGACATTCCATCCAAAAAAAACAGAATACACTTTCTTCTCAAGTGCTCACGGAACATTCTCCAGGATAGATTATATCCTGGGTCACAAATCAAGCCTTGGTAAATTTAAGAAAATTGAAATTGTATCAAGTATCTTTTTCAACCACAATGCTGTGAGACTAGATATCAATTACAGGAAAAAATCTGTAAAAAATACAAACACATGGACATTAAATAATACACTACGTAATACCCAAGAGATCTCTGAAGAAATCAAAGAGGAAATCAAAAAATTCCTAGACACAAATGACAATGAAAACACGACAACCCAAAACCTATGGGATGCAAAAGCAGTTCTAAGAGGGAAGCTTACAGCAATACAATCATACCTCAAGAAACAAGAAACACATCAAATAAACAACATAACCCTACACCTAAAGCAATTAGAGAAAGAAGAACCAAAAAAACCCAAAGTTAGCAGAAGGAAAGAAATCATAAAGATCAGATCAGAAATAAATGAAAAAGAAATGAAGGAAACGATAGCAAAGATCAATAAAACTAAACACTGGTTCATTGAGAAGATAGACAAAACTGATAAACCATTAGGTCAGACCATCAAGAAAAAAAGGGAGAAGACTCAAATCAATAGAATTAGAAATGAAAAAGGACAAGTAACAACTGATACTGCAGAAATACAAAGGATCAGGAGAGATTACTACAAGCAATTTATGCCAATAAAATGCACAACCTGGAAGAAATGGACAAATTCTTAGAAAAGCACAACCTTCAGAGACTGAACCAGGAAGAAATAGAAAATATAAATAGACCAATCACAAGCACTGAAATTGAGACTGTGATTAAAAATCTTCCAACAAACAAAAACCCAGGATCAGACGGCTTCACAGGTGAATTCTATCAAACATTTAGAGAAGAGCTAACACCTATCCTTCTCAAACTCTTCCAAAATATAGCAGAGGGAGGAACACTTCCGAAGTCATTCTAAAAGGCCAAAATCACGCTGATACCAAAATCAGACAAAGATGTCACAAAAAAAGAAAACTACAGGCCAATATCACTGATGAACATAGATGCAAAAATTCTCAACAAAGTTCTAGCAAACAGAATCCAACAGCACATTAAAAGGATCATAGACCATGATCAAGTGGGGTTTATATCAGGAATGCCAGGATCCTTCAATATACACAAATCAATCAATGTGATAATTCATATTAACAAATTGAAGGAGAAAAACCATATGATCATCTAAATAGATACGGAAAAAGCTGTAGACAAAATACAATATCCATTTATGGTAAAAACCCTCCAGAAAGTAGGCATTGAGGGAACTTAACTCAACATAATAAAGGCGATATATGACAAACTCACAGCCAACATCATTCTCAATGCTGAATAACTGAAACCATTTCCTCTAAGATCAGGAACAAGACAAGGTTATCCATTCTCACCACTGTTATTTAACATAGTTTTGGAAGTTTTAGGCACAGCAATCAGAGAAGAATAAGAAATAAAAGAAATCCAAATCAGAAAAGAAGAATTAAAGCTGTCACTGTCTGCAGATGACATGATACTATACATAGAGAATCCTAAAGATTCTATCAGAAAACTACTAGAGCTAATCAATGAACTTGGTAATGTAGCAGGTTACAAAATTAATGCACAGAAATCTCTTGCATTCCTACACACTAATGATGAAAAATCTGAAAGAGAAATTAAGGAAACACTCCCATTTACCACTGCAACAAAGAATAAAATACCTAAGAATTAACCTACCTAGGGAGACAAAAGCCCTGTATGCAGAAAACTATAAGACACTGATGAAAGAAATTAAAGATGATATAAAGAGATGGAGAGATATACCATGTTCTTGGATTGGAAGAATCAACACTGTGAAAAGGACCATACTACCCAAAGCAATCTACAGATTCAATGCAATCTCTATCAAACTACCAATGGCAGTTTTCACAGAATTAGAACAAAAAATTTCACAATTTGTATGGAAGCACAAAAGACCCTGAGTACCCAAAGCAATCTTGAGAAAGAAAAATGGAGCTGGAGGAATCAGGCTCCTGGACTTCAGACTATACCACAAAGCTACAGTAATCAAGACAGTATGATACTGGCATAAAAACAGAAATATAGAACAGGAAAGAAAGCCCAGAGATAAACCCACACACATATGGTCACCTTATTTTTGATAAAGGAGACAAGAATATACAATGGAGAAAAGACAGCCTCTTCAATAAGTGGTGCTGGGAAAACTGGACAGCTATATGTAAAAGAATGAAATTAGAACACTTCCTAACACCATACACAAAAATAAACTCAAAATGGATTAAAGACCTAAACATAAGGCCAGACACTATAAAACTGTTACAGGAAAACATAGGCAGAACGCTCTATGACATAAATCACAGCAAGATCCTTTTTGACCCCCTTCCTATAGAAATGGAAATAAAAACAAAGATAAACAAATGGGACCTAATGAAACTTAAAAGCTTTTGCACAGCAAAGGAAACCATAAACAGGACAAAAAGACAACCCTCCGAAAGGGAGAAAATATTTGCAAATGAAGCAACTGACAAAGGGTTAATCTCCAAAATTTACAAGCAGCTCATGAAGCTCAATATTAAAAAAACAAACAACCTAATACAAAAATGGGCAGAAGACCTAAATAGACATTTCTCCAAAGAAGATACACAGTTTGCCAACAAACACATGAAAGGATGCTCAACATCACTGATCATAAGAGAAATTCAAATCAAAACTACAATGAGGTATCACTCACACCGGTCAGAATGACCATCATCAAAAAATCTACAAACAATAAATGCTGGAGAGGGTATGAAGGAAAGGGAACCCTCTTGCAGTGCTGGTGGAAATATAAGTTGATACAGCCACTATGGAAAACAGTATGGAGGTTCCTTAGAAAACTAAAAATAGAACTACCATATGACCCATCAATCCCATTACTGGGTATATACCCTGAGAAAACCATAATTGAAAAAGAGTCATGTACCACAATGTTCATTGCAGCTCTATTTACAATAGCTAGGACATGGAAGCAACCTAATTGTCCATCAACAGATGAATGGATAAAGAAGATGTGGCACATACATACAATGGAATATTACTCAGCCATAAAAAGAAATGAAAGTGAGTTATTTGTAGTGAGATGGATGGACCTAGAGTCTGTCATACAGAGTGAAGTAAGTCAGAAAGAGAAAAGCAAATACCGTATGCTAACACGTATACATGGAATCTACAAAAAAAAAAAAAAGGTTCTGAAGAACCTAGGAGCAGGACAGAAATAAAGACGTAGATGTAGAGAATGGACTTGAGGACACAGGAAGGGAGAAGGGTAAGCTGGGCCAATGAGATATAGTGGTATGTATATACATACACTACCAAATGTAAAATAGCTAGCTAGGGGGAAGCAGCCACACTACCAAATGTAAACTAGACAGCTAGCGGGAAGCAGTACAGGGAGATCAGTTCGGGGCTTTGTGACCACCTAGAGGGGTGGGATAGGGAGTATTGGAGGGAGATGCAAGAGGGAAGAGATACGGGGATATATGTATATGTATAGCTGATTCACTTTGTTATAAAGCAGAAACTAACACACCACTGTAAAGCAATTATACTACAATAAAGATGTAAAAAAAAAAGATACGCTGAATCTGTATAATAAATTTGTGTTCAATAATACAAAACAATTTTCTTATATAGTGCTGACTTCCTTTCTGTTGCTTAGAATCAAAGAACTCTGGCTTATTAGAAGTAGTATTGGAGAAGTCTTCAGAATTTAATGGCAAGCATCCCACCATTATGAGTTGTCAGTACTCATTTCTCAGGAATTAAGGGCACCCATCCCCCATCTGTCTAGGTTCCAAGTTTATGTGTGAACTATTTGGTATGTGATAGGATTTGGACTTATTCCCAGTGACCCAAGCATCTCTTGGCAACTAATTTTATACCTTTCATTTAATTTGCCTTTGGTTGAGTGGTTTAAGCTCCTCAGTCTGGTCCAGATTTTGCATGTACATAATGTAACTCTGGCAGTGGGTGTAGGCATTGCTTTCACATATCTTCAAAGATAAATGGACATGTTTAGTGTGTCACATAGGCATTTTCCAATCACAGTCTATAAGTAAACCCAAATATAATTTCCCTGTCTTCGAAGTCTCCAGATAAAATACTCTTACAAGCACTGACTAAATTTGGACCAAGTAATAACAAGCTCTCAGAATCACTCTTAGCTGTCTACTTGAAGGATGGAATTTTCAATTATATGAGCTATTGTGGGCTCTAGACATGGCGAGTGGGGATGGCCAATTAAGGGGTAATTAGCACAGGCACTAGCCAAACTCCATGTATGTACTAATGAGACAGTGTTCAAGGAAAACGGGAAAAAGGGGCTTCCCTGGTGGCACAGTGGTTGAGAGTCCGCCTGCCGATGCAGGGGACACGGGTTTGTGCCCCGGTCACAGAGGATCCCACATGCCGCAGAGCGGCTGGGCCCGTGAGCCATGGCCGCTGAGCCTGCGCGTCCGGAGCCTGCGCTCTGCAGCAGGAGAGGCCACAACACTGAGAGGCCCGTGTACCGGAAAAAAAAAAAAAAAAAAAAAACGGAGAAAAGTTCTTATCCTTTGTTTTACTTTCCCCAGCAGAGTTTGTTGGTCCTAAATTACATCTATTTACTGCTTTTTAAAAACCTTTTTTCAGTATATAAAAGTTACACTTTTCCGTATACACATATGACCATATGACTGCCTACAAAGCAGAAAGTGTAAGAAAGAAAGTACAGTTTCTCATCAAAAAGTCTTTCGGCAACTCCATATAGTGTATGTTCTCCTCCATTGTGCAGGAAAACAGTTCATCTTTTCGATGAGGCACAAAGACCTGTTATATTTGGCTTTGAACAACAGGCACAATCTGTTAGTACCATCTCTTCCTATGAGGGAGGAAAATCATCCCAGGAAAGTCTCAGATTCTATTTAGGGACCTGTCCTATACGTCTTCCAAATATTATGTCTGCCCATGGCGACTGTGGCTTTTAAAAAATATTTGCCCACACTTTCTCTTTTACATCATATGTGGGAAAGGAGAACATTCGTTATTGTCTTTGGATCTTACTACTTTCATTCCAGGTTAGAATAATAGCACATGATCCATTTGAAATATCTGATGCAGGTCAGTATAGCTGTTGGTACTCATTATAATCCAATTAATAGGGTTAGTGGGAACTGGCTGTATCTATGCCCGTCCATTTAATGTAATTCATATAGACTAGGTAAACACAGACAAAGGGATCCAAACATTGAAGGCAGTAGTTTTAATAATTCACAGACAAAGCTTCCAGGTAAAGAAAACCTGATATTATTTGACATCTACATTTCTCAAACTTAATAAAACTTGCCTAGTCCTCCACTTCATATTCCCTCTGTATATAACTGATTTACAGAGAAAACATGAGGTTTTAGTGACTCAACTGGAGTATTTTAACACAAAAACCCCATTGAGACTTCCTCCTTAAAAGTCTACTATACTCGGCATGTTCTAGGACGATGCGCAAAGCTAACAAATTTTTTAAATGTGGACAAATGACTAAATCTACAGTTTTTGTAAATAAACTTATAAGAATTTTGCTAAAGCGATGTGCCTGTAGAACAGATGTTGATATATTCATGTTCCAAATAGGTTAAGTTAATCCACCTACCTAGTACTACATGTCTAATCAATGCTTTTTTAGGGGTTATATTTTTAGAAAAGTTTCCTACCTTCAACAGAGAGAAACTTTTGACTCGCTGTAATTAAAATTTATATCATTCCACAAGCTTAAAGTGACTCACTGAAAATATTACTTTGATTAGTTACTGTTATCAAGGTCATATTTTATTATCAAGGTACTGTTTATTTTTGACAAGAGTAATATTCTTCAGATAGACTGTCTAGATGGCTACCATTATTACTTTATTTCTGTTCCTTTGCTTGAAAATAACCCAAGAATTTTTATTCACAATTGAGAAAAGGTCTAAAATATATGAACATTTTGGTAATCTGAGCATTTTTTTCTGGTTAATTTTGATACACCAAAAGGCTAATATAACTGATATATCAAATTGACTAACCCAGTTACAAGCAAATCCATCAAATAGGACAACTGAATGGCAAAGTCAATGACAGTATATTTACTTATTAGAACACTATGTATTGATGGACCTGAATGTTTTAAACACACAGACTATGTATCATTTACTACTCTAAGTGTTTTTAAACTCATTTAATCCTTAATATAAATCAAAAAAAAAAAAGTTTCTGAAGAAACTAGGGGCAGGACAGGAATAAAGACACAGACGTAGAGAATGGACTTGAGGACACGGGGAGGGGGAAGGCTAAGCTGGGACGAAGTAAGAGAGTGGCATGGACATATATACACTACCAAATGTAGAATAGATAGCTAATGGGAAGCAGCTGCACAGCACAGGGAGATCAGCTCAGTGCTTTGTGACCACCTAGAGGGGTGGGATAGGGAGAGTGGGAGGGAGACGCAAGAGGGAGGAGATACGGGGATATATGTATATGTATAGCTGATTCACTTTGTTGTAGAGCAGAAACTAACACACCATCGTAAAGCAATTATATTCCAATAAAGATGTTAAAAAAAAAGAAAATCATATTGTTTTAATATATACTCATTTTTATGAAGTCCTATATTTCATTAAATAAATTTTAAAATTATCTTCTAAGTAGAAGGTATTATACTAAAATGAAGATAAAAGGGTGTATAAGGGTGTATAAGTCTATGTTTACAAGGGATTTGTAATCTATTAAAAATAATAAATAAAAATAAATTAATTTTAAAAACCTATGATGTAGATACTATTCTTATCCCAATTTTATAGATTAGGATACTGAAAGAGAGATTAATAAACTTGTCCAAATCTCACAACAGGTAAATGTGTGGAGACAGGTGCTGAACCCAGAAAATGTGACTCCCAAGTTTGCACTCTTATATTCTCATTGCTCATGTTTTATCACAGAAAATGTCTGTGTAATACAAACTAGAGCATTGCATTTGCTCATAACATGCATCATGGTGGCAGAAGGACTATTTCTAGGAATCTCTAGAAGCAAATGAACAGGATTAAGTCTTTTGCTTCACTGTAAACATGATTTTCTATAGAATAGGGAATGCCTTTAAATTAAGAAAACAACAACAACAACTAAATAGCCTAGAAGGTAGAATTCAAACATGTTGGAGATATTCTAATATCTCTTCCATATCAGTAAGAACTGAAGGCATGCCTAGCTTCTGGAGTGCTATCTACATATAAAAAATGAGTAGATTAAGTATCTCTTCTACTCATTCCTAAGGCACACACCTGCTATAAGATACCTGTAACTCTAGAATGCTTACTATTTTAGCACAATGGTGTCAGAAACTTCTTTGATAAATTAATTCAGTCTGAGGAGTGAGTGGGGAAGATATCTGTGTTCAACAGCAAGACAAATATTTGGTTCCTTTAAAAAAACAAACAACAACAAAAAAAAACCTCTGGCTTCTACATCTTTCTAACTACCTTTCCTTCGTTGAATGTACAATAGTCTGCAGAGAAGGTGAGCTGTTTTCTTTGTTGGAACTGTCCTTATCCTTTCAGAAAATCACTATAACCAGTCAATTCACAGTACAGCTACCAAATAGTGTAATGGAAAATGTGTGAAACTATACTTTTCATTTAATTAGAAGTAGTGTTTTCTTTAAAGTGACAGTTGAAAGAGATTAAAGTAGTAATATCATGTAATAAATTTGATCTTAAATGTAAATATTTGTCTCTTTTCCTCCCTGTTCCCACATTATCAATAAATGTCCCCAACCCGAAATCCCAATGGTTCAAAATGGTTCCATGGATTTCTAAAAGTATTCTTTGCCTCCCTAAAACCTCCAGAGTGAAGGCAGCCCATCTCTTGAGAAGTTCTGCCGCACTGTTGAAATACTTTTCATCCCTGTTATTTCTGAGTTGTTCTTACACCAAAAATTGCAGTAATATTAGGAAAATCCCCTTTATTTCAGTGGAAAAACCTGACATTTTAGTGTCATTTAAAAAAAAATTAACACGAATTGTTCTTTTCCTTAACTTTTTACATCTGCTCATTTTTTATATCCTTTTATATTATTCAATTTAGTTTAATTGCAATATAAATCCCAGTGAACATATATGAAATATATATGATCCAGCAAAATGCATTTCCCAGAATGATTCTTTTCAACCAGAGGGGAATATGTGAAATCTTCTTAAGCATATTTAATGCATATTTATGAAGGTATTTAACAAAGATTCAGTTCACACTTTTTCTTATCTACTGAAAACATTAATAAATTTTTGTCAGTTCACACTTTTTCTTATCTACTGAAAACATTAATAAATTTTTGTCAACACATTCATTCTTCAGTAAGTATCTATCACCAATTATATAAACATCTATATAAAATGATGTTGAGTGTTTAACCTTAATTTATTAGACTATTCATATACTCCAGAAAACTGTTTCCAATTTATTTCTATTTTTCTCTGTATTAAAATTGACTTTTCAAAAAATAAATACGTTCAAATTCTTTCTCTATAGTCACGATGATCTCTCTAGATTATAAGCTTTTTGAACACAGGGGCCAACCACTTCTTACTAAAAACTTTGTTCCAAATTTCCAAATTTTTATATTCAAGGACCTAGCAGTTTTTAAATCTAACACGCTATATTTGGTAACTTGTGAAGTAGTCTTTATAGCTAATAGAATAGAGAAACTCTCATTGGGACTGCTAATGAGATGATGCTGCCGGTCATAAGATGATCGGAGGCAAGGTAAGTGGTAATTAAGTGAGAATGACTTCGATTCCGACAGATTTGGGCTTAAATCTCACCTCTCATCACTTACTAGCTGTGTTTCTGGGAAAGTTGGTAAATCTCTGTGATCTTCAGTTTCCTCATCTATAAAATGTAAATTATAACAGTACCTGCTTCATAGGGTTTTAATGAGAATCAATTGACGTGATGTTTGTACAAAACTTATCACAGCACCTGGTACACTTAATCAATGCTAATTAACAGTTTTTAACTGCTACTGTTATTACTACATTAGCCTTTTGCATTATCAACTATGACGTAATTTGTGGTGCTGAACGCCTTAACTATTTACTTATCTATTTATTTATACGTAAAATCATCCTTTTATTAACATAATAAGAACTTGTACACTATAGAAATGTTGAAAATAAACACAAGAAAAATTGTTAAAAATAATAACAATCATAATACAAACTTACATTTATACCACGCCAAGATCTCTGTTGATAACATCTTCAGCTCATATCTTTCTGGGTTTCTTACAGGAGCATGCTCACATACACATGTAACTTTTATACTCTGAAGTAACATCATATTGTACATACTGTTCTACAACCTCCTTTTTTATTAATTAATTTCAACTTTTCCATTTTAGTAAATTTTTACAGCTTTGATATCTAGATCACATTGTACATTTCCCAACTGATCCCAAATAATCTTTATAGCTTATCTACACCAGTATCTAATCCAAGACAATACCTTGCAACTAGTTGTTTTGTCTCCAACCATTCTTCCAATCAAGTACAAATCCTTTTTTCCTTCTTTTTAAAATGACATGGACTCATTGCAGAGAACAAATAACAATACGATTTTTCCCCATCATTTTCTCATTTTTAAAGGAGCCCAACTTAGTAGTCATGGTCTCAAAATTTTAGGTAATAGAAAGAGAGAGAAAAGAGCCTTGCCTTCATCTACCATTTTTAAACAACATAGTTTAACTGCTTTCCGTCTCTTTTTAAAATGTTATCACAGATAAAATTTATTCAGTAAATCTTAGCTGATTCTATAGGGTATACAATATGTCTAGAATATTGCAATGAGATAGGGTTTTTTTTCCCCCAGCCCTGACTCAACTAGAAAAATTCTCCCTATTTTATAAATGCTAGCATCTCAGTATTTTACACAAATGTCTCCTAGTCCCTAATATTGCAATCTTTCACCTATTAATGTGTGGAACAAAGGAATAAACTTATTGTTGTGCAAGTGTCTTGTTTCATCTTAGATTTCCAAATAAGCCAAGACCAGACATTTGATAACCCTTGGTGTGCCTTAAAAATCTTAAATTATCTAGATGTTTAGGTATAAAATGCTAATGATAATTCTCTATCCCAGTCTATATGCATATCCTTGGAGGCTTAAGACTAGACTTCAGCTAAGATTGTACCAGCCCTTAAGAAAAGTATTCTAACACTTAAGACAATTGAGAACACAGAAATGCAAATTATGAAAATATATATCCACACAGAGGATGAGATAATGTCCCTTAAAGGGGGAAGGGCAAACAGTTTTTTTCCTGTTTCTCTGAGGGTTTTCTTTCCCCTTTTTGTTTTACTAATATAAAAGGGAGAAAACTCAGTGATTACTATCAAGATGCTGGATGGCTGATTACATGATTCCTCATGAGATGCTGTAATTCTCTAGAGCGAGAGCCTTTCAATAGTTCAACAGCGAGAACAGAGGCTGACTGATGTGTGGAAGACCAGAGGAGAATGAAAGAGGTCTTCAGGAGGAAGATATACCACTGTTCTGGGGATCCAATAATAAGTAAGTATTAAATGGGACATCACGACCACCTCTTAGAGTATGTGACAGTTAACCAGCCCAAGCTCCTACACCCCTCCCAAATGTGCTTAGATCATTCCTAATTCTACTGAACATAATCAAGTCCAAATTAATGAATAAGAATGTAGAAAAATAATAAATGGAATGAAGAGGATAATTGCATAAATCTCTGTAGCAAAATCATATCTTTTTGACCCAGAAATTCTATTGTTAATTATACACTTAACAGAAATGCATAAGTATGTTCACCAAAAGACACTGTGCAAAAATCTTCATAACACCATTATGTGGAATCAAATACTTTTCAAATTTCAAACTGGAAACTACCCAAATGACATTCAACAGTGGAATATATGCTTTTAAACTATGATGATATATTTAAATAGTAAAATATGCTAAAGCCATGAGGATAAACAAATGATAATTACACACAATATTATTGAAAGTCTTGAACATAATATTGAGTAAAAGTACTCAGACACAAAAGACTACATACTACTATTTGTTTCCATTATATAAACTACAAAACAGAAAAAAGTCGATCTATCTTATTAAAAGACAGAATATTTTACCCTAGAGGGAGAGATTATAAAGAATATATACACAGTCACGTATATAATTCAAAAACTTATTTTGCATCCCTTATAGCTCCAAGTTTTTGTCATCTACATAAAAAGCAGGGTTTTCTTTAATTTAAATTTTTATTTATGTCTAGTTATTTTTTTCGCATCTTTATTGGAGTATAATTGCTCTACAATGTTGTGCTAGTTTCTGCTGTTCAACAAAGTGAATCAGCTATATGTATACATATATCCCCATATCCCCTCCCTCTTCAGCCCCAATCCCACCCTCCCTATCCCATCCCTCTAGGTCATCACAAAGCATCGAGCTGATCTCCCTGTGCTATGCAGCAGCTTCCCAGTAGCTATCTATTTGACATTTGGTAGTGTACATATGTCACTGCTACTCTCTCACTTCATCCCAGCTTCCCCTTCCCCCCTGTGCCCTCAAGTCTGTTTTCTATGTCTGCATCTTTATTCCTGTCCTGCCCCAAGGTTCATCAGTACTGCTTTTTAAAATTCCATATATATGCATTAGTATATGGTATTTATTTTTCTCTTTCTGAGTTACTTCACCCTATATGACAGGCTCTAGGTCCATCCACCTCACTACAAATAACTCAATTTTGTTTCTTTTCATGGCTGAGTAATACTCCATTGTATATATGTGCCACATCTCCTTTATCCATTCATCTGTTGATGGACGTTTATGTTGCTTCCATGTCCTGGCTATCCTAAACAGAGCTGCAATGAACATTGTGGTACATGACTCTTTTTGAATTATGGTTTTCTCAGGGTATATGCCCAGTAGTGGGATTGCTGGGTCGTATGGTACTTCGATTTTTAGTTTTTTAAAGAACTCCATACTGTTCTCCATAGTGTGTATCAATTTACATTCCCACCAACAGTGCAAGAGGGTTTCCTTTTCTGCACACCCATTCCAGCATTTATTGTTTGTAGACTTTTTGATGATGGCCATTCTGACCGGTGTGAGGTGATACCTCATAGTAGTTTTGATTTGCATTTCTCTAATGATTAGTGATGTTGAGAATCCTTTCATGTGTTTGTTGGCAATCTGTATATCTCCTTTGCAGAAATGTCTATTTAGGTCTTCTGCCTATTTTGGGATTGGGTTATTTGATTTTTTGATATTGAGCTTCATGAGCTGCTTGTAAATTTTGGAGATTAATCCTTTGTCAGTTGCTTCATTTGCAAATATTTCTCCCATTCTGAGGGTTGTCTTTTCATCTTGCTTATCTTTTCCTTTGTCCACTCTAACCACTGTTATTCAACATAGTTTTGGAAGTTTTAGCCACAGCAATCAGAGAAGAAAAAGAAATAAAAGGAATCCAAATTGGAAAAGAAGAAGTAAAGCTGTCACTGGTTGCAGATGACATGATACTATACAGAGAGAATCCTAAAGATGCTACCAGAAAACTACTAGAGCTAATCAATGAATTTGGTAACGCAGCAGGATACAAAATTAATGCACAGAAATCTCTGGCATTCCTATACACTAATGATGAAAAATCTGAAAGTGAAATTAAGAAAACATTCCCATTTACCATTGCAATGAAAAGAATAAAATACCTAGGAATAAACCTACCTAAGGAGACAAAAGACCTATATGCAGAAAACTATAAGACACTGATGAAAGAAATGAAAGATGACACAAACAGATGGAGAGATATACCATGTGCTTGGATTCCAAGAATCAACACTGTGAAAATGACTATACTACCCAAAGCAATCTACAGATTCAATGCAATCCCTATCAAACTACCACTGGCATTTTTCACAGAACTAGAACAAAAAATTTCACAATTTGTATGGAAACACAAAAGACACTGAATAGCCAAGGCAATCTTGAGAAAGAAAAACGGAGCTGGAGGAATCAGGCTCCCTGACTTCAGACTATACTACAAAGCTACAGTAATCAAGACAGTATGGTACTGGCACAAAAACAGAAATATAGAACAATGGAACAGGATAGAAAGCCCAGAGATGAACCCACACATATATGGTCACCTTATTTTTGATAAAGGAGACATGAATACACAATGGATAAAAAACAGCCTCTTCAGTAAGTGGTGCTTCAAAAACTGGACAGCTACATGTAAAAGAATGAAATTAGAACACCTTCTCTAACACCATGCAGAAAAGTAAACTTAAAATGGATTAAAGACTTAAATGTAAGGCCAGATACTATAAAAACTCTTAGAGAAAAACAGAGGCAGAACACTCTATGATGTAAATCACAGCAAGATCCTTTTTAACCCACCTCCTAGAAAAATGGAAATAAAAACAAAAATAAACAAATGGGACCTAATGAAACTTAAAAGCTTTTGCACTAGTATGTCTTTACTGAGGCAGTCCTACCTACCCAATACATCCTTCTCTTCCTTCTTCCTGCCCCATACGTAGTAACTCAAAGGGGTTAGTCTTTCTCTTCAGGGAAAAAAACAAAAAACTTCACCAGCCTACTTGGCTCAACTTTAGTCCTTCTACTTTCCCTTTCCTAAGTTTTTGTATAATAAAATCATATTCAAAACTCCAGTATATACAATGGGCAGGGGTAGAATCCAGAGTTTTCTTCTTGGCTTTTCTATCATTTCCTAGGGGATTTAGAACCACTGATGAAGGGGAGTAGACTTTTTCTGTAAAAGTTTCTGCTGCTACTATGCATCCCCTCTCCTGTAGGACAGAAACAGCCATAGACAATACGTTATCTATGGGGTGTGACTCTGCTCAAGTAAAATTTTATTTACAGATTTGACCTGCTGCCTATAGTTTGATGTAGATGGTAACAAGGATGATTATGATGATACTGAAGCAGTTAACTAAAACTTTTGGGCATTTACCACATGCCAGGTGTTGTACTGAATATTATTTAATTTAATAATGTTATAAGACAGCAATATTTATTGACATTTTATAGATAGGAAAACTAAGTCTCAGAAAGTCAAATACCTTCCCCAATGTCTTCCAGCTAGAATGTATCTGATTGAAGTATTTTTCTCTTCTTCTTCCCTCCTTACTGACTAAAGAAGGGTCCTAAGACCCTTTCCAGATTCAATAATATGTCATTCTTTGACAATTACTGCAGAAATGAGTTTATAGGAAATAATCTCTTGATCCTTACTTTAGTAAGTGCTTACCCTATTATGTCACTCCATCATAATTACTGAGGCTGTGAGAGCCTTTACAAATGTATAGAGCCCCACATGGGGAATACATCTCAAATTCCAGAACCTTCGTTTGCTGATGCTGATTTTAGTAAATGGTAAGCTGAACTTTTTTGTGATCTCTGAAGCAGAATGAACCAGTTAATGGATTTACTTGCATGCAAAAAGCCACTGAATCTTTAAGGAAATAGGGCCTGGTACATCTTTGTCCAGGTCTGAAGGCCATGTGACTTGAAAAGTGCTTTTAAAAATCACTCTTTTCAAATATGCCAGATGTGAAGAGACAAAGCCTCCCTGAGGTTTTTGGGAGTTTTTGTTTGTTTGTTTGTTTTGCAATGAGACTAGTAACAAAAGGAATGTTTAGTGATTGTAACACTTCTTGACACTGACTGATTAAGAGACAGTGTCTGACTCGGATTTCTTCAGTTAATGTCGAGAGAGAGTAAAGATAATGATTCCCAGTGCTCAGGGCTCACTCAGAGTGATAAATCCAGGATCAAAGCCACATCTGAGGCTGACTGCATCGCTGTAACACCCAGACTGAGGCCTACTTTATTACCTACCTCTATTTCTCTCCTGACGTAGTGGGCTTTGCCAAAAGTCAGCTTTCGGATTTACTGAAGTATATGAAAATGATTCAGAGGAAGAAATTGTGAAGGAACAGAAAAGAGAGGAAATTATGTACATAGAATGTTAGCCAATAACTGATTGAGCACAAGCATAATTAAGTCCATTCATAAACTGAAAGTTCAGATTCTCCAGAGAAAGTGGTAGTTTTCTAGATTCATGAGAAGGATACCAGAAACAGTGTTAATTAATTCCTCTTCCTTAATCTCATTATGATTATTAAAAGTTCCCTGAACAAGTGCTATCTTTCCCTCCTATATCTATGATACACAAAATATACTACTTTGGATTATTGTCATTTGTGGACTTGTCTATTTCTCAGTAATAAAGTGAGCCAGCAAGTCTTGGTGGTTAAGTATACGGGCTTTGAGGTCAGAGTTGGTTTAAGTACTGATTTAGTCTCTTACTAACTATACGATTTTGGGAAAAGTCACTTGCCTTCCCTGATCTCCAGTCTCCTTCCTATAAAGTGGGGATGACAACAGCACCTACACTGTAGGATTTGTAGGGAGATTAAATGAAATCGTGCATGTCAAATGTTTTAGCGCAGTACCTGGGATATACAGGGTAAGCAATCGGTAAATGTTAGTTATTCTTGGCATTAATGTGAAATCGGGACTTTATGTAAAAATAATCATCTTAGCATGTGCTCAGCAAGTTATTTATCTGTGTATATTCTGCATTTCATGGGGCACATACACCACATAGCCACATAGGGCAGGAGCTATAGGAATATTTCCAATACAGTAGGTTTCCCAACTCTTCTTTAAAATTGATGCTCTATCACTGTGTGAACCCTTTTTTCTAACTTCTCTGTAGTCCTCTTGAAAATCAAGTCCATCTACTCATCTACATAATAGATAGGTACGGATATGATAATTGTCCAAGATAAACAAAGCCAGATATTAGTTAAAGCCTTGAAAACAGATTTTATTCAATAACTACTGGCAGTAGGGAAAGAGTTGAGCATGATTTGATTTGATTTGCACTCAGGTGACTGGGCATTTTAAAGGGAGAATGAAGATGTAGGGAGGGGAAGTGAGTGGGGACTCAAGTGAAAAATTGCAAAGGGTTAGTAAGTATACATGTGATTAGGCCAGTGGGTCTGCTTGCTGGCAATTACGGAGGGTAGGATGCTATCCTTCCACAGAGATTGGGAGACAGAGGTCCTATCCTTCCTGATGATTAATTTCAAAGGAATGGATTTCAGGTCTTCTAGAAAGACACTTCTGAGTGGTAGAGGATACATACATGTCTCAAAGGGAGAGAAAAAGGACTCCCAATTATAAGCCCTTTTCAGTAAATGCTCTAAGAAAGGGAAGTCAGGGTCCTACCATCAGGCATTGACTAGAACAAAAAGTAAATTCTTTTTCCAGCCGTAAGCTTTTCCAGACAGAAACTCACGAGGAGGCTGGTTGTCCCGGGGACATGGTCTTAGACTGCTGGAAGCTATATTAAGTCTGGAGTTGAATAGAATGTTCATGCCAAGAGATTTCTCAGTTCTCACAACAACCCTGGTATATAGGGCTTCTCACTCCATTCCAGTGGATGTCACTTAGAATGAGAAGACATCATTTTGGACCCAAATGAACACAGGAACCAGAGACCAAGGCTATGACTACAAGTTGAATTAGTCCATCCAATTCAAAATAGGCACTTTGTTTTTCTAAATTATATAGTGATCTTATATTAAGCTGGGCTAAAAGACTTCAATGGTTTCTGCTTAGCTGATTGACTGATTTACTTATCCAACAGTTATTTATTAAGAGCTTACCACAAGTAGTGAAAATAAAGGTATAGTTTCTGCCTTCACAGAGCTTAAAATATGGTAAAGAATATAGTCAGCATATTATGTAAAATAAAGCATGAAACCTGTGACAGGGCAGGTGCAGGCTGCTCTGGAAACTAATACTAGAGAAACGCAATTCAATGGAGGATAATATCTTGGATGCGGTAGAGTTCCCTTTCCATGTTACTTTTCCTCACATGCAGGCAGCTAGGCAGATCTGTTCTCATTTCCTTAAGGACAGGATGAAGCAGAGGAAGAGGTAAATTTTCCTGCCTTTTGAGTGTCAAATATTCATACCCTGAGGAAAGAGAAAGGACTCATGGTCCATAAAAAAAACATTCAAAAGAAATCTTCATGGGAGAGAGCTATAGGAGCAAAGGCCTCCTCCTGCCGGATGAGAAAATGATTCCTTAGATGTATGAATCTGAGTCCCAGAGAAAGATACCCCATAAACTAATTCATAGGACAAAATCCCTGGTGGATGTGTTGGATCTGAGAGCAGTTTCTTCCTTCCTAAGTAGAGCCCAACTAGATCCAAGAGAGAGGACATGACTCTTCATTGGCTCTAGACAGCCATAATGTTAGAAAGAGTCACAGTGACTCCCTGAATTTCACTGTGATGCTGACAGACAGATTCTTATGCCCAAGAATAGCATGGAAATAAAGAAAAGAGGAGCTGAACCAAAAGGGAACATTTAGATGATAATGAGAGACATCTCCTTGGTTACCTATAAAGATGATTGGTCCAGGGCCAGATGGCATGATGGATTACTCAATGAATATCTGTGTAGACAGATAACATCAACATATCAGTTGAATACTGCCCTGCCACACTGATGCCTTGGCAATATACAGTGTCACAGAGTGATTTAATGCACAAGCTCTAAATTCAGAGTGTTTGGGTTTGCAACCTAACCAAATGAAAACTCTCTGTAATTTATATTTCAATACTAATATTTACTCCCAAGGTTGTTATGAGGCTTAAAGATGTGTTCAGTGACGATGATGATGATGAAAAAGAAGAAGAAAACCCCTTCAAATAAAGGGGGAAGGTCCACATTGGCTGAAACTAATTTTTTACTTCCATTTCAGACTGCAGACTACAAATAGAAAATAAACTGAATTATGTGAAGAAATGCATGTTTATAATATACTTATTTGCAGACTAAGATTCACTATTGGTCCACCAGCCTAGAGGTATAGGGAGGTGGTGTCAGGGAAAAAAAATACCTCTCTAATTTTTTTCATATGTGCTGGTCTTAGTACCCCAACGGCTTTCTGAGTGTCAGAGATGATGCACTGTCTTTCTGAGGGATCCCACACAGCACTTAGCAGCCAATGAAATCAATAAAGACTTCTGGGTTAATTGATTTTAGTATTAAAGGTATCTGTCAATTCTGTATGCCACTTGGGGTTTTCATAGTACTAAAAGGAGCATGAATTTAGGTAATCCTTCTGCTGGGTTTCTGTATAAAATGAAACAATTGAAACTTTACCAAAAAGAGGAGAAAGGACGGTAGAGTTTTCTTGAGTTATTAATTAGGCAAGACTTTGGACTAAAGAAACCCAAGGGGGAGGAAAGAGAAGTCTTTCTAGATGCATTCAAAAATTGGGTTGCACGGCAGTAAAGAAGGGAAATATAAATTGTACTGGTGTGTGTGTGTGTGTGTGTGTGTGTGTATGCCACTCTATAAATCAAAGCTACCTAAAATAAGTATTTATGTCATATGTTATATGTCAAACAAATAAGAGTGGGTTTGGATGATTTATCACCAGTTAGTGGCCAGAGACATAGAAGACAGTACTGATGTGCTATTATTATGTATTATTTATATGTCTTCTTTCAATCACAGACACAATCCCTTAGCAGATGGGGCTGCAGCTTTTCTGAATATTCAGAGTTCAAATGATAAAACCATGAGGAATCAAACAAGAAAGTTAAGGTAGATTATGGCAGCTTGAGATATTCTATCAGGAATACATAAAATAATATCATATTCACATACAGGGAAAGGAAATATCACTTATTAAAAACATTTTTTATTGTTAACTAATCTAAAACACTTGAGCATTCATTATTTTTGAATACTAAAATGTCTGAGTATCTATCATTTTTAATAAGATTTTATAACCAAAAGACTAATTCTGATTATACAATAAGTTAAGCTTTTTTGGAAAAACTAATATAGCATTCTTCTAATTTGCATAAATGGCTATAGGTGATAGAGAGAGAAAAGATAAAAAACTAGTTCTATGAGAGGAGACTATGAACCTCACACAAATAATACATCACATGTTAATTAATAAGATATTGTATTTGACCATCATAGTCAAGGTTATACCTGATAATCAGAGGTAAGGGTAAGATGAAAATTACTTTGGAAGAAGACAGAAAAAATGAAAGAAACTTAAAATGCTTTTGAAAAAACTAGCAATTTATTAATAGTAGAATCCTAATAACTACATATGAAGTAGGTACCATAGTAAAATATAAAATGCCAGAAATATTTATGTAAATGTCCTTAAGAATAAAAGATCCATTGGGAAAAATTGAATATGAGTATTTCTGTTTAAAATAAAAGTTAAAATTTGTAGAACTCTCCTCAGGTGTCAAGCCTGACCGGATTAAAACATGGAGAAAGTTTCTTTAGATTATCAACTAAATATGTTTTGAAGAATATACTACAAAGTTTATTGCACTGAAAATTACATTTTAGATAATATTATTTTAGTAAGTGATTTTGAATAAATCCATGTCATTAATTTAATTGAGAATTAATAAATGATTCTCAAATAAATAAATGAATAGGAGAATGAATGCAACCAGAGAAATAAGTACATGAATAACAGGGTAAATAGGTGTCTCCTAACAGAAAGATTTCTACAATAAATAAATGAGAAAAACCACCTTTTACATTTGTGTGGTTGACAGGACAGAAATGTTAACCTCCATCTTCCTAACAAAAACTTGAGATCCAGAGAGATAAGGACGCCTCCTTAAAGTCACACAGTTAACAGCCAGGACTGGATCTTAAACCTGTATCTTCTAATTTTAGATTTAACTTTCTCTCTACATTTGTATAGCACTTTATAGTTTACAAAGCATTCCCACATAAGTCCCTCACTTGCACTTCATGGCAATGTTGTGAAGAAAACAAATGAGAAGTAACAGGCAAAATTCTGAAAACATGGTCTAGTTTGAGGACTGACCTCCTGAGTAGACAGAGCCAGTAGTGCCGGTGAGGTTATGTGTGGGAATAGTGGGGATCCAGACCATTTAAAGAATGGGGCTAGACTGTTATGGGCCCTGAAATCCAAGAGGAAGGGCTTACGTTACTCTTGTTTCTATATCAAAAATATATTTCTTTTTTTACTCTAGATTTATGCATTAGTTAGACCTAAATGCTGCAGACTATTCCAACCCTAATATTTTCAAAGATTTGATGTCTTTGTAAAAGAAGAGGTGAGCAAAGACCATCTTACAAGTGGTCAAGACATAAGTTGACAATCAAATCCGAAGCTCATTGAATTTCCCAGGTAGTTTTTGTTTTTGTTTTTTTTCCTGTTGTGCCGTGCAGCTTGTGGGATTTTAGTTCCCGGACCAGGGATTGAACCTGAGCCCTTGGCAGTGAGAGCTCAGAGTCCTAGCCACTGGACCTCCTGAATTTCTCAGGTATTTTGAGGAGACAGCCAAGCAAAAGAAGGAGTGATGTGGTAATGTCTAAATATAAGTTATAATTCAAGCTGCATTTCATTACAATATTTCAAAAGATAAAACTGGAGATATGAATAGAATTTAATCATATACTTATGTTTTTCAATTTGATTCTCATAAACCACCTGAGAGGGGTACAGAATAAGCATTAAAACTTATAATTAATAGATGGCATCCACAGACGTTAACTGCCTTTCCTGGTGTCATATAATCCAAGTCTACTAACTAACTCTAAATTTACTAAGTCTTTCAATCACTCTTCAGCTTCCCGTTGTGAGCTCTCAGAGTCAGAAAAGACGTTTGCTTTCACCACCCCTCCAAATCAGATCACTGACTGCAAGTGGTCCCTGGGTTACTCCCAGGTCCAGCCTGGAAATATTGCCAAATCTTGTTGTATTTGATGGCTTCTGGTCAGAGGCAATTTTCCAGATGTCATGACAATGATTCATTTATAACCTTTGCATCTAGATCTTTATGGCTTGCCCCTGGTCCACTTATATTTTGACAAACAGTTTCAAATTTTTTGGCCATCCAAAAAATTGCTACTTGATTCTTCGGCCTTTGAATTTTTCTGCCTCCAGTGAAATATCTTTATGAATTCTCTATTTTATATAGTCCCTAGACTCTGTCTTTGGGCCATTTGCCTCTGGTCAGTAAGAGATACCACCAATTTCCTAATGGACATAAAGTGGCCTACCTAGTCTTCAACTGCTGACTCTTAGTTCAAGAGGGGCTTTTAGAGCAGGGCCACCATCTGGAGGAAATGAACTGCAACTACCCTACTACAAACTTGCGCTGCTCCAGAGACCTCGTTCTCCTGCCTTATTTCTCACAGTCTTCTATTCTTACATCTATAATTAAAGATCTCATTAGCTGGAAAAAACATACTGGGTAGCCTGATTTTGCACTTTCCTCAACTGAGCCTCAAACCCTGAGCTAGACTGGGAGAGACCATCCAGCACAGAGGCTGCTCTTAACAGAGCTGTACTAAGCATGTCCTGCTTGAAATACGTCCTTCTTTATTACGTTTAGTTTTTCTGTCCTTTGGAAAATGTGATCAGGGTATTTCTCAGTAATTCAACTTTATTGCTAACCTGAAACAACAACGTTAACATGAGAGAAAAAGAAAGGGGGTGGTTGGAGGGAAGGCAATCAAGTTTTAATCAACTAAACCCTTTTCGACAGCCTGGAGAGAATGATCAAATCCCATTCACCATGTTATTCAGTAAGACACAAGTTAATCAGGTATATAAACATATACATGTACTTACCATAACATTGCCAGCTACAAGTCAACAGGCATGCAAGACGCCACACGTGGGTGAATGGCACCATCTCCTCCCTGGAGCTAAAAAATACAACATTAAAATCTAGTCAAGGGTGAAATATCTTCTACATTGGTGTAATATTTCTCTGGCTTTCCCCAAGCAACAAAATTGGTATTTCAAAATCAGACACACTCTCAAGTCTGAGTTACCCAAAGTGTTAAAATGTATGTTAGAAAGATAATAAGAGGTCAAAAGGGTCTGAGAAAACGTCAGGTATTCTAGACTCTGAGGCTTTTGTTGTCAGGCAAGGGAGCAGATAATACTACAAGTCAGCAAGGCCCATTTGCTTTTTTTTTGAGGTCTCTGATCCAACACGTCCTCAATCTTGAGTCTAACTTGAATCTCTCAGTCTCCGGTGAGGCTGCCTTACAGCAGTGCACAATTATTCCTTTCTCCCTGCATTCAGTCGGCAATTCTGTCATCACTTTGTGATTGTTTTAAAAAAACAGGTCTCTAGCAGGGACCTCTGCCTCAGCTATCCTTCCCCAAACTGCCATGCTGTTCAGTGATGTTCAACTAACCATTTAACAATTCTAACTTCTCCAGCTTGTAAATATTTACTGCTTAACAAGCACTCTCAACCATATATTCGCTAAGACATAGAGAAATAAAGAACTGTGGCTCTCTCCAAGGAGATGTGAGATTGTAGAATTTGCTGGGTTGCCATTAAGAATTAAATGGAAGACATCAATTCAACTATACACAGATTATTCAGCATCAATGCCTAGAATTTCTCTGGGTGCCAGTGCAATTTACAATATGTACACTCGAGAGGTAGAAGGGGAACATTAAAGAAAATCTTCTTGATATAGTTTACAAATACAAAAATAAGACTATCTTAGGAAAAGAGAACATATGTCATGAGTGCATCCACGTTCATCTCTATTTCCAGGTCAGACATCACTAATTGATTACTGCACACTTCTGAGCCTAGGTTGAGCCTAGGTCAGTCTGTCAACAGAGAGCTCAAGGCAACCACTGCCAATTAAACAATGTTAGTGTATGAGATAAAGCCTATTTCCCATCCTTACAGTGAGACTGTATATTTTCCAAATACCATGTAATAGAGACATTCTAAATCCTTTAATAGTCAGTCTGATTAAACACTAAATGTATGTTTGTTTGATAAATACATGAATTCAAAATTCCACTGCCTCCAAATATTTACACACTATAATGTTTACATTAGTGTAAACATTATTTATCGAAATTTCAATGAATAATTCTCACTCTTATTTTACCTCTTTCTTCACTGGACACACCATTATTACTATTGGAGTCATCCTTTCCCCCACACTGGGTTTTTTTTTTTTTTTCACTTCCAAACTGTTTTGTTGCAGATGAATTTTAAGTATCTGAAAGGATGATACACCTTCAAACAAAGTCTTCCAAATAATAGTCCATAAATCACTTGCGTTAGACTTACTTGGGCAGTATTTTAAAAACAGAGATCCCACTACAGACCTAGCAGACCAAAATCTTGGGGTGGGAAAAGGGAGGAGAGGGACTGTGGAAGTATGTGTGAATATGGGGGTAGGTAAGGAGTATGTAGTCTTAAAATGTGATTCTTACATGCAGTAGGATTTGCCCATTCTATGCCACTGATGCATGGTACAATATTTTTAAAAAACAGATCGATTTTAATGCTTTTAAAGAAGGTGTGTGCCTGTTCACCACATTTTCAACTCAAACTATTTTCCTACCCTCACAGCCTCATACACATATTCATTGGTCTCCTCTTTGTAGACATCTGATTTTATGATCTCTAGCTTAAATCATATACCTCATTGTCCTTTTGGCAATCATCTGAGAGTCTTGCTTGACCTAAGTTGAGAAATGGCAATTTTAAGGGTCAAAATTGAAGTCACTGGATAATATTATGTTTCCTTATTTCACTTTGGCTATTTCAAACTTATGCTATATTCCAAGTTGGGACAAACCTAATCTTCCACACTAAAAAAATCAAGGTTCATATATAAGCTGTTGACTGAGCCATCAGCCCTTTAAAGACATACCCATGATTTTAGGTGTGTCTTGGACATATTTTATCTTCTTCACATTTACCCTCTTCAGAATTTAATCAGTCAAAAAACAAGGGAAGTGATTCCTAAATTATAATTTCAAGAGGGAGAAAGATATTTGTTGTACAGAGTCTGGGCCATTTATTGTAACTTCGGGGTATTCGTTGGAGATAGGTTCGAAAAAAATTCTAATCTAAGGGGTTGTCATTTTCCCATGATTCTGAATAAACAGTTCTTAATGATAGGCTTAATTTCACCAGAGAACTATCAATTAACATTAATTAAGCAAACAGACACTTGTTGGGTACTCACTATATATTAGGAATTATTCTGGGTGACTGAAGAAGAACCACTGAACAATGTAAACTCCCTCCTCTCATAGTGTTGACTTCATAGGCTCAAAACTAAGAAAAATGTTCTTTTCATAACACACCAGAGACCCTCAAGCTATAGTTTCAATGATGTCTCCTCTAGTATCATGGGTACCCGATGTGTGATGGTAAATATCTGCAGTGGATAAACATTTTAGCCTTTCTGGTATTAGTTATGTCTATACAAGATCCCTGTATTATTCCCACTTATAAAAATACCTGAGAGGAAAATGAGTAAGGAAGGATAAGAGGAAGGGATTTGCCTGGTGAAAATCTCAGGCACCAGAGAAGTGTTGCATAATCGCTTTTAATAAGAGCCTATGTTAATTTTAGAGTGGTTGATTTCCAGCATAATAAGATCTGTCAAATGCAAGTCATCTCATTGTCCCCACAATGTGAAGAGACATTCATATTATCTGGTATATAGCAGATAGATATTGCTGTTACGGGGAAAAGAGAAAAGGTGACAGGGATGCCTCATTTCTTGGTACGCTCCGGTCACATTTCATTTTAATGTGATTACAGGCCATTCGACACTTTAATCATGGTGATATCTCACATGCCTGGAACACTTAGCCTGGGACAGGAGACTGAACATTGACATTTGCTTTCTCCCCATGTTCAGTGCATCACTGTCACTCCAACCTGGTGGGTACCAATAGGTGTGTGGGGAAGAATTATGGCTAAAACGTTTTAGTGAGTTCAGCTTGGTCAGAGATCAGATGACAGACATAGTGAGTCTTTTATAAATGTACTTCTTAATAATTAAGCCAATCCTACTTCATTTCATGCTCTTGTTAGCTATTGGCTGCTTCCCTGTACTGAAGCAAGTCCCCCTAACTGAAATCTAGGTGACATATGCTATTTAAGATGCTAATTCTTTTTTGCTCATACTGAGGTCAAGTTTGGCCAAAACTAATTGATGGTACAGATCCCCAGGCTGGTATTTTTTCTATATAATGCCACATTGAACCATTATTACTGTACTTAGAGATGAATATTTTTATTCCAATTTCACAGATGAGAAAACTGAGATTCAGACACATTGATTTACTTGCTTGAAATTATATAGCTATAAACAGTATGGGAACTGAACATTTCCTCTTGTGTCCTACATCACTGGAAAAATTTAAGCAGCAATAAGAAAACTTCTGCAGATGCCCTTCATGAGAGCACCAAGCATCTGAACCTACATACACTGCCTTCCTGCCTATAGACAAAATATCCACAGTCCTCTCCAAAGCTAATCCTCCACTTGCACACTAAATCCTACTTCCTCTCACCTACGACAGAACAACTCTCTAGAAATTGACCATCCTTACATCATCAGTGTTTTGCTCACTACTGCATCATTCTCATCGGTGTGCACACATGCTATTATTCCCCCCCCCCCACCTAGCAACCCTTCTTTTTATCATGTTTCTCTTACCAGCTTCCAGCCCATTTCTTTGCTGTCTTCTTTTGCAAAACTCTTCTAAAAACATGTCTATATGCATTATTCCTGATTATTCTTTACCCATTCTCTCTTAAAACAATTCCAGTCAGGCTTTATTGAAACTGCTCATATCAAGGTCACAGTGATCTCCATGTTGCTAAATTTTATAATCTATTCTCAGTCCTCACCTTACTTGACTTAGCATTTTACACAGTTGTTATTAGCAGCATTTTACACAGTTGTTATTCTATGTCCTTGATACATTTTCTTCCTTTGGATTCCAGAGCAACACAGTTCCTTGGTTTTCCTCTTATTCTACTGATCCTTCCTTCATAGATTCATCTGAGGGTTCCCTCTCTTCATAATATTAAAGTGTCCCCGAGTTTGGTCATTGATCCTTTCCTTTACACTCAGTCCCTTGGTGAACCCAAATGATATTATGACTTCACATAGAATCTTTCTGCTGATGAATCTCAAATTTGGATTTCCTGGCCACGCATGCCTCTGTCACAAATTCTGGACTGGCAAATCCAACTACCTACTTACCACCTGCACTTGGGTGTCTAATAAACATTTCAATTTAACACAATCAAAACCACATCCCTGGCCATGATCAGTCATGACCTTTCTTTGGTTCACTGATTGTCACAAACACTTAGGATAGAGCACTTAGTAGACATTCAGTAAATGTACTGTGTGAACGAATTAAAGAATAAATACTGCCTAGCACAGTTACTGGTACAAAAGTTATATTTCAATACATGCTTTTTGGGTGAATGAAAGAGTGAATCAAAGAATGAAATAATGGCAGGGCATGATTTGAATCCTAGCTTGTTTCTTCTCCCTCAGACCTAATTTTAATCTACTTAAGGAGAAAAAAATACTTATGAAATACAAATTATTCAGGTGTGTCCTGTTCAGAGAGGGATTTCTGACCACAACATCTAAATGAGCCAGACTTCTCCCACTCCTAACACCCAGTCACTCTCTATCGCGACTGCAGAATTTCCTCACAGCGGTTATTACTCTCTGTAGTCATCTTGTTCACTTAGTCATTTACTTGATTATCTTTGTCTGTCTGTTCACCACTGCCTAGACGAGAATGCCTAGCCCACAGCATATACTCAATATTTGTCAAATGAATGAATCAATGTGCTAAAACATGTTATCTTTAAGAGTCAAATTGGATAATTTTGAGAAGAAAAGAGAAACAAGAGCTGCGGTTGATAAATTAAAGTCTTCAGAGAATAGGCATAGGCTGACCCAGAGATGAAACTGTCTGCATTTTTACAGAAAACAGTTTTTAACACCATGTACAATGGCTAGTGATTATTTTGCGACCCCACACCCCCCCCCCCCACAAAGCCCTTCACTATTTAGCTCCTACACAGATCTACTAAGGGCTTTGGATTCCATCCTTGTGACCAAAATGACCCCTAATCATGGTTCAGGAGCTCATGTATATAATAATTGGAGACGCTACCAAAACATTAAAAGGATGGCGCCATCCGCCCCCCAAAAAAAACCAATCACACTCAGTGATGTCTTTCAGAGCATGGAGTCTTTTGTTTCTTTAACGTCTTTATTTGAGTATAAATGCTTCACAATGGTGTGTTAGTTTCTGCTTTATAACAAAGTGAATCAGCTATACGCATACATATATCCCCATATCTCCTCCCTCTTGCGTCTGCCTCCCACCCTCCTGATCCCACCCCTCTAGGTGGTCACAAAGCACTGAGCTGATCTCCCTGTGCTATGCGGCTGCTTCCCACTAGCTATCTATTTTACGTTTGGTAGTGTATATATGTCCATGCCACTCTCTCGCTTCGTCCCAGCTTACCCTTCCCTGCCCCTGTGTCCTCAAGTCCATTCTCTACGTCTGCATCTTTATTCCTGTCTTGGCCCTAGGTTCATCAGAACCTTTTTTTTTTTTTTGATTCCATATATATGTGTTAGCATATGGTATTTGTTTTTCTCTTTCTGACTTACTTCACTCTGTATGAGAGACTCTAGGTCCATCCACCTCACTACAAATAACTCAATTTCATTTCTTTTTATGGCTGAGTAATATTCCTGTCCAAGCGTGGAGTCCTTATCTTCATCTTTCCTTTCCCTTCGTGCATTTCTTTTCAGACCTTTAGTCATTGATTTGGTTTGGACAGGTACATCTCTCACTTTCTTCTTAATGTCTGACTTCAAGTGAGTGATAAGAGGAGTGTGTGATCTTTGTTGTTGTTGTTCTTCTTTACTTTTGCTTTGATAAGCTAGCTTACAATTTGTTTAGTTTTTTTTCCCTTTTTGTGTCTCTAAATTTTCTTTGAGAGCTGTATTCTTTCTCTCATTCTGCTTAACATCTACTGATAGTTCTTGCTTGGGAACTGAGTCTGGTGTCTCCTGTAGGAATAGCCGGCCCATTAGAACGATTGGCATCAAGCAAAAGAAATATTCCCTCAAAATGTTTGGCAAGAAGTATCCAAGAAATGCTGACACATTCTTAAGAGCCAAGTTAAAGAGAGCTTTGGAGAACACTGGTATGTAGCTGAAAGTAATTTCTACAGTGCAAAATAGGCCCATTCTACCTATAGGTGTTATAGGTGATACCATCTATGGTATCAAGGTAGTTGCAGTGCAGTGAGTAAGAGCAGGGTCTCAAAACCAGAACCCGAGCCATTTCTGTTACCAGCTTTATGGCCTTGGGGAAATTATTTGCCTTCTCTGAGGCTCAGTTTCTGTGTAGGTTCTTATTTGTACAGTAAGAACAATTGTATCTACTTCATAAGGTTGTAGTACAGATTTAAGGAGCAAAATAGTACTCCATAAATAGAATCTATTGTTGTATACATTAATAAATATATGTATATATTTGTGTGTATGCATATAGTATATATATAATTATATATGTCATTTGTTTTATTGTCCTCTTAGCATTCATTCTGTCTTTCCTTTCTATGTAAGACATGTTTTTTGCTTGGGGATTACCTGAGAAATAATATGATCTTGGGTACCCTCTCACAATTTTTCACTTCAGTAGTGAACCAATCATCTAAAATAATCCAGTGGCTATGGTTATCAGCTCAGGTCTGGACTGTCCCAATATGTATAAATCTCACAGCGTTTTCTAGGATTATTGGTAAAGTATTCCCAATATACCCAAGGTCCAGGCATAATGCCATAGGAGATAGTGGAGATTGGGAAACACTTGATGAAGACTGTATGTCCTAACTAAAAGCACCTAAATTAAAAAGTTCTCAACACAGGATGGCCAACTAAAAGAAAATTCAGGTCAGATTCTGGGCTACCCTGGTATATACCATGCCTTTTGTGAATGGGAGTGTGAATTTGTACATTTGTGTGATTATAAACATGAACCCATTTGGATCAATGAACTCTCCCTGGGATTAGATTGTTATTTGGAAAGCCCCAGAAGAGGATAAATGGCTACCTGATATGGTCTCATATCCCAGGACCTTAGAAGGTGTGTAAGTGTTGTGGCTGTTCTGTAAATCAGAGAAGAAACCCACCATAAGAACTACATCCTGGTCTTCTTCGGCCCTCCTCACTTAGCTTTTCCTACGACAAAGGCATTCTCTGGCTCGTGAGCCCCGGTACTTAGCAATCTGAAAAGCGCTCTTAATGGGCCTCCTAACCCAGGGTAGGGTAGCTGACTGCAGTATGTATCAATAGCTTAAGTGTAAGATGGCTTTGAGAAATATTTAACATGTATTGAATATCCTAACTGGCCTACAATTTAATATCCTTTTTAGAAGTTCCTTTATTTCAATTAAGTCCTTATCTCATCCATTCATACATTCATATTTTCAGCAAACCTTACTGGCTGTACCTTGTGAACATATCCAGAATTTGACTCCTTTGCATCACCTTCATTCATCATCTTCTATCACCTACAAGTCTTCTAACTGTGGCATCCTATATAGTAGCCACTAGCCACATGTGGTTACTGAACACTTGAAATAAAGCTACTCCAAAGTGAGATATTCTGCAAGTATAAAATACACACTGGACTTCAAAGACCTAATGTGAAAATAATGTAAGATAGCTCATCAGGTTAAGTAAAGTATGTTAGTAATATTAAATTCACATAGTTCTTTTGACCTTTTATGTGGATACTAGAAAACTTAGAATTACACACGTGGCTTGATTTTGTTGTTTGCCTTACATTTCTATTGGAATTTCTCCTGCTTCCACCTTTGCTTCCTTTTATTCTATTTTCAAACAGGAAACCTACTGAAATGTTATTTAAATTGTGGCACTCCTATTCTCAGAGACGGATCTACCTCTTACTAAGAATAAAAGACAAAGCCTTTACCATTCGCTACAGGGCTCTGTATAATCTGACTCCCGTTTCCTCTCTGACCTCATCTCCCACTTCTCTCCTTCTGCTTCCCATCATTCCAGCAACTTTGGTCTTTTGGCGCGTCGCTGAATTTCATGTCTATTGCCTCCGTCTGAAATGTTCTTTCCTCAGAGAATTACATGGCTTGCTGTCTCACTTCCTTCAGTATCTCTCTATCTTTTCAAAGCCTCCTTCGCTCTATTCCCAAATTATTGTTTTAGAATATATCAATTATTCATTCCTGCCTACTTTTTCTCTTTGCCACTTATAACTAATTAACATTATATATGTGTGTGTGTGTGTGTGTGTGTGTGTGTGTGTGTGTGTGTGTGTGTGTGTGTGTGTATTTCATCTGACTTCTTGTATGTCTCTACCCCCAACAATGTAAGCTCTTCCAAGGCTGGAAAATGCATCTAATTTGTTTATAACTGTACTTTCACAATCCAGAACAGTCTGAACAGTGCCTGCTGCATAGTTAATATTCAATAAATACTTGCTGAGGGAGGGTTTGTTCCAACTTCCTACTATAGCCTCAAGGCCCTCTATAAACTCAGTTATGCTTACCTCACCACTGTGAATTCTCACCTACCATTTTCTTTTTGAATATCCCACTGCGCTAGCTTTATATTCCTTAAATGGGTCAAGTCCTCCTTGTCTCAAGCCTTTATTTGCTTCTTCTACTACCTGGAATATTCTTACCCTTAGATCTGACTCTGTTATTTTTATATTTCTGGAAACTACTTCCTGAGCATGTTATCGCAAGAGAATATCTGACCTCTTACCTGGCTTTATTTCTCTTTTTACACTTTGTCACTGCATGAAACTGCTTCTTACCTACATCTTTGCCTAGCTCTCTGTTTATTTACTGTCTTTTCACTTGAATGTGAGCTCATGCTGGGAGAAATTTGTCTCGTTCACCATCTCATTTTCAACGCCTATATCAGTGCCTGACACATAGTAGTACTCATTAAGTATTTGTTGAATAAATACAAAAAAATTGGGGTCCGGGAGACATTAGGTGCTGATGATTCAAAGTAAACGACACACATGAGGCTAGTTTTGTGGGGAGGACTGAACAGTCAGCAATTAAATTAGCGTACGATAAGTTCAAAGACAGAGGTAAGCACAAGAAAGTTCTGCTCTTTGAAATGGTAACTTGAAAGTGATGCTGCAAAATTGGGAGAAAATGTGACCTTATGATTTTCTTCCCCACACGCTCGCACCTTCCACCCTACTGTGCCTCCTTAAAGAGTCCTCTCTCACCCTGCACTGCACACTCATAGTCTTAAGAATGTTACAGGGAGAAAAAGTGATGCTCTCACCATACCTCCTAACAATCTCCAGTACTCCTCTCCAGTGAATGAATTAGGGGATTAAAAGCTGTGATTAAGATACTGGCAACCAAAGACTCCATGGCTGCTCTTGATGAGACCCAGGCTTCAGGGAAGCATATCATGGTGTCACCCTCAGGGGAAACCCACAGTACAAAGACAACATTCTCTCATTCACAAAGGACACAGAGAACTTCCTCATCTCCAGCACAGGCTCATTCCCACCAAACATTCACCCATTCTTTGATCAATCCTGGTATGATGCAGGGTCTTGATACCTAGGCGTGGAACGAATGAACCAATAAAATGACCAGAGAAGTAGAGTCAGGTGGAACCCATGTCTGTACCTTGCTCAGCCCCCTAAAAGTCCAGTGACAACGGCCATGTTGCTTATTTTTGTTAGACTCATTCTCAGCATCTATAAAATGGAGTCAGTGATGCTGTTCTCATAGGGTTGCTATAAATGCAATGAATGCAAACACTTGTCATAGCTAGGGGTACATTCTAGGCACTAGATGAGGCTATTATTTCCAGGCTCCTTTACAGCGGTCACACTGTCAAACCTCTCCTGAGGTCTCTGGATATAAGGGCCCTCTCTTTCCCACATAGAGTCCAGTACCATATTCCACCAGTGTCAGTGAGTGGAACGAGTCTAACAGAATTAGTCCAGTCATTACTTTTTATTATTCCTCAGGGAGGAAAGGTATTTCCCCTGAAACACATGGTCACAGACCTAAATGAGACATTAAAGATCCCTTAGTCCAGTTCCATTATCTTACGGATGAAGAATCAATCTCTTGGGTGGAAAAGGAATATGGAAGTACATATTTTTTTCAAGGATCTTAGCAGACCAATATAGAAAAGAAAAGAAGGTGGGCCAGGAGAAAAGGGCTTTATGATTAAAACTACTCTGAGTTCAACGTCGGGATTTTCAGCATTTCTAAATATGCCTATAGTTAAGCAATAAAATATTTTAATTTGTAAAGGAACCAGCAAGTGAGTCAGCTCAACTTACCTAATGAAATATTATGGGAAGCATCTATAAACAGATAGTACAACTGGCAGAGGCAAAATACCACCTGAATACACAGAATGCTAGACCCACGGTGTGATCCACTGAGTAATAAACACACACATAACAAACTTCTTGTTTAGAGCAAGGGATTGAGATGGAAAGGAGATGTGTTCTGGGAAAGTATCATATGTTACAAGCATTCATAGAAACATGCACATTTATCGTCTGAATGACGGTGGCTTTTTCCGTGCACTCAATTCCACCACTAAAACAGACATTGTTAATTGACTAATAGTGTAGGTAAATGGTTTCCTGAAATGCACAGCCAATGGTAGTAGTTTCGATATCTTTGATAACGTATGAGTATTACTCTGCAGTAAATTCTCAAAGAACTATGAACATAGTTTGGAGACTGGCTTATTTGGAACAACAGGAGGTACCCACTTTTGCTTCCACTTGGCTTTGAAAATCTAAAAGGAAAATTCAGCACTGATGTCTGTGCCATACGATACCTCCAAAAAACTTGTAAGCTGACAGTGGAAATCAGTCTTTTCCCCAACAGCCGACAAATAGGCGATCAGAATTTCACAGTTATAAGGGTATTTTGGAACAAGAAGAGAGTTACATGTTTCCCTACATTTTTTTATGTCTTCCAAACCTCCAACTTTAAGGAAAAACAATTAAATATTGCTTTGCACTAGGGGGACAGCAGTCAAAGATGCACACTCAGATTGCTCTTCAAGAAAGGACTTGCTACCCAGCTCTGGGGACTCTAGTTAGCTGCTGGCTTCCAGTTGTTAATTCCTCTGGGTCTGCTTCAGGTTTTCAGCCACGTATGACCTAAGCTGGTGACTGGCAAAGCCATGGTTCAAGCGCCAAGCCATTTCTGTCCAACATAGGAATCCTCTACTGGGTAACCTTCCTCTGAAGCATCCCCTTCCACTCTCAGCTCTCCCTCCCCAATCCCATCTTCTCCCCTTTCCTTTCACAGGTTTTTCTCCTGAGCACATTTTTTGCACTCCTAACTCAGTCTCAGAGTTTATTTCCCAGGAGTCTCAAAGACATATCTGGAAACGACTTCCATCCGGGAAAGAAAAACCTGGGACAGACAGAACAGATATCTAAGCCAAAGTTCTTAAAAAAAAATATTTACAAGGAAAATCTACCACCAATAAAAACAATAGAAAATAATTTAAATACTTCTAAGCCCTGCCAAACGTGTATAGGATTTATGGAATAGTGGAAGTAAACAGAAAATGCATAGAATGAGACAGATTGTAATTAATGAATGGTTTCCTAATGTCCTTTTAGGCAGAACAGAGCACCTAGCTGCTTCTCTCCCACCAGAGCCAAAGGCCACAGTAAGGATTACCACTGCTCACAGCCACATTTAACTTGTGCACCGATTCTCCTCTGCATAGGTGTGTCAGCCTCCAACAACAGCAATAAATAAGGGGAATAGATGGAAAACTTTATGCATCATAGAAAGGTGGTTCTTTAAGCATTATGTAAACTGGTGTGTATTTGAAATATGCTAACGCACACGTCATGTTGATAAAATAACAGATAGCATTTTCATTTTGGGGAGAGATACAATGTGATTCTGTCCTATCCTTGATGGAATCCTCTGGGAACCAGCTGGGTTGTCAGGGGTCTCAATATTAAAATAAAAATGTATATAATTTGGAACGTAATGGACCATGAGACATCTTTTAAAATACTATGACTTAGTAGTATTCCAACTCTGGCTGTTCGCTGCTGCTAACTTTGCCCTGAGATAAAGAAATCCATGGGCACTTTAGCTCCACCAAGATTTCCTGATAATGCCTAACTCTGTGATAGAAGATCTCAGTTAAATGTGTTGCTCTTTTTAGAACTGTAATGAAAACTGAAGGCCCCAGCGTCCTCAAAGTAAAATTATTTTTTTCCTGTATAGAGTTATATTAATTCAACTCGTTGCTGATTTTGATGAAACCAAAGTAGACTAAAATTTTTCATCCGAATGCATCACCTTTAGACTTGAATACAGAAATCTGCCGTAATAATTGTTGTAAAATGGATCGTTTGGTGGGTGCTTACTATGTTCTAGGTAGTCTGATAAGTTTTATATGAAGTATCTCAATTAATTCTCATACCACCGCTATCCAATAGTTTTTATTGTCCCCGTTTGATAAGGAGGAAACTTGCACAAAGTTATACAGTTAGCAAGTACTGAAGCGAGCATGTGAACCTAAGAATGTTAAATTTCATAGCCCTGAGTTTAGAAAGGTTAATAATGCAACTGCAAACAGGGATCCATGCAAGGAGTACCTAACAATAGAGCAGCATGAGCTACGAGCTGAGAAAAAAGAAATAATGGGCTCTTACGGGCAGAAACCCTGCCTAATCTCATTTTTTAAACTCCCTAACATCGAGCATAATGCTTGGCGCTCACTGGCTTCTGAAAGATTTAACATCCAGTCTTGAACTGAGGTTGGGGCACCAATATATATGTAAAGTAGAGAAAATAAAAGAAAAATGTTGTGTATATTATCCTGATATTATTCTAGTATTTCTAAACAAATTCAAAATGACTACCTGGCTATAACATAAGAGGTAAAAGAATGAGTAGCTTGAGCATGTGAATTTGGCCTGAACTCACATTTTGGTTCTCTTCTTTATTAGCTGAGCAAGTTACTTAATCTCTGGGAGCCCCAGTTTCCAAAAAACAAGTTGTATAATACCCTTTTAGGGTCTTTGTAAAGACTGAATGAGATAATGCTTAAAAGGTATTTAAAATATCATCTAACTAAAATTGGTTCTTTTTTTGTTTATACCTGTACTGGAGTATAATTGTTTTACAACGTTGTGTTAGTTTCTGCTATACAACAAAGTGAATCAGTTATATGTAAACATATATCCCCATATCCCCTCCCTCTTGCGTCTCCCTCCCACCCTCCCTATCCCACCCCTCTAGGGGGTCACAAAGCACTGAGCTGATCTCCCTGTGCTATACAGCAGCTTCCATTAGCCATCCGTTTTACATTTGGTAGTGTACATATGTCCATGCCACTCTCTCACTTGGTTCTTGATAGTAGTAATTATTTTCCTCCCTAGCCTTGGCCATGAGTACTTTATAGCAATATATCAATAACTTTCACATTAAACTTATTGCTTTAGTTGTAGTTCAATTATTTTGGTTATGGAATCCATTGACCCAAATGGAGTATGGTACTGTGATCAATAACTTAGCATTCCAAAGTTGCAAATGAACTTTCTCAATCACAGGGACTTTTTTGTTATTAATCTTCTTCCACAGGCAAAATGACAGAGGTAAGACAACCATATGAGTAAATTTAGACGCCATTTCCTAAATCTAATTCTTCATATTCATAAAATATTGTACATGGTCTTTCTTCATTTTGATTTTATAAAAATGCTGTGAAGCAGATAACATTATCCCTGTTTTAACCAATAAGAAGACTGCAGAGTAGAAAAGTAAGATCCATTGCTCAAAGTCCCCAAACTAGCCGGAGTAGAGCTGAATATTTGGAGATATACATATATATATACAATTGTATATATAGTTTCTTCTTCTGTGAATTACCTATTTCTTTTCCATGCCTACCTTTTATTGGTATTCAACTTTCAATTACTAATTTGAGAAAGCTGTTTATATATTAATAGCATTAATTCTTTATCCAATTTACTGTTTCATGTATTTTTTTTTCCAGTTTGTCATGTCTTTCAACTTTGTTACTATTTTTCTACATATAAAAGCTTTAAGCTTTTATGAGGTGAGATTGATCTTTTTCATTATAGTTTCTAGTCCTGCTAGAATACTTAAAAAGTCCTCCTTTATCTCAAGAGTACAGAAGTAATTATCTAACTTTTTCTCTAATCCATCTGGAAAAATCCAAAAGAGCTTAACATCTCATCAACATTGGAATGATTGATACATCTGGGTGAGTGGGGTATGGGTCATTTTTCACTTTCTTCTTCAGATTGTTGTGGTTGAACTATATCAGTACTCTTCCTACCTCTTTAAATCTGTCTAAACCACCTACATGAAGAAAGGAAATTTACTGGCTCTGGATCTGGTGAGTTCAGGGGTAGTTCCTCTTCAGGAGAAAATGATTCAGGACTCATTGTGATCAGAACCAAGTTGGTATTTTTGGCTTTTTCCTCCTTGGACTTGGCATTTAGTCACTCTGCTTCTTCTGCTTCATTCACAGATACAATCATACCTTATGGTGAAAAGATACTGTCTGGATCCAGCAAGTGGAGTGCTGTCATAGTTCCTTCTAAAGAAGTAAACTTTCATTTTCCTGGAACCCTCAGTTTCTTATGAGCTCACAGGCACCAGTTAGGTCATGTGTCCATCCCTGATATAATCACAATGGCCTGAGACACTTGGAGCGCCTTAAGCAAGTCAAGACCCAATCCCAAAGCTTAGAGTGAGGTCAATATCACAAAAACTATTCTAAGAGTGGGGTAAATTTCTTAAGAGAGAAACAAATACTATTTGGCAGGAGAAATTAACAGATGCCAGTGTTGCAACAAACAAATGCCCTCTATAAATCTATCTTCTATTTCTTTCTTTTCCTTTTTTTATTTTGGGTAGAAAAGGAGTAAATGCTAAAAGAAAATAAAAACATTAATGAAGTCTTTTTTTTTTTTTTTCCTTTCACCCAATCAGTGTCTTCCCAGAGTAAAGAGAGTAGTTATTTCTGGAAGTGCAAATTCTAACTCATTGTAACCACCATTCCTGGCTTTGCTGTAAGACAGAACATGTTAACTGTGTGGTCCTCCGAAATGTCTTTCATCAGCTTAATTGGCCCTAAAGGAAGCACTTGTTTCAAATTAGGAGAAACAACGTTTCTGAGAAGGAGATAACAACATTAACAAAGTCAACTTGTGTAAGGCGGAGGGCTTTTAAAGCTGATTTTTAAATGAGACTGACTGGACCAGAACTATTTTTTGCTCACTTGGCTTTCCAGATCTCACAAGCATGTGGATCTTCATCACCTCAAACCACAGCTACCACCCTCATCATCCAGGAGGAAATTAGTTCTGCAGTAATTGGTTGGCTACTATTAGAAGAGCAAAGTTGTGATAATACTGCAATCATAACTGTGATCCTAATGAAGAACTATTTAGGTTTTGTGCTTCCTTACGGTTTACAGGAGACCTAAACTAGTTTCTATCATCAGTATTTCCATGCAAATATTCACGTATGTTCAAAAAAAATAATTGAAACTGAGAGGGAAAAGGGAGAGTTAAAGAAACAAAGTGAGTTAGCTGACTAAAAAGAGAATGTGAGACTTTTTACTATTTGATCGATTCAAATTATTTTGATAATACTTCTTCCTGAAGAGTTAACAGTATCCATCCAGTTGAATCAATAAGTGAAATTGTGAATAGCTTTGTTTCACCTTTCCAGCTTCCACTGCTATTCCCCTAGTTTTCTGCAAATAAGCCTATTCTTTTTTATATTTGTGCTTTGATTTATGCTTATCTCTTTACCACAGTTTACTTAGTTTCACCATTATTTCCAGGTTCTTCAAACACTTTGGGAAAATATGTAAATTATTCATAGATAACTGCATTTGTGTAGTGGACATATGCTGTTTGTCTGGCCAACCAACTTTTATTTGAGAACTCTCAGTAATGCTCTCAACCACAGGTATTGGATCAACTTCCAGCCATAGGAAGGAACACGTGACTGTGGTAGTTAATCAGTGCCCCATACTTATGGCAAAGAGATTAGCCCAAGGGTGAGTTGACATAGGCAAAAGCACTGGAGGAAAGTCTCTCTTTAAGATCATGAGTTATAATCGTATAGGCTACAGGTGATCCCTTCCCCACAACATAGAAAGATACTACCAGAGAATGAAGCTTAGGGAAGCAGAGCTGAGTGATAGAAAAAAGAGAAAGAACCAAGACCAAAGTTTTTGCACGCAAAGATTCAGAAGGGCCTAAAACTATTTTCCTGGATCTTCTAAGTGTACGAGCCAGTTATTCCCTTTTTTTCCTTCAGCCAGTAAGAGTTGGGTTTCTGTCGCCAATTGGTTATGATCAATACCACATCCCTGTGAAACTTATCTTTTTCTTATCTTTTAGAGCTTCATATTAAGCTGCACTTAATTGGTGCTTAATAACCATCTGTTGAATTTAAGCTAATAGCAGTTCTAAATCAAGAGCAGTATACTAAAAAGAATGTGGAAAGAGCCAACCATGAGGATGAGGATAATGGTGGTGATGGTGACCAGATGCAATGATGGTGACATCAAAGTTTTGAGGATGAAGGATTCATTAGCAATGTTGGAAGAGCCTGTCTTCAGGTGCTAAGCTCTTCCTCTAAGTCCTTATCCATAATTTTCTTGTGTTGCTAGTGTAATTGCAAAAAAAAAAAAAAAATTGTTGGGTTCATGTATGCAGAGAGATTTTCTAGTGGAGATATTTTCTTTTAATATACTTGTTTAGAGGAGAGGTTTTCTTTTAATACTCTTGTTTAGAGGCATGTCCAGTGTATCCAGATAGAGTCAGTTGCTTGTAATGTGGCTTAATGATTAAAAATCAATCCTCCCTGATCATTAAAGACCTTCCCTACCCCAAATCTTACCACAACAGAATGGCAAGACCATTATTTTCTGACTCTTCCTGTTAATTAAGAGATTCAAACCAGCAGTACAGAATATGTATGTTATCTGTCTCACCATAGCTACATAGGCCCAGTCTATACTCAATTATATATGTACCTCGAGGCAGTGCGAAAAATATTTTAGAGGCGTGGGCCATATAAGAATAATCATCTTTAGAGCAGCATAAAATACTGCAGGGGCAGAAATATGTAGTGGTTAGAAGCGCTGCTCATATGTTAGGAACTTGGGTTTAAGATTTGTCTACACTCCCTGGTAACAGATTAACCACGAGTAAGGTAACACAGCCCACCCAAGCTTGGTTCCTAACCTGTAGAATGAGGATGATAATAGCATCTCACCCAAAGGGTGAGAATTACATGAGAAAATGCTAGAAAGGCCTTTTGCTAGGACACTAACGTCTCCTTAAGTGCCTGAGTGTATAAATATGTACATGCACAAGATTTTGAACTAGGGCCTACTGAGAGCTACAGAGGATAGCGAAAACCGTAAGTTCTCAGTTCACCAACAGTGAAGCTGAGGCTCAGAGTAAAAAAGGCCACGGCCCAAGATAGTACCACCTGATGATGGCAGAAAAGTAGGGCAGGGTTCAGTCTTTTAATTCCCAATATAATGAGCACTCCACTGAACTGGAGGCCTTTCCTCCAGGGCCTAGGACCTAAACCAAACATCCTCCAAAGTACCAGCTGTAGGTTGGAAATCCACAGACTCACTTATGCATACACACTCACATTCTCATACCCATGTAAGTTAGTCTTAAAACTCATTTTTCTGCTCCGCCATCATAGACTTCCCGTTTTTCAGATTTCTCTTAAATGTAACCATTACTCCTCTGTTTTGTGTTCTGCCTATAGAATCCTCCCCTCTCCTTCCCTCCCTCCCTTTCAACCCGCATGTGTATTTGTGTGTGTATTATTTTAGTTCAATTCATATTGTAGTTATGCACACACACTGAACACGGGAGTACCACAACTACCACTAAGATATGATGAAGTCTCCAGTAGCCTTGCCAGGTAGGCTTGATACAAGTGGAATTGTGCAGGCTCTTCCAAAATGCTTTTCAAAGCACTGCTCTCCACCACACCTCAGCTCCTACAAAGCATGACTTCTGAGCTTGTTGCCACATAGAGAGGCCACGTGGCTATGGTCTATAAGCATCTACTTTCAGAATACCATTGTTCAACTTTCAGGAAGCAGCACGACAGCTTCAGTAGAGACTTGGTTGCCCTCCACAAATTTGATGTTCAGTTAATGAAATTTGCTTTTTGGTGGTAAACATTTTTATTCTCTTGAACCAAATGCCTTATCTGAGCCTAGAAAAAGCTTTTACAATTCCTTCAAAATGTTCTGCAATGATGAGGCAACTCTATTTTTTTTCCTTTCCAAAGCAATTGGCTTTGATTTCCTTCTGATTTTTTATATCTTGCTTAAAAAACCCAAGCTGCTGAATCAATAATACAGGCCTACATTTTCTGTCCGAAACAATTTTTTACAGAGTGTGGGAACACTTGTAATTTAACATGCCACTTAGGCAGTACAGGAGTTGAGCTGCTTGCCTTTTAACTCAGTAGAATGGGGATGAAAGAAGTCACTGTGGACAAGAGAAAAATCAGCTCATAAGGTACCAGTAGTCTCAACATCATTGCTTTAGGAACCAGAAGAAGTTTCTAGGTTTGGAGCATACGTACAGAAAGCACAATATTATAAGTTCAGGTATATTAATAGACAGAATGTCAAACCATGCAGCACTGAACCATGTTAAAATGTGTCAACACAAATAAATAGAACTGTAATTGTGGAATTGTTGGTTATCATAAAAACCCATGATATAGATCATTTGATGTGGGTATCCTCCATCACATTATGTAGGCAGCCACTCACTACATTTATGTACGAGGCTCTAATTTGCACTGAACAAAAATATCTCATTGTCTACCATTGCTTTGGTTAGTGGTTGATAGGAGAGGATTTTGGAAATAAAACAGGAATCAATGTTAAGGAAAGAAGGATAAAAATGAATGCCAGAAGGTTTTTGATTGCAGATCTGTCCTAAATGTGAATGAAGTCTTGCAAGATCATAGCACTGAGCTTGAAAACAGACCTCATCCCATAAGTCAACTATGATACGCTGATTCAGCTTTCTGAAGTGATATATTGAAAGAGATTCTGGGGCTGTTTATAGGCTTGATATAATCTAGTATTAATAATTTTTGTTACAGATGTGGAAAGGGGAAGAAGATAGAGTGTCCTATAAGCCACATTATCAAATTTTGTTCTGAATACTTGTCCTTCATTAAAACTTTCTCTATTAGCTGATACTCAATAACCACTCAGGGTTTAACGAACGTATAAACCAAGAACTGTACCCTGTTATTCTCTCCCACCTGAAATGTCTTTTCCCTATTTGCCTCTGAGTCTTCACTTACTTGAGTCCTTCCAGGGTCCACAGTAAGCAGATTGTGTGTTCCACCAAACAATGAGCCTCTGATTCTATGATGGCCTGACTACTTCACTAAACTCAAGTGTTTCTCAAACACCATCTTCCCACGGAGGCCTACCTGACTTCCCTATTTCAAGTTGCATCATTCAGTCTACTCTTTTTAAAATTGAATTCCCTCATACTGTACAACTAACTTCTTTATTAAGAGCATTGGTAACTACCAGCATCCCCAAGCTAAAATGTGAACTCTACTAGGGTAGGAATCTTTGTATCAGCATAGAGGAGAAATACTCCATTAGTATTTGTTAAATGAACAACTTTTCACAGGTAACCTTTTCCACCCAACTGCTATATTAGCGTCATGAAATTGAAGGCTGTTTTGTATTTCTTTTGTATTTTCCTGAGACACAAGTCAAAGCACTGGGAAGAGGCACTTCACCAAACATTAATAATTGATTTGACTTAACTTTAATAAACCATTTGTCATGCTGTGCACTGCTACCGCAGTAAGAGGAAATATGTTTCAGCACTTCATGTGTACTAGGCACCATGCCAAATGATTTACAGACATCATCTCATTTAATCCTCACAAAAACTCTATGAGACAGTAATGCTTATTATCGCCATTCCCACAAAGGAGGAGAGTAAGGATAAGGGGCTACATCATTTCTCCTAAGTCAATATAGCTAGTAAGTGACAAAATGTGGGTTGCTTTGAGGCCGTCTGACCTCATAGGCCCAGGATTTAACCAGTATATGGATAAGGTATGGATTTGGGAAGGTAGTTTAAGAGTACCAAGTTGGAAGAAAGTTTCTAATTCTGGTTCGACTTGATGTTGAGTGATTCACTTTCTCCCTCTCTTGCCTAGGTTTTCCTACCTAATACTGGGTAGGACTACCTAATACTAATCATTGTTGCCCATGCTAAGAAAGCCGACCATCAATCAATCAAGAACGAACATTTGCCTGCAAAAATTATGGGATGCCTACAAAAAGCCTCCTCCACGTTTCTAAGGAAAATATTACTCTGGGCTATGAATAACCTGGTGCTGTGGGAAGACTGGATAGCAGTTAGCAGAAAAACAGCTCATAGAAAGTCACAAACTATTAACTCAGTGGGAAACAGAGTTCAAAGTGGAGGGATCCAGAGCAGGAGGGTGGTGCAGCCAGTGCTTTCTGAGAGACAACCATGGTACCAAACTGGAGGAAGGTAGATGTATTCAACTCAGCTGGATGAGCTGCGAACTCACAAAAGCCAGTAACATCTGAACCCAGTTGTTTCAGTGGTAAGGTATTGAAATAGCAAAGATATTCTTAGATGTCCTCTACAAATATTAAAGAGAAAACAAATGTCAGCTACTAAACATTAACTTCCAAAGCAGGGAATTAATTAGCACATTGATGAATTCAAGTCCTGTTTCTCTTTCTATCACCCAGAACCACTTGAACACACCAAATCTTTCATTTGGCTAAAGCCTGATTCACTGCAAAGAACAGAGGCTTACTCAGATACTCTATGAAAAGAGGTGTATTATAAGGAATAAGACCTCATACAAAGACCACCAGACAGGAACCACCATCCAACAAAACATGACTGGAAGTAGAAAGCTGACAAGAAGAAAAGGAAATTAGGGCTGGATCTCATACTCTCAAATGTTCTGCCTCTCTACATACATTAGATACATTTGCCTCTGCTAACCAACATCTCCTTAATCTTAATATTTCCTATTATTTTCATTGTTTTCTTCCAAAACTTCTAATAGATAGAATATTGTATCTCCACATTCCATCACATATGTGTCTAAATCAAAACCAAAATGAAATATCACTTCACATCTGTTAGGGTGGCTATTATTAAAAACCTAAAGACAAGTGTTGGCAAGGTTGTGGAGAAATTGGAACCCACGTGCACTATTGGTGGGAACGTAAAACAGTGCTGCAAAGAGTAAGGAGGTTCCTCAAAAAATTAAAAGTTGATTTACATTATGATTCAGCATTCCACCTTCTGAGTGTAAATCCAAAAGAATTGAAATTAAGATCTCAAAGAGATATCTGCTCATTGCAGTAGTATTTACAATGGCCAAGATATGGGAACAACCCAAGTGTCTATCAATAGAAGAATTTTTAAAATGTGATACATTTTTAAAATGTGTGTGTGTGTCTGTGTGTGATGTAATGGAATATTATTCAGCCTTAAAAGATAAGGAAATCCTGACAACATGGATGAACCTGGAGGACATGAGACTAAGTGAAATAAGCCAGTTACAGAAGGACATATGCTGCACGATTGCTAAAATACTCAGAGAAGCAGAAAATACAACAGTGGTTTCCAGGGTCTCGGATGTGTGGGGAATGGGGAGCTGTTATTCAATGGATGCAAAGTTTCACTTATGATGGATAAATAAATTCTAGTGATCTGCTGTACATAATAGTTAACCCTATGGTATTGTACACTTCAAAATTAAGAGAGTAGATCTCATGTTAAGTACCCTTACAAAACAACATCAAAAAACAACAATACAACAACAAATAAGAACAACAAAAAAATCCCAACAAAAAAAAAGGGACACACAAGGAAACACTGGGAGGTGTCTGTTACCTTGATTGTGGTGATAGTATCACAGATGTTTGCATATGTCCAAACTTGTCAAGTTGTACACATAAATATGTGTAGTTCTCTGTATATCAATTAACTACACCTTAATAAAACCATTGAAATTATAGTTGTGGTTTATTTTATCAAAAGATAGATAAACACAGATATAGTATTTTAGGAACATATTGAATATGGAAATCAAGGAAGTCTTCCTCCAGGATGTGAAGTGTAAGTGGTAGGTTTCATTAACTACTTAACAAATATTTTTTCAGTACCTATTACATGCCTGAAATTAAGGAATGATACTGAACAAGACAGATAAGTCCTCTCAGAAAGCTTACAATTTAGTTGGAGAGAAAAGTAATAAACAGTGAGAAAATAAAAGATAAAGTAAGTTCAGATAGTGATCAACACTTTTAAGCCAATGAAGAGATTGACTAGTGGTGGAGAGGTAATTTCAACTTCAACTGAGTAAAGGAGCCAATAAAGTAAAGATCTTGGATAAGAATCTTTCTGTAAAGGTAAGGACTTTGGCAACCCTGAGGACATAGAACGAAGCTGGGGACAGATCATGCAGATTTTTATAGCAGTATGGATTTTATCCTACAAAATAAAGGAGTATATATTTTATTCTAATTGCAATGGGAAGCCACTGGAGGGTTTAAAATGGGATATAATTTACCTAATTTTAAAGTTAAGTTGTAGTAAGCCCACGCAAAAGAAGAACTTGTTGGAAAGGATAAGCCAAAAGAATAGCCATGATAGTCAAAGAATATCATGATATTCAAAACCAAAAGAATAGGCATGATATGCAAAGCCGCGGATCAAAGAGAGGGGTGGATGAATCACAGCAGCGAAGAAGAAAGTGGCAAACCATAAAGCTTAACCAGTACAGGGACCAAGATGTGGTGCCTTGAAGGACATGTATACTATTTGGGTCCTTGGCAGAGTGAGAAGCAACATCATTGATTTCACCTTTCAAAGAGATTGCTTTGGAGGCAGTGAAGAGAAACGAATGTAGGAGAGCCGTAACAGAGGGCAGCGAGAGCAGTCAAATGGCTCTTAGACGTCCGGCTCAGAGAAGATAATGCTGCAGCCTAACGTAGGGCATGAGGATGGGAACTATGGGCGGTCTAGAGAGACATCTGGGAGCTGTAATCTATGAGACTGGGTGACAAATTAACCGCGGGTTATAATGACCAGATAGTCTGACTTGAATGACTGTGTGGTTGTTGGTACTACTGACTCAAAGAGGGAGCTCAAAAGGAGTGAATGCAATGGGGAAGATGAAGAGTTCAGCTTTACTTAAGCAGCAGTTTAGGCACCTGCAACACATCTAAGTTGAAACGTCCAGTTAATTGTTGGGTAAAAAGGCTGAATGTCAGGAGAGAATTAGAGATACAGATTTGGGGCCATCAGCATAGAGCTGTTAAAAGAAACAGTGGGAGTGTCTGAGCTCACCTTCCTCCTAAGGAATGCCACTGTCCCAAACGAACATTTTTAGAAATATAAGAGATCTTAGAAGTCTTTTAGGTCAACTCTATTTCTCAAATGGTCTATCCAGAGAGAGAAAGTGATTTGTAAGGACGATGTATGTAGTGCAAAGTTGGGGGCGGGTGGAGAGGGAGAGAGAGATGGGAAAGAAAAGGGGTGGAGTGTCAAAATTCATTTCTCCCCAATACAGTCAAACATCTTTATACTACCCTACACATCGAATTATATTGCAACATTAGCGCCCCATAAAATAAAATAGCATATTAGCTTACTTTACTTATATGTAAAAATTATCTGATTTCCAAAAGATCACATTACACCTATGGATTGGTAAAGGAATACTATGTGATTATGATTAATTACAATCTCTAAACGTTCTAGTTATTGTTATTCTATTAATTAGATTAATGAAGCATTAATTTAGATTGCAAATATTATACTAGTAAGATTTTAATTTTAGAAATCAATATCTCATTAACAAGTTATTGCTGTATCTATAGGCATCACTAGATTAATCTCCTCCTATAAAAGCAGCAAGACATATTATGAGGTGTTTTTAATTTATTTGAAAGGAATATATTTTCATTCTGTAGAAAGTATAGAATTACTCTGGTTCTGTGCTTCCCTTTGGCTCTAACAAGTCTAGGACACAGTCCTCTTCTTTGTCTTTATGATAATAGAAATATGTGAGCATTTTAATAATTAAAATTTAGCATAATACAAAAAAAAAAGTTTCCAGAATACTGAACATTTTCCCGTCTCTGTTATTCATGGAACATGAAGGAATTAAGAAATCTTTTCTGTGAATAAGCCCAGGATGCATACCTATTAGTGAATATGCCATCTCATTTCCTTCTAAGCTATGAAAAAATCAGGATTACTGTCCAGTCTTAGAAACTTCAAAAATTACATCCGGAAAAGAGCTTAGGGATCACTGAAGGAACCCTATGTTCCTAACTTCACCCTTGACTTTCTCTTCTGCTCTAACCATATTCCAGTTACATTGATCTGTATTGTTTCTTGAGCAGGGCAAGTTTTTTCCTAAATCACTGTTCCCTCTGCCTGGCATGCTCTTTCCCTAGAGCTTTGCATGGCTAGACTATTTTCACCATTAAGGAACTGATTTGAACGTCACCTTCTCAAAGACGTTCCCTGCCCACCATGTCTAATGGAGATCCTTTCTCCCCTTATTTGCTCTCTAACCCGTTTTCTTATTTTACAGTAGCGATCACCTTGTAGTATAAAGTTACCTTATTTATGTATTTTTCAACATATTGTCCCCTGTCTCTCCCACCACAATGGAAGCTCCATGGGCTCCACAAATATTTTTGAATAAGTAGATCTAGCATATCTCCTCCAATTTATAGTTTGGGAGCATGTGTCCCACTAACCAATGATAATGCTGAGGCAAGAACCCCAATGTTTTCATTTGAAGTCAAGAATCCTTTGTATCTCACACATTACTTTTTTCTGTCTCACCTGAAAGAGTCCTCTTCAAGGCATTTAAATATTTTTGAAATTTTATAAATGTTAACAACAATATGACAGTTAACATTGATTGAACCCCATTTAGGTGTTAAGCACTAAGTGTTTGATATGCTGTAGCACATTTAGTGTTTGTAGTAACTTTAGGCTAGTAAGTCTTATTCTTAGATTTAGAGAGAGAGAGAGAGAGATGGAAATAGAGACTCAGACGGATCTAAGTTATATGCCCTTGTTCACACAGCTGGGTTTTTTTAATGATTTCAAACACAATATCATAATTTTTTGCTATGTTATGTGTGTACATTTTAATAATTTATTGGGCATTGGGGGGAAAAGAAATCCTCTAAGAAAAGCAAACCCGAGGACAAATAAATATCAGCAAATCAGACCAGCTAGATTTGTATTCTTTGCAAGCTACAAGGTGATGACAACATCGGCAAGAGATTTCCCTAGGTCATATATTGATCACTGGACCACTAAGCTGTTGGAAAGGTCTATGGCCTGAGGCTGACTGATAGATTGTCCATCACTGTAACTTCTCAGGCGCCTAATGGAGAAGTATCAGCATTTGGGCCCCAAGGATAAAAAGATTAATAAAACTCACAACCCATATTTCAAGTATATTTTCACCCTAAAATAAAATTAATCCAAACCCTGCATTCATCAAATTGATTTTTCTGTGTGTTAACGTCAGAATTTACAGATTTTCTTTCAAGGTGCTCAAAAGTTCCTAAATGTCACAATAAATAATAGACTTAAATAGATTATTTAATTTAGAGAAAAAGAGAGAGAATTTCTCTTTAAGCTCCTTTTTGAACAATGGACTTGTTGATTATTTTCAGGGTTGCACAATGTTTAAAAAATAGAAATATTCATCTTCTCCGAGACTGAAGTGGGAAAAGTGGGAATCCATTGAGTCCAGTGTTATTTGTAATTGAACTAGAGCAACAAGGATTATTATAAATATTTATATTGCCATTGATTTCAAACTTTGTTGGGTTTTTTATAGTGTTTAAAAACAAATAAGAGGATGGTGGGATGAATTGGGAGAGTGGGATTGACATATATACACTAATATGTATAAAATAAATAATTAATAATAAAAAATAAGAGGAATACATGCATGTCAAATGTTTTTAATATCTTAGCTTCCTGTTTCAAAGAGCCTAAACATCTTAGATGGCATCCCTAAACACACTCCATTTCCTTAGTTCTTAAAGAGAACTGAACAGTTATTATTTTCCCATAATACCTTTTCATTCTTATTCCAAAATAATTCATTCGGGACTTCCTGTTGATAGTATATTTGCCTGAATCCATTTAAACTTGTCCTAATCTATCTGTTCTAATCTATCTGTTAGGAAGAGAGTTTCCGGTTGAATTAGGTGAAGGAAGGATGGCCATGTAGTAGAGAGGAGGGCACTAGTTACAGTCTTCCCAGGTGACCCTGCAAGAGATGTTAAAGTTTGTGGTGCCTCTATTTCCTCATGTATAAGAACACAGACATTGAAATAATGATCTCAGAAATGACTTTCTCCCTCAGGTAGCCTTAACCTTGAACCTAAGGTTCTCATCCCATGCAAGGTCTGTGAATGCTATTCAAAAGGTCAGGAAAACACTGAAATATATTCCAAATCCACGTGTATGTGCATTATAATTTTTTTCCCTTGGTTAAGAGGCAAAGGTTTTATTTCATTGGATTCCAAAAAGAGCCTGTGAACAACTTCCCTGTTCCAATTTTAAGAGCCACAGTCTGCTCTGTAGCTCTACCTATGAGAGTCTATATTTTATAGTGGTTAAGAAAACATATCCTGGATTGAAACTCCTAGATTTCATTCCTACTCTCAAAATACTAATTTTCTGAGCATGCACAAGTTACTTAATTTATTCTTAAGTCTCTCATCAATAACAAAGGATAATAATAGAACATTCCTTATAAGATTCCTTTTAAGACTTAAGTGAGATGATGTAAGCAAAATACTTGATGCTACTTTTTTATGTTTTAAAATAAAATGTCCATACAGATCAGATCATGTGTTTACCTTTCTAATATGTAAGTAGAAGATAATAGAGTTCAATAAATATTTTTGGAATGAATGAATGAATGAAGGCTTTTGACTAGGCCAGTAAATTAACCTCGGTCAAAATCAGTGATAAGCTACTTTGTGTCAAATTGTGCTGAAAAATTAAAGGGAAAAAACTGAAAATGCTCAGTCATTTAATCTTTATGTCATTTCTCCCCCTAGTACCAGGGCTCTCATCTAACCTTATCATGTAAACAAGCAGCCTACTCAGATCATTTTTGTTTTATTTTTTTGCACTCAGAATACATTTTCCCCCAAATCACTGACCCAAATGTAATATCTAGGTAATGATTTTTAAACAGTTTAAATTATTATCTCCAACACATACTCTATCTTGAAGGTTTTTTCCTTAATTTCCTCAATCAGAATATTCACTCAAGGTGCTACACAGATGCATTAATACCTATTAAAAAAAAGCAAGTATAAAAACAGTGGGGTTTTTCTGTTGCTGTTCTTGTAGACTAATTGTAATACTGTCTTTACTATTTCAATTATTAGTAGTAAGTGTCAGCAGACATCTGTTGATGTTGGAGTTTTAGGCAGCTTGTTCTGTAACAGCTGGAGATCTGAAAGAATGATCTCTGAATACTAAGTTCACCTTTGAAGTGCATATTGTACTCAACCAATTTAAGGCATTTCTGACACGTCTTAATTATTCCAGAATTGAGACATGGTTTTGGTACATTAGAAACAGCCACACTCAAGGTGGCCTAAGTCCTAGTAACTGCTCCCTCTCCAATTAGCAGGGAGATTTCTGAACAACCTTTAAAATCCCCAGGACTTGGTCTGCTCATTTGTAAAATTAAGGGTGGGAGGAGTTGGCAGGATGATCTCTATGTTGCCAAATAATCCTGTGATCCTAGCTCTGTAAAGGGAGTTAATAACGTGAGTATTTTTTAAAAAGAAACCTCATTGAGTTGTTCTTAAACCAACCTGGAAAGTTCAACACATTTTTCTTTCAGTTATGGATGAACTTGGAAAAAATAGCATAACAATGGCAAATGTCACCTTAAATACTTATCCAAACAAAGCCTCATGTTATCCAAATAAGAAAAGGATGCCAAGGGTTTGTACTCAACCATTTTATGTCTAGCTTGATTCACATTTATATCCCTTCATTGAACATTTGATGAACACTCACTATGCAGCACCCATAGGATACAGAAATAAGTCTCACATAGTCCAAGCCCTTATGAATCCACAATGCCAGGGATTTAAGATAAGATTGACAGGTTGACAAAAGCAAGATGGTGAAACAGGAAGTCCCAGACCCACCTTTCCCCTACAGAAACATCAATTCAATTAACCATTCAGAGAACAATTCCTTTTGTGAGAAGTGCAGAGAATAGCTAAGAGGCTCCTGTACCCAAGGTGAGTGTGAAACCAGCCTTACTGTAGCCAGGAGGAAAATCTGTGGTACCCACTCACCACGGACACCCCACCCAGATCTGCAAGCATAATTGAAAACAAACAAACAAAAACCCAGATCTTTGGTTCTCTCCAGGGAGGGGAAGAGAACACTGAAACATATGTGCAATGGTCTGGCTTTTCAGGGGGGGTTCCTGAAGGACTAGTCTGTATCTTACCTAAATCTAAACACTGACAGGAAAAGATGCCAGGTTGGGGGCTGCAAAAGACAGGGGAGAAACTTTTGACTAGAACACCCTCACTCACCACACTTCGTATCCATGGCTAAATGTGGAATAAGATGGGAAAAACCTCCAACTCCCAGCTTCTCCCTAGGGAGGGAAAGCGTTGAAACATACACCCAACATTCCAGCCTTTCAGAGGAGTGCCCAAAGGACCGGCTTTTATCTCACCTGTTTTGGAGTGCTGACTAGACCGGGTATACTCTGGTTGCCTGGAGGCTTCTGAGAACAAAACAGAGCAGGACACCTTATGGCTACTCCAAAAGACCCCTGGTGCTGCTGCAAGAAACCCATGGAATATCAGAGGATGATACAGATAGAGACAGTGGACTCTTCCTGAGGTTAAAAAAAAAGAGCACGGAGGCTGCATCCAGTGTTCTGGGTTTTCAGGAGGCTACAAGACAGACAGGTTTCTTTCTCACTGTTAGAACACTGATGGGGCCTGGCATAATCATGAATCATGGGGGCCATTGAGAAAAAAGAGAGCTCCAGGGAAAATGCAATACCACAGACAGACACCACAGAGAACAAGAAATTATGAGCTCCTCAAAAAAGAAACTGGCAAAGCTCTCTGAGAATTAACATACACGAATCTAGAGAAAATATATCCACAGAAAAGGTTTGCAGGTCCTCAAAATCTCTAGCCAGGCTGAATGGTGAAGGTCTTTCCCTATAAAAAGCCAGTCGGTAATGACTTTGAGAGGTGGCTGTTTTTTCAAAAGTGTGGACCCCAACAAAATGTTAAGAAGCATGTGAAGAAAGAGGAAAACATGACACAGTCAAAGGAATAAAATCAATCTCCAGAAAGCAAGCCTAAAGAAATGGCAGTATATGAATATCTGACAAATAATTCAAAATAACTACAGAGATGCTCAGTGAGCTCAGAAAAACAATACATGAACAAAATGAGAAGATCAACAAAGAGAAATGTACTTAAAAAACACAGAAATATTGGGGCCGAGAATACAATAACTGAGTTGAAAAATTCACTAGAGGGGTTCAACAACAGAATTGATCAACCAAAAGAAAGAATCAACAGACTCAGACAGGTCATTTATATTATCTACTAGAGGAACAAAAAAAAGAAAAAAAAACAATGAAAAGGAATGAGAAACCCTAAGGGACTTACGGGACACCATTAAAAAGACTAATATATGCATTATGAGAATTACACGTGAACAGAGAAACAGGAAAAAAATTATTTGAAGAAATAGCTGAAAACTTCCCAAATCTGGGGAAGGAAATGAACAGTCAGATTCAAGAAACCCAAAAAAATACAACTAGAATGTCCCCAAAGAAGTCTACTTAGAGACATATTATAATCAAATTGTCAAAAGTCAAAGCGCGAATTATGAAAGTAGCATCACAAAAGAGCCCCATAAGACTATCAATAGATGTTTCAGCAGAAACCTTGCAGGCCAGAAGGGAATGGGATGACATATTAAAAGTGCTGAAAGAAAAGGACTGTCAACCAAGGATACTGTATCTGGCAAAACTGTCTTTCAAAATTGAAAAAAAAATGAAAGACTTTCCCAGATAAAAAGCTGAGTGAATTTATCACTATTAGATTTGCCTTATACAAAATGCTACAGGAATTCCTTCAAGGATGCTAGAGAAAGCAACACAGAAGCATATGAAAGAATAAAGCTCAAATATAAATGGAAATATATAGACAAACACAAAATAATGTACTACAGTAATGGAGGTGGGAAAACCACTTTTAATTCTAGCATCTAAGATAGAAGTTGAAAAAAACATATAAAAAACTAACTATAATTATAAAGATATGTTAAAAAATATAAAAATGTTATTTGTGATATCAATAACATAAATTAGGGAGGGAAAGGAAAAACAGCAGAGTTTCTGTATGCTACTGAAGTTATTATTAGCTTAAAATAAATTGCTGTAACTATAAGATGTTTTAGGTGAGCCTCATGGTAACCACAAAGAAAATACCTATAGAAGATACATAAAAGGTCATGGGAAAGAATTAAAACATGACACTAAAAATAAATCAATAAAACACAAAGACAGCAAGAATGGAAAAAAGGGCAAAAAGGTTATTAGACAGAAAACAATAAACAAAATGGCAACAGTAACTCCTTGCCTATCAGTAATTACTTTACGTGTGAATGGTTTTAATTTCCCAATCAGAAAACACAGAGTGGCTGCATCGATAAAACAAACAAAAACAAAAAAAGGTTCCAACTGTATGCTGTTTACAAAAGTCTCACTTTAGACCTAAGGGCACACAAAGAATGCAAAAAACGTATTCGATGCAAAGGGTAACCTTAAGAGAACAGGGGTGGCCATGATTATACTAGCCAAAATAGACTTTAAGTCTAAAATTCAAACAAATGAGGAAGGCTAGTATATAATGACAAAAGGGTCAATTCATAGGGAAGATATAACATACTATATATATATATATAGGAAACTGGGCTTGCATGTGTGTGTGGAAGAGGGACACAATAATGCTGTGTAAATTAATAGTTGTGGTCTCAGGTGAGTAAGATGATCACAACTTGAAAGCCTATGAAATGGAAGAGGGATATTATGAAAACCTCCTTGGAATCCTGCCTTGCATTCTAGTTTTCAGCTGGAACTCCCACTCCCCTCTGCCTCCACAGATGCCCTCCAGTGACCCCTGAATCTCTGGGGTCCTTAGAATATCTGTAGCATTTAATGTTTTTATGTCTCATAAACACTATCTGTTACCATCTGTTATCTTGAGTTCTTAACTCTCTCTTATATGCCTGTTGTGCTTATTAAACTAGTCTGTAAGTTCTTTGAGGATAGGTATTCATGTCTGGCACGAGATTTACTCAGTTGCTTAGAGATTTTCAATAATATTCATTCTACTCACGCGATACTTGTTTTAATTCACATCGGATTATTCTCTGTTCTTTAATTAGTTGTTGGCTTGCACACCTCCATGTCTATGTTCATGGTGTTCCCTCATCATAGAAACTGCCCTCCTCTCTCCTTGTCTGCCTGAAAGATTTTTAATGAGCCTTCAAACTCAGCTCAAACGTTGCATCTTCTCTGTAACTCTCCCTGACGTCCTTACCTTGCACTCTTGTCTCTGCTCTGAAGTTCTGTGGAACCTCGTCACAGTGCCTTTTAGTTATTTCTTTGGGTGCATGTGTGCTTCAGTAGACCGTCAGCTCTGTGAGAGCAAGGCGTGTCCCTTTACGTTCCATGCCTCATATACAGCAAGTACTCAATGAATGTTTATTGAATTGAAAGGGAGTAGAAAGGTACAGAGACTCTGATAGAGATAAGCTAGTCATGCTTTAGACCAGCACTTTGCCTCTCTGTGACGTGATTCTCTATATTCTCAGCAATGAATTTAAAGCATGAAAGCATTCTGATTTGGGAAACTTTCAGGGGCAATAGTAAGCATCCTACTTGTCGCAGTTTCTTTTTGGTGTGGTAAGTCTTGATCTGAACTGATAGAGTATCAGGCAGATACTTGTTAAAATCGCTATCAAAATTTGCACCAATGCCAAGATTATTCTTGAAAACTCTGCTGTTTTAAATTAACCACTTCCTTCCATTATTAGAGATCATTGAAAACTAAAGGCAACCAAAGCAATACTTAAAATACACCAGGAAGATCTGGATACCCAAAAACACACGAACTGAGCTGCCAGCAGTTGTCCTAATAACTATCATTTCACCAAGATGTATTTATTAGACATCTGCGAATTGCTAAGAGCTGCCAGAAGTCTTTCAGAAAGAAGCACTGTGCAGTCAGGTCTCTCCTGGGAGGGACTACGCCAGGAGCAATACTGCTCAAGTCATTAGTGTGTGGTGAGCAGATGCTGTGAACCCTCTTTGAGAGGCTCACAGGGAAGTCGCTCAGCAACTCGCAAAGAGTCCTCATTCTCATTACTGGAAATGCCAGGCAGGGACAGAAGTGGGTCAGGGTGTCCCTCATGCTCCTTGAGATGACATCATGGCAGTTTCTGGTCTTTGTCATTCAATGACCATTTTAATTGCCCTTATTCTGTGATGAGCCATATGTTATATGACTGTGAAGTGGCACCTTTACAAAGCAGAAAGCTTTCTCTACTTCACTCTCATGAATCTGCTATGAGAAATAATGACTCTTACTTTGGTCTGCACCTTGGCACTGTCCTCTAACTGAGTGTTCTGAACGAGAATCAGGTCAGCAGCCATTTCGGCCACTTCACCTCTTTGTGTTTACCCCCAGACAAAATGCAGCAAGATGACACTGAATTCCATTACTACAGAGAAAACAGATTCTGAAAGACTCGTCGACTTCTGGACCTGGGTAGGTCCTCTTATGATGTTTAATTCTTTGAAATATAATAAACTTTTTCCCCACAAACTTTTCCTAAAGAGTTTATCTTAAAAGTAAGTATTTTATCCAGAGGCTTTTCCAAAACTAATTGCTAGCCCAAAGATAATAGGATCCCTTTTCAGGAAGTTACAGCATCTCAGAATTTTAGGGCTGAGGGCAACTCAGAAATAACCTTCGTCAATTATTTCCTTTCAAACCTAAGGAAGGCCAATTCGACAGGCTAAAGGGCTTTCCCACTTCCATACCATTAGTTAGTGGCAGGACTCAGTCTAGAACTTGAACCTCCTAACTCTGAGCAGAGAGTACATGTTTAATTAGGGTTTTGTGCCAAAGGGGAGAAAACTGTTTTATTGAACTACTAAATCAGTAGAATCATAATGTGCATCTGATTTTAATCCGCAATGCAAACAAAATAAACACATACAACCAAGAATGAATAAACCCTCTAATTTCCAAAGAAAAGCAGCTAATGTCAGAATAAATCCCTTGGCCTAATGTCATGGGTCAGGTTCAGAATATTGGTGTGGCGCACATGTTTTGATCAATTCAATGATTCATTAGATTCAGTCAGAGTTTGTTATCTACACGATGCCAAAAACAACCACTCAATTCAGTAAAACTGAACAAATCAGTGAGAAGACAATTCCAAATTGCTCTATTCAAAAGAACTGAATATTATGTGTAACTATACATCGCCAGAAATTAAAAGAGCAAAGGAGAAATGGGAACATAATATCAGAGTCCTACCCTAGGAAACCATAGATATACAAAGGAAAGCAAACCATCTGGAGATGTGTCTTGACACTTTTTAGAGTGCACGCCTTTGCCCACACCCCCTTCATTGTCCCTATCCAAAAACGTGGGCTCTTGCCATGGATGCTGATATAACTCGACCCACTCCCCTAATGATAGTTGACTCTACCAGAGCAGGTCACCTGAACCAAGCTGGGACAACCAGTACCATCCGCTAGGAGTTTAGAATTGGGACAAGAAGAGTCAGTCTCGCTGTGTGAGTGAAACCCTAAAAGGTAACAAAAGATGATATAGACTCCATGTAGACTGAACAGCAGAGAGAGCTGGTTGACTGAGAAGCTGGCAAGGTACAGACAAACAGAGTTTATGACTGCCATCAGTGTTGTAAGAAAAATACACAGTATCATGTGATAGAGCATAATGGAGTGAGGACTGTCACAAGAGTGGATGAGCAGAGACAGCGTCTCTGAGGTGGTGATTTATAACCTGAGACCTAATGGATGCGGAGCCAGCCATGCCAGGAGCTAGGTGAAAAGTATTTTACATAAAGTGGATAGCACCTGCAAAGGCCACAAGGGGGGAAGCTTGGCACTTTTAAGGACAAGAAAGAGACCAGTGTGGTTGGAGCAGAGTGACTGAGGGGGATGGAGGGTGAGTTTGCAAACAGCTTTTAGTTAGGGTAACTATCTGCTCCCATTTGTCCAGAATTGTCTGAGTTTGTGCCTGTTGCCCAAACATAATTATTCATAGCATTCCTTTTACTCTCAAGATGCCCCATCTAGGGCAATGAATTATATAGTCACCCTATAATTTCCTACCAAGAGGTAAGAATTCGTATTTTCTTCCTAACACAAGGAGAAACCACTGAAGGTTTTGAGCTGAGAAGTGTCAAGATAAGCTCTATATTTCTGAGAGATAATTGTAGCAAAGAATACAAATTATATATTAGGAAGCAGAAACTATGGATAACTGGGCTTTTTTGGTCTGACATGGTATTGGTTTCTGTTCTATTCTGGTGTCCTTCGTGTACTTGAGCAGGAGTTCCTGGATAGGTTTGTGAAAAGACATACTGAGGAGTCTGAAATAGTATATGAGTGTAGCTGCTACCAGGGACAGAGGAGAACACCAAACATTCAGGCCCCACCAATACAAAATAGAAAGTGTTGGGGTGCCTGGATGACGTAAGTAGTTGTCTCCGCTCTCCTCTCTGTAGGCACATCCTCAGAACAATTATGTAAGAACATTCACTCACTTCTATTCAATGCTGCCACTTAAAGATAATTCCTCTGAAGAAAATGCAAGCACAATCCCGCAGCCAAACCAGAGATGGAAGAAAAGATTAGGTGAGAAGCCAGGAAAGAATTCCACGTGTAGCTGCTGAGTTCTGAACAAGATCAAAGATCATTTTGAAACACCTGAAATAGGGGTGCCTTAAACAGGAAGCTTGCCTGGCAATCATCAGTCCCCAGAAGTAAACATAGTTATGAGGCAAGAAAGGTGAACAATTTAAAAAATATTGCTGACTTTCAATAGTACCAGAAAGCACGAATTAAGACAAAGTTGGCTACCTCTTTAAAATCAAAGACTGCTCTCTATGCCACCCACTGGTCTTGGACGCTTATGAAGAGTAATGAGGAGTTGCTTGGGCAAACGAGAATTACTGAGAGCTCTGCAGGGTTATCTCTAAAGAAGCAAGAAGGTCAAATCAATAGCCATCAGTGTGATGGCTATTTACACAGGAAGTAAACATCTATTACTGTGGTGGTTTGTAAACGTCTCCTCATATTATGGTGTCCCAAATCATGGTCTATTTCCCTAAATCCAATTTATAGATTTGAGCTATTTTAAAGACACATTCTTTCCCTAGTCCAATCTCTCCACTCTTATATTCCTTACACCCTGCCCTTCAACAAAAGAGACAATATATAATTTCCTCAAACATAGCTAAAAGCCTATCTACTTAATCAGGAACACTTTTCCTTTAAAAAGTAGCATATTCCTAAGGGATGAAGGGAAAGCAAGAGAAATAGTAGAATTTCCATGGTTTAAGCATCATTAAAAGTGCATACTGATATATATATTTATTTAATATATATATTTATTGTATATATATTTATTTTATATATGTTTTTTCAACCTAAAAAATGCGATCTAGAATTGTGATAGTATATAAATATCATTCAATTCAATTAAATAAGTGTATACTAAGATGCCTTTTGCATGCCTTGCATAAGGCTAACCTCCCTGAGGAACATGGCAGGAAACTAAAAAATGTTCTGTGGTCTTGAGATTATGGTATATTTTGCGAAAGTGTCTGCAAGAAAGAGGGGAAGGAGCAGATGTACATGAGCCAGAGAAAGAGCCCCAAAAGAGATACAGAAATGGAAGCAGTGTTTGTCAGAGTGTGATGCAAAGACCACCTGCATGAGAATCAGTAGGGGTGCTTGAACACATGTAGATTCTCAGGCAGCTTCATGAACCTCATAAATCAGATTCTCTGGGGATGGCGCCAAGAATGCAACTAACATTCTGTCAGTCTCCTGATAAAATCCCTCCAAACAAAATGAGAATAAAATCCAAACACTTGATCAAGACCCACAATGTCCTACGCGATCTGTCACCTGCATGCTTCTCCTACCTCACCTCCTACCCTGTCCTCTGGGCCCCCTCCTCTTTCCTAAAGGCACACACCTCACTCTCTCATTAGTCGCCAGTTATACTGGTATTCTTTCCAGTCCTCAAATAACAAACCTTCCCTACATTGTCCTCTGACTTACTCATCTTGTTTCCTCTTTGGAAAGTTTTCTATCATCACCTTAGCTAGTGCAGTCACCTCACCACTTTGTATACTCTGTATTCCATAGACATATCATTTTCTTTAAAGTACTGTATTAGTTTTCTATTGCTGTGGTAACAAGTTATCACAAACCTAGTGGCTTAAAACATCACAAAGTGATTATTTTACAATTCTGTAGGTCAGAAGTCCAATACATGTCTTTCTGGGCTAAGATTAGTGTGCAAGCTAGGTTGCATTTCTTTCTGAAGGCATTAGGAGAAAATCAATTTTCTTCCTTTTTCCAGTTCCCAGACATCATCCACAATCCTTGGTTCATGGCCCCTTTCCTTCATCTTCAAAGCCAGCAATGTTATAGCTCTCTAAGCCTTCTTCTGTGCTCACAGCCCCCTTTGGAAAGGTTCTCAGCTTTAAAAGACTCATATTATATTGGGACCACCAGGTTAATGCAGGATAATCTCTCCATTTTAAGTTCCTTAGCTTAATGACATCATCAAAGTCCACTTTGCCACGTAGGGTAACATATTGACAGATCCTAGGCTTTAGGACATGGATATTGTCGGCAGCCGTTATTCTGCCTACCACAAATACTTAAACACTATCTGAAATTACCTTATTTGTTTCTTTATGCACTTACTGTATTATCTTGCTAAAACTAAAACTCATCCCAAATACTGAGTGCCTGGAAACTAGGCTAGCATATAGTAGCTATGCAATAAATATTGAGTGGATAAAGATTAAAAGAATGATGGACTTTCATACCAAATTCCTGAATGATTATCATTTTATTTTATGTATGCCCTTTTATTACATATAATACTTATACTTATCAAGGCTACCCAGTTAGTCTAATTTTCAATAATTCCAAACCTCTGACATAGTCTCATCTATACTAAATGGATGGGGCTTATAGTCTATTCGTATTGTATTCTAGAAGTGCCTCGCCTTTCTTGGAAAGTGCCTATAATGGAGAAATGTTTCATGTCTAACAAAAATCTCTTTTATTGCCACTAAAACTGCTTTCTTCTACTGTGGCTTTGAAGAACAGAGAACATACTGTTCTCTCAATACACTTCAAGAGATGCAAAATCAAATGGTTACAGAGGGATGTACAGGTGAAAGAAATGAGTGAGGGTAGAAGGGTGAAAGATAATATAGAGTGGTGAAGACTGTGTGTTCTATAAAACGCATGCTGAGTTGAAAGGAGAAGGATTCTGTGTTACTGTAACTTGTTACTTTTCAAAGTGAAAAAAATCTGAATTTTCATGTGAGACGTACTGATGCCTAAAATAATTGTGCAGGTAAGAATTCTTCTGCTTCAAGTTATTAAGGAATAGCACATCTCATTAACACAACTAAAAATCCAAACACACACACGCAAATAAACATAGACACAACAATCTGTTTGAAGGTACACTAAAAACTGCAAAGACAACCAGGATTTGTGAGATCAATATTTCAGAAAAAGGAAGCTCATTGAGGTGAGGTGTAAATCCGGAAAATCACTTTTCTGCTCGGAGAATTTACCATTTTTGCAGAAAGTGAGAGTCTGAGAAGCCAAAAAGCAGGAGGCAGCAAATGCACAAAGGTAGACAAGTCATCAGTGTTTGGGCAGGACTGGGAAAACAAAAATTGAAGTTTAAGGCTGTCAAGGCTATAAGTATGAGAGGAAATAAGATTCCTGAGAGGAGGAAGGGTAGAGACATAAGCCTAAAACTCATATGTTTTTCCTTTGAAACGTTTGCCAGTCCTTAAGCTGTGTCTTACTTTATGCCTAGCACAAAACCATTTTACTGCCACTGAAGCTTCTTTCCTCTACTAAGTCTGAAGAACAGAGAATATCCTATGCTCCTACTTGATTTCAGGAGAAAGAAATCAGATGGTTACAGACAGAGACCATGCAGCTGATGAAAATGAATGAAGCTATCCCACTGCTGCCACAAAAAAAAAAAAAAAAGAAAATGAATGAAGCTACTTGTGTGCAAGACAATAGGGAGTGGTGGGGTTTGCGGTGAGCTGGAAAGTGCATGCTGCATCTAAAGCTGGCAGTCACTGAGCACCAAACAATTTTTGCTTTTTAGGAACAAGAATTCTGTATGTTCAAAATAGTACACATTTTTTAAGCAGTTCTGAGTAAACAAAATTGGAGTTGAGGAGGAGGGGTCATGATAAGAACTCCAGGCTTTCAGTTGGAACCCCTGGAGAATACCCTAGGAACATTTATTTTTACACTGATATTTAAAGAAACTCTCTCCCTGATTGTACTGACTGTATAAGCCCTATTCTAGCTAACTGCCAATGAAGAGGGTAAATAAATTTCTTGAAGAGTATACTATCATCCAAAACCTCTACAATTTCGCCTATGAATATTTAATCAAAAATTACAAAGCGTCTCAAGAAAAGTGACTAAGACAAAAAAGGCAATAAAACAAGCCTAAAGGTAGCCCAGACATTTGAGATATCAGGCATAGACTTTAAAATAACTATGATTACTCTGTACAAGAAAATAGGTAACAAGATGGAGAATTTCACCAGAGAACTAACTGTACTCTAAAAATAATCAAATGAATATTCCAAAACTGAAAAATATAATAGACATTATTAGTGACCCAGAAAGTAGTTCAGGAAAAAATTAGTAGATGCACAGACATAGGTGTGTGTGTGTGTGTGTGTGTGTGTGTGTGTGTGTGTGTGTGTGTGTATAAAAAAGGGCTTAAGACATATATGGAAAAGGTCTAACATAGGTGTAACTGGAGTCTCAGAGAGGATAAAGAATGAGATACCACATATTTGAAGTCAAATGGATGAGAATTTTCTAAAATGATTAAAAAGAAAAATCAACCCACAGCCTTAAGAAGCTCAGCAAATTCTAGGCAGGGTAAATACACTAAAGCCTTACCTAAGCTCATTATAGTCCAACTGTAGAAAACAAAACAAAAAGGAAATTTGAAGTACAGAGAGGACAAAGAACATTAGCTTCAAAGTGTCAACAATAAAACTAACTGCTTTTTATTTAACAGAAATAATGCAAACAGTAAGATAATGGAATGGCATTTTTAACCTGCTAAAGGGAAATAAATGAACAACAACAAAATCACTGACTTGGAATTCTGTGCCCAGTAAAACGTGCTACAAAAACAAGGGTTGAATAAAGACATTTCCAGAAAAACCTATAACTGAGGAAATCTGTCACTAGCAGATCCAGATGCACACACAATGACGTCATGCTGTGCTTCCATCATCCTTTTTGTTGACTTCTTTTTTTGGTGGTTCATTGCTGGTAGTGACCCCAAGTAGATTCAAGCTTATATTTTTATAATTATCAGTTGAGTGAATAAAAAGGGATCTCTTCCAGAAGTTCAAACTAGAATTGGGTCACTTTTTAACAAATCACTAAATCCCAGGAGTCCTGGTTATGATTATGTAGGCCTTGGTCACACAGAACATCTAGCTAGGAGTGAGTCAAGCTGGCTCACCCAAATCACACAGAAGATATGCTCCAAATGAAACAGGAGTTCTGTTATTCACAGACTTGGGAATGGTAGAAAAGCAAAGAAAGTAAGGGACCATGCTCCTGACTTGCGACAGATTTACTGATTCCTCTAGGGCTCCATACTTTCTCTTGTGTAAATCAGCAGCTCTAGAAAGGCTTGATGGGTCTGTTAAGCCTGGGAGCCTCAAATCATGTCTCAGATGCAAATTCAAGGGAGACAGCACAACTTACTCTTTGTTAGTCCTGGAAGGTCTGCATTTGGCCATCTCCTGATATATAGTGACCTGTGACTTTTGGAAACCCACATTCAGCTGGCTCCTTCCTTCCTTTCTTTCCCTCTTTCCTTCTCCACCTAATCCCCTTCTTTTCTCTTGCTTTTGTTTATGTTTTCCAGCTTTCTATCCTGCATTTATCTGTCCAAGGTGGCTCCTCTTGAAGCCAAGGTTTCCTCCTAAAAAACTTATAAGAAAAATTCAACTTTTTTTCCTTTACTAGCTTTTGGTATTTTGTCCTGAATGTACAACCTTCTTGGACTTTTAAATGACTATAAAAACTTCCATTACTCTCCCCCCCAAAGGCACATGCCTGCTTCATTATCAAGATTATCCTAGCAACCTCCTCTTCACCTTCAACACCCAGATCAAACTTCTGTTGTAAAGAACAGAAGACAAGGCTTTTCTGAATGACCTAAGCAATAAGGTATACATGTACAACTTTCATTTCATTTATCATATGGCATTGCAATTATGGGATAATATTTCCCTCCCTAACACCTTTTGATCACCTCAATGGTAAGGAGTATGATATTAATTAGCGTAGCCTCAGTACCTGCCACAGAGCCCAGCCCAGATACTTGCTCAGCACATGTTTGCTGAGATGAATGGAAAGGAGACTGAATAGAAGATTCTGAACTAACTCTGTGAAGCAAAAGTTCTTATTTCTCTAAATCATTTTGACACTTCTTTCTTTCCCTTCAACTCCCCTCTCCCTTAAGAATTGCTTTATGTGTTTTCTGGGATGTAAAAATTTATGCAATAGCATAGCATGATAGCGAAGTGTTTTTTTTCCTATCAGATTTTTAGACCATTTAAAAAGTAATTATATGAACTCACAGTGTTATTAGTTATGTTCATTGAATTGGCACTTCCATTATGAATCCATTTTTAATTACATTGGACACATTTCATCAATATTTCTTCTGAGAGCGGCAGAATGTATAATGGCACTTGCAGAGACACATAAACCAGCCTAAAGGGAAAACTCTATACCTGTAGTTACGCCAGCCATGATTGAAGATTTGATAAGGCCTCTGAAGAACCTCATCACCTTAAATGTGGTCAACACTAGAAAATAAAATAGAGGAAAGCAAGGGCACATTGCCTTGGTCGTGCAGGTTGTTTGTATCATTCAAGACCCCTTCGGTTACAAGCGTTAGAACTCTAACTCAAGAGGCTTTGGAAGAATGAAGGGGATTTGTTGGTTCATGCACATGAAAAGGCAAGGGGGACATCTTGCCATAATAGAAGCTTAACTAAAACATATCTTGACATTTACCAGTACTCTAGTCCAGGAGTTAGCAAACTGTTTTCCGTAAAGATTCAGATAATAAACATTTTAGGTATTGAGAGCCTCATCAGGTCTCCCTTGCATATTTTGGGGGTTTTTTTGGTTGGTTTCTTTTTAACAACACTTTAAAATGTAAAACCCATTTTGAGCTCATAAGTCATACAAAAACAGACCCTGGGATGAACCTGGCTCACATTCTGTAGTTTGCCTATCCTTAATAATTCATAGTCCATATTCAAAATTTTGTTAATTATTACAACAGTATCCTTTATAACCTTTTTTCCCCCATGCATAGAACCCAATTCAGGATAATTTGTTGTATTTAGTTGTCATAAATAATTCAGGATAATGTATTGCATGCATTTAGCTGTCATGTTTCTCTTAAAATAAACAGCACCACAGGTTTCTTTCTTTTTTTTACCTTCATATTTTTTAAAAGTACATGTCAGTTACTTTGTTGAGTATCCCTCAATTTGGATTTCTCTAACGTTTCTTCACAATTAGATGAAACATATGCATTTTTTATAGGAATGCCACTGAAGAAGAATTCCCAGTGCCTTATGACAGAAGGCACTTGATGTCAGTTTATCTCAACATTAGGAGGATTAAATGTTATCTTTGTCATTTAAGGTGGTGTCTGCCAGGTGTCTTCACTGTAAGGTTACAACTTTTTCCCTTTGTAATCAAAAACGTAATTTGTGAGAACTATTTTGACACTACGCAAATAGCCTGTTCCTCATCAAACTTACATCTACAAATTTTAGTTGCCATTGATGATTTTTCAACTTCCATACATATTAGCTGTAATTCCACTATAAGAAAGAGGTTTATTTATTTATTTATTTTTGCACAAAATCGGGGAATTCTTACTTTAATTAATGGGTTATAATTCACTGCTATCATTATTTATCTTGACATTTAAAGTATTCAAGATTTGATCACTGGGAGCCCATTCAAGCTGGTTCCTGTGTCCTTCTAACATACGTCTTCCTTACTTTTTGATAAAATAAGACATTCCTGCCTCTTCTTGTCCCAGTCCTGGAATCAGCCATTTCTCCAAGAAAATTTCTTGGTTCTTTACAGTGCAGAGTGGCATATAACATACATGACAAGGACACCCTTTGTGGTATCAGCGAAGGTGATATGGGAATAGTAACAAGCCTTCTTTAACCCTCCCAGCACTGGTGGTATCAGAAAAGAAGCCTGATGAGTAGTCTGAACTCCCACCCACCACCCAGCAGTACTGAGACATGACCCTACTCAGGAGTGTCTAGGACCTTGAGTGTGGAACTCGGGCTTCCAACCCTACCTGGTGGTTGGATAACCACCAAGCCAACCAGGTCATTATCTACTTGGCCCACTGCATAGTGTCAGTGCTAAAGCAGAAGGTTTAAACTAAATTAATAGTCTCATAACATAATACCCAAATGTCTGGAATTCAATGAAAAGTCACATATACTACAAAGAACTAGAAAAATCCCAAAGACCATAAAACATGCCAACACTGAGATGACAAGAACGTTAGAATTGAGTGACATGGATTTTAAAGCAGCCAACTGAAAAATGCCCCGGAGGGCAATTATGAATATGCTTCAAAGTAATGGAGAAACAGAAAGTCTCAGAAAAGATGCAGAACATACTAAAAAGAATGAAATAAAAATTTTAGAACTTAAAAATAAAATAACCAAAATATAAAACTTATACATGAGTTCAACAGCAGAAGACAGAGAGGACAGAAGGAAAAATCAGTACACTTCAAGATGAAACAATAGAAATTATCCAATTAAAACAATAACAGGCTGAAAATCTATGAAAAGAACCTCAGAGACCTACAGACCTATAACGAAAGATCTAACGTTTGTGTCACTGGAGACCTCAGAAAGAGAGGAGAAAGAGGGTGGGGCTGAAAAAATATTCAAAGAAATTGAAAATTCTCAAATGGGGCAAATCAGATACAGAAATAAAAAGGTGAGCAAATCCACAGTGCATACTCAATAAGGGATCATTTGATGAGTAAACATCTACTCATATTCAAAGGGTTTCAACAAAATCCGAGTACATCTGTTAGTAATCATCTAATATAGTGGACCCGTGTTAGGTCAGTAGCTTTACTGGCTGCCTTTAGATAAGATGTCAACAGTCTGTGGTCAGGAGAGAGGGGGTCTCATGATTCAAAGCATATAGATTTAGGTATAAGGGATCCCCTGGGGCTTTGTTGGTCAGGGACTATACGCTATAATAGCTCTCAGGGCACCATGTCTATTTCACATGTTTAATACTCAACTGTCATAAATTAAAAATCAGAGTTTTCTGATAGTCCCTATCCTAAAGCTGAACAAAGTTTAACAGGTTACTCATAATATCCCTTCTGACTGAGACGCCCTGGATGACATTGTGCCACTCTTGGATGACTCTCCTTGTAGTTTTAATTAACAGATTGATACCCAATGTGATAGGCCTCACATTAATGAAAAGACTGATGTCCAAGGAGATAAGGGCAAGGATGCACACAAGCTATTCAGTGAGAATGGAAAGAACGTAGGTAAAAAAAAAAACAAAAAAAGATGGCAGAAATTGCAAAATAAGTAACATTTATAATGCTAGTTAAGAACATCAGTCATTTCTTAGTTTCAAAATTTTTCACTCTCTGTGTATATTCTTGTACCCTTTCCCAAATGGGTGCTTATCAATGTAGAAAGAATAACTGAGATAGTATTAATGGCATTCTGTTCCAGCGCCTCCTTGGGAGCAGGAAGAGGACAGGGAGGCATTGCATTAATAATGTGGGAGAAGAAATGGGAAAGAGGAAGGAGGTAAAGGCTGTTCCCTGGGGTAGCCTTCCATCTCCTGTACCTGCTGTCTGCATCTAGGACACAGGAAATCCACAGGAATCTCCTGATAATGCCATTACTCTCGGCACTCTACAAACATTATTATTATGGGGGAAAATGACTCTCCTTGGGGGAGTTATTTTTGTCCATTCATTGAGCGTGACTAACAGAAGAGTTACAGAAAGAATACCATCAACTAAACTGAAGCTGCTCAATTCTCTTTGGCCATTAGACAGACATCTTCCTTTTTTGGCACAGAATAATCTGCTAATAGATGGAAAGTACATTACTCTTTGAAGGGGGGGTATGCCTTTCAGGTATGTCTTTCAGATTTTCCCATTATAAAAACATAATGTAGCACTCTGTACAAAGTAGCTGCTAAAAATTAATACTAAAAAAAAAACTGAACATGTCAAGAGCTATAAGACCCACATCAGAAATTCTAAGAAATCTGCTTCAGTCACAACATAGGATTATAGCTTATATTTCATCATATTTGTGACCTTGACCATCATTATGTAACCAAAGGAGGTAGTTAATATTATTTTCCCCATTTTACATATGAGTACACTAGGCCATCCAGGTCATAAGCTGTGGAGCCAGGATCTGAATTTGATTCCACTGTCCAAGTCCTTAAACACTATGCAGGAACATAGGCTTCATGATCAAGAAAAGTTTTTTCAAGTCACTACTTGGGACCAAGATGGCTTTGAATACCAAAATAAGGAGTGGGTGCTTTATTCTCCAAGCATTTGGGAATCACTGAAGGTATTCAGCAAAGATGTGACATCATTAGACTGATGCTCTAAAAGGATTAATGTGAGTACAGTATACAGAATACACTGAAGGGAGAAAGAAGAGATATTCAAAAAAAGTATGAAATCTACCATTTATTGAGCACCTTTTAAGTGCCCGGCACATGCTATCTAATTTAATGAAAGATATAAGGGCCTGGCATAGAGCAAAAGCAGTGGGATTCAGGCTAAGTGGACAAGCATACAGAATATACAGTAAGTAAAATCAGCAGGATTAGCAATGAGAATCAGCATTTGACACCCAGAAACTTCTCAAACAGATTTGCAGTAGCTCATTTCTCTTACCTATAACATGAAGAAAGGGTGATAGTGGCAAGATTCAAAGGCACTGGGGAAACAGGACACCGTGCTGTGAACTAATCAGCCCTATTGCTGACAAAAGCTGTCATGAAATGAAACTAGTGTTGTGGGTCAGCCTTGGCCAGGCTCGGTCTGCTTCAATCACAGCCTAGGATTATAGCTTGTCTTTCATCAATCAGTAAACAGCATTTATTGGGAATTCACAATATGTATAGCGCTGAACCTGCTGTATATCTCTTCTAATAAGATACTCAGAAAGTGGCAAGTAGCACATATTTATTGTGAGACATATATATATATATATTTAATAATGTATATAGCTCCACAAGGATATCTATATAAAACTTCAGAGCTCACCTCAAATTCCCTCAAAGAGATCCTTTTTGCTTGGATCTGCACATGAATTTTGCAGCATGGGGGCTTTGAACAAAATGTTCAAAATTCCAAAACTTCATGAATAACTTTGATGTAAAAGATTTTTGAAGCTCACTGAGCTGAACACATTAGAAGATTTCATTTACTATTTCCATTTTAGGGTTGATCCTAATTTACTAGAAATGCTGGCACAATGTCAGTCAGTCTCTAGAAATTAAGCTAAATTCTCCTCTGATGGTTTCTGTTGCCCACAAGATCCCCAGTACCAGCTCTTTCCAGCGTAGTACAACTTCTCCCTTCCACAACGTTTTCTAAGGACTGAAAGTGTAGAAAGCAAGATGCATTTCAAGTAGAAAATTCAAATGTGAGCTAAGTTCTAAAAGAACAGGTGTCTTAGATGAAAGATAAGGGGTTGGACTGGGTATGGGAAGAAGTGAGTCACTGGGTTTGATTAGAGAGGAGAACAACAGAAAAATGGCACAAAAAAGGAAATTTTCTTTTTAGTAACTATGTATTTTATTTATTAACTGTGCTCCAGGGGTGAACACTTAATGCTTATATATTACTTCCAGGGCCTCCGTGACCTGTTATTTGGAAGACATCAAAAAGCTGGTTCTGCAACACAATGGCCTTTCCAAGGTTACAGGAGTTAGTTTTACATGGGCCAAAGATCAGGTGAGAAAATGCAAAACATGTAGAGAATATTAAAATGCTTAATAAATGAGTCTGACACTTAACAGAATTTAAATGTCCTGTGTGTATCATCTATCACCTTTCATGAGAGAAAGTTGCAGGTGTGCTAAGTACTGGATATACAAACTCAAATTAGAAAAGTCATTTCTTTCAAGGGGCTTATGGTTTTATGTACGGATAGCAAGTTGTGGAATGGACAATAAATAAATCTCTTTAACTTACTATTATATAGAGGTACGTGCTAGAGGAGCACACAGAAAGGATATAACATAACATTCAGGAGATCAGGGATGCTTCCCAGAAGAGATGAAATTCAGTCTGAGTCCAACCAAAGTGATTAAAGAACTGGGGAGAGTCATGCAAGATAGAAGGAGCTTCCCAATTTTGATAACTATTGATATCCTGGAACAAAATAAACCCAGCGATGCGAAGGCTTTCTAAACTCTAAAAATGATGCTCATTTTGATGGCTTTCAGTTCCACGACCTTCAAGAGAATTCAAGCATGCTCCTAAAAATACTTGTGTCATACAAAGAAGATCTCCTTACTACCCAATGTAAAGGAAACATACCTCTATCACAGTCACCTTCTATTAACCTTTCCCATTTAATTTTCTTTACAGCTGATATCACTTTCTGTAGGTCCTTTAGCTATTTACTGTCTAACTACACTCACTTGAACTCAAGTCCAAGGGAGCAAGGATCTTGCATAACTTGTTCACCCCTCTAATCGCAGTGTCTGGAACAGTCCTGGTCATATAGAAGTTGCTCAATAGATGCTGGTCAGATGAATGAATGGTTGCCTTCTGCACCAGCTGGAACAAAGGTTTAGAGCATCTGGTGTACTTGTGCCCTGGCATTTCTAGCAGCATATAAATAGACCACATTTCTGGATTTTAGGGAAAACTGAGTCTTAAAGCAACATCAAATTATCTATTCTGTCACATTAGAACTTTTTTTTTTACATCTTTATTGGAGTAAAAATGCTTTACAATGGTGTGCTAGTTTCTGCTTTATAACAAAGTGAATCAGCTATACATATACGTATGTTCCCGTATCTCTTCCCTCTTGCGTCTCCCTCCCTCCCACCCTCCCTATCCCACCCCTCTAGGCGGTCACAAAGCACCAAGTTAATCTCCCTGTGCTATGCCGCTGCTTCCCACTAGCTATCTATTTTACATTTGGTAGTGTATATATGTCCATGCCACTCTCTCGCTTTGTCACAGCTTCCCCTTCCCCTTCCACATATCCTCAAGTCTATTCTCTAGTAGGTATGTGTCTTTATTCCTGTCTTACCCCTAAGTTCTTCATGACATTTTTTTTCTTAAATTCTATATATATGTGTTAGCATACGGTATTTGTCTTTCTCTTTCTGACTTACTTCACTCTGTATGACAGACTCTAGGTCCATCCACCTCATTACAAATAGCTCAATTTCGTTTCTTTTTATGGATGAGTAATATTCCATTGTATATATGTGCCACATCTTCTTTATCCATTCATCCGATGATGGACACTTAGGTTATTTCCATCTCCTGGCTATTGTAAATAGAGCTGCAATGAAGATTTTGGTACATGACTCTTTTTGAATTATGGTTTTCTCAGGGTATATGCCCAGTAGTGGGATTGCTGGGTCATATGGTAGTTCTATTTGTAGCTTTTTAAGGAACCTCCATACTGTTCTCCATAGTGGCTGTACCAATTCACAGTCCCACCAGCAGTGCAAGAGTGTTCCCTTTTCTCCACACCCTCTCCAGCATTTATTGTTTCTAGACTTTTTGATGATGGCCATTCTGACTGGTGTGAGATGATACCTCATTCACATTAGAACTTTATTGCAGTGCGAGTATTTGACAAAATACAATCACTGTCACTGTGTTAAATAATCTTATGATAGCAATCAATGAATCCTGTGCAAATATCGTAAGTCCCAATTGATGAGTTTTATACATAGAGACACATCTTATATGCTTACCTATCTTATATTAGAACAGATAATACAAAGAAAACTAACTCAGTTTTGTTGAGGAGTTATTATGTTCAAACTTTTAGGTAAAAGAATAATTACAGCATGATTTAAGGGCTTTTATAAAACAAATCTACATCTTTTTGGAAGACCCAATAAAATTCAGAAGCTTTTTCATTTGTAGACCTGCCTCATGGTACAGGAACAGATTAGAACCCCAGTGAAATAATATTCAATTTTCAATTGTCCAAAGATGTTACCATCTTCCTACACACTATTTCAGTGGTAATCATAGCGATAAATCATAGTTGATGATTAAAATGTATCAAGGCTCACAGCAGGTCAGGCCCTGTGTATAGGGAGCATTCCTATTATCCTCATCACTGCTTCATTGGTGCGTAGGTGTTACCATTATCTCCATTTTGTTGTGAGAAGACTGAGGCATAGAGAATTTTGTCCTGAAAAGTCATGGAGCTATCAAGTGTCAGGACCTGTAAATATTCCATCACTAAAGCTAAAGTTTCTGGATACTAACACCTAACATACTTGCATTTTTCTTTTCAAATGAAAAATCTACTCATCTAATTCTTAGCTAGTTGCTTTATAATTCATATTAATTTTTGTTATTACTAGCAGCCTGTCTGTTTATCTACTTTATCATAGATTTAAGTGTATGAAGAATCCATTCTAAATTCATTTTCTATTGAGCTGGAATCTCACTCTCATTCTTGAGGCTCCTGCGGGGAACTCTGAAGACACAGTGAACATGAAAATGACAGACACCAAAGAGCCCTGATTGTACCTCAAAGCAATTAAAGATCAGAAGTCCTACTCACAACTCTTCTCTTGATGACTTTTCTTAACCAGCAGGTGCTATCCTACTCATATTATGTCATGAGTGAGTTATCAGATAGTGTGATATGTTTTCTTCTAGCTGTGAATGCATCCTCACAGATAAGGGGAAAGCGTTTTGTTAACCCACTTAATACTTTCTCTCGTTTGCCCTCCTCCCAGGCTCCGGTGATACTTCATACAAATAATGACTTAAAGTGATAGTGAGATCAATAATGTTCAACTGATCCAGCTTTGAGCTCAAACCTGTTTGTTAAAGAAGCCATTTGTATGCAGTAGAAAGCTCAAGAACATCAGCCTTACACAGACCTTGGTTCAATGGTGGCCCTGCCTTGTACCATCTGTATGTCCTAGAGCAGGTTGGCTATTCACTTTGACCCTCAGTTTCTTCTTCTAGTTTAAATACATACATACATACAATTTATACCTATTGCTGAAGGGTTTTTTTTAATTTTAATGAAAAAATTTTTTAAATTAAAGATCATGAAAGTACAGTGTTGTCCATGAAATAGGCACTTAATAAATAGTAATACACTTTGAGGACACAGCCAAGAATAACCTCAGAATGAATCATTACGGTAAAATTTCCATCATCTCTGACCCTGGAGTTAGTCCACATGAACCATTTACGGTAGGAGGAAAGAAAGTTGAGGGCCCAATAAATGTAGGTCTTTTCCTGGCAGACTCTAATCCCTCCTTTATTCACCATAGTGGCTTCCGCTATAAGATGTAGTCTCCTTGCTCCTATCTCCTGTGGTTGAGGCACAAATCTGACTAGAGGACAAAATCAGAGACCCAGACCAAAGAGAGCTCTTTTCCTTGGGCTGTGAACAATTCACTAATTAATTCATCCATTCTTGGCATTGAGGAGCGAGGAAACTCACACGTACCCAATGTTGTTGAGGGATAAATGGCCAAATCTAAGATCTACATACTGTTGCCAGCAGCTCCTCGACTAGTGAGTCATTAATAAGGGATGGAGGCAAATTTGAGCATCAAGATTCCTAGAATCTCCAGTGTTTTTCCATGGGTATAGCTTATTCATAAACCACCCAGTAAGAATTTGTATATTGTTTCCTTAGGGGATAAGAACTTGATAATATTTTTTTCTTTCAGTGGTATTAGAAGATAAACTATTCAGTTGTATGCATTTCTTTATTTAAAAAAATAACTTAGAACAAATCTTAATAAGATCTTATTTGGGGAAGAGGAAAATAAAACATCTCCCTACAGGCATAGCCCATGGGAAAACAAACTGGAAAAAAATAGTGAAACATTTTAAATCAGCTTTCCTTAAATGTCTCAAATAATTCAATTCAAAAAATTCATGTTCATTTCTTTTAATCATTACTTTTCTTTCAAAAAAGATTAGCCAACAGTGTTATCTCCATTGAAACAGGGAGCACTATCTGGTTTTGCAGCCTGTACTGAGTTTAGTAGAGCCAATGAATTATAAAGAGGTTGGTGACTGGGCCATATTTACATATGTAAATATGAGAACATCTTTGGGTTCTCCAACGGTGTGGCCACAAAAATCTCCATCTCCACTTCCAGAACCAAAATACTACACGGAAATGTGATTGAAATCCAAAGGCACGAGTGACAGATAGGGAGACCAGATGACCGTGATGAGAGCAAGGGGATAAGGGTCTTGCTTACAAATCAACACCAAGTTTTGAGTAGTGACAATTCTTTCTCTTCAAAGCCAGATTAATTCTGTTAGCTGCTTACACTCCAGTGGCTGCTTTTTTATGGGCCAAATAACTCATTTAAAAATTTATGGTTTATCCATTTTTAGTCCAAGCAATCATCTAGGATATAAACGTGCTTCCATAAAATATATGCATACAACCATACACAAACACCCTTGAATTAATACAAACCATGGAGAACATGCCATCCATACACATGAATTATTCTAAGTTCACTAACTCATGTGTTACTGAAGGCTTTACCTGCTGTTGAAAGCCTTCTTTGTCTCGCTCAAGCTGTACCCACTCCCTCTGCATTCTCACAGCAATTTCACTTGGAATTTCAATGTTCGAAGAATTATTAAAAACACGATGATGCAAAGACTTAACCTTACTCACCCTAAGCTGGTGCCTGTCTGTCAAAATGCCTCATTCTGTCCCATGTCACACAGAACTTCAGTCAGAAATGCCACTAAAACACTAAGTTCCACTAAAACACTTAATTTTCATAGGTTGATCTATCACACAATTTGATTCAATCTTCTTTGTACCCCTAATTTTTAACACACTGGGTGACATATACCAGAAGTTTAAGCTCTGTTGGTTGAACGGAAGAACAAACGTTAGCCTTCGGAATTTTGAGTAATTTGTATACATCACATATAGATTTATTCAAAATTAAGCTATAGACACATTAAATCACCAATTTAATATATAGATATAGCAATTTAGTATGTTAAGTACAAAGCAAAAATGATAAATAAAATTCTACTAGAAGGTCTCCTCGCTACCTCTACACTCGCAGCCCCAGGACCTTGCCACATACTCTTGCTTTGTCTTAAAGGAGTTTCCTCCTTCTCCAGTCATCTATGATCTGACTCAAAGCCCACCTCTTCCACAACATTTTCTCTGCTTGGTCTAGCTTTTGTTGTGCCTTTTCTTTGTAGGAATCTTTTTTTTTTTGGCGTTACGCGGGCCTCTCACTGTTGTGGCCTCTCCCATTGCGGAGCACAGGCTCCAGACGCGCAGGCTCAGCGGCCATGGCTCACGGGCCCAGCCGCTCCGCGGCACGCGGGATCCTCCAGGACCGGGGCACGAACCCGTGTCCCCTGCATCGGCAGGCGGACCCTCAACCACTGCGCCACCAGGGAAGCCCTGCAGGAATCTTTTTTCACAAAAGCAGGGAGGGTCATCATATACTTACGGATCTTTTCAGTTCAAAACATGCTAGGGTTTGTCTACTTCTTTATTCTCCAACCTAGGAGAAGAAGTTTAAATAACCACATCAGAAAACAAAAGGGGTGGAAGCAAGGAAGGATGAGAAGGAGGATGAACGCAGGTAATATAACCTTTCTTTTATTTTGTTTCTTATGAAGGCACCCTGCAGCTATTTAATAAAAGCATCCCCTTGCAGTGATAAATTACTTGCAAATTATATCAACCCTAAATTGCTTCTCAAAGTTTCTAGCTGCTGATGGCAGCAATGTTTTATGGAGATTTAAACAAGGTGATTTAGCAAAGGAGCATCAACTCACACTTGTACAGCCCTGAAATGATTGTTGTCGCGGCAGAAAGAGACTGAGAAATGAGGTGAACGTCCCAAATACATGATTTGTCACTTTGTGTACTTGTGCTACCTGAGTTAGCTATGGCACAAACATTAGATAGTCAAAGATATTAACCTTCATTAGATATTAACCTGCTTCGGGGAAACCTGCTTAGGGGAACATTTGCCGATATTATTTTAGGCTAAAGAAAAAAAATACTTCTATTCAGATAACTTCCGACCATAGTCTTCAGTGGGCTTTTGCTGTTTTGTTAGTTTGTTTAATGCCATGTAAAAATACTCCAAAGACAAAGGAGAGGTGAATACTCTCCTTCATTACAAAAGAGAGAAGTGACTACTTGAGTGAATACTTGAGTCTCAATTTGTCTCTGTCTCTGTCTCTGTCTCTCTGTCTCTCTCTCTCTCACACACACACACACACACACAGCTTCTTTTTCCAGAGTGACAGCCTAATAAAATTTTAAATGTTTGGTTCTACTGAACCAAAGTTGAATTGCAATCACGTGACATTTTTGTTTTAAAATGAGATGCAGTCACTGTGTCGGTAAAATATAAGAAGTATTAGACTTAGGAATCAGCTAACACAGATACCTTTCTGGACTCTTGTCTTTTGGACACAGTTTCTCCCACTTAAATAAGTAGTCAGCTATGTCTCAGGTGCAGGGACTGAGCTGCAGTAGCTTGATTCAGACCACTTCAAGAACATATGCCCATCTCTTTAAAAGTCTTTATTAACAAAACTTTCCCAACATTTTGGATTTCCTGGAAGCCCTTCAAGTGTAAGTGGCTGCTTTCATCAGAAACTGCCTGACTCATGTATGGAAGAGGTGGCTTTTCATGCTTGGGCATCTGGTGTGAGGACACATAATTCCCTAGGGAAGGCACCAGCCTGATACAGTACAGATCCCCACAGAGCAGTTTTATAATCTAAAGCAAAAATTCAGTTTAGGAAGAGGGCTGTTCTGACTAATAGAGCTTTGCAGAAATGAAGTAGAAACTTCAGAGATGTCCAAAATTCACAGATGTAGGCACTAAGTTGCTTAGTTTCACTGACCACTTGCACTTCATTCATTCATTCATTCATTCAATTAATAAATATTTTAGAGTGTCCATTACTAGTGCTATTCATTTTGTCAGACACTCTAGCAATGCAGTGGGTATCAAAAGGACAAAATCTCTGCTCATAAGCTTATATTCTGGGAAAGGAAGGAAACGTACAAATCCGATCCTTTTACATTATTATAAGTGCTATAAAGAAAACACATAGGGTATGAGGTACTATGAAACATGGAATGAAGAGAGGCTATGTTAGGTTGACTGATCCAAGATGTTCTTTAGGGGATCTGAAGTGGCTACATTTCAGCAGGGACCTCAAGAGTGACAAAGCACCAGATATCCAGGAAGGGGTTTAGGACTGAGCCAGGCTGAGGCAAGAACATGTGCACAAATTTGAGGATCTTGTAATATATTCCTGCACTTGATTTGCTAATATTTTGCTAAGGACTTTTGGCCCTTTTTCATGAGGGTTATTAGACTTGGATTGGGGTGGGTTTTTTGGGGGGGGGTGTCAGAATTATGCTGAACTCATAAAACAGAGAAATGTTTCTTCTGTTTTCTAAAAAAAAAAGAAAAATGAGTAAGACTGCTATTACTTTTTCTTGAAAGTTCAAAAGAATTCACTAGTGAAGTCATCTGGGCCTCAAATTTTCTTGGTAGGAAGGTTTGATTTTTGTTATTTATGAATTCAATATCTTTAATAGATAAAGGTCTACTGGTGTTTTTCTGTATCTCCTTGCATCTATTTTTAAAAATTGTGTTTTTCAAAGAATTTTTCCATGTCATCTAAATTTTCAGTTACTTTCATGAATTTCTTCATAATATCCCCCTATCCTTTCATTATCTGTATAATATAAGCATATAAAGCAATAAATTTCCATCTAACTGCATAGGATATATTTTGATTGTGTTTTCTTCTGATTTATTTTGTGATTAATGAGTTATTTCAAGGATCTTGTTGAATTTCTAAATAATTGAGTTTTCTATATATCTTATTGTTATTGATTTCTAATTTATTATTGTTGTGACCAAAGACATATTCTGTACAACTTCAATCATTTACAATTTGTTGAGACCTGATTTGTGGCCCACCATATAATCTGTCTTGGTGACTCTTCCATATACACTTGAAAAAAAATTGTATTCTGCAGTTTGGGGGCCATGTTTATAAGTATCAAATAGGTGTAATTATTGATAGCGTTAGACTGATTCATGCTGCTCCACTGGCCTCGACTGCTCTGGTTCATTTTTTTCACTCTTTTTTCTCCAAATAATTCCACTTGGATAATCTTTGAGCTTCTTTATCCTTTTCAGTTATGTCCAGTCTTCTGTTAGGATCTTCATATTTATTTTTTTCTAACAATTACTTTCTTTCTACTGTTTCCATTTGGTACTTTTTAATAGATTATTACTCTGCTGAAATTCTCAATCTGTTCACACAATTTGTCCACATTTTCCACTCTACTTTTTAACACAGTTATCCTAGTTATTTTAAAGTCCTCATCTGTCTCTAATTCCAATTATCTGAATCATTTTTCCATCTATTGACACTTTCCTTTCTCGATCACATTTCGTATTTTCTTGCTTCTTTATGTGTGTTATGCTTTAAAAAAAAACTAATGCTGGATACCATGTGTAGAAGAACAATAGAAAGCGAAGTAAGCAATATTACACCTAGACAAAAAGGCATGGTTCTTCTTTTGAGGTTGCTAATCTGTGATTGACCTGAGTGTGATTTTTATTGCAGCTTTATGAAGATTCAGTTCACCCTTGGCTTCAAATGTTTATTCAGGAAGAATCAGGATTTTCCCTTTAGCAGGGCTTGAGATGCTAAGTGACAATGATTCTTCAGAAATCTTCACACATAACAGCCTATCTGCCATCTCACCCCACCCCCAGATTTAGGAACCTCAAAAAAACCTGTCTCCACATTCTTGTTCTGTCCTTGGCCTTTAGCAACAACTACATTGCACATGATGAAGGAGTAGAGTGCCTTGAAGGGTCATCTTTAAACCCCCTCAAAAGAAAGAGGAGAGAATTCAGCAGAGAACATTTTAGTGAGTCTAGGCAGTTGACTAGAGATTTTTTCTTTTTTTTCAGTTTCTATGTCTTCCCATTATGGACAAATGGAAATAAGAAAGACATTTCACTTTCCAAAGTCATGCCCAAAGATTTTTTAACATCTAACATACTAGGTGCTTTGTGATCAGTAGACATTCTGCATATCTTTGTTTATTTCAGTTGAGTGCTAATGTAATTAGAACTAAAAAAAAGTTAGTTAGTAGATAAAAAGTTAACAGTTTTCAGAGCTCATCAATTTACACTATAGCCAATTTAGAGGCGTATGAACAAACAGTGCGTCCAGCAATTACAGCACAGGTGAACACACACATCCTGCATTCTTCCCTGTATAAGGGCCTTATTTTAAAATAAGTATAAACAAAGTATCAAGAGTTCCCTAGGGGCAGAAGCTGGGCAACACCCATTAGCAGTGTATTCCACTACAAGCATTCTTCATTTTGATATTGAGATCAAGGTGAGTAGGTTAATTGAAACGAGTATGCTTATGTGAACGTCAGTGAAGTCTGACAATTTTGTAACTAACTCTTTTATCTTTTGCATTTGGGGAACACATAATTCACTGTTCTTCCTCTGTCAGTTCTTAAGAGATACATGAAACCCACCTTGAATTCTCTAATAATAATACTGTAAAATGTACCACTGTCATTTCCCTTTGAAGAGTAGCTATTCCAATTTAAAGTGCATAAGAATCATAAGGTGATGCTGCTAAAATGCAGAGACCTCCGTTTCTATCCCAAGAGTCTCTCTGGGTGATGAAACTATTATATAAAGCATTCAGGAGCTCTCAGGAGCCACTGTACAGATATAGCCATTGGAGAAGTATAGAAAGCCAGTCTCTAGAGAGAGAAGGATGAAGTACACATGCAGAGAGGTATGTGGGCAGATAATCCTGTTCACATTCTAGGCTGTGATTATTCCTGAGGCCCAACTTTCCTGTCTTTGAGCCTTCTGAGATAGTTATGTAGATCCAAAGTCTGACATGGGTCTCGACAGGCAAAAATCAAAGTGTCTGCAGGGCTGCACTCCTTTCTGCTGGCCCTATGAGAGAATCCAATTCTTGCTCTTTCTAGCTTCTAGGGGCTGTCCACATTCCTTGACTCATGGCCATTTCCTCTATCTTCAAAGGCAGAATGTCACATCTCTCTCTAAACTCAGCTGAGAAAGGATCTCTGCTCTTAAGTATTCAAGGGATTAGGCAGGGTTCATCTGGATAATCCGAAATGGTCCCATTCAAGGTCCTTAATCACATCTGCAAAGTCCCTTGTGCCAGGACAGGGAACATATTCACAGGTTCTGGGGGTAAGGACATAGACATCTTTGACGGACCATTATTTTTTCTACCACAGTCAATGTCCTTGAAACAAATTCCCTTGTGTGTAGAAACTAGGTCGGCCTAAATTTCTATAATAAAAAGAGTCCCCTCCATGAACTCTCGTATTTTTTGTCAAAATTAGTGGCAATGAAATTCCTAGCTTATAAACCCAGAACTTTCTTTAATGTCTTCTCTTCGTAGCATACATAATATCCAGTTATTCACTAAATCCTGCACAATTTATCCCTAAAATGGAGTCACTAAACTTTTTTTTTTTTTTTTTGCCAATATCCTAGTTTAGAGTTTTAATTCCTTTTTACCTGCACTACAATAGCCTCCAACCTGGATTCCCTGCCTGTATCTTATTTCTTTTCCCAGCCACTCTTCCCACTGCTAATAGTATTTGTCTTTTTACTAATAATCATGTAATCACCTAATGCTACAAATTTCCTAACAAAAAGCATTTGATGACTCTTAAAGTCTTTAAGTCCAGACTTTCATAAAATGACCTAATTTAAACCATGGTGTATTAACTTTTGTTTCACTTTTTTCTTCTTCCACCCATCCCACATTCTGAGTGACCTTAAATATTTAATGAACATTCGTGGCATGAAATGCTTGCTTTATCATCTTTCATTTATGCCTGCACTATATCAGGTAGTATGAAGGGCAGAAAGATATGAAAATATAGACTAGGGAAATTTAATAAAAAGTTATTTGGAAGGAATTTGAAAAGTGGGAGAGAAATAGATACACCATCAAGGAGACTGGCAGGGCTTTCTATATTAGAGGAAGTCTTGATGATGAGACACATTAAAATACCTTTTATTAAAATGTATTCATTCATTAATTCAAATATTTTAGAATATTTACTATCAGTCCATGTTTCTAGGAAACAGCAGTGTAAAAACAAATTCTTATCCTCAACGCATCTACAGTCTAGTGGACAAATAGACAATGAACAAGTAAAACTGTTTTTTAAATATACAATTTTAGATAGACTTATTGCAATGAAGAAAATAAAGTAGGGTAAGGGGTTAGAGAGCAGGGGTTTCGGTAGGAAGCTCTTAAGATTGGGTTATAGGAACAATCTCTGAAGAAGTGACTTTAGGATCAGATCTGAATGATAAGAAACACCCCACTACATGAAAACCTTAGGGGAGAAAATTCAAAGGCAGAGCTGTGTAAGTCATGTTTTGGAAAGAAACTTAGTGTATTTGAGAAAGAGAAAACAGGACAATGTGGCTGGAACAGAGAAAACAAGGAGAAAGCAGTAAAAACTGAAATAAGGGAAGGAAGGAAGGAAAATCTAAAATGGCCTTGTTCATCGTGAAATGGACTTTGAATTGTATCCTAAGTGCAACAGGAAAACACTGGAGGATTTTAATCAGGAAATTTGCAATCCGATTTGTGTTTTAATAAACTCACCTTGTCTGCATGAAGGGAATGGATTTTAGGGATGCAAGAAAGGACAAAGAGACCACAGTAGAGGCTATAGCAAGAGTCCAGGCAAGAGAGAAGGGTGGCTGAGACAAGGAAAGGGGAAAGAACTGTGGTTAGAAATAACTGGATTTGAGACCGCTGGAGAGGCAAAAAAAATTTCTTCTGCCCTTCTAGATTTTTATGACAGGTCTAAGAATTAAATTGACATAAGATGGTTAACAGGAGAAAATCACGCAAACGTTTAATAACGTGTACATGGGAGGAACCCAGGAAAACTGAGTTAACTTGCCAAAATGCTCACCTTAAATACCATCTTCGGTTAAAGACATAAAAGGATGTTGGGGATAGTGGTTTGGGATTTCAAAGGGAAGGAAGGCAATTCACATGGAAAAGCAAACTTTGGTAAACAAATGTTTGCTGGATCATACAGAGACAATAGGACACAGAGTGGACTCTCATCTCCAGGCCCTGCCTGTGTTTTCCCTCACCACACCTAGCTCATATTCTTGGCAGGTATCTCTGGTGGTAGCTCTATTCCAGGAGCCCTCTCTATAAATTCTTTTAGGCAGTTGGGAGAAGGTCAAAGGTTTTTCCTTAGTCTTTTGGGCCTTGATTGTTTTCAACTTGAAATAATCGGCATGCCAAAGACACACGTTTTGGGGTGGCAAATTTTGCTCCCCTATAAGACATGTTGAGGATTGAAGTGACAGGTCTTAAGGAATGGAGTGTAAAGACAGAAGATAAAAGGTCTGAGGATGGAGCCTAGGGTGGCACTCCAGGGTGGCTTAAAACTTCGGACCTAAGGAAAAAGTCTGCAGAGGAGATTAGTAAGAAAGACAGTAAGGTAACCAAAAGAGTAAGAGACTGTGGTGTCCCAGAAGCCAGGTGAAGAAAGCGTTTACAGCAAAAGAGAGGGATCTGTCCTGTCAAAGGAGGCTGATACAACAAGGAAGACGAGCTTAGAGTTCATTGTTCACCTTCATAGGAGCCACTCTCTTATCAGGACAAAAGCCCTATTGGAGAGGCTTAGGAGAAAAGAGGAGGTGAAGATATGGCCTACTCTTTCAAGGAGTCTGCCTGTGAAAGGGAATAAAAATTAAGTAGTAGGTGACAGTGCACATAGGTTCAAGTGTGTCTATTTTTAACTGATATTAAGATGTTTGCATGCCTGCGGGGTTTCTGATAAGAAGCTGTATTATAATGGGGTTGACTCTACTACAAATGTTGGTAACATTTTGGATAACGCTTTTCTTCAAAGTCTGTTATTATAGTAGGCAGCACACATTGTAATTAAAATGCTGAGCCTAAATAGGAAATATGACCCTGCTATTGGTAAATGTATGAACTTAGACTAGCTAGTGAAGGTCTCTGAGGCATTATTTCCTCATCCACATCATAAGGATGATAATAATTTATTTGAGGAGGAGAAAATATAATTATATATATATGGCATCTATCACGGTTCCTGAGACACAGTAAGCACTCAGTAACTGAGAAGAGTTGTCATTATTTCTACTTCGTGCTTGACCATTAATCCCTTCTACAATCAGTAATAGGGCCTATTAGGATTTCAGTGGCCCGAAAAGAAACACTTTCTGTCTTGACTTCCTTCCCCATTATGCATATCTTATTGCAAGGCAGACCCTAATGCCTTTTCCCATTTCAAAGCACCACAGGGGTTATATAGCCAAAGGGATAGAACAACTGTGTGCCAAGCTGCACACAGAAACCGAGTGAGTTAATGTCACTTTAAACATGGTTTTCTTGTGTGTAAATTAGCTTGCAAATCTGCAAGCTCCCTACCACTAATTACTAGATTAGCCAGAGTTAACCTGCAGGGGAACAGCAGTGAGGAAGACAAACATGCACTCTTATGTGAATGTGCGTTTACATAGTTCATGCCACTCTAGGCTTGCAGAAAACAGTCCCCTGCTTCTCCTAGTTAAATCTAGTATGACATCCACAGTTTTGCACAAGAATATTAGACAACAAATTAGCCCAAAGCTGCAGTTAATCACAATCTAGAGTCAACCCAAGGGAACAGAGAACTAAACAAATAAATCTCTTAATATTTACCTCTCCTCTTAACCCAGGCAAGTTGGGCAAGATAACTTCCTTACTCAAGAAATGCTCGTTGAAATTGCAGCAAAGCAGCTTCAGTAAGAAAGTTGGGACATTCACAGTTTCAAATATATAGTCGTCTGAAATAGATATCTGACTTCAATCTCAATTCTCACTAACTTCTTGCACTGGAAAAATTTAGCCATAACAATCTTGTATGCAAGGAAGGGAGAGACACCTGATCCAAACCGGTTAAGCAAATATATTGGCACACTTAAAGAAAAAGTTGAGGAAGAGATATGGGAATATATGTATATGTATAACCAATTCACTTTGTTATAAAGCAGAAACTAACACACCATTGTAAAGCAATTATACTCCAATAAAGATGTAAAAAAAAAAGAAAGAAAAAAAGAAAAGAAAAAGTTGAGGGATCAAAGGACTGCAGGCCTGACTGGGATCCAAGAGCCCAAAGCATGTAATAAGCAACTGGTCTCTCTCTCTCAGTTCTGCTTTCCTTTCTGTACATCATCTTTAGTGCTAGCAGTCCCAGAAGAAAAAGAGATTCTTTCTTTCTTAACAGCTTGAAAGCATCCTTAGAATTGAATCACATGCCCAATATGAACCAATCACAGTGGGCCATGTTGTTATAAAGCTGATTGGCCAGGCCTGGGTCATGGGTGCAACACTGAGGACAGGATGGAGTCATCTTCACCTAAACTACACCAACAAAAAATGCTGGTGATTTCATTCCCCCAGGGAAAATCAGCATGTTGTTATTACCCTAAGGAAATAAAAATGAGTTGAAGCTAGAAAGGAAATTATAACAGATGCTCACTATTGCAAACGCTTCAACTCATAAATGGTTCAGTTTTTATTTTGTAAAAATATAAGTAACTATTATTAAAATGGTATCTACCTAATGGTATTACAAACATATGCATAAAGGATAAAGAATTGTGTTTTATTATCAAAGCTTTCTCAAAGTTATTATTCATATGTGCTGGTATTGGCCCTGACAACTGATTTACCATTCCATTACTGTAATTACAAATACATTATGTGTTATAAATTAATTATGTTTTCCTGTTTAGCAAGAAGTTCTTCAGTCATAGGAAGAGAAGTCATTTCCAAAGCCACACATTATATTACAAGCATGGTTAGAGTTAGCTTTCCAGTCACCCAAGCTCAGATATGCTCATCTCTACTTAGATGAGCAAAGAGAATTTTGTTGACTTTAAGGAGGTCAAACACCAGGACCCATCACCTATAAAACCTCTGATGATGTACCCCACATAAGGGTCAAGTACAGATACAGTTTATTTGTGAGGTATTATTTGCAGTCTGTGCCCAGATCATCACTTGAGAAAAGTTTCCTAATTCCTTGCTGTTTGTATGTGCTTAAAACAGTTCCACCGTTTATAATATCCCACAGAGGGAAAGAGTAATATCTCCACAAACCTTTCCTTGAAAATAATATACAAATTTCAAGTACAGTTAGATAGTTTAAAAAATCACAAGAGACTTTCATCCTCACTCTAACAATGCAAACAAACCCAATAATTTATAAAATCACAGTTAGCAAACAACAAAAAAATCCATCAGAGAGTTCAGGATGCAAAGAACTCTAAAGAAACTAATTCCAGAATGTAACAATTCCTTCACTGAGAAGAGATGGATAGAAACTATTAAAAAATATGAAAAAATAAACACTAGAACTGAAAAATTTGATATCAGAAATGGATAATTCATTTGGTAGGCCTAAGAGCAGGCTGAACACAGCAGAAAAAAAGGCAGAACTTGAAGATTGGTCAACAGAAATATCCAAATGGAAATACCAAAAACTAGGGAAGAGGGGGTTAAAAATCAGATGTTTATGGGACAATATCAGTTGGTCTAACACCTATATATTTACACAATATATATATTTTTGGTATATATAGACCTATATATATATATATATATAGGTCTGTATATTTAGAGTTCCAGAAGAAGAGAGAGAAAGGGGTAAACTGTTTGTACAGATAATGGCCAAGGACTTTCTAAAATGGACAAGAGACATCAACTTACAGACACAAGAAGCTCAGTGAGAATGAAGCGGAATAAAGGCAAAGAATCTCACATCTCAAATTACCATGGCCAACTGACAGAAACCAAAGACAATGAGCAAGTCATAAAGGCAGAAAGAGGAAAAATAAGATAAAAAAATTTTTAAGGTCAGCAAATTAAATCCAAAATAATTAAATGATGTTTATCCCATGAATGCAAGTTTAGTTCAACATTTGAAAATCACTCAATGTATTTTACTACAATAAAGAATAAAGGATACAAATCATGCAAAAAATTTTGATAAAATTCAGCAGACACATAAAAATTCTCAGTAAGTTAAAAGTCAAAGGAAACTTGCTCACCTGAAAGAGGGCATCTAAAAAAATCCTGAAACTTAACATCATATATAACAGTAAAATACTGAATACTTTTCTTCTAAAATAGGAACAAGGCTAGAATGACTGTTCTAATGATTTCTAGGCATATTTTACAGGTGGTGTTGCCCAGTGCAATAAGTCTAATAAGGTTGGAAAGAAACAAATCTTTGTTTGTAGATAACATGATTGAATATGTAGAAAGACTGAATGGAATTTCTAAGAAAAAATAAAACTAATAAATGAGTTCAGCAAAAACAGAATATACATAGTCAATATACAAAAATCACATGTATTTTTATGTATTAGCAAAAAATAATTCAAAATTTTTAAAAATACCATTTATCATAGCACATAAAACATAAAATACCGAGGAACAAACATAACAACAAACGTATAAGACTGGTAAAAATTACTCAAAATTCCTGCAAAAACTCAAATAAGACCTAAATAAATGATGACAAATAGAATATTCCTGAATCGGAAGATTCAGTATTATTAAGATACCTATTCTTTCTAAATTGAACTACATAAAATTAGTATCTAAATTCCAACAGCCCTTTGAAGAAGAAATTGACAGGTTGATTCTAAAATGTATATGGAAATGCAAAGGATCTCAATGAGCTAAAACACTAAACACACACACACACACACACACACACACACACCAAAAAAAAAAAAAACAAGAGAGAGACAGATGGAGAACTTAACATTATTTTATTTAATGACTTACTACAAAGCTTTAGCAATAAACAGTGTTGACTGGCCTAAAGACAGACAAATCCATGAATGGAATATTTTATAAGTAGAGAGACATTGTATGGTCAAAATATTCTCTAACAAGGTGCCAAGTCAAAATTTTTTTGCTTTCGCTCTGAATAATTTTAAATTTACAGAAAAGTTACAAAGACAGTGCGAAGAATTCATATATATTCCTTACTTGGTTGCCCCTATTGTTAACATCTTATATAACCATGGCACATCTGTCAAAATTTAAAAATAAAGGTAAAAAAACATTTGCAATTATTATTAACTAAACTCAAATCTTTCTTCAGATTTCATTTGTTTTTACACTACTGTCCTTTATTTTGTAGTTTCAGGATCCAGGTCAGGAAGCCAAATTGTGTTTAGTAATCATGTCTCCTTAGATTCCTCTGGTTTGTGACAGTTTCTCCATTTTGTTATTGATGACCTTGATATTTTGGAAGAGTACTGGTCAAATATGCTGTACAATGTCCCTCAATGTGGGTTTGTCTGTTGTTTTGAAGGTATATCATATGTAAAGTACTTTTCTCATGTCATCATATCTGGGGTACATGCTATCAACATAACATCACCTATAATATTAACTTTGATCACCTGGCCAAGGCAGTATTGCCAGGCTTTTCCAGTGCTGTTTCTCCATTCTACGCTATTCATTGGAAGCAAATCACCAAGTCCAGCCCATTGTTCAAGGGCAGGGAGGAGATTAAGCTCTACCAACTGGAGGGGGAAGTGTCTACATAAATTATTTGGAATTCTTCTGTATGAAAAACTTATTTATTTAGTTTTTATTTTGTGTACTGGTTTTATTACTAAATTGTTCCAGCTTTGGCCATTGGGATCTTTGTCAGATTTGCTCTTGTGTATCTTCAACAAGCTCCCATCCTTTTGACTTTTGAGCATGTTCTTACACTGAAGCACTACGAGAAGCACCAGGTTCATCGTGTATTTTCTTTTCTTCAGCCCTAGAATCAACAATTTCTCCAAGAGACCCAGGTACCTATTATTGGAGAATAGTGTCTAGAATCAAAGATTTGGGCACTGAATATCTTCATTGCTACTTGTAATGTCACTACTTTTAGGCTTTCTTGGTCGACAAGACTAAGACATTTATGTATGTATACTAACGCATGTATATATATGTATCTATAATTGTTTCTGGTTCTCTCCATCTGTATTAAGATAAATTAACTATATGTTAACACTAATATCTCCTACTCTAAATCCAGTACCATATAATTCATTCTCACCTCCCCTCTTGCTCGTCTGTAACTTTTCTCTCCAACAATGAGAAGTCTATCTTTCACCACCATCCATATCCATTTAATTGTTTTTTGACCTCAGTATACAAATAAGGCATTTTCAGAATTGTTTAACCTGTATTCCCATGATAAACAACTTTACTGACTAGAGTACAGTGTTCATGTTCAGTACATTTACTCTTTAGCCTTACGGTTTCTAGTTAAAAATCTATTTTCCAAAGTTACCTAAGTCAACCCCTATTTCCTCATCCCTTTCCATGAAGTCGTGTCATACATATGCAATATAGACTATTCTTTTGTCACAGTCAACATTTCATCCTGGGATTTTCTCTAACCTCCTGGTTGATTTTTAATTTAATTTGCATACATTAAAGTCTACTCTCTGGAATGTAAATTTCAGTGGGTTTTGACAAAGTCAGTCATGTATTCACCTTACCGTACAGAATAGATCCACCACCCTAAAAATTCTTCTTTGTTTTCCTTTTGTCATCAACCACTTTCCCCTCCACCAACTCTTGGCAACCACAGATTTATTTTCTGTTCTCGTAGTTTTCCTTTTCTAGAATATCTTACGAAGGCACTCATTTGATATGTCGCCTTTGGTTCTTTCACTTAGCAAAATGTACTTAAGATTCATCTATGTTTGTGTATGAATCAGTAGTTCATTCCTTTTTAATGCTAAATAGAATTCCATTGTATGATACGTATCCACTCACCTACTGAAGGACATTTTGGTTGCCTCCAGCTTGGAGCAACCAAATTATGAATAAATTATGAATTTGAGAATTATGAATAAATCTTCTATAAACATATACACCTGGTATCTGCATGAACAAAATTTACAGTTCAAATGGGTAAATATCTAGGCATGTTGTTTCTGAGTCATCTAGTAAGAACATTTTCTTTATAAGAAAATTGCAAAATATCTTTCAAAGTGACTGTACCATTTTGCATTCCAACCAGCAATATATTAGAATTCCTGTATTTTCACCAGTGTTTAGTATTGTCTTTTTTTTTTTTTTCCTTCGGTATGCAGGCCTCTCACTGTTGTGGCCTCTCCCATCGCAGAGCACAGGCCCTGGACGCGCAGCCTCAGCGGCCATGGCTCACGGGCCTAGCCGCTCCGTGGCATGTAGGATCTTCCCGGACCGGGGCACGAACCCGTGTCCCCTGCATCGGCAGGCGGACTCTCAACCACTGCGCCACCAGGGAAGCCCGGTATTGTCTGTTTTTTAATCTTTGTTATCCAATATAGGGATCTGCATACAGCAAACATGAACAAATATAATTCCGTGACTCTGATTTAAGTAAGCTGTATTGACTAGGATAAGTTAGGAAAATGCCAGTCTAAATTAGTGTCAGGAAACGTGCCTTACAAATGTTTTAAGAAATGAGATCTCATTAAGAGGAAGTAAAACCATTTAGGATAGAAATGACAAAATGGTTCACCTCATGTGATGACTTTGATCAGTTGCTAGAGGAATGCTTGGAGCTTCCCATTAAGAAGGATTCCGAGACTATATTGGGTCTCAGTGAAAAAGAACACGGTGAGCAATTAGCAACGCCTATGTTATAAGCAGACAACCAGGCACTGTAGTACAAAGTAAAACATTTTGTTTCTAAGGTCTGGACTAACTCTCTGCTATCTAATGCAGGTCCTCCCGAACAACCTACTGTGGTAGGTAGAATAACAGCCTCTAAAGACGTCCATATCTTTACCCCAGGGTCTGTGAACATGTTCTGTTATATGGCAAGGGGGAATAAAAATTGAGGATGGAATTAAGATTGCTAATCTGAACTTGAAATAGGGGGATTATTCTGGATTACTGATATGGCCCACCTGGGTCCTTAAATGTGGAAGAGGAAAGCAAAAGGGTCAGTGTCAGTTTGGTGGCATGTGGGAAAAACTTGACTGGACATTGCTGGCTTTGAAGATGTAAGAGATCATGGGCTAAGGAATGTGGCAGCCTCTAGGAGCTGGAAAAGGCTAGAAAATGGGTTCCCTAGAGCCTCCAGAAAGGAATTCATCCCCCATAAATACCTTGTTTTCATCCCCTTGTGATGCACATCAGAATTCTGACTTACAGAACTGTAATAGTATAGATTCTTGCTGTTTTAATCCACTAAGTTTGTAGCAACTTGTTACAGTGCTCATAAAACATAGATTCACCTACTTTAGTAATTAGAAAGCAGAGGTTGAACATTACAGTGTTAACTTTTTATCATAAAAACAAAAAAATTAAAGAGTTTAAAGTCTTTCAAATTCCTAGGCAGATGAGATAGTTTCTCAGCAATGAAGTCATTTCTTAGACAATTGTGGAAAAGTAAATTTAAGACTTATTCCTATTCTTTTAACACTATTTCACAACTGGTGTGGTAGAAAATAATGAGATTTTCTTGTACTACCAAATCAAGTCACCTGGAACAACTGAAAACTTCTAGAGGCATTCAGTCAGAGTGGCCTGCAAGAACAAGGACCAAACATCATTTGAGGGACACTGGGAAGATGAAAACATCATCATCTCTATCATGTCATAACTGCTCCTCTGTTGATGGAAGAAATCCATGTGTGGGGACTCAGCCTCTGCTTCCTGTATCCAGCTTTCAGAATGAGAACGGCATGTGGTCACCATTCAGCCAACCCTGCCATTCTTTTGATAACCTCTGCATTTTATTTACAACTCTGGACTGTGCCAACACATTATGAATGCTGCTGTTATTTTCTGATGGGCTCTGTGTGTTCGTGGATTCTACTGGCCTCCTATTAGTGATAAATTCTCCCTCCCTCACCTCTCAATCCACAGCTCCTCATGTTTCCCCTCCAGATGGCATTGGAGGTGAGGGTACAAGGAGGATTTTTCTCATAGCTATGAGCTGTATCCTTTTTATTAAATTCGAAATTGTACCTAGGGGAACAAAGGCAGCATCATGGATGGATGAAGGAGGTGCTGCTTTCTTCACATGTAATAGAAAATAAAGTCCACGAAGCATGCACACTGGTAAAATGGCATCTTTACAGAAACATTTTTTAAAAAAAACCCAGAATAGCCTCAAAATCATAACTGGAGGCTATGTCCAAAAAAAAAGTTATTAAATAGATTCCTAAAAGTTAAAATAAAAGAAATGGATAGAAGAGAATGAGATTACTTTTTCCTCCAACATGGCTAAAAGAGTCCTTTTAACCACCAACAGAGCCAATCAAGAATAACAGAAACATTAATGTAGCCCCAAACCAGAACTCAGGGCAGCACAGGGGAAAGCATCAGGGAAGTTGCATTCCCTTCTGGGAGGCGGGAAGGAATAAGAGGGCCGGAGGGCCAGAGAAGCATCCCACAGAGCTGTTAAAAGATACTTTCGGAAGAAAAATCATCCTCTTTTGATCTTAGAGTTCACATCCAAAGACATACACTTCTAGCTATTGAAACTTTTTGATGTTTTGTTTGTTTCTTTGATTTTGCCAAAAGTATTCAAGGAAAATCTTTTTTTTTTAACGTCCTTATTGGAGTATAATTGCTTTACAATGGTGTGTTAGTTTCTGCTGTATAACAAAGTGAAGCAGTTATACATATACATTTGTTCCCATATCTGTTCCCTCTTGTGTCTCCCTGCCTCCCACCCTCCCTATCCCACCCCTCTAGGTGGTCACAAAGCACTGAGCTGATCTCCCTGTGCTATGCGGCTGCTTCCCACTAGCTATCTATTTTACATTAGGTAGTGTATATATGTCCATGTCACTCTCTCACTTCGTCCCAGCTTACCCTTCCCCCTCCCCATGTCCTCAAGTCCATTCTCTACATCTGCCTCTTTATTCCTGTCCTGCCCCTAGGTTCTTCAGAACCAGTTTCTTTTGTTTTTTTTTTTAGATTCCATATATATGTGTTAGCATATGATATTTGTTTTTCTCTTTCTGACTTACTTCACTCTGTATGACAGACTCTAGGTCCATCCACCTCACTACAAATAACTGAATTTCGTTTCTTTTTACGGCTGAGTAATATTCCACTGTATATATGTGCCACATCTTCTTTATCCATTCATCTGTCAATGGACACTTAGGTTACTTCCATGTCCTGGCTATTGTAAATAGAGCTGCAATGGACCTTGATTCATGGAATATCTTTACGCTAATTATTTACGTGGCTTTCTTACTGCTGTTTTACATCCCTGATAAAGAAATGACAGGCATTATAACGACGTCATGAAATTTACATTATTGACCAAATATCTAGATATAGCACTTGTTACACAGTGCTCAATATTCAGAAACTTCGACTATATCTTTGTTACATCTTCCAAAAAGCAGAACACCTAGTCATTTTTGGTTGAAGTTATGAATGGGATATTATAAAGGCCTTAAAATGTAATGGGAAGGGGGAGACTTCCTTGTGTCTCATCACAGAAAGATAAAATAGGACATATCAGACAAGAAATGTTTGCTTGCAAAAAAAGTATTATCTGATATTTAACAACGTATACGTCAAACCGTATCAGTATCATCTTTCTCTGGTTTTGTCAGTTTAGTCAAGTCACATGGGATAGGCTTGCAAGAGAAAATCACAAAGACTCCGACTGGACTTACTGGTTACTGATCACTGGCAGAACGAACTTTGGCCAGTGGCTTAAACTGTCTGAGCCTATGTTTCCTCATCTGTAATATTTCTTCTGAAAATCAGTAAGAGGCACTTAATAGTTATTGAATGACTGAATGAAAAATGAATGAATAAATAAAAGAATGCATTTAGACATCAAGGTCTTCCTCCCAAAACTACTCCACCCATAACCTTCCCCATCTCAGTTGATAACCACTCTGTACATCACACTTCACAACAGATCTGTCAGTAAACATGAGGAACTACCAGAACTTGACCTCTTTCATCATCTTCATTGCTGTCACCTAGTCTGAGCCATCTCTTGGATTTCGGTAATAATCTACTAATAGATTTTCCTGTTAACACCTTTGTAATCCTATAGTCTAATCTCAGAGTGATTTGTTTAAAATAAAAGATAAACTAAGTCCCTCCTCTGTTTAAAACCCTATTTCAATCAAAATAAAAGAACTAAATTCTTACAAACCCTACATACGCTCCCTGTTACGTCTTTTATCTCCTCCTGATCTGACCCCCTCCTCACTTGGCTTCTGGAACAGAGGCCACTTTGCTGATGCAAGAACTTGCTGGGCATGCTTCTGCCTCAGGGTTTTGGCACTGGCTGTCCCTCTGCATGGAATGTTCTTCGCTATCTTTATGCTTACAGCTCCCTCATCACCACTCTTTCAAGTCTTTGTTAATATCTCACCTTTTCAGTGACGCTTGCACTGACCATACTGCCAATATTGCAGCCATCTTCTACCCCAAATTTTTCTGCTTAACTTGTTTTTACCCTTTTTAATAGCCTGAGCACTAAGCAATATACTATTTTGCTTATTTATGTTTATTGTTTGTTGTCCACTTCCCCCTGCTAGAACGCAAGCTCTCTGAGGGTTTATTGGATTCATTCCAAGAGCCTAGAATATAAGCAGTGCTCAATAAATAATTGTTGAATGAATACTAATTATTATTATTATTAATACTATCACATAGTACTCATACACAATGGTCTCCCGCTCTCTATCTTGCTAAAGGATAACAATGACCGAAAGAAAGTGCTTAGGGTACGGGAAAAATTTTGGCACCCGTAGGGAATGGAGATTGATTTTCTCCTTCCTGGCACGTGAGAATAAAGCAGTTGTCTTCTGACGCATATCTGTGGGGATTTAAAAACACAGCACCAAACAATAAGCCAGGAAGAATCCAGCTAATGGAATCAAATCACATATCAGTATCAAAATCATCTCCAGGAAAAGAAAAAACAAGGAGGAAAACATCAAACTTTTGGCATCAGGGGAGAAATCTAATAAAGAAAAACCAGTGAAAACTTCAGGGCAAAATAAGAAGCAGAACAACTCTAATTTTTTTTTTCTCCAAGTTAAAAAATATTTTATAGTATTTCTTTCTATAGACCCTGATATCTGATAACATGCATGCTTGATGGAGAAAGACCATTGTGCAAAGATCTTGGGGGCAAAGATAAATTCGGGCCCTGAAATTTCACTGAGATGAGAATTATCCAAAAGTTTTGTTGCTAATGATCTTGTGATCAAAAGAGTGATGACCAGCGTAGTTCTTGGATCAGATTCCCTGTGTGACTTTAGGAAATCACACTTTCAGTTTCCTTATTGGTCATATGGGGATAGAGTTCTTGCAAAGATAAAATTAGGTAATGTTCACGAAGCTCTTAACACAGTGCTTACGCAGCACATTTTCAGTTCTAGCATGTGCAATACTCTCTCACGTTTTGTAAAGGCAAGGCTCAGAGTCTTAAGCAACATGCTGTCAGAGCAGTGCATTCCTTGGTCTCAAGGAGCCATTCTGCAAAGCAAGTGGCAAGGGGAATGCGCTTAGTAATCAGACACTGTGGCCGGGGGCAAGCTGTATAAAAATAATCAGATTGATCTCTTCCAAATTAAATGGGGATAATAACATCCACCTCACAGGAGTTTATAGTGCAGATAATACACACAGGGGTAGTGCTTAGTATACAAGAGGTGCTTAATAAATGGTGTTTATTTTTGTTATTATAATTATGTCCACTGAATGACTATATCCTGTGACTCCCTTCCCACCTGTTTCTACATATAGATCTCCTGTCTTCATTGCTTTCACTTTTGTGAGTTGTTGCTGAGCCTCTACTGGTTCTGATTTGCTGTTAGCACTTCTCTCTTTGCTGGTCAAGAGTTTTAGCCAGAACACTCTGCCTTTCTTCTCGCTTCTTTCACCAATGCCAACACTGCTGGCAGATCCCGCAGCTTTTGCTCTAACTCCAGTTTTCACTTCATGGTCCACTCAGAGGGCATTTCTGCTCCTACTTACAAGTATATCTAATCAGAGAAATGCTAAATATCAGGAAGTATAGGTAGAACTGGATCTACTTTACTTTTATGCCCATATGAAGATTCATCATTAGTATTCCCAGCTAACATTTGTTACGTTTACCCTCCCAGCATCCATTTCCTTTTATTTTGGTAATGAGATGCTATCATACCAGTTTTCTTTCAAGGATCCACATTTCTTCCACTGTTACACTTGTGATGTGGGTGGACATTTCCACACCACCTGTGTCAAGAGAGAATATGTGACTGCTTGAATATCCACATGAAAAAGCTTGAGAAGAGTGCAAAGCAGATGGAGACAGAGCTGAGAGACTGTGTCCAAGGCATTGTTTGAGTCCCTAGATGAAGCCATACCTGAAGCTGAACCACCCGTTTGTTAATTATATCCACCAATATGTTCCTTGATAAATTAATCCATGATTTCTGTCATTTTCAAGTGTACCTTAATTCTCCAACTCTGTATAATTCCTCTTTCTCTGTTTACTGTGATATTTACGTTTTTATGAGGTCCTAATAGGCCTCTTTGAGAATCTAATAGAAGCTATGAATCCCTCCTTCACTCAAAAGGTATATAATACAGAAACACAAATGTTGCAAATATTTTCATGTTGTTCAGGACTGCCTGGAAACCCAGATGCAGAACCTTACTGCTGTAAGTATGAGGAGAAAAGAAAATAGCATAATATAGCTTTTGAGAGTGAGATAATTATTCCTTAATTATTTGGTGTTAGATTGGTTAAGATGAGATGAATTGTTTGGAGGGTAGGTGTGGTTAACGCCTTTTACAAAATCTATCAGAGCTGTATACTTGAGTCAAAGATAGAAAAACAGAGGGAAAGCTCTGAGATTGCAACCTGTTCTGCAATGGGCCGATTAAAATATGTAAAACCTATATCAGGTGCAGTATTAATTTCTGTTATTCTTGCTTTCATATAATTTTTATGGAAAACAACTAACACATACAAAATAGACAATAGTATATGAACCCTCATATACCTAGTATTTAAATCATGGACAATATTTTTTCCCCTATAACACCACCCACTTCCTTCCTCCTGTTTTTTATTCTTTATTTCCTTATTGAGGTGAAATTCACATAGCACAAAATTGACTATCTGAAAGTGAACAATTCAGTGGCATTTAGTACATTGACCACATTGTTCAATGACCACCTCTATCTAGTTCTGAAACATTTTCATCAGCCCAAAAGGAATTATGTGCCCACTGAGCAGTTGATCCTGTTTCCCACTCCTCCCAACCACTGGCAACCACCAATTTGTGTTCTGTCTCTTCGGATTTACCTATTCTAGATATTTCATTAAAATGGAATCACACAATACGTATTCCTTTATGTCTGACTTTTTTCACTTAGCATAATGTTTTTAAAGTTCACCATACTGTACCATGTATCAGTACTTCATTCATTTTTATACCTGAATAATATTCTATTCTGTGGATTTACCACAATTTGTCTATTCATTCATCATTTATGGACATTTGAACGTTTCCACCTTTCGACTATTGTGAATATTGCTACTGTGAACATGTGTGTACATGTACTTCTTTGAACACCTGTTTTTAATTTTTTGGAGTATAAAGCCAGGAGTGGGATTCCTGAGTGCATGTTAATTCTATGTTTAACTTTTTGAAGAACTACCAAACTGTTTTCCATAGTGGATGAACCATTTTACAATTCCATCAGCAATGTATTAAGGATTCAATTTCTTTACATCCTCAACCAACACTTGTTATTTTCTGTGTGTGTGTGTGTGTGTGTGTATGTGTGTGTGTGTGTATTTGTGTGTGTGTATTATAGCTGTCCTAGTGGGTGAAAAGTGGTAACTCATGGTGATTTTGATTTGTACTTTCCTAATGATTAATGATGTTGAACATCTTTTCATGTGTTAGTTTGCCATTTTTACATCTTCTTTGAAGAAATATCTATTCAAGTTCTTTGTCTATTTTTAATTGGATTGTTTGTCTTTTTGTTATTGAATTTTAAGTGTTCTTTACATAGTCTGGATCCTAAAAACTTATCAGATAGATGATTTGCAAATACTTTCACCCATTCTGTAGGTTGTCTTTTCACTTTCTTGATAATGTCCTTTACTGCAAATGTTTTTAAATTTTGATAAAGCCCAATATCACTATTTTAATTATATTTTATACAATATTTTATGTAATATTCTCACATTTATGATGGTATGATCCAAGTACTCCAAAATTCTTTTGCTCCTCATGCTTTTCATGACATATATAAGAATCTGTTGCCGAGTCCAAGTTCACGATGATTTATCCCTACGTTTTCTTCTTCTAATAGTCTTATGGTTTTAGCTCTTACATTTAGGTCATTGATGCATTTTGCAGTTACCATTTTGAGCACTTAGGTAGCAGGAACTTCACATGAATTATCTCATTAATCCTCACAAGAATCCTCAAAGTACCTTTAAGTTCTTTTATTATCTCTATTTTATAGACAAAGCAACTACGGCTTAGAGAGTTTAAGAACTGTAGCACTATTTACAATAACCAAGACATGGAAGTAACCTAAATGTCCATCAACAGAGGAATGGTTAAAGAAGATGTGTTACATATACACAATGGAATATTACTTAGCCAAAAAAACCCAAACAAACAACGAAATAATGCCATTTGCAGCAACGTGGATGGACCTAGACATTATCATATCAAGTGAAGTAAGTCAGACAGAGAAAGACAAATATGATATCACTAATATGTGGAATCTAACCAAAAAATGATACAAATGAACTTATTTACAAAACAGAAACAGACTCACAGATCTCGAAATCAAACTTAAGGTTACCAAAGGGGAATCATGAGGGGAAGTGATAAATTAGGAGATTAGAATTAACATATACACACTATACATAAACTAGATAACTAATAAGGACCTACTGTATAGCACAGGGAACTCTGCTAAATATTCTGTAATAAGCTGTATGGGAAAAGAATCTGAGAAAGAATGAATACATGTATATGTATAACTGAATCACTTTGCTGTACACCTGAAACTAACACAACATTGTAAGTCAACTATACTCCAATAAAATTTTTTTTAAAAAAACAAAAGAACAAAATGTGCCCAAGCTCACAGAGCTAGTAAGTAGGAGCCAGTAGTTGAACGTAAAGCTGTTTAACTCCACAGCCCTTCCAAAACAATTGGAAAGGGGAAACACTGGAGAGGAAAATCGATTTTTCGTCAGTTACTGCTCACTCTTCGATGTGTTCTGTGCTCCCTTCATGTTTTAAATACTGAACTAAGCAATAAGAATACACAGATGGTCTGGAGAACTTCCTAGTCTAGAAGTAAAGGTCAGGGAAAGAAGAATTGCAAGATATATTCTAGCATTTATAATGATATAGATCCTGGTACTCTGAAATTCTCACCCTGGACCTGTTCGCTGCAGTCTCTAATTGTATGGGAATTCTCTGTTTGTACCCTTTAATCATTATCCATCCTTCTTTCTCTTCTTTATGACCTGAGAGACGACCTTAATGAACCAAATCACCTGGGATCTTTTGCCCTTTCGATTCCACTTGGGTTTGACAGAATATCAGAGGTTGGGACTGGGATATTATTTCCCCTGTGTTCTTTTCTTGCTCCAGCACTATGTTAAGGCAGTGGCCACACCTCTTTATGACCTCAGCTCCTTTGGGTGGCCTGTGGTCCACACTCCAGCTCTCATAGGCACTGATAATGTTATTTCCTGCCCCTGGCTCTTCAGGTCTAGAGATGGGAACAGGAAAGGGTAATAAAGAGCACCATGTGGTTTATCCTATGATGCAGGTAAAACGAAGTTGGTGAGATGCGAGAAAACCAAACCGTTGTTTCTCTCATTGTTTCTATGGGTACTGATGTTCTGGATCTCAAATAACCAACATTGCAAGTGAGCTTTTGGAAATAAATCTGTTTGTTGGATCAAGGTTCCTCTATTATCTGCCTCTCTGCTTTTCCTTCTCTCTGCAACCTGCAGAAAAGTGTACACTGCACCTTCTCCCACAAGAAGTTGCCTTCAGAGAATGAGCTTAAAATATGTCACTATTTTATGGAGTTAGAAAAATTTCAAGCACAGCTGTTAACTTTGGGATATTAGCTGATTCTAAAATTAATAGACCTAGAAGGAAACATGATAAACACCACTAAAATATGGGAATAGAGAAAACCTTTATAACTATGAATCAAAAATCCAGAAGACATAAAGGAAAAAATAATAAGCCATATAAATATAGAACAGAAAATAAAATATCACAAACAAAGGAGAAAAATATATGACAAACCAGGGAGGGGAAAACTGAAATTTATAGTACAGATAAATGATCAATCTCTAATATATTAAAAATCCTAGCTGAAAATCAAGAAAGAATAACAACCTGATTAAAAAAAAAAAACGGAAACAGACATGTAAAGACTGTTCGTAGAAAAACATGTTCCACCTATTTATAACAATAAAAATGTGACTTAAAATCCACTAAAACGGAGAAGTAGTGAAGATGGCAGAAGACTCAGACATGGAGATCACCTTCCTCCCCACAAATAAATCAGAAATACATCTACATGTGGAACAACTCCTCCAGAACACCTAGTGAACGCCGGCAGAAGACCTCAGACCTCGCAAAAGGCAAGAAATGCCCCACATACCTGGACAGGGCGAAAAAAAAAGAAAACACAGACACAAAAGAATAGGGATGGAACTGGCACCAGTGGGAGGGAGCTGTGAAGGACGAAAGGTTTCCACACACTAGGAAGCCCCTTCGCGGGCGGAGACTGCGGGTGGCGGAGCGGGGAAGCTTTGGAGCCCTGGAGGAGAGCACAGCAACAGGGATGAGGAGGGCAAAGCTGAGAGATTCCCGCACAGAGGGTCGGTGCTGACCGGCACTCACCAGCCCGAGAGGCTTATCTGCTTCCCCGCTGGGACGGGTGGGGGCTGGGAGCTGAGGCTCGGGCTTCGGCTTCGGAGGTCGGATCCCACAGAGAGGACCGGGGTTGGATGCATAAACACAGCCTGAAGGGGGCTAGTACGCCACAGCTAGCTGGGAGGGAGTCCGGGAGAAAGTCCGGAGCTGCCAAAGACGCAAGAGACTTTTTCTGGCTAATTTGTTTCCTGGTGCGCAAGGAGAGGGGATTAAGAGCGCTGATTAAATAAGCTCCAGAGACAGGCGCGAGCTGCGGCTAACAGCGCGGACCCCAGAGACGGGCATGAGATGCTAAGGCTGCTGCTGCTGCCACCAAGAAGCCTGTGTGCGAGCACCGGTCACTATCAACACCTCCCCTTCTGGGGAGCCTGTGCAGCCCGCCACTGCCCGGGTCCCGGAATCCAGGGACAACTTCTCCGGGAGAACACACAGCGCTCCTCAGGCTGGTGCAACGTCACACTGGCCTCTGCCGCCACAGGCTTACCCTGCACTCCGTGCCCATCTCTCCCCACGGCCTGAGTGAGCCAGAGCCCCTGAATCAGCTGCTCCATTAACCCCGTCCTGTCTGAATGAAGAACACACGCCCTCAGGTGACCTACACGCAGAGGCGGGGCCAAATCCAAAGCTGAACCCCAGGAGCTGTGCGAACAAAGAGAAAGGGAAATCCCTCCCAGCAGCCTCAGGAGCAACGGAGTAAATCTCCACAATCATCTTGATGTACCCTGCATCTGTGGAATACCTGAACAGACAACAAATCATCCCAAATTGAGGAGGTAGACTTTGGGAGCAACGATATATATACTTTTTTTCCCTTTTTCTCTTTTTGTGAGTGTGTTTCTGTATGCTTCTGTGTGTGATTTTGTGTGTACAGCTTTGCTTTTACCATTTGTCCTAGGGTTGTGTCTCCTTTTTTTTTTTTTAAGTATAGTTTTTAGCACTTCTTATCATTGGTGGATTTGTTTTTTGGTTTCGTTGTTCTCTTCTTTCTTTCTTTCTTTACTTTTTTTTATTACTTTTTACAAATTTTTTTAACAATATTTTTTTCACTTTAATTTTATTTTATTTTCTCCTTTCTTTCTTTCTTTTTATTCTCCCTTTTATTCTGAGCTGTGTGGATGACAGGCTCTTGGTGCTCCAGCCAGGCATCAGGGCTGTGCCTCTGAGGTTGGAGAGCCCACTTCAAGACACTGGTCCACAAGACACCACCCAGCTCCACATAATATCAAATGGCAAAAATCTCCCAGAGATCTCCATCTCAATGCCAAGACACAGCTCCACTCAACGAACAGCAAGCTACAGTGCTGGACACCCTATGCCAAACAACTAGCAAGACAGGAACACAACCCCATACATTAGCAGAGAGGCTGACTAAAATCATACTAAGGCCACAGACACCCCAAAACACACCAGCAGACGTGGACCTGCCCACCAGAAAAACAAGATCCAGCCTCATCCACTGGAACACAGGCACTAGTCCCCTCCACCAAGAAGCCTACACAACGCACTGCACCAACCTTAGCCAATGGGGACAGAAACCAAAAACCACGGGAACTACGATCCTGCAGCCTGTGAAAAGGAGACCCCAAACACAGTAAGTTAAGCAAAATAAGAAGACAGAGAAACATACAGCAGATGAATGAGCAAGGCAAAAACCCACCAGACCTAACAAATAAAGAGGAAATAGGCGGTCTACCTGAAAAAGAATTCAGAGTAATGATAGTAAAGATGATCCAAAATCTTGGAAATAGAATGGAGAAAATACAAAAAACGTTTAACAAGGACCTAGAAGAACTAAACAGCAAACAAACAGTGATGAACAACACAATAAATGAAATTAAAAATTCTCTATAAGGGATCAATAGCAGAATAACTGAGGCAGAACGGATAAGTGACCTGGAAGATAAAATAGTGGAAATAACTACTGCAGAGCAGAATAAAGAAAAAAGAATGAAAAGAACTGAGGACAGTCTCAGAGACACCTGGGACAACATTAAACATACCAACATTCAAATTATAGGGGTTCCAGAAGAAGAACAGAAAAAGAAAGGGACTGGGAAAATATGTGAAGAGATTATAGTTGAAAACTTCCATAATATGGGAAAGGAAATAGTCAAGTCCAGGAAGCACAGATAGTCCCATACAGGATAAATCCAAGGAGAAACACGCCAAGACACATATTAATCAAACTATCAAAAATTAAATAAAAAGAAAAAATATTAAAAGCAACAAGGGAAATGCAACCAATAACACACAATGGGATCCTCATAAGCTTAACAGCTGATCTTTCAGCAGAAACTCTGCAAGCCAGAAGGGAGTGGCAGGACATATTTAAAGTGATGAAGGAGAAAAACCTACAACCAAGATTACTCTACCCAGCAAGGATCTCATTCAGATTTGATGGAGAAATGAAAACCTTTACAAACAAGCAAAAGCTAAGAGAATTTAGCACCACCAAACCAGCTTTAAAACAAATGCTAAAGGAACTTCTCTAGGCAAGAAACACAAGAGAAGAAAAAGACCTACAAAAACATACGCAAAACAATTAAGAAAATGGTAATAGGAACATACATATTGATAATAACTTAAATGTAAATGGATTAAATGCTCCAACCAAAAGACATAGACTGGCTGAATGGATACAAAAATAAGACCCATATATATGCTGTCTACAGGAGACCCACCTCAGACCTAGGGACACATACAGACTGAAAGTGAGGGAATGGAAAAAGATATTCCACGCAAATGGAAATCAAAAGAAAGCTGGAGTAGCAATTCTCATATCAAACAAAACAGACTTCAAAACAAAGACTATTACAAGAGACAAAGAAGGACACTATATAATGATCAAGGGATCAATCCAAGAAGAAGATATAAAAATTGTAAATATTTATGCACCCAACATAGGAGCACCTCCATACATAACGGAAATACTAACAGATATAAAATGGGAAATCGACAATAACACAATCATACTAGGGGACTTTAACACCCCACTTTCACCAATGGACAGATCACCCAAAATGAAAATAAATAAGGAAACACAAGCTCTCAGTGAGACAATAAACAAGATGGACTTAACTGATATGTATAGGACATTCCATCCAAAAACAACACAATACACATTCTTCTCAAGTGCTCCCAGAACATTCTCCAGGAAAGACCATAACGTGGGTCACAAATTAAGCCTTGGTGAATTTAAGAAAATAGAAATTGTGTCAAGTATCTTTTCCGACCACAACGTTATGAGACTAGATATCAATTACAGGGAAAAATCAGTAAAAAAAATACAAACACATGGGGGCTAAACAATACACTACTTAATAACCAACAGATCACTGAAGAAATCAAAGAGAAAATCAAAAAACCACTTAGAAACAAATGACAATGAAAACACGATGGCCCAAAACCTATGGGATGCAGCAAAAGCAGTTCTAAGAGGAAAGTATATACCAATACAATCCTACCTTTAGAAACAAGAAACATCTCAAATAAACAACCTAACCTTACACCTAAAGCAATTAGAGAAAGAAGAACAAAAAAATCCCAAAGTTAGCAGAAGCAAAGAAATCATAAAGATCAGATCCGGAACAAATGAAAAAGGAAAGAAGGAAACGATAGAAAAGATCAATAAAACTAAAACTTGGTTCTTTGAGAAGATAAACAAAATTGATAAACCATTAGCCAGACTCATCAAGAAAAAAACGGAAAAGACTCAAATCAATAGAATTAGAAATGAAAAAGGAGAAGTAACAACTGACACTGCAGAAATACAAAGGATCATGAGAGATTACTACAAGGAACTCTATGCCAATAAAATGGACAACCTGGAAGAAATGGACAAATTCTTAGAAATGCACAACCTGCCGACACTGAACCAGGAAGAAATAGAAAATATGAATAGATGAATCACAAGCACTGAAATTGAAACTGTGATTAAAAATCTTCCAACAAACAAAAGCCCAGGACCAGATGGCTTCACAGGCAAATTCTATCAAACATTTAGAGAAGAGCTAACACCTATCCTTCTCAAGCTCGTCCAAAATATAGCAGAGGAAGGAACACTCCCCAACTCATTCTACGAGGCCACCATCACCCAGATACCAAAACCAGACAAAGATGTCACAAAGAAAGAAAACTACAGGCCAATAACACTGATGAACATAGATGCAAAAACCCTCAACAAAATACTAGCAAAGAGCATCCAACAGCACATTAAAAGGATCATAGACCATGATCAAGTAGGGTTTATCCCAGGAATGCAAGGATTCTTCAATATACGCAAATCAATCAACATGATACACCATATTAACAAACTGAAGGAGAAAAACCTCAATAGATGCAGAGAAAGCTTTCAACACCCATTTATCATAAGAACCCTGCAGAGAGCAGGCAGAGAGGGAACTTTCCTCAACATAATAAAGGAAATATGTGACAAACCCACAGCCAACATCGTCCTCAATGGTGAAAAACTGAAACGATTTCCACTAAGATCAGGAGCAAGACAAGGTTGCCCACTCTCACCACTCTTATTCAACATAGTTGTGGAAGTTTTAGCCACAGCAATCAGAGAAGAAAAAGAAATAAAAGGAATCCAAATCGGAAAAGAAGAAGTAAAGCTGTCACTGGTTGCAGATGACATGATACTATACATAGAGAATCCTAAAGATGCTACCTGAAAACTACTAGAGGTAATCAATACATTTGGTAAAGTAGCAGGATACAAAATTAATGCACAGAAATCTCTTGCATTCCTATACACTAATGAGAAATCTGAAAGAGAAATTAAGGAAATGCTCCCATTTACCACTCCAACAAAAAGAATAAAATACCTAGGAATAAACCTACCTAAGGAGACAAAAGACCTGTATGCAGAAAACTATAAGACACTGATGAAAGAAATTAAAGATGATACAAACAGATGGAGAGATATACCATGTTCTTGGATTGGAAGAATCAACATTGTGAAAATGACTCTACTACCCAAAGCAATCTACAGATTCAATGCAATCTCTATCAAACTACCACTAGCATTTTTCATAGAACTAGAACAAAAAATTTCACAATTTGTATGGAATCACTAAAGACCCCGAATAGCCAAAGCAATCTTGAGAAAGAAAAACGGAGCTGTAGAAATCAGGCTCCCTGATGTCAGACTATACTACAAAGCTACAGTAATCAAGACAGTATGGTATTGGCACAAAAACAGAGATACAGATCAATGGAACAGGAGAGAAAGCCCAGAGATAAACCCACGCACCTATGGTCACCTTATCTTTGATAAAGTAGGCAAGAATATACACTGGAGAAAAGACAGCCTCTTCAATAAGTGGTGCTGGGACAACTGGACAGCTACATATAAAAGAATGAAATTAGAACACTCCGTAACACCATACACATAAATAAACTCAAAATGGATTAAAGACCTAAATGTAAGGCCAGAGACTATCAAAGTCTTAGAGGAAAATATAGGCAGAACACTCTAGGACATAAATCACAACAAGATCCTTTTTGACCCACCTCCTAGAGAAATGGAAAAAAAAACAAAAATAAATGGGACCTAATGAAACTTAAAAGCTTTTGCACAGCAATGGAAACCATAAACAAGACCAAAAGACAACCCTCAGAATGGGAGAAAATATTTGCAAATGAAGCAACTGACAAAGGATTAATCTCCAAAATTCACAAGCAGCTCATGCAGCTCAATATCGAAAAAACAAGCAACCCAATCCAAAAATGGGCAGACGACCTAAATAGACATTTCTCCAAAGAAGATATACAGATTGCCAACAGACACATGAAAGAATGCTCAACATCATTAATCATTAGAGAAATGCAAATGAAAACTACAATGAGATATCATCTCACACCGGTCAGAATGGCCGTCATCAAAAAATCTACAAACAATAAATGCTGGAGACGGTGTGGAGAAAAGGGAAGCCTCTTGCGTTGTTTGTGGGAATGTAAATTGATACAGCCCCTACAGAGAACAGTATAGAGCTTCCTTAAAAAACTAAAAATAGATCTACCATATGACCCAGCAATCCCACTACTGGGCATATAACCTGAGAAAACCATAATTCAAAAACAGTCATCTACCAAAATGTTCATTGCAGCTCTATTTACAATCACCAGGACATGGAAGTAACCTAAGTGTCCATCGACAGATGAATGGATAAAGAAGATGTGGCACATATCTACAATGGAATATTACTCAGCCATAAAAAGAAATGAAACTGAGTTATTTGTAGTGAAGTGGATGGACCTAGAGTCTGTCATACAGAGTGAAGTAAGTCAGAAAGAGAAAAACAAATACTGTATGCTAACACATATATATGGAAGCTAAGAAAAAAAAAGGGGGGTCATGAAAAACCTAGGGGCAGGACAGGAATAAAGATACAGACCTACTAGAGAATGGACTTGAGGATACGGGGTGGGGGAAGGGTAAGCTGGGATGAAGTGAGATAGTGGCATGGACTTATATATACTACCAAACGTAAAATAGATAGCTAGTGGGAAGCAGCCGCATAGCACAGGGAGATCAGCTCGGTGCTTTGTGACCACCTAGAGGGGTGGGATAGGGAGGGTGGGAGGCAGGAAGACGCAAGAGGGAAGAGATATGGGGACATACGTATAACGGATTCACTTTGTTATAAAGCAGAAACTAACACACCATTGTAAGACAATTATACTCCAATAAACATTTTAAAAAATAAAATCCACTAAAATACCTTATTTTAACCAAAAAGAGTGGCATAAATCAATAATCATAACAATATACTGTTATTGGCAAGTGTATGAAAAACGTTTAGACCATTTGTAAAAATGACCACAATGATTCCCCTCCCTATAGCTGCACCTCTTTGCTATGTGACTCTGCAACTCCTCCCATCAAGATATCGTTTCATTTGTGGGCTGCCCTTGTGACAGTGACTGAGTTTGACAAATAGAATACAGGAGAAGGAGCGTCAAGTCAGGTCTCTCCCAGGCCTCAAGCAGATTTCACTTGCTCTCTTTGTCCACTGCCCTGTAACCATGTGAACATGCCTGGGTTAACTTTCTGCATGAGAGACACTTGGTTTTGTCATCTCCCTTCAACCCAAACAAGAGCCTACCAATCTCAAAAGCTGACCTGCAGTTGATCTCAGAAACATGACAGTGCCCAGTCTAGAGAACAGAAGGTCTATTTAGTTGTGCCTAGCCTAAATTACCCACCTGCATAATTACGAACTAATTAAATTAAATGGTGATTCTCTTAAACTAGTGGCTTTGGGGTAGTATTTTATGCAGCACAAACTGATACAAGGAAACAGGCGTGCTCAGACATAGCTGGTAAGAGTATAAATCTTCCCTAGGAAAGGAACTCTGGCACTATCTAACAAAATTACACGTGCATTTACCCTTTGACCAGCAATACCATTTCTAGAAATCTATACTAAAGGTATACTGGCAAAAGTATAATATGAATTATGCATAAAAGAAGATTATTTAGTAGGCTGCATTTTGTTTAGGAAAAGAGAGGAAATAATATGTATGTATATAGGCTTCTGCTGGAAAAAAGAATCGGTGAAAAGATAAATCAAAAACTATTAAAAATGTTACCTATAGTGGGTGGGAGAGCTGACATGATAGCAACAGAGAAGGAAGTGAGATTGCCTGAGAGTATCATTTCATATAGAGTTTACTCTTAAACTGTGAAAATATTTTATATATTAAAAAAGGAACCAAAATAGTCAATAACAAAAATACCCTAATAACACAATAGAAAAATCATTTTGGGTCCCTTCAAAATGCAATTCTTGAACTGAATGTACAAAGTGAGATATGCACTAAGGACCAAAAAAATTTGCAAAAAGATAAAATTCATTTAGTACTTTTAAATGTAATCTGGAAATGTTTTACAGACATGGTTGGAAAATGTGAATCAATGATTATGTTAATGTAATTAGAAATCACGGATTTTCAAAATAAGAAAAAGGAGACAGAGACAGAAGTGTAAAATCAAAGAAATTAAAAACAAACTCAATATGATTTTTTCACAAACACAAATATATGTTTTTATGTTAAATATATTTATTTATACATATTTAACTGGGTTAATTAAAAGAGCCTAAAGGCAAAGTCATTCTAGGACCGGATTTTGGTTTCTAAGCACCATTCCTATTAGAATTTGAGTTCCTTGGAGAAATAGTTATTTCCAGGTCTAAAGAAGGGAAGGACCTAGATGTACCTGGGACATCTTTTGCCTGAAAGCAAGAAAATTTTCAGAGACTAATTGGATTGTATTAAACGGATAAAGTTGATACCTGGAAGGCGGTAACTCAACTGAGACAATTTGGGTATTAAAAATAAAACTCTAACTTATTGGAACACATTAATAAGTTAAAATTCTTGATTCTATAATTATACCTAAAAAGAGGAGCCAAAACCAAAACAAACACATAAAAATCCTCGTTTGCCACCAACCATTACTCTAAAAAATTATGCTTAAAGGGAAACAATTGTTTATCCTGCCTTTACAAAGGATACAAGAATTCAGGGTAACAAAAACAGTCCTAGTGTTTTGAGAAAGAGATCTTTTTCACAGATGAATTATAGTGAATAAATGTATAAAGAATTACAGAATTAGAAAATCAATGCCTAATAAAATAATCAAATTAAGAAGAAAGCATTGATGAATATTGAAAGAATTAAATAAAATGTTACTGGAAAACTGCATACTCACAAGATGTAAAGTATCAACCATAATCTTTCCAGGCACAAAGTGTGGGGAATGGGAGTTTACAATGGAGGAATCTAGCCTTCTCAACCTGAACCCAGTGATCAATCACATAATCACTATTAATTAGTAGGAAAACCATGTGTTACATGCCTCCTAACATGATGCGTTATGAAATAAATAGTGTCGGCTATAGTATTCTTGCCAAAAATTTTTTTATCTGAATTTAGTCAAACCTTTAGATCTAACATTTACAGGAAAAAGGAAAACAAGATAATGAGACAACAAGGAAATAATCAGACAAATCCAGAAAGTGGGACATTTCTAAAGGATAACAGGCTCAAATTCTTCAAGAAGTCAATGTGGCTGGTGGGGCAGGGTGAGAGGGCTGTCAGGAGTTGGGGGGGAGGAAGAGGCTTGGAGAGAGTGTTCCAGATCGAAATTTTAAGAGGTATATTATCAACCAAATGAAATGTGTCATCAATGATTACATCCTGGTTGGAACAATTCAGCTGAAGAAGTCATTTTTGAGATAATTTTGAAAATATGAGTTTATTAAGAATAATGTATTTAGATTCTATAGGAAAAATCTTTATTTTTCAAGATGCATATGATGAATTTAGACATCAAATGTTGTAAATTCTATAAATTATCTTAAAACTTCAGTAAATATATATTTATATACATATATACATGTACACACATATCCATACGCATATATGAAAAAATTGTTAAATCTAGTAGACAAATATATGGTAATAAATTTGTTCTTCTATTTCCTTAACATTTAACAATGTTTATAATAAAGATATATATATATAACAAATAGGTAATAATGAGTGGGGAAAAAAATAAGAGGGTTGTCATCTAGCACTAATCCCATGATGTCCCGTGCTAGTTATAAAATTTTACTTCTAAGGAGGTCCTACTATAGTTTAATGGTATGGAATAAGATTTAGTTTAACCCTAGCTCTATGAGCTTAGACAAATTAAGTAAAATTTCTGATATATAGTTTCTCAGTTTTGAAACCTCTTCATATAATCCATTAGGATTAAATGAGATAATACTATGTGCTTAGCAGATGGCAAGCATTCAATTAATTTTAGCTATAATCATTATCATCATCATGATTCTGCCAACTGTACCTTATTCCATTAGATATACTATTTTACATATCAAATATATAAATTAATCCTGCTGACATTTGCAAAGGTGGATGAATTTGCCAAATAGCTGAATTTAGCTCTAATTCTCTAGGCCAGTGTTTCTCAGTGTTTACATTCTGCATAAACCTAATTTTAGGAGATATTAGTGTTGACAGATGCATCACAAATCAAAACAATTCTACTGCAAACAAACAGAGATCACAAACAAAACATTCTATGCTCAAATAATATGGGAAAATATTATCTCTAGCCCTTCTCTGAGATTCATATTTCATGGTAGTATATTAGAAGCTCTTAGAAGTCTGTAATAAAGAAACCTGTGCATTTGTGTTTATCTGCATTTAAATCAGTGTTTTTAAACTTAGGAAGCATTGAACTCTTTGCATGCTGCTCACTTATTAATATTATGGAGGAAAGTGTTCTGTGAACACCTGTTTGGGAAATGGATCCATGTGAGCATCTGCATGAGGAATATAGAGTCAGCTGTGAATGAGAATTTCTGAGGGTTTCATTTTCTGGGTGTTCATTACCTACAGAGCTCTGGTATCTTTAGCTCCTAGCATCCACTAACTGTTTTCCAAGATCAGCTCTGAACTTGGATCCACAGAAGTGTCTATACTGCCACTCTCATTGCTTTTGTTTTGTTTTTTTAAAGTGTGTTAAAAATACATATCATGAGATCTACCCTTTTAACAAATTTTTAAGTGCACAATACTGTATTGTTAACTACAGACACAATGTTGTAGGGCGGATCTCTACAACTTATTCATCTAGCTTAACTGAAACTTTATACCCACTAAACAAAAACTTCCCATTTTCCTCTTCCTCTAGCCCTGGGAAACAATCATTCTACCCTCTACTTCTATGTGTTTGACTATTTTAGATAACTCCTATAAGTGGAATCATGCAGTATTTGCACTTCTGTAACTGGCTTATTTCACTTACATAACATCGTCCAGGTTCAGCTATGTGGCTGCAAACGGCAGAATTTCCTTCTCTTTCATGGCAGAATAATATTCCATTGTGCGCATAAACCACACATTCTTCCACTGATGAGCATTTAGATTGTTTCCATGCTCTTATTTTTAAGGAATTCAATATCCAAACCAGCTTCATTTCCTTCATTAATGCTTATTTTATACATACATGTATTTATTCATTCATTTTTCACTCTTTATCTGAATATCCATCATGAGAAAGACACTATGCTAACAGTTCTGACAGAGTTTAAAAAGATGCACTATTCACCCTCCTTGCCCTGAAGAAGTTTGCAATCAAGTTATTTTTGTCCAATTGATTCCCTATAAGTGTAATTTTAATTTAAGTGTCATTTTTTCTCTCCCACTATACATGAATGCATTAGGCTAACAGTTAGAAATGTATACAAAGAAAAAAAGAAAATCTAAACTCATTCCAAGAAATGACTTTAATATTGAAGTATAATCAATAGTCAATTATCCTAGCAGAATGATTCATTCTAGTTTTGTTATTGTTCGTGTTTTTTAATGAGTAGGTACTTTGTTTAATGTTTGTGTAACTGGGTCTGGGAGTTTTTCCACCCAAATTTATGAGCATTTTCACAACATGTGATACACATCCTAAATGTACTGATTAACAAAAAAAAAAGGAAAATGTACCTCCTCGCTGAATTCCAAGCTCAAAAAATAAATCCTTGAATCCATTTGCTTTCAACCAACAAGGCATAATACCTCATAGCTCAAAAAAGAAGAGGGAAAGAGTTATTTTTAAGTCTTCCCTAACATTAAATAGCATTTTTCCACTGATATATGACATAGGCTATGGGGAAGATTGGGAACAGAAATTTAGGGATTAAAAAACTTAGGCAATTTTTTAGATTCCACACATAAACAATATCATACAGTATTTGTCTTTCTCTGTCTGACTTATTTCACTTAGCATAATAACCTTCAAGTCCATCTATGTTGCTGCAAATGGCAAAATTTCATTCTTTTTTATGGCAGAGTAGTATTCTATTGAGTATATATATACCACATCGTCTTTATCCATTCATCATGAATATAACAAAAAAGCAGATGGGTATATAGAGAACAAACTAGTGGTTACCAGTGGGGAGAGGGAATGGGGGAGGGGCAATGTAGAGGTAGGGAATTAAGAGGTACAAACTAATAGGTATAAAATAAAGTATAAGTATATATTATATAACATGGGGAATATAGCCAATATTTTATAATAACTATTTATAGTTATACTCCGTTTGTGGAGTATAACATTTAAGAATTGTGAATTGTACATCAACTATATCTCAACAATTTAAAAACACCTTAGGTAAACCCTCATATGTCACTTCAGAGAAGTCACTTCCTCTCTGTATTTTTCAGTTCTATCATAAAATTGATAAAAATCTAAAATTATATTGATAAAAATTGCAGTTCAACTGCATTTTCTGTAGAGACATTTGCTACAATAGTCTAAATCTTCCATTGGTCTCACAATAAAGATATTAGGATAAGAGAGTTATTCTGCATTCAGTCTAATTCTATTGGTGCAGAATTCCACTTACAGTAGCTACTTAATGAATTCTCTCTGAATGAAGCTTTCACTGAAGAGAGAGGATTCTTGATTTTTAATTGAAATTTAAAAGCTTCATCCTGGAGTTAAAAGATGATAGTAAAAGCTGGTTGTAAAACAAAATCATAATTGGTTTCAAGATAAATAGCTTCTCATCAGCCAAATGTTTCTTGTAATGTTGGAATGTAGAAACTCATCATCAAACAATTTAATTTTCATTACAATACAGTGTACATCAGGTAGTCATGCCCTAAACATCTGAATCATATGCATCTAACCTGCATGAATTTTTATGAATATTATACTTGTAGAAAATGTTTTGAAGAAATTGGAGGTTTTCTTTTTCCAATTAAGAGAGAGAATGTTCAAGGTGTGGGGAGATTTGGGGGGAGGAAAATTGGTATACAGATATGAAAAAGCTCTTCCTCAAGTAAAAAAAATATTTCTGAGTTGTCTGTGTCTAGGAATCCTCAGTTCCCTTCTGTAATAATCGCACAGTATAAAACCAGAGTGAAACACCTGCTCTGGCAAATACAAGCTTTGCATGCAAACTGGGTCATAAATGCCTTAGCCTTCATCAGAGGAAAGGAACACGATGCCATTGAAATCTTACTACATGCCACACAGTTGACTGTGTTTTACCCCTGTCCCGTTTACAAAACAGTTCTGTGCATATTTTATATATGGAATTATAAGGATAAATAACATTGCATTTTCCTTTCTTCCCTCAGGGTCTTATTCTTAGCAAAAAATACATTTTTTAAAACTATTAGTAATACTTATGATTCCTTTTAAAGTTGGTAGAATTTCCTGAATAGAGTCCAAGGAACTAACAAGATACTGTGGGAAACTGGACTAGGATATGTGTTTGAGAAATGGTGAAGTCCAATATCACACCATCAAAAAATGAATTTAGAGTAAAACTTTTAAAGGTTCATTATAGTCTAGATATCTTTGGAATAAATCTAACAATCATCATACACTATGAAGAAATACATGTAAGTAAATTTCACATACTATGAAAAATACTTTCCACCTCCCATGAAGTGGACACAAATTGGGATGGCTGACTGATAAAATGTCCAACACTGTGTCACAACCCTATCCCTCACAGCTATTTCCAGGAATACACTCAAACTGGTTATAGGTGAAGGTGCTAACCCAAACTGATAGATTCATAGTACGCTCTTCCTTCCTCCATCACAGTTATTGGTCCAATGTGTGGGCATGTAGCCTAAGCAAAGCCAATTGGACACTGCCCAGAATTTTTCAAAATCTAGCTGGGATTAAGGAGATTCTCCCTAAAGAGATGGGAACATGAAGCCATGGACATTGCTGGGTGAACCCCCATCTACAGTAGAAGCGATAAAAAAGCTAAAGTTCAGAGATCAGCAAAGAAAGGAGAGAGGTCGGGAATGGGGAGATGTTGATCAATTCCTCTTATCTTTGATGTCAGTTCTCTCCTCTACAAACCTACACGAATTCATGTTTGACTTCTATCACTTCCAAATGAGAGCATCCTAATATGCTCAGCAGTTTAGAACTGTCTGTCAACACTGGCTAAATCAAGTGTAGGTTTGAAGCGTTTAAACAGATTTTTTTTCATGAAAACCTGGAATTTGATTCATTGTCAATAGCCATTAAAGTCACAGGGAAATCTACCATCAGGGCTGATTTTAAAAATTCAAACTATAACTCCCATTATTATCTACGTATTTTTGATTTTTTGGTACACTAATCATCTCAATCCTCCATGTAATCAAGGTCTTTTTACTTTTGTTTACTCTGATCTATATACTTAAGTGATTAGACAATTAATAATAATATGACAAATTAATTATATTATACCATTACTAGCAGCTCGTATAACAAACATTAACTATAAGCCAGACACTATGCTCTGTTTTGATTGCCTCAATACTCTTATAAGTCAGTTATTAAAATCCCATATTATAAATAAATTGAGGCATAGAAAATGTACTCAAAGTTGCACAGCTAGTAAATGTAAAAGAGCTGGGGTTAAAACCCAGGAAATTTACCTCCTTTAAAGAGGGTATATTCAAACCTAAAGCAGCGTTTCCAAGACTGATGAGTTCTGAAGTCACAAAATAGTGGAAAATTCTATTTGTATCAAATGAGGTAGCGAGAAGAATAAAGGCAGTTCACTATCATCATGTCCAGGCTGTGCTCCCATCCCCACCGGAATTGTCAAAGTGATGTTGTGGGCTTTTGTTTAAAATCTCTCTCATCCCCTACACAGCTTCTTAGTTTTCATAGTATCCCTAGTGCCTGGCATAGAGTTTAGGACACAGTCCTCATTTAATAAAAACTACATGTATGAAAGAGTAGAGTCATTAAATGAATGAATCGATAATCTAGGGGAAAACAAGAGTGGAGAACAAGAAGTGTGTAATGAAAAATGAATTAAAGGATCTGTAAAATCTGTGAAGGGCATTGCAGAAAATTAAATCCCTCCAAAAGAACTCAGAATCAGATTGTACTCCATCCCCCCACCACCACCACAAGGCCACTATCCTATTTTCCCTCCTCTTTGGAATATTGAAGAGTTCAAGGGTATCTTATTCCTACCTCCCCCTCCTCTTTTGCCCCCAGCACTTCCTTAGCTAGGAATGACTATATAGACGTAGTGTGCCTATTTTAGACATCGTTCTCTGGCTTTCCAGCTACAGGCTTCTGAAGACCTGCTTGTTTCTTGCACATTTAATAAAGCCCACAGGCAAGTGGAAAAACAGCATAGAAAGGAGGTCAGACCAAGATCCATCTTTTTTTCCCGTTTAGCAGTGTGCTTTAACTGTGATAGCTAAGCGATGAGTAAAACCTTAAAGTGCAGGGTCCTTTTCTATGTCCCTTCTTTAGCTACTTTGCCAAGAAGACATGAATGTTACACTGAGGATCTGTTCATTGCTGGACTTCTCTCCTCTTCTTCACTTGTCATTGTAGGAACTGGGGACAGAGTATTTGGGGTTGGAAGGGGGTGGGAAAAGCAGAGAAACTCTATCTAGTCCATCACTAATTTCTCAAGTGCTTACTTATTCCGAATTTTAACACAGAAGGGAATTATGTGTAAGCTGAATTAACCACTGACTCCTCTGCTTTCTGGAGACTGTTCTATTACAACAAGTGATTTTAACCTCCTAGGTCAGATGACACATTGGTGCTCTCTGCTCTCAATCTAGTCTGCATATGTGTTTTGTTTTCCTAGTATTGTCTTTAAAAATATTGTCAACATTTTTAAACTGAAAGGTTTTTTCCCCACTAAGATCAGATACACAGTAAAAATGTCCCCTTACCACTCCTTTTAAACATCACACTCAACGTTCTAGCTATTGCAATCAGAAAATAAAAGGAAATAAAAACAGACTGAGAAGGAAGAAATAAAACTGTCTTTGCAGATGATGTCTATGTAGAAAATTTGAAGGAATCAACAACAAAAACTCCTGTAACTAATAAGCAGTTACAGCAGGTTGCAGGATACGTGGTTAATATACAAAAGTTAATCACTTTTCAATACACCAGTACTGAACAAGTGGAATTTGAAACACACAATGCCATTTACCTTAGCATCCAAAAAAATGAAATGCTTAGGTATAGATGTAACAAAATATATACAAGAGCTATATGAGAAAAACTACAAAATGGATGAATTAAATCAAAGAATAACTAAATAAATGGAGAGAGATTCCATGTTAATGGATAGGAAGACTCAATATTGCCAAGATGTTAGTCTTCCCAACTTGATCTGAAGATTCAATGAAATTCCAATCAAAATCCCAGGAAATTACTTGGTGGACATTGACAAAACAATTCTAAACTTTATATGGAGAGGCAAAAGGCCCAGAATAGCCAACAATACATTGAAGGAGAAGAAGGAAGTTGGAAGACTAACACTACCTAACTTCAAGACTTACTATAAGCTATAGTAATCAAGACAACATGGAAATAAGAGACAAATAGATCAGTGAAACAGAATGCAGAGTCCAGAAATAGACCTTCATAAATATAGTCAACTAATCTTTGACAAAAATGTAAAAGCAATAAAATGTAGCAAAGATATTCTTTTTATCAAATGGTGCTGAAACAACTAGGTATCTACATGCAAAAAAAAAAAAATCTAGATACAGACCTTATATCCTTTATAAAAATGAAGTCAAAATTGATTGCAGACCTAAAACTACATAACTAAAGCAAACAAACAAAAAAACCCTAGACAATAACATAGGAGACAACCTAAATGATCTTGAATATGGCAATGGCTTTTTAGATATAACATGAAAGACACAATCTATGAGAGAAGTGATTAATAAGATGGATGTCATTAAAATAAAAAACTTTTACTCTGAAAAAGACAATGTCAAGAGAATGTGAAGACATGTCAGACTTGAAAAAAATATGTGCAAAAGACACATCTGATAAAGGACTATTATCCAAGATATACGAAATACTCATAAAACTTAGCAAACAACTCAATTAAAAAATGAGCCAAAGATCTTAACAGACACACCTCACCAAAGAAGAAATACAAATGGCGAATAAGTGTATAAGAAGATGCTCCACATACATGTCATCAGGAAAATGAAAATTAAAACAATGAGCTACCACTGTACACCTATTAGGATGTCCAAAAACCAACGCACAACACCAAATGCTAGGGAGGGTACAGAGCAAAAGGAATTTTCATTCATTGCTGGTGGAAATGCATAATGATACAGCCACTTTGGAAGACAATTTGGTAGTTTCTCACAAAAGTAAACATACCATGCCCATACAACCCAACATCACTGCAGTCCTTGGTATTCACCCAAAGACTTTGAAAACTTCTATCCACATAAAAACCTGTACACGATTTTACAGAAACTGTATTCACAAGTGCCAAAATTTGGAAGCAGTAAAGATGTCCTTCAGGAAGTTAATCAACTGCAGTACATCCAAACAATGGAATATTATTCAGTACTAAATATTTTGAGTGATCAAGCCATGAAAAGACATGGAAGAAACTCAACTGCATATTACTAAGTGAAAGAACCAATCTCAAAAGGCTACATACTATATGATTTCAAGTATACAACATTCTGGAAAAGGCAAAATCATGCAGTCAGTGAAAAGATTAGTGGTTGCCAGGGGTTAGGGAGGGCGGAGTAATGAACAGGCAGAACATGGAGTATTTTTAGGGCAGTGAAAATACTCTATAGGATACCATAATGATGGATAAAGGCCATTATACATTTGTCCAAAATAGAATGTACAACACCAAGAGTGAACTATAATGTAAACTGTGGACTTTGGGTGATTTTGATGTATCTATGTAGATTCATCAGTTGTAACAAATACACCAATCTGGTAGGTGATGTCAATAATGGGAGAACTATGGGTATAGGGGCAGGAGGTATAAGAGAAATCACTGCAACCCTCAATTTTTTGTGTGAACTAAAACTGCTCTGAAAAATTATCTTAATAAAAAGAACTGGGAAGTTTCACATACAACATTCTAATTCTCTTCAAAAATCAATCATTTTTCTCTTGATAAAACCTAGCAGTCCTTGGGAAACTAGGCTCAGAGTCACTTGCCCTTTGTCATCGAGCTTATAAGGATTTTTTTTCACACAGTAGAGAAATATCTCTGTCTCTCTCTCTCTCATCCTCTCTGTGTCTCTTAAAAGTAGGACTACAAAGGAAAGATTAAGATGGCAAAATGACTTCTTATGCCTACCTTACTTCACTCATACGTTAACCTGTTGGCCCCTATGGACTATAGAGTTTATGAGCCTTAGTTATGGATGGTAAAATGATGCCTATTCATGGAAAAAATAGTATAGGAGTCACAATGATACTGATAATAGATAACATTTAATAGAGCACTTACCCCTACTAAGTGCTTTATATACAACGTGTAATAAATACTATTATAACCTTCATTTTACAAGTGAGGTAAATAGAGGTTAGAAATGTTATGTAATTTCTCAAGGACACTTACAACTAGTTAGTAGTGGAGTTAGGAATCTAAACCAGGATTTTTTGATATCCAAGGCCATACTCTGAACAAATATGTATCCAGTACTAGCTCCATAAAATATAAAGTGTTCGACTTAAGCTGGAGACTAGTTCTCTTTATAATTTTATATTAATGATTCCTAGGACTCCTCTCAGTAAGATTTCTACATGAGCATTGAGAGTGATAGTTATCCAAGATCAGCATACATGAAAAACATAAAACGTAAGAAATAAACGCTCAACAAGTTTCCAATATTAACTCTTTTGCATGATTATTTACTGGTTTGGTTAATTCGTGTGTGTTTAAGTGGGTTGTCAACAACATCGACCTGAATTCTAACTGGCGTTTTCCAGGGCTATTGGTTCTGGGATATAACTTGATAACTTGATATGTGGTAGGATTTCTTGGGCCAGACGCCAACGGCTGAGTCTTTGAACACTACAGGTTTAGACAACTAGCCAGAGAGTGGGAAAATACATTTCTCTGTATCACTTGGGATCTTAGGAAGAAGCCGATAGTACACACAAATGGGTAATCTAAGGAGAGTCTTACATGTAGGCAGAATACTAGGAAACCATAAGGCATCATTACCATTCCTAAGATAAAACAGCAAAGTAAGGAAGCAGTTACCAGAACCTGGAGATGGAGAGAGCTCTGTGGAAACGGTCACCTGAAGCACTATAGCTCTGGTTAAAGGAAGCAGTCAGCATTGGTGATGTTATAAGAATGGACCCAGGGAAATAAACACCATCACCACACTCTTCTTCAGGCCTCCATTCTCCTACCAGTTCTTGGCACAGGCCAGAGAACCCACTGATGTAATCTAACAAGTCAGCTCTCCTAAGGCACACACAAGGTGGAAAAGGGCAGAGAGTATATCTGGAGTGGAGGAAGAAATTCAACGCACAAATCCTGGCGGAAATGACTAGGGTTTTCAGGCTGACAGACATCTTTTCAAACATAAATCAGGGCAAACCATTAAGCAACTTACATTTTACTGGGTAAGACTCTGAAATAATGAAAAATACTGTATAGAATTTTAATATAGGAATATGCTTAGAGGTCTAGTTTTACACGTTTTCTGAAGCATGAGTCACTGTTAACAATACCCCCAAACAGTGGTCTCATCCATCCCCGGTCTGAGCATCTGAAATGATAAAGAACTCGCTTATCCCTGAATCAGACAAGACTCCTTAAGTTGCAAGAGATTGAAATCCAAGTCTGACCATTGACATAACCGGAATTTCAAGCGTGGCGTTCATGCAAAGGTGGATCTGGGGGCTCAGATAATATCATCTGGTACTGTTATTATTGTTATCTTATGAGGCACAGAGAGGTTAAGTGGCCCTAGGTTATTGAGCTAATAAAATAGAATATGTACAAGTAATTTTGCTTCCCAAGTTTGTACTATGATCCACTAAAAAATCAGAAGGCACCGTCATGGTATATAAACCCTCAAGGGAAATTTTTTCAACCACACTAGCAAGCAAAGAAATAAAAATTCTTCCAATATGAGACCACTTTCAGCTGTCAAACTGGCATGTTTCAATAAAAATAATACCCAAAATTAGTCAGCAAGAAATGCAAACTCTCTTCTGCTGCTGGTGGAAGTTGTGTAAGAATTCTGCAAAATAATTTGGCGTTATGTAACCAGAGTCTCAGAAACATATATTCTTTGGAAACACATAGCCTATGGATGTATTCAAATCTATAACTGCAATAATGTTAAATGCTATGAAAAAACAAATATCAGAAACAATCTAAACATTGAACACTTAGAAACTGATTAAATTTTGAGACATCCACCCTATGGAATACAAAGCAACCATTAAAAATGTTGACACACTTTGCTGTATACCTGAAACTAACACAACATCGTAAATCTAGTACACTTGAATAAAATTTTTTAAAATAGACAAAGGACCTGAATAGACATTTTTCCAAGGAAAACATCCAAATGGCCAACAGATACATAAACGATGCTCAACATCATTAATCATCAGGGAAATGCAAATCAAAACCACAATGAGCAATTACCCCACACCTGTTAGAATGGCCATTATCAAAAAGACAAGAGATACCAACTGATGGCAAGGATGTGGAGAAAAGGAAACACTCATGCACTGTTAGTGGGAATGTAAACTGGTGTAGCCACTATGGAAAATGGCATGGAAGTTCCTTAAAAAATTTAAAATACAACTACATTCCTCTTCTTGGTATATATCTGAAGGAGACAAAATCACTATCTTGAAGAGATATCTGCACTCCCATGTTCATTGCAGCATTATTTACAATAGCCAAGACAACATGGAAACAACCTAAATGTCTGTCAACAGAAGAAGAGATAAAGAAAATGTGATATACATCTATATCTATATACAATGGAATGTTATTCAGCCATAAAAAGAAGAAAGCCTGTTTTTTGCCACAACATGGATAAATCTTGAGGGCATTATGCTAAGTGAAATAAGTCAGACGAAGAAAGACAAATAATGTATGATCTCATTTATATATGGAATCTAAAAAAGCCAAACTCATAGAAACAGAGAATAGAATGGTGGTTGTCAAGGACTGGGGGATGTGGGAAATGGGGACATGTTGGTCAAAAAATATAAACTTCCACTTATAAGATGAATAAGTTCTGGGGATGTAAGGTACAGCAATGGTGACTATAGTTAACAATATCATATGGTTAAAAGTTGCCAAGAGAATAGATCTTAAAGGATTTCAACACACATGCAGAAAAAGGTAGTTATGTGAGGTCTTGGAAGTGTTAAACTAGCCTAACTGCAGCAATCATTTTCCAATATATACGTGTATCAAATCATCACACTGTATAACTTAAACTTCCACAATGTTACAGTCAATTAGGTCTCAATAAAAGCTGGAAAAGATGTTAATGCCCTTAAAAAATAAATAAAATTAAAATGCTGATATACAATAATTAATAATACACAAATATGCTTATTTTATTTCACTGAATGAGCTAAAAAAAAAAAAAGAAAAGTAAATTGAGAGAAATTGGAATTTCTCTCCAGAGAATTTCCAAGGGGCTCACTAACCCTCCTACAGATTCTCAGCAGAATTAATTTACACAGCAGACTCCCTTAAGAATTCAATTCAGAGAAACGTGATGCCTACAAATCTCTCTAGGAACATTTCTAGGACAGAGGGTAAGCATACCTGAACTAAGTGAGGGCTCTCGGTGCCTGCCCCCCACCTTGGCAACGGCCATGATTTATCAGCTTGTGTTATGCTCTAGTGGAAAGAGCATCAGTGATAAAGGAATATCCATTCTCTACCTTGATTCAGCAGGTGGGTGTGAGAGAAAATCTCCATTAGGTCTTCACAGCTTCCTCATCTCATGTCCTTTCAGAAAAAGACATGTGGAGGCCTAAAGTAAATGACTTCTGTCTTCACTCCCATGAGATATTCCTCCATTTCTCACTGAATTTAGTTGAAAAATAAAGTCTGAACCATATTCAAGGAGACTTTTTCCCTCTGCTTTGTACTAGTCAAGCCATACAACTTGAAGCACTGTATTTTTGGATACAAAGTAACACCATGTTCATCTTAGAATATGTAAAAAATAAGACAAACTTTTAAAAAATGGAAGAAGAGAAAATAATCCAAAATCTTACCACTAATAGTATCAATACCACTTTTAACATTTTGTGTATACATTTCTAGAATTTTCCTATGGAAATATACACTTTTTTTTTTTTTTTTTTTTTTTTTTTGCGGTATGCGGGCCTCTCACTGCTGTGGCCTCTCCCGCCACGGAGCACAGGCTCCGGATGCGCAGGCCCAGCAGCCACGGTCCACGGGCGCAGCCGCTCCGCGGCATGTGGGATCCTCCCGGACTGGGGCACGAACCCGCGTCCCCTGCATCGGCAGGTGGACTCTCAACCACTGCGCCACCAGGGAAGCCCACACCTTTTTTATACCCATGAAATCACACTCTGCATCCTGTGCTATAAGGCTTTTACACTTACTGAAACAACATAAATATCTTTGCCTATCATTGCAGGATATTTACCACCCAGATGTGAATTTGTTGGTAAAAAAGAAAAGCTATGGGTTCTCAAGTGAAGAGAGCAAGAAAGCAAGAACCTTTAATGCTGCTGGTGTGCGCTGATGTCCCGATTGCCACTAAAAACAATTAGGGATGAGAAGGAAACAAGAAGGAACCTGATGTTTATTATTAACAAGACCTCTTACTAAGTACTTTACATTCACGAACTCATCCCAGTCAACACCCCTGGAGGCAGGAATGTTTATTCTCCATTTGCCATGTGAAGAAATTGAGACCCTGAAAGATTACGTGCCTTACCCAAGGTTGTGTTGCTATAAAATAGGGGCCAGGACAAAACTTGCTGTGCCTGACGCCCATCACCTTCCTACAGAATAGGAGAACCGGGACGCAAACTCAATTATGTCGATTCCGAAACTGTCATGCTATTTCCACTCTACCACTGCCTCCTGGAATTTCTTTACAAAGTTCACTTCTTCTTTTGGACAAATACCTATTGAATGCTTACTATCTTTCAGTCACTGGGTTAAGAACTGTGCATGCAAAGCTAAACTAGCCAGAAAAAGTCTCTCTCTGATGAAGCTGATGTGCCAGAGAGGAAGACAAGAAATGGACAAGTAAACAAATAAATAACTAACACTAACCAACAGGCCCTTCCACCAAAATACTCCCACAGAAAATGAGGTCCACAGTTTGGGCTTTTCTAGACAGGGTCTCTGAGTCAAAGGGCTGTGCCCTAGAAACACTAGGCATTAGGTCAGTTCAGATTTGGGGGCTTTCTTCCAGAAAGATCCTTAACTCTTTCACCTAGGGCATGATAGTGACTAATAATATTCACCCCCAACGGAGCACCTATCATGAAAGGCTTTCTTCCAAATCAATGGTCATGAGACTTTTGGATCGAAAGACAGGAAAACACAATAGCCTGTATCGTCATGGTATATTACACACCGCCTCAGAGCATGAATTCTGGAGTCAGAGAACCTGGGTTCAAAACTTTCACCAGTTACTGTATGCGAGGGCTTGGGCAAGCTCTTCAAGTATTCTCGGCCTTGATTTTTTCCTATTTATGAAATGGGAAGAACAACAAGAACAATAATATTGTAATAATACTTATCTCACAGGTCATTGTGAGCACTGAATGAGTTCAAACGTGGAGAACTCTGAACAGGGCCAGGTACGCGGTAAGTGCTTTGTAAGTGTTATTGCTATAGCATCATTACATGATGCCCCGGGACCCAGAGCATTGGACATACACCTTGACATTATGAGCACAGGAGATGAGCACATCTTGGCATCATATGGGCCTTATCACTCACTGCCTGGGTGATACTGAACATTCCCCTAAATTTATTTTTCTCAACCTTAAAAATGTGGACTTTAACAGTACCTCCTCTTGGATATTGTTTTGAAAATAATATGAAAAAAGGACTAAGCACTGAGCTTAGCATATGGTACGATCCAACAAAATGTAACTATGATTAAAGTTATAATCACAGAACATATTAGAAAGGCACTTTCCCACCCACTTCTCCAAGCTGGTCCTCTTCAGGGGACATCAGGGCCTCTGGCCTTTAATTCACTGAAACCTCCTGTGGTCAGGAGAAAAATCTCATTTGCTGTCAGGTGAGACGCTTACTATAAGTAAGGCTAAAACAAGAAGTTAAGGCATGAGAATAGTGTGTGTGTGTGTGTGTGCGTGTGTGTGTGTGTGTGTGCGCGTGCACATATGTTAAAGAAATGGATTAGCCTTGTAGTCTGAGAGTGTATCTTTCTGCTTGCAGACTTTCCTTACATTGTGCTTTCTATTGTCATACCATTTAAAAATTTCTCTGAGTATATTATAGTATCAGAATTATTTTCCTCTTTTGATTATCTGGAACTATTATGCAAAATAAGACAAGAAATGAGTTTTGCCATGAGATTTAATGTGTTGCTTTTCAGAAGTCCCCTTAACACCATGTTACACTAAACCTATGAGCCATTTTGCCAGTAATTCTCAGCCTGGACTGTTGCTTTCTTCGCTGTCTTATTATGCCAGGAAGGCATTTTCCCTTAGAGTGTCAGAGAGTCTCTGATAATTGAGCAAAGTCTACCCCTTGTTTTGCCTTTTTCATAAACCCCACATTCAGGCACTGATTCTCAAGTACAGATGCAACTGATATGCTAAAGAAGTGAATTTTACATGGAGTAATTAGACACACTGGCTCCCATGATATTTTCTTCTCACTACAATATTCATCTGCCCTTTTAACAAGGTTTCCTGAGTGCCTACTACGTACACTGCATTAGGCATTCAGCATTGACCAAGACAGGTGAGTTCTTACCTGAATGACTGCACATTTCAGTGGGGGATACTGACAATTCACAAATACACAAACAAATGTGAAAATGCTACCCTGAAAATTAAAATCTATAGGGAGTGGACAGCGTTGAAGTTTGCAGGACAGAAATATCAGGAAAGACCTCTCGGCAGAGGTAATACCTGAGCTATACTAAGATTTGGATGCTAGAAAGACACAGTAAAGTCCAGAGGGAAATGAGCCCAGAGAAAGTAGGAAGTGAAACTTCCTTGAGGTGGAAATAAATCTGGCATATTAAGGCACAAAAAGAACTGTGCAGCTGGAGCATAGGGGTGGGAAACAATGGGAAGGATAGGAAATCAGAGAAGTAGGCCAGTAGTCCTGCTTGCTCAAAGCTTAGAAGGAACTCTGGTTCATGGTGTCTTGTTTCTGTTAATAGTACAGTAGTTGGAGGTGAGAGAGAGGACAGCTACAACAGTGAGGGTACATGTGTGTCCTAGACAATGCAGTACCACTTTCTGTGACTATATGACACAAGCATAGATCAGTCTAGATTGGAGTCCACGCTCGCGGTCTCACACTGTAATCCTCAAAGGCAGGACACAGGAAACTTACACTAAAATGGGGTCCTTATAAGCCTTGGGTTCCTCACCTGCAAAACGGAGCTAATAATAATAGCAAATCAATACAAGCACATGATATCCACAGCACCAAGCTGCAACATTAAAACACATGAAAACCAAAGAGATATCTGCACTCCCGTATTCACTGCAGCCTCATTCACGATCGACAAGATATGGGCGAAGCCAAGTGTCCAATGACAGAGGAATGAATAAAGAAAAAATGTGGTATACACATACAATGGGATATTATTCAGCCTTAAAAAAGAAGGAAATTCTGCCATATGCAACAACATGGATAAACCTGGAGGACACTATGCTGAGCGAAATAAGCCAGTCCCAGAAGGACAAATACTGCAATGGTTCCACTTATATGAGAAACCTAATGTAGTCAAATTCAGAGAAGTAGAGAATACAACAGTGGTTGCCGCAAGGTGGGAGGTGGGTGATATGGGGAGAGTTGTTCAGTGGGTATAAAGTTTCAGTTATGCTAGATGAATGTGTTCTGGAGAGATCCGCCATACAACATAGTGTCTATCTATACTTACCAATATAGTATCGAGCATGTCAATATTTGTGAAGCGGGTAGTTCTCACGTAAAGTGCTCTTACCACAAGGACACAAGGAAATTCTGAGAATTGATGGCTATCTTTATTACCTTGATTATGGTGATGGTATCGTGACTGTTTGCATATGTCCAAACTCATCACATTGTGTACATTAAATATTTGGAGTTCTTTGTATATCAGTTATACCTCAATAAAGCTGTGTAAAAGGCAGCTAGACTCTTAAAAGGTGCATTTCTGGGACAATGTGGTGTTAATCTATATTTTAGTTTCTGCATTTACGCAGCAGCTGGAGAACTGCCTTCCTAGAAATCCAACCTTGTGTTCATGGCCATGCATGACTCCACAGTACATTTTCAAGGCATAAATCATTTTCTCTTTACCTTTGTTATGCTTCATAATGATGCTAGTGGCTGAAAGGTTACCAATTTCCTGGCTGTATATAGTCAGCAGGGTTAATTTTTTCAACTGGCCAGAAAATGTCAAGCCCATCAGTAGCGTTATTCACTTCATTAGCTAATGTAGTTTAATGTTTGGGGGGGGGGGTCAAGAAAAGGCACTTTTAAAGAATACCTTGGAATAAGATCAAGGTTATTATTCAAAAGGGAAATTCTCCACTTAAATTACCATCATCACTACAGCTGATTAGCTTTTCTCGGAAAATGACCCCATATGTCTGTATGTCATTTCCCAGAGAGCCCAAAGCCATGCTTAAAATAATCCTTTATAACCATTATTATATAATCATTCTAACAGCAAATATTTATTAAGCTCTTAATATGTGCAAGGCTCTGAGATGAGCATTTTAAATAAATTGCCTCAGAGAATACTCATGACATTCTCATGAGGAAGGAACTATTGCTCTCATTTTGCAAATGAGGGATTGGATGTTTCCAAACCTCTAACTGGGGGAGAGCCACCATGCCTCTGAGGCCTCACCAGTTGAGATGCTAGGTGTGAGTACAGGCACCAGCCTCGGCTGGCTCTCGGTCATGGCTTGAAGTCAAGGGTAGTGCTATTTCAAGGTTTCAACAACAGTGAGAACACATGCCAACATTTTCAGCTTCATTCCCAGCTCTGCACCAGCTTTGCATCCAGCCTTTCTTGTTTCACTCAAATCTACTTTACTGGAAAGTTAACCATCGAGAGAAGAAATACATCATTGTCCTGGGTGCTCCCTACCCAGATCCCACATGATCTAGTCCATGGCTACCTCTTGGAACACATTTCCTGAAGCCTTCCTCTCCATGCAGCTAGCTCCAGCCACCGTGGACTCTGTCTCCAGCATGTGTTACAGTGCTAGCACATAGGGGGTACTCAGTAAAATCATGTTACATGCATTATTCAATCCTAGAGTGGGAAACATTAACCTGGGATGTTACTTTTCGTCCTCTAATTAAAACACAGTGGTTTTTTTAAAATTATTTTGTGCTGTTTACTGTCCTTTTTTTTTTTTAAACATCTTTATTGGAGTATAATTGCTTTACAATGTTGTGTCAGTTTCTGCTTTATAACAAAGTGAATCAGCTATATGCATACATATATCCCCAAAACCTTCTCCCCTCTTGCTTCTGCCTCCCACCCTCCCTAACCCACCCCTCCAGGTGGTCACAATGCACCGAGCTGATCTCCCTGTGCTGTGCGGCTGCTTCCCACTAGCTATTTTACATTTGGTAGTGGATATATGTCCATGCCACTCTCTCACTTCGTTCCAGCTTACCCTTCCCCCTCCCCATATCCTCAAGCCCATTCTCTACGTCTGTGTCTTTATTCCTGTCCTGGCCCTAGGTTCATCAGAACCTTTTTTTTTAGATTCCATATATATGAAAACACAGTTTTTAGATGTTTATTTTCATTCTTACTTGAACACCACATCTAGGGCATAGAAATTAATTGAAAGACAAAGCCAGGTGCAAAATTTGCTCAGTGACTAAAGTAGAGATTGTCACCGGACACTCTAAATGAGAACTCATTTTTTGCATAATGTGACAGCAAAGAAAGTGATAATACTGACCTCAAATCAATAAGAAATAGACCTGCAAGTAAGAAATCCGCTAATTCAACATGATGCAAACTTACAGCTGCCTCAAAAAAAAAGTCAAATAATGTCTTTATTACTTTAAATAGGATTGCCAGAATACGACCACAGGGGTAAATCATTCTTATAGCATAATTCCCAGGAGAAAAGTAACCAAAAATAAAATAATAATAATGTTAGAGAATAGTATCATTTTCACAATTCTTTAAATGGGTTAGGGGAATACTCCAGCAACATTTGTCCCATTTTTTTGCTAATTATTTCTTCCCTGCTGATGTCATGGTAAGCCCTGAGCCATTAAAAAAAATGTTGTGTTTTTCAATCAGTGTTATTTATAGCCCAGTAAATCTAATAACCCAGAGCTGATACTGAAATGTCTGTCCCAACAAAGCAAAAGTGAATTCCCTGCTTTCATATTCCTGTGCTGTGAGCAGGGGCAGACCACTCCTAAGTGCCTAGAGATGGCAAAGCTCACAGGATGGGATGAACACCAAGGTTGAGTGCTCAAGGGAATGCGGGAAGAGAAACTCTCCGTTTTACAATTTTCTCAAAAGTTAGCTTTCGGAAAACAGATGGGGGAAAAGTGCCTCTGGGCTAGATCTATGAATGAACCACATTAAAAATGAAAGGGGGCGGCCAGAAAAAAACCGCAAGAAAAAAAGCAAACCCTCGTCCACTGACATGGTGCCTGTGTTTGGTATTGGGAGTCCAGCAGACCTGCCGTCGGGATGCTCTCTGCCACTTATGAACTGTGAGGCTTAGCAACATAGTTTAAACTCTCTTGGTCCCAGATTTCACCCCTGTAAAGTGAAATAATAACAATTCCTATCTCAGAAGCATTTCTAGTGATGATCAAAACACACTATTTAGGAAGAAAGTTCTTTGTAGAATAAAATGTCAAACAAGTGCTCTTTGAAGCAGTTTCCAAGGCACTGAAGAGTCACTGGAATTGATCCATTTTTACTGAAACCCCAGCTTGTGAGCTGAAAGACTTCAGGCAACTGCCTCTTGCTCTCGGAACCTTAGTTTTCTCATCTGTCAAATGGGAGTATAACAGTACCCCTGTGAGCCAGCAGTTTTCTATTGCTACCTCGCAGTCACTCTCCATACTTGCCCAGGCTGCTCTCAGCCCTGGGAGATGATCTCTGTGGAGCAGATCAGTAGGCTGCCTTGCATCTAATTTCCAGCTGGATGTGGCTAACAGGAAGCACAGATGAGCAGAAGATTCAGGGAAAGTGAGATATTGGTGTTTATAACTCTGGATCCCTTCCTATTATGTCTCGATGGCTTGCCTGCTGCTCTACCCAAGCCATCAAGTCTGTTAAGTGGTCCTCTCCTGTAACCACAGCTACTGTCTGAACTCTGCTAACTATTCCTTTCCCTTGTTCCCTCTCCAGACCTAGAGGTGGCAACACATAGCAGTGTCCGCAATAGCTAGGGTGCTTCACCATCCCCTGTTATCCTCTCTTAATTATGATCACAACTTTATAGTCACTTTATTAAAATTTCTTTAGCCCACATAAATGTCTTATTTGTTTCCTTCCAAGACCAAAACCACAGCTGATACAATAGGAAGAGCCTGTGGAAACCAGCCCTGCTGACGCAATTCTAAGATGAGGTTGCCCATATATTTGAGGAGGGCACAGATACCTTCCTTCTAAGAGGTAAACGAAACAGCAGTATTCCATGGGATGCAGTGGCATTATAATTAAATGAGTAATCACTGAAGATGGCTTGGCAGGAAGTGCAAATGGAAGACAAGGGATGAAGAGATTATATAACTGTGGCATTTAGTTTCTATGGTAACAATTGTTGATCGGGATGTTTGGGGAGCTAGTTAGTTGCTTCTGACAGCCTAGAGAGCTGACGGACCCCCAGAGAAAGAGTCAATTGGAGTCTTTAACTGCCCAGCTCATAACTCAAGTGGAAAATCAGAAAGCCTTTCTCATAACTTTGCAGTAGCGCTTTGTCTCCTATAGCCATAGGGCTAATATGTCTGTGATGGAAACCAGAGTCTGATGGTAAGTAATGCTGAGTTGGGATACCAATTAGATGCTCAGCTCCACCAGATCTTTTATGCAATGGCTCTGATGGAGAAGGGTGAGACCCTGACAACGAGAAGGCTAAATGTGGACAGAACACAGATGAGGCTGAGAACTCTGTGTCCCTAAATCTCCCTGACAGAGGCAGGTACCTCTCTGTACAAAACAATACAAGGTAAACCCTAGCAGATCCAAGGCAGAGAATTCAAGGCCCCATCTGGGAGGAAATAGCTTATATGCCAAAAGAGCTGTCAAAACATTGCCAATTTATATCCAGAGGAGTAAGTGGGGGTAGGATGCATGAGAGTAGACACTAATGGTATTAGACCAAAGATGCCAAAATATAAAACTGCATTTAGGCCACATTTTTTGATACACTCACCTCACTGGGAACAGAATGAGAAGTCTTCTTGGTTGTCTAATTAAACTAGGATTCAGGAATGGCCTAAGGCCAACGAAGTTGTTATGTCAGAACTTTCCTGGCAAACGTATAGGGGGAGGAGTCAGAAGGCTCAGGGAGATGGGAACGGTAGACCAGGCCTCATACATATACCCTCTTCAGCCATGTCCTAACCATCACAACTCCAGGAGACCCACAGGACACTCCCTTCACCAAAGTCTTAAAAATGCATCCATGAACGGGCATTGGCTTTCTCTGAAAACAGTATGTTGGCCATTCTTCCATGCTAGAGATGACTAGAGGAGTTACAAAGAAAATTGCTTTCCTGACCTCAGTGGAAACAATGGGATTCTGGAGTAGTAGAGGGTAGGGGGAATAAAAACTATTATAAGCTACACAGAGAACAGAGTGGTGGAGGGTTTTGATGTCCAGGAATAAAATGACAGTGGTTAGTGGGCTATTTGTCATCAGGCATTAAACAGACAGCTTTGAGTTCCACTTGACATACATGAGTGAGCAAATCCCAGGTATTGGTGGTGTGGTGAGAAATCCAATTCAAATTTTGGGGCTGATTATGACCTCTTACATAGTGTTCAGACCTAGGCTAATTTATAAGTCCAAACCCCCTTCCATCTGAGGACAATCTCAACAAGTGGCCTTCGATGTATATTATAAATATTCATCCAAGCATTCCTTGAGGGAATCTGTGGACATTTGCAAATGTTATGAGAGTTATTAGGTACTGACTTCATACTGAAGTTAGCTCCCTGAGACCTAAAACACTACTGTGATCTACCACTCATAACATCAGTCAGGTGATAGATGAATTCTTGACCCAAGACCATCTCCCAGTAGGTCCAGTGGGACAACTGACCCATGTTGTTTCTTCCTCTGATCTTAGAACACATAGTGGAAAGAGATGGAACAGAACTCCCAATTTGGTTCTTTGACCCACTGAGAGCTATCACGTTAAGAAGGACTCAGTGGAAGCCCCTGGAAATGTTCCCCACTCCAATGTACGCTGATATACTTTTATCCATGGTCAGGGGTGGGGACTGCAGGTGGGAGATTTGGTTCACCATCAAAGATGGTGAATGCAGAGGTGGGTATCACTACCTCATCTGCATTTAATCCACATATTTGGCCAGAGCTAATTCTAATAAGATAATATTTAAATTTACAAGCATGTGCAGATATCACACCATTAAAATCATAGCAACAGTAACAATTATGTAATTGATGTGGCATTTTCACCTATCACCTAGGAGCCATAACTGGGGTCAATATAGAAAGGAAATAAAATCATCCAATTGAATAGAAGCTTATATTGTGGAGGGAAAGGAGGGAGGCTTAAAAACATCTATTTCTAATATGTGTTCAAAGAATATGAACTCATCTGTGACCAGAGTCAATAAAGCAATACTCCCCTTGCAATGCTTAGCCCAGCAACCATCACAGAAAGACCTTCCCTAGATGGATCATCCTTCCCCTGATCCAATTAAGTTTTTAATAGTAAATAGAAAACCTAAGGAGGAGAGCAATAATTTTAGACAGATTAACTGACACAATCTAATTCTACAGAATTTTTTCATTCCACCCAATGAGAGACCTAGGAACTCTGATATTCGAGATCTATCAATATTACATAGGTGACCCACCCAAATTTGTAGAGTCTTACCCATAATCTAGAGCTAATCACTATTTCCTTCTTTTGCCCACGGACATTTCTTAGCACATTTCCTCTGATACCAAATAGCAATTAGATACTATTTTATTCTCCTCTTGGTTTCCAAATCGACAGTGGATAAATGACTTCTTCAACTAATATTTGGGATCAGTGAAGACTTTTCCCTTCCTGACCTCCTTTTTCCTAGAGGACTCTGTCTCAGGGTATTGCTGCCTCAGTCTTCCCACGTGAGTCTAAGGGGCTCAGAACAGATGACTTACTTTCTGGTGAAGCCTTGATTTCCAGTAAGTTCACTAGGAATGGAGCCTGGAATCATTTGGAATGTCTCTGAAAGCACATGTCCTTTTAGATAATCCATGACAACTCTCAGATGTGCCAAGAGTGAAAAAAGGATGGCTTCTTAGCTAGAAGGGAAATACAAAATAAACAGAACACTCAGAATCCCCAAGCTAAATCTTGTAAGGTTAAAAATGAATATAAGTTTCAGTTATCAGGGAATTCTTCCCAGTTGCTAAAGAGCACGAGCTTTTGAAATCATAGGTAACTGTTAAAAAGAGGTTTGGACAAAATCCTTAAGGTAAACATAACATCAAATGTTTCATTTATGTCTTTCTGTAGTATCCAAACAGTTCTTAAAACCTATGACCTGAGTCCCATTAGAAATTAGGAGAGGGGAGAAAGAAGTCATTTATATAAGGAGAAAAGTAGGACGCTGTTAGGGTAGAGAAAATGCTGTTCTTCTTGACTAACGTATCTATCACCATTGCCAGGCATGGTGCTTAACAAAGAGTAGGTATTTAATACATGTTGCTTGAATGAACGCATGAACAGAAGAAAAATATGGTAGGCTGAAGATTTTGGGAAGAAAATTCCTATGTACATGATTCATCATTTCCCCATAAGCTGAGCTTCAAGCCATCATGAGGTACTTCCTCTGGAAAACTACAGCTCGTCCAGAACACTTTCTTATTTTGCTTATAACTCAAAAGGAAATAAAAAGCAGACGTGCAAGATTAATTATTATTTTTCATTATTTGTTTTAAAACAACTGTGCTCCATAGCATCTTCCCCAGGATTTCACCCAGGAGGTGGTTTATTTGTTTAATATATCATTATACTGTCCAGAAGATAATCTTAGGGAAATAAATATATCTTACTGAGTGTTCCAACTATATTCCTTGGTATCTTCAAATATCTTCTCCATCCTCTTTCCTGTCTTCTTTCCCTTAATTTTTTTGCCCCTTCTTTCTTCTCCAATCCCAGTTATATGGACCCATTTTGTTCCCTTCTCTGCTTCTGTATTTGTGATAAAACATTTCCTGTCTCTTCTGCTTCTTTGATTTAAATATTATTCATGTCTCCTTGATGTGACAATTTAATTACTCTTTCTAGAAAAAAACTGTGTCTAATCTTAATTTTCCCTCCTTCCTCATAATTGGATAATTGCACATTTGGTAGCTTAATCAGTTAATTATGCATGTGCAAAACATGCCTTAATATGTTAAAGACACTGCTTTATTTCATTGTTAGCAAAAGGGATTAATTTTGGGGTTTAGAGGATTTGTGAGTAGATTACTGTATAGTTTCCACATCCTATTAATGGCACCTTGGGCCAAAGGGACTTCTGTTCTTAAGGAAAGAATGGCTTCTAATAGACAGACTTTGGAACCTAAGGAGAATTGAATGGAGCATATTTCTTAGAACTAAAAAGCCTGTGCTTTTACTGGCATGGGGGCATTGTGGTTGTTGTTGAATGGATTGTCCAAAGCAGGCACAGCTTTTGTGAAAATGGTAAACAGTGTATAGAAAATGACATATCTTATGAAGGTCAAAAAACTTGCTCAGGCCCTAATTTTTAAGGATTCCTTATTAAACTTTCATGATTGACCACCCTGGGCTCTAGAAGTTAATTGATTTTTTTTTTTTTCTATCCACCATGGGTAAAACACATTATCAGAAATTTTTAAAGAGATCCTCCCAACACTAATCCCCTGGCCTAAGGAAAAGTTCCCGTAAGGAATGGGCTTGAAGGGAACCATTGGCTACTTCACCCTTCCTTGTAGTCAGTGCATGTAAAAGTGAATTCAGATTTTGAGTACCAGGAAGCTCTGAGGAATGGCTGATGCCTCACTATGGTTATAAAAAAATCTGCCCTGACTCTATTCCACTCCTTGCTTCTTGAAGATGCTGAAGAAGATAACGGGTCAGTTGCCAACTCTGCAACTCCTCCAAATGACAAGAAGGGAAATTCTTTTCTTTTTTCTTTAAGCACAGTGAAATTTACTAAACCTTAAACACTCTTGAGCTAGTGCCTGTGTCTTATTTGTCTTTGTGTCTCCAACACTGAGTGAAGATAACCAACATGACCAATGATCAATAAATGACAAAAGAAGAGAAGATTGAAAAACAGGCAGGAAGAAATAAAAAAATGTAGCAGACAGGATGGACCCAGGGTCCAATGAAGTGATAATGTAATGACAGAAGAACACTTAAAACACAACAAGAATAACTGTTACTGCCTTCTTCAAAGGCAGATGGACCCCTACCCAAAAACATGGCTCCCATATCAAGACACGATGCCACACAGAAACACACACACACACACAAACACACACACACACACACAAGAGGGTAAGCAAATGTTTGTTACTTAACATAAATTAAGTCTCTGGAGTGAGCAGGGAAGGCCTCTCAAGCAGATGCAAAATGGCTTCAGAGAACAAGAGGAGATGTCTCAGAGTGTGTGCCCCGGTAGCAAGTCAGAAACTAACATGGCAAATATACAACTACCAAGCAAACTTGACATTCACACCAAACCCTGGGTGGAGTCCATCTGCCTCTGCAGGTGACCATGAAGACAACCCACTATAGGTTAATACACAGGAGTGCCAAAGAAGAAATCACAAGGCACTGTTTAGATAATAACTCTTGCAAGAATTCAAAGAAGTTAGTACTCTCCATGACCTGAAATCATTAGGAGAGGCACCGGAGAAAATAACATGAGTCAGACGCATTTATTCCAAAAACATCTATTGAGTCAAGCCCTGTGCCAAGCATGATGGATAGAAAGTTAATATGTGGCACAGGTTTCCTTCTGAAGTCCAGTGGTGGACTAAAAAATACATAAATAACTAATACAATAACATACATTCTATGACAATAATAAGGACCTGTATAATAAGCACTGGGGCAATAGTATGAAGTTGGTGTATGGAAGCCTGGTTGAGTTACTGATTAAAGAAAGGGAACAACTGAGAAGAGAATCAAGCAGAGACTCCATATTCATGACACGGGCTGGCTTTGTAGGGAAAGATATGTCTAGAGAGCCCAGTGGTCACTCTGTCCACTTGAGCCACCCCTCACCAAAAACCCCCTTTGAGCTCCTAGGACAGAGCTACATCTAAGAATACGCAAAATGAAAGTTTAATCTTTCACTCTCTGTAACCAAAATGTTATGTAAGGGCACATTAGTACCCTGACAATAGCCACATCCTCTGCTTATGGAATAACTACTACCTTATTGGAAATATCCTTCAATATAACAGGCATTTTAAATGCTCTCTCTTAGAACCTCTAAAACTGAAACTCTAACATCTGTGTGTGTGTTTGTACCTGTTCTCCAATTCACTCAAGTGTTCTTTTACTCTAAAGGTGATAAAAAGAAAACCAGTTCTGAAATACTCTAAAAATTTCCCACTACTGTGATCTAAACTCAGGTTCAGAGATGGTTGCTGATCATAATTTCAGGATTCTGCTCACTAACCACTTGATAATCTTACCAAATAATCATGTATTACTAAAAAATACAAAGTCTTGGCTGAATGGATACAAACAAAAGACCCGTATATATTCTGTCTACAAGAGACACACTTCAGATCTAGGGACACATACAGATGGAAAGTTAGGGGATGGAAAAAGATATTGCATACAAATGGAAATCAAAAGAAAGCTGGAGTAGCAATTCTTATATCAGACAAAATAGACTTTAGAACAAAGACTATTACAAGAGACAAAGAAGGACACTACATAATGATCAAGGGATCAATCTAAGAAGAAGATATAACAATTGGAAATATTTATGCACCCAACAAAGGAACACCTCAATACATAAGGCAAATACTAACAGATATAAAATGGGAAAATGACAGTAACACAATCATGGTAGGGACTTTAACAATCCACTTTCACCAATGGACAGATCATCCTAAATGAAAATAAATAAGGAAACACAAGCTTTAAATGATACATTAAACAGGATGGACTTAATTGATATTTATAGGACATTCTATCCAAAAACAACACAATACACATTCTTCTCAAGTGCTCATGGAACATTCTGCAGGATAGATCATATCTTGGGTCACAAAGCAAGCCTTGGTAAAGTTAAGAAAATTGAAATCATATCAAGTATCTTTTCTGACGAAAACACTATGAGACTAGATATCAATTACAGGAAAAACTGTAAAAAATACAAACAAATGGAGGCTAAACAATATGATACTTAATAACCAAGAGATCACTGAAGAAACCAAAAACAAAATCAAAACATACCTGGAAACAAATGATAAAAACACGACGACCGGGCTTCCCTGGTGGCACAGTGGTTGAGAGTCCGCCTGCCGATGCAGGGGACACGGGTTCGTGCCCCGGTCTGGGAAGATCCCACATGCCGCAGAGCGGCTGGGCCCGTGAGCCATGGCCGCTGAGCCTGTGCGTCCGGAGCCTTGTGCTCCGCAACCGGAGAGGCCACAGCAGTGAGAGGCCCACGTACCGCGCAAAAAAAAAAAAAAAAAAAAACGACGACCCAAAACCTATGGGATGCAGCAAAAGCAGTTCTAAGAGAAAAGTTTATAGCAATACAATCCTACCTTAAGAAACAAGAAACATCTCAAATAAACAACCTAACCTTAAACCTAAAGCAATTAGAGAAAGAAGAACAGAAAAACCCCAAAGTTAGCAGATGGAAAGAAATCATAAAGATCAGATCAGAAATAAATGAAAAAAAAAGAAATGAAGGAAATGATAGCAAAGATCAATAAAACTAAGAGTTGGTTCTTTGAGAAGATAAACAAAGTTGATAAACCATTAGCCAGACTCATCAAGAAAAAAATGGAAAAGACTCAAATCAATAGAATTAGAAATGAAAAAGGAGAAGTAACAACTGACACTGCAGAAATACAAAAGATCATGAGAGATTACTACAAGCAACTCTATGCCATTAAAATGGACAACCTGAAAGAAATGGACAAATTCTTAGAAATGCACAACCTGCCAAGACGGAACCAGGAAGAAATAGAAAATATGAACAGACCAATCACACGCACTGAAATTGAAACTGTGATTAAAAATCGTCCAAGGACTTCCCTGGTGGCGCAGTGGTTGAGAGTCTGCTGCCGATGCAAAGGACACGGGTTCGTGCCCCGGTCCGGGAAGATTCCACATGCCGCGGAGCGGCTGGGCCCGTGAGCCATGGCCGCTGAGCCTGTGTGTCCGGAGCCTGTGCTCCGCAACGCGAGAGGCCACAACAGTGAGAGGCCCGCGTACTGGAAAAAAAAAAAAAATCGTACAAAAACCAAAAGCCCAGGACCAGATGGCTTCACAGGCGAATTCTATCAAACACTTAGAGAAGAGCTAAAACCTATCCTTCTCAAACTCTTCCAAAATATAGCAGAGGGAGGTACACTTCCAAACTCATTCTACGAGGCCACCATCACCCAGCTATGAAAACCAGACAAAGATGGCACAAAGAAAGAAAACTACAGGCCAATAACACTGATGAACATAGATGCAAAAACCCTCAACAAAATACAGGCAAAGAGCATCCAACAGCACATTAAAAGGATCATAGACCATGATCAAGTGGGGTTTATCCAGGAATGCAAGAATTCTTAAATATATGCAAATCAATCAATGTGATACACCATATTAACAAATTGAAGGAGAAAAACCATATGATCATCTCAATAGATGCAGAGAAAACTTTTGACAAAATTCAACACCCATTTATGATAAAAACCCTGCAGAAACTAGGCATACAGGGAACTTTCCTCAACATAATAAAGGTCATATATGACAAACCCACAGCCAACATCATCCTCAATCATGAAAAACTGAAACCATTTCCACTAAGATCAGGAACAAGACAAGGTTGCCCACTCTCACCACTCTTATTCAATATAGTTTTGGAAATTTTAGCCACAGCAATCAGAGAAGAAAAAGAAATAAAAGGAATCCAAATCAGAAAAGAAGAAATAAAGCTGTCACTGTTTGCAGATGACATGATAATATACGTAGAGAAACCTAAGGATGCTACCAGAAAACTACTAGAGCTAATCAATGAATTTGGTAATGCAGCAGGATACAAAATTAATGCACATAAAACTCTGGCATTCCTATAAACTAATGATGAATAATCTGAAAGTGAAATTAAGAAAACACTCCCATTTACCACTGCAACAAAAAGAATGAAATACCTAGGAATAAACCTACCTAAGGAGACAAAAGACCTGTACGCAGAAAACTAAAGACACTGATGAAAGAAATGAAAGATGATACAAACAGATGGAGAGATATACCCTGTTCTTGGATTGGAAGAATCAACATTGTGAAAATGACTATACTACCCAAAGCAATCTACAGATTCAATGCAATCTCTATCAAACTACCATTGGCATTTTTCACAGAACTAGAACAAAAAATTTCACAATTTGTATGGAAACAGAAAAGACCCCGAATAGCCAAAGCAATCTTGAGAAAGAAAAATGGAGCTGGAGGAATCAGGCTGACTTCAGACTATACTACAAAGCTACAGTAATCAAGACAGTATGGTACCGGCACAAAAACAGAAATATAGATCAATGGAACAGGAGAGAAAGCCCAGAGATAAAACCACGCATATATGGTCACCTTATCTTTGATAAAGGAGGCAAGAATACACAGTGGAGAAAAGACAGGCTCTTCAATAAGTGGTGCTGGGAAAACTGTACAGCTACATGTAAAAGAATGCTATTAGAACACTTCCTAACACCATACACAAAAATAAACTGAAAATGGATTAAAGACCTAGATGTAAGGCCAGACACTGTCAAACTTTTAGAGGGAAACAGGCAGAACACTCTATGGCATAAATCACAGCAAGATCGTTTTCGACCCACCTCCTAGAGAAATGGAAATAAAAACAAAAATAAAGAAATGGGACCTAATGAAACTTAAAAGCTTTTGCACAGCAATGGAAACCATAAACAAGATGAAAATACAATGCTCACTATGGGAGAAAATATTTGCAAATGAAGCAGCTGACAAAGGATTAATCTCCAAAATTCACAAGCAGCTCATGCAGCTCAGTATCAAAAAATCAAACAATGCAATCCAAAAATGGGAAGAATACCTAAATAGACATTTCTCCAAAGAAGGTATACAGATTGCCAACAAACACATGAAAGAATGCTCAACATAATTAATCATTAGAGAAATGCAAATCAAAGCTACAATGAGATATCATCTCACACCGGTCAGAATGGCCATCATCAAAAAATCTACAAACAGGGGCTTCCCTGTTGGCACAGTGGTTGAGAGTCCGCTTACCGATGCAGGGGACACGGGTTCGTACCCCGGTCCGGGAAGATCCCACATGCCACGGAGCGGCTAGGCCTGTGAGCCGTGGCAGCTGAGCCTGTGCGTCCAGAGCCTGTGCTCCGCAACAGGAAAGGCCACAACAGTGAGAGGCCCGCGTACCGCAAAAAAAGAAAAAGAAATAAACAACAAACAATAAATGCTGGGGAGGGTGTGGAGAAAAGGGAACTCTCTTGCACTGTTGGTGGGAATGTAAATTGATACAGCCACTATAGAGAACAGTATGGAGGTTCTTTAAAAAGCTAAAAATAGATCTATCATATGATCTAGCATTCCCACTACTAGGCATATACCCTGAGAAAACCATCATTCAAAAAGAGTCATGTACCACAACGTTCATTGCAGCACTATTTACAATAGCTAGGGCACGGAAGCAACCTAAGTGTCCATCGACAGATGAATGGATAAAGAAGATGTGGCACATGTATACAATGGAATATTACTCAGCCATAAAAAGAAACGAAATTGAGTTATTTGTAGTGAGGTGGATGGACATAGAGGCTGTCATACAGAGTGAAGTAAGTCAGAAAGAGAAAAACAAATACTGTATGCTAACACATATATATGGAATCTAAAAAAATAAAAGGGTCATGAAGAACCTAGGGGTAAGAAAGGAATAAAGACACAGACCTACTAGAGAACGGACTTGAGGATACAGCAGTGGGGGGGGGGGGGGTAAGCTGGGACAAAGTGAGAGAGTGGCATGGACATATGTACACTACCAAACGTAAAATAGATAGCTAGTGGGAAGCAGCCGCATAGCACAGGGAGATCAGCTCGGTGCTTTGTGACCACCTAGAGGGGTGGGTAGGGAGGGTGGCAGGGAGGGAGACACAAGAGGGAAGAGATATGGGGACATATGTATATGTATAACTGATTCACTTTGTTATAAAGCAGAAACTAACACATCATTGTAAAGCAATTATACTCCAATAAAGATGTTAAAAAAAAAAAAAGTCGAACACAGTTCCCTCTTACTTCCCTCCCCAACGCCCCCACACACATACCATGGATCAGAACTAAAAGAATACATGAAGAGGCAAACAATACTTAGGTCACTTGCCCCAACATCCATAAGAATATAAAATAAATTAAGAATAAAGAGAGCCCCAAAATTAAATATTCTGAATACCATGAACATAGCTTAATACCAAGAATCTGACAGGAATGTTTGTTAGATTGAGACAGAAAAAAATCCAGTGGGAGTCCAGGGTTAAATCCCTTTCAACATCCCAATATTTATAAGCAAGGAAAGAAATATCAAGCGCCTCCATCAGTCAAATTCTGTCCAGAGCAATCATCAAATGGCTGGATAATCTGTGGTCGCAGTTGAAGAATGGTACTAAAAATAAATCAGCAAATTAGCAAAAGAAATTCAAAGGAGGATAACTGCATTTTCAATAATGATGTTGGAGCAATTAGACATCCATAGACAAAACAAAACCAAGAAACAAAAACTTTTCACTAAACATCACACCTTATACAAAATTTTGAGTTAACTCAAAATAGATCATAAATGTAAATGTAGAAATGAAACTATGAAGCTTCCAGAAAAAAAGCATAAGAGTCTTCTATATCTAAAACTAAAAAGTTAGATTTGACACCAGAAGCACAATCCATAAAGAAAAAAATCAAAAAATTGGGCCTGATCAAAATTGAAACCTTTTGTTCTGTGAAAGATCTTGTCAAGAAAATGCAAATTACAAACCGGGAGAAAATATTTTTAATTATATGTCTCACAAAGTTCTTTTATTTAGAAGATATAAAGAACTCTCAAAAGCCAACATTAAAAAAATCCCCTCAGGGCTTCCCTGGTGGCACAGTGGTTGAGAGTCCGCCTGCCGATGCAGGGGACATGGGTTCGTGCGCAGGTCCGGGAGGATCCCACATGCTGCGGAGCGGCTGGGCCCGTGAGCCATGGCCGCTGAGACTGCGTGTCCGGAGCCTGTGCTCCGCAACGGGAAAGGCCACAACAGTGAGGGGCCCGCGTATCGCAAAAAAAAAAAAAAAAAAAAAAAAAAAAAAATCCCCTCAGAAAATAGGCAAAATACAGGAAGAGATGTTTCACTGAAGAAGATATACAGATGGCAAATAAACACATGAAAAAATGTTCAACTATTATTAGTCATTAGAGAAATGCAAATTAAAACTAAAGTGGTATGTTAATGCACACCTGTCAGAAAAACTAAAATAAAAAATAGTGATAATACCAAATGCTAGCAAGGATGCAGAGAAACTGAACCACTCATACATTACTGGTGAGAGGATGAAATGGTAAAGCCACTCTGGAAAATTGTTTAAGTTCCTTTTAAAACTAAAAATGAATGTATCATACAACCTAACTTTTGGATGTATATCCCCAAGGAATGAAAATATATTTTCACACAGAAACTTGTACACAAATATTTGTACCAGCTTTATTTGTGATGAAAACCTAGAAACTACCTAAATGAACCTCAAGAAATTATAGTGAGTGAAAAAAGCCAACTTGAAAAGGATATATATATGTCATGATTCCATTTATATAACATTTGTGAAATAACACAATTATAGAGATAGACAACAGATTAGTTATTGCCAAGAGTTAATGGGGGAGGCCGGGTGATTGTGTCCAAAAAGGGGTGGAATGAGAGTCTCATGTTGATGGTAAAGTTAAGTATCTTAAGTACCTATTATAGTGGTGGTTACATAAAGCTACTCATGAAGTAAAACTGCATAGAGCTATACATACACATACCACACTGGAGTGCATATGTAACTGATAAAAATCTGAATAAGCTCTATGACTTGCATCAAGGTCAAATTCCTGGCTTTGATATTGTACTATGGTCATACATGATGCTAACATTGGGGAGATTCGGTAAAGGGTCACAGAAACTCCCTGTATATTTCTTTGAAACTTCCTGCGAATCCATAATTATTTCAAAATAAAGTGTTCTTTGTTTAAAGTAAATTGGAACTTTCAGTCCAGACATGATAGTATAGACCCATTTTTATCCTGCTCCTCCCCACTAAGTACCACTACAAACCCTGCAAATGGATTAAGAGACAAGGGAGGTAGAAGTCTGAACAGGGTTAAGAAGGTGAGCTGGTTTGGGACCTCAGGACTGGAGAAACAGCACAGTGGCAGGGCTTCCTGGCTCCCCCACCCAGCTGAAAGCCACATAGACCTAGTGTTTCTCAGTCCCTGACTTAGCAACCGAAGGCAGCTCATGTAAGCTCATTCCTCCCCTGGGTGGAAGACATTCCCTTGACAACATCAGGCAAGCGTAACACAAATGGCGTGAAGAATCCATTAGGAGTCTCACCAAAAATAAGCATGAAGGGAAAGCACTCTCTCTGCCTGGTCCAAGACTCCCTCTTTTGCCAAAAGATACCCAAGTGGCAAGAGGAATGAGCAAGAGAGATACAGCAGCTCAGGCTGAGGAGCCAACTTGCCCCTGTCGTCCGAAAATGCTCCTCCACCTCCCAGAGACAGCCGAGTAGGCAGATGGGACAGGAAACAAGGACCAGTCACAGCAAGTAGCCTGGCCCAGGAAGCTGCTTTGTTCTGTGGCCAAGGCTTTCATGCCCCACCAGAGATGTGGGGGCAACGGTCAGAGCTGAAAGCAGGATCCAAGTACATCAGGTCTCCAAATCTGGGAAGCCTCAATAGTAAAACAAAAACAAAAACAGACAAAGCAAAATAGAAAAAACAGACAAACAAAAGAAACACCCCACCCAAAACAACAAAAGTAACAATAACAAAAATAATACAATAATACAATTAGAAAATGGGGAAAAGAAATGAACAGCTATTTAACTGAAGAGGACACAGAGATGGCAAATAAGCACATGAAAAGATGCACAGCAACATTAGCTATCAGGGACATGCATATCAAACCCTAATGAGATATAAATGTACAGCTATCAGAATGGCTAAATTTAAAAAAAAAAAGTGACAATACCAAAAGCTGACAAGGCTATAGGGAAACAGTCACTTATACACTGCTGGTAGAAGGTAAAATGGTGCAACCACTCTGGAAAACAGTTTGTTAGGTTCTTATAAAACAGAGCATACAACTACCATAGGATCTAGCAATTGCATGCCAAAAGAAATAAACCTATATTTTCAGAAAAGGTAAATCTATATTTACCTTTTAGGTTTATCCAAGAGAAATAAAGAGAAATAAAACTTATATTTTCAGAAAAGGTAAACATGAATGCAGCTTTATTCATAATAGCCACAAACTGTAATCAGTCCATATATCCTTCAACAGATCAACAGTTAAATTATGGTATACCCAAGCCACAGCAATCATCTAAGAAAAAGAAATAAAAGGTATACAAATTAGACAGGAAGAGGTAAAATTGTCATTATATGTAGATAACCTGATTCTATATACAGAAAACCCTAAAGACTCCACACAAGATCTACTAGAACTGATAAATTCAGCAAGGTAGCAGGATACAAGGTTAACATTCAGAAATCCGTTGCCTTCCTTTACGCTATCAATGAAATACCAGAAAGGAAAAGGAAAAGCACAAAAACAGATATACAGATCAGTGGAACAGAACAGAGAGCCCAGAAATAAACCCACACACCTATGGTCAATTAATCTTTGACAAAGGAGGCAAAAATATACAGTGCAAAAAAGACAGTCTCTTCAGCAAGTGGTGTTGGGAAAGCTGGACAGCCACATGTAGATCAATAAAGTTAGAACACTCCCTCACACCATACACAAAGATAAACTCAAAATGTTTTAAAGACTTAAATATAAAACAGACACCATAAAACTCTTAGAAGAGAACATAGGTAAAACATTCTCTGACATAAATCATAGTGTGTCTTCTCCCAGGGTGATAGAAATAAAGCAAAAATAAACAAATGGGACCTAATCAAACATAAGCTTTTGAACAGCAAAGGAAACCATCAACAAAAGAAAAAGACAACCTACGGGATGGGAGAAAATATTTGCAAATGATGCAAACAACAAGGACTTAATTTCTAAAATATACAAACAACTCATACAACTCAATAACAAAAAAGAAAAGAAACAAACAACCCAGTCAAAAAACGGCAGAAGACCTAAAGAGACATATCTCCAAGGAAGACATACAGATGGCCAACAGACCCATGAAAAGATGCTCAACATTGCTAATTATTAGAGAAATGCAAATCAAAACTACGATGAGGTATCACCTCACTCCAGTCAGAATGGCCATCACCAAAAAGTCTACAAATAATGCTGGAGAGGGTGTGAAGAAAAAGAAACCCTCCTACACTGTTGGTGGGAATGTAAATTGGTACAGCCACTACAGAGAACAGTATGGAGGTTCCTTTAAAAACTAAAAACAGAGTTACCATATGATCCTGCAATCCCACTCGTGAGCATATATCCAGAGAAAACCATAATTCAAAAAAATACACGCACCTCTATGGTCACAGCAGCACTATTTACAATGGCCAAGACATGGAAGCGACCTAAATGTCCACTGACAGACGAATGGATAAAAATGTAGTATATATATACAATGGAATATTAGTCATAAAAAAGGATGAGATAATGCCATTTGCAGCAATGTGGATGGAGTAGAGAATATCATACTAAGTAAGCCAAATATCATATGATATCACTTATACGTGGAATCTGAGAAAAAAGATACAAAAAAAGACTTTAAAAAGGCAACATTACGAAATCAGGAATGTGGAATCCCCCCCAAAATTTCCCTTTACTGTCATTCTAGTGGTGTTTCAGGAGGGAATTAAATACACTCATTTGGTAAATTCATTACAGTAGTCAAAATGACCATCAATTTATTTTCATAAAATAAAATTTATTGTGTATTTTTTAAAAACTGCATGTCAATCTGCAAGTATCTAAATAAAAACGTCAATTTAAAAAGTTGATGCAAGGCCCGTCATTAAAGTAGAATTGAAATGAACTCATATGGGAATTTTCAAATATGCTGCTTTTGTCCCAATCTCTCCTAAGCTCTGCAAAGCAAGATGATCCTGAATGGCAGCATGGATAGTGGCTTTCTTTTGATTTTTCTGTTCCCAGTTATTTGAGTAATAATACATCTGTGCAACAAACAGACCCACAGACGCTAGATGCAGTTACAGTCCTCTGTAAACAGGCTGGAAAGGTCAGAAAGGTGAAGAATGTCATTTTCCTCTATTTGATATACAAATTTTAGAAGATTTTTGAAGTTTAGTATGGTCTGGCAAGAAAGCTGATTGTTATTTGGTCTATTTGAAATAGCGAGATGAGAGAACATCTAAACGTGACATCTGTATCAGAAGGCTGCTTTTATCCTGCTCAGAAGTCCCTATATCATGATCCTGCCTCTCTCTTCTCTTTCTTCTTCCCTCCCTTACCTCCTCTCCCACCCTTTTCTTTCTGTGTCTCTCTGGCTTCATCTTACCCCAGTCTCCTTGCTTATTCTCTTCTAACCACCGTGCCCATTCTATAAATCCCTGAAGATGCATTCCCACCTCAGGGTCTTTGCATTTGCTGTTTCCTCAACCTGGTTACGGCTTCCATCAGTCATCAGTAGTCTGCTCCCTTCCTTCAAGTCTCCAAGCAAAGTCATCTGATCAGACAGACTTCCCCTAAGGACACTAAATAACGGAGCACTAGTTCTCCCCAGGCAACATCATCTCCCTGACTCTGTTTTTTCTTTACCACAGCTGTTAATATCAGCCATCTGTACATTTGTTTGTGTCTCCCCACTAGAATATATGCTCCTTGAGGTCAGGGACTGTGTTCACTGCTATTTCCCAACACATGGAACAGTGCCAGGCACAGAGTTGGCATTAGTAAGTTTGTGTTTAATAAACTTTGTGTAAATAACATTCCCTTCTCCTTGCTGGAACTGTTATGGATGCAAGTGGTTTCATCATTAGGTTGTATGCAGGGCATGGAATTAGTGGGAAAGGGCTTGGGATTTTAGCATCATCTTGTAACTTGCAAGATGTTTGTGCAAACCTGTCTGTCTGAAACAGGGGTGGCTCCTGTCACTGATTCACCCGCTTGTGTGGTATGGAGGACATCAGACATGAGTAAACTTTGCAAAGACGCTTGCCTTCTACATTACAAATTTTAAATTTACAAAGTGGTGTTATTTTAATTTGCATTATCCTAGACCCATGGGCACAACTGGAGGGGATATGCTGAGGGCTACATCCATAACAAAACCAAGGTTTGGGCAATACTCCTTTGGACTGTTTGATGATCATTTTGGATTTTTCTCTCTTGCACTTTAGCACAAAGTAAAAAGTGTCCTGTTTATGATTCTTAACTCCTCCTACCACCTATATTCAATCTGCATCACCTTTAGACTTTTGTGATTCAAATAATTTTCTCCTCCTCTCTCTCCCCTTCTAGAAAAATAAAAAAGAAGAGAAAACTCTTTTCCCTGGCAGCATTTGCCTTGCCACTCACCACTTAACATGTTTTCTCCCTTTCAAGGTCTACCAGCTCAGGAAAGATAGAGCTGCAGCTATTTTATTGGCTTTCTCGTCTCTGCTCCCTGATATTTACTATATTCCAGTTTCTTCTTCCTGCTAAGGTTACTACTCTAGTCTCTGCTTTTTTTTCCTGCAGGAAACATCATTTTGTCTTCTGCAGCCTCCTACTCCAGGAGATTTTTGTGAATATCATTGAGATTATCAGATGTCCAAGATGTGAAAGATGAAGACATTCCATCGATGTTCTCTTGGCTAATATACATGTGTCCCCTGGGGAACAAATTTCTTATCAAATTTCTTCACTTGTGCCTTCAAAGGACAAATGGAATGAGTTGAAACAATTATCAGCAACTCCAGACCTTAGGAGGAACAGCTGCTTCCAATAATGAAGTAGGATTTTGTTCCAAGTGATGTCACCACTAAGGATATTTCCTAGATAAGTTCCTGACTCTCTACTTGACCTCAGTGGAAAAAGACAGTACATAGGACACTAGAGTTGGGAACAGAGAATAGTTAACCTGGGGACTTAAATCAATTGAAGTTGCTTTGGGATTTCAGCCTCTGAATAGAACAGTGGTGATCTGTCACATGGAGCAATTCATTTCTCTAATAATTGTAAAGCCAAATGACAGCCATGTGTCTAACCTGCCTTATCTTGGGTATTTTCTTAAGCTCCATGTATACAGGTAAGTCCCAAAAAAGTAAAGTAACAAGAGAAAACGTGGAGCAATTCTAACCTGGGTTCTTTAGCTATTCCAGAAAAAGTGTTTTGGGGGCCTGGAATAGTTTGCTTTCTCTACCTCCTGGGACTAGAAATAACCAGTGCTAAGGCTAGATCGCAGCCAGCATTCTGCTTCAGCAAAGAGCAGACCTGTGCAGACGACTGTACACAATGCTTTCTTAATAGTTAGACCCGAGGTCCCCAGCAAGAAAGCTTCAGCCTGGAATCACTTGCACACTCATCAGCCACTTGCTAATATCATTCGTGCATCTGCATTGAAAGAAATGGTCACGAACTGCCAAATTAATACCGTCTAGGCTAGTTTGCTGAAGCTCAGCCTTCAACATCCACGAGAAAGACAATCCTGGGTTGCCAAGTGGGCAAGAGGCTTTTAAAAAGATTTACACGTCAAAGGATCAGAGAAAGAATTTAAAATGACAAGTTTCCTAAAGGCAGCGCTCTAAGAAAAAGGAGGTCAGGCCCACCCAAGACTCGAGAAAAAGCCTGTGAAAAGTTTAGTCAAGCTGAGGGGAATTTAAGGCGGTCTTGGTCAGTAGAGAGCAAGGGGAAGAGAGGGATGGGATGAGGTTATGCAGACAGGCAGGGGCACTGCTGAGCACCACGGTGGCGGGAGAGAGAGAAACTACTCCGAGTGCGGCCGGAAGCCACTGAAGGTATTGAGCAGGACAAAGAGTTATCCATTTATACAGGTACAATATTTGCTATAAAGGAAATTTACATTTATCACCAAATTACAATGTACAGCACATGCGTTTTTTTTAATTTAAGCCTCATAATCTTGATGTTACGTTGAAAAGAAAAGCCTAGGTAACTTTAATTACATGTTGATTATTTAGCTATATGGCCATTTAAATAGCATCTTCACTTTAAAGTTGAAAGAATGGAGGCTCAGAAAGATTAAGCGACTAGCCCCAAGTTACCAAGTTGCACCTCATTTCCCCGAATTCTTAATATTGAAGAACTCTGATGGTTTGCATTTTCAGTCAACCTCCAGGTCCTTGGGGATCTCACCCAGTCTCCTGACTTTAAATGCCCTCTGTAGAGTGACGACTTCACACTCTTCTCTCCAGCTCAGACCCTTCCATCATAGCTAGGTGACGGCATTTAATGTAGGTGTAGCCACTGAGATATAGAGCGAAATCTTTCAGGGGGGTTTCTGAAAAGTAATTTCCACTCTGATAAAAAGAGAGAGAGATGTATGAAGACAACTTTCTAGCCCACCTCATTCTTTCTTTAACATTGCTGGATAAGGATGTGATGGTCACTGTTAATGTGATCCTTACCAGAACGTAGAGGATGATGGAATAGAAAGATCGGGACGTGCTGGGTCTTTGATGATTATTGAGTCATAAAGCACTCCAGGATCATTGTTCTGCAGAATGTTTACCGTGTAAGAGAATATTGAATGCCAGTTGTTTGTCTCTTTTTTCTTGATTAGTCCGTCACTTTGTAGCTGAAAGCAACCTAGACCCTGGCCAACATAGTGATTAATCAGAGCCTGTGATCTGGCCAATCCAACTTTCTCACTATTCAGCATGATTATTGTATAATTTATTTACTGAGGCACATCCCAGAAAGTCCAAGTGCCTGCAATACCCAAAGTCCCCTGTGGAGAAAATAACCTCCAGGTGATTTTTTTCCTGCATTCATTCAATGAACATTGAGCATGTGTTACATGCCAGGAACTATTCTAGGCTTTGAGGATACAGCAACAGTGAACTGAACAGGAAAACATCCTTGCCTTATGGAATTACATTCTAGTAGGAGAAGACGATCATGCATGGTTTGGATTTCTAGAGCTCGCCCATACACCATTCTCCTCTTTCTGGCCATTTACTGCAACTCTTAGCAGGAAGGGCCGTGTGACAGGTTCTGATCAAGGTCTGGCTAATGTCTTGTGAGCAGAACTGACACTCCTTTCGAATGAAAACATTTCACTTTCAAGGCAAGAGACACTCTGTTCCCATGTCTTCCATGCTTGAAGAAATATGTATTGAGATGGAGGCAACACAAGTGGTCTGGATTTCAAAGTCACCTCATAGAGGACAGCTGTCCTAGAGTCAGACCCTCAGTGCACTTTGCATGACAAAGAAACAAGCTTTATTATGTTTGACCGCTGAGATTTTATAGTTGATTTTCATTGTCTACCCTAATACACTGTCCTGATAATGCATTTGACTATAAACCTTTTTAAATACTATAATTTTCCCATATAAACATAGCTTATGAGCATTTAAAAGTTTTTTTCAGCTATATTTAGGATTTATTCCCTCTCAACAGCACGCACCATTTTAATTTCAGTGTGTGATACACAGACACACATATATCGAACCAAAGTAAGCAAAGTCAGATTCTTATTCCTATCAGTCACTGGTCACAATTTCCCTCTAAATACATTCTCTCCCGTCCTGAATATCACAAGGTAAGAATTATAAGAATTCTTACATTTTTTTCAAAACAGTTCAGGGCACTGGGAGAGAGATACTAAAAAAAAAAAAAGCTAGACTAAATTGGTTGTTATTTAGAATAGAAATTGGAATCAGATGAAAAAGTGAATTTCATCCATTTGCTGTAGAATGATGATTGACTCTCCACAATGTTTTGTTTTGTTTTGTTTTCTGTGCTTTTTAATATGACTCTGAATGTCCCAGGAAACTAACTGCCCATCTGTCATCCCTGGAGATTACTCTGTTGTGAACAGTGTTCTTTTCCAGCTGTTTTCTGAGGTATTTGCTCTATAATTTTTTCACTCCTAATCATTTACCACTGTAGTCTTCCTGCAAGATTTCAAGTACAAAATTCATCATATCATAACATGTTTTTAAAAGGATTAGATTAACTCTCATAAGACACATTTATATTACTATAACCAGGATTTCCTCCTATCTCCATGAAGTCTCTAGGAAAAGGCCCCTTCATTGTAAAAACTGGATAAATTTTTCTTAAATGCTCTTCTGGAGTTTCTTGCATAAGATGTCACTTTGGGAGACTATGGGCTGTGGCTTCATGAGCATAGGGAACACACCTGCATCACCCACTGCTGTTATCTCCAGGACTCAGCTTAGTGTTGTACACAGTAGGTATTCAACAAAACATTATATACTAGCCCATCTTAACTCCCCTTAATTGATTATTTGCATAAAACCACTATAAACACACATAGCAGTGCTCAATTGTTTTAAATGAATTAAAAAGATGAATTAACATATAAATTCAGTTCCCTCTCTGAGTTGGAGATCTACTGCCATTAGTTTGATTTTATGGCATCCTGGCCCCATTTTCCAAAAGTAGTACCATTTTTTAAAATAATAAAAATTTGAATAAGAATCATGTTACACACCCCCGGAAAGACTATGATATAAACTAAAAGCCATCATAAATGATAACAGAAAATCCAGATTTATCTACATATCTTGAGTTATTTATGCCTTCATGCCTTTTTAAAAATTATTTCTTCCTTATTGCTGAAGTTGCAATGAGAGAAAAGAGAGAGCCAGAGAGACAAAGGGAGAGGGAGAAGGAGAGACAGGGAGAGAAAGAGTGACAAAGATTGCTGACAGTCAATGAATCTGGGTGAAGAGTGGGTGTTTTAGGTGTTCGGTGTACCACTATAGTAGTCAGAATAATGGGCCCTAAAGATGGCCATGCCCTGATCCCCAGGACCTGTGAATAAACAGCAAAAGGACTTTGCAGATGTGATTAAGTTAAGGATCGTGAAGTGAGGAAATGATCGTCGTTTATCCACGTCAGTCCAATGTAATCACAGGCACCCTTATGAGGTAACAAGTGAGGCAAAAGAATCAGAGAAGGAGATATGACAACAGAATCAAGAGTCAGGGCCAGAGAGAGAAGCCACATTGATGTCTTGGAAGATGGAGGAGGCCATGAGCCAAAGAATGAAGGTGGTCTTTAAAAGTTGAAAAAAGGCAAGAAAACAGATTATCTCCCAGAGTATCTCAGTGGAACGCAGCTCTGTTGACTTATGTTTGACTTCTGTACTCCAGAACTTTAAGATAATAAACCTGTTACGCCATTAACAAATTTCATTAATTTGTTATAGCTGCAGTAGTGGTTACAACTACTATTTCAGATTGTTAGAGATTTAAAAATTGTCAGATTGTAAAGCTGGAAAAAATTATTGAACTTAACATTAGCCAGTATAACATAATCATTTTAGGACAAATTTTCCAATACTTTTTCCTTAATGATACATAATTTACATGATATAAAAAGATTATAAGGATAAAATTTGATGAGTTTTAACAAAAGTATAGAATTGTGTGATATTCCTGTAAAGATACACATTTCCATCACCCCAGAAATTTTCCTTGTGATTCTTCACAGTTAATCTCCCCAGCTACTTAAGATGTTTTTGTCATTTTAGATTATTTTCCCTGTTTTGTATATGTTTTTATATAAATGAAATCATATTCTTTTCTGTCTGATGTTTTGCATTCAACAAAATTATTTTGAGATCCATCCGCATAAGCAGTTTGGATTTTTTTTCTTAGAAGTTCTGTATTATATAAATATATCAATTTGTTTCTCCATTCACCTTTTGGTAAGCGATTTGGTTGTTTGTGGTATTTAGCTACTATCAATAAAGCTGCTAAAAAAGCAGTCTCACAGGTTTTTTTGTGTGTAGGCACATGTGTGTGTAGGTACATGCTTACATTTCTCTTGGATACATAACTAGCCTAGAAGTTAAATTGCTGGGCATAACATAGGAGAGTATTTAACTTCGTAAGAAACTACTAAACTGATTCCAATTAGATGTTCCATTTTTACATTCCCATCAGCAGACACTTCAAGAAAATTTTTTTTTAATTTACTAGATAAATTTGAGATGTAACATTGTGTAACCTTAAGGCATACAGCATGTTACCTGACACATTTATAAGCTGTAATATAATTTCCATTATTAATGTTACATAACTTTTAGTACAATATTACCTATATTCATGATACTGTACAGATCTCTATGGCTTATTTATTACTCATTACAAATTTGTAACCTTAAATATGATCAGTCTTAACCTATTCCCTCATCCCCTCGTAACCACCATTTTACTCTCTGGTTTTGTTTGGTTTTTAAGAAATTTGATTTTTTTATATTCCACATATAAGTGGTACTACACAGTACTTGTCTCTCTCACTTTCATAATGTGCTCAAGCCCCATCCATGTTGTTGAAAATGGCAGGATATCCTCCTTTTTCATAGCTGAATAATGTTCCATTTTGAATATATGCCACATCTTTTTTGTGTGTGTCATCCACTGATAGGCATTTGGGTTGGGTCCATATCTTGGCTATTTTAAAAATGCTGTGATAAACACAGCAGTGTATATAGCTTGTCAAAATTCTGTTTTAAAACAGCCCATGCAGCTCAATATCATAAAAACAAACAACCCAATCAAAAAATGGGCAGAAGACCTAGGTATTTCTCCAAAGAAGGCATACAGATGGCCAAAAGGCATGTGGAAAGATGCTCAACATCACTAATTATTAGAGAAATGCAAATCAAAACTACAATGAGGTACCACCTCACACTGGTTAGAATGGCCATCATTAAAAAGTCTGCAAATAACAAATGCTGGAGAGGGTGTGGAGAAAAGGGAACCCTCCAACATTGGTGGTGGGAATGTAAGTTGGTGCAGCCACTATGGAAAATAGTATGGAAGCTCCTCAGAAAACTGAAAATAGAATTAGCATACGATCCAGCAATCCCACTCCTGGGCATATATCCAGACAAAACTGTAATTCAAAAAGATACATGCACCCCTATGTTCATAGCAGCACTATTCACAATAGCCAAGACGTGGAAACAGCCTAAATGTCCATCAACAGATGAATGGATAAAGAAAATGTGATACATATATACAATGGAATATTACCCAGCCATAAAAATGGATGAAATAATGCCATTTGCAGCAACATGGATGGACCTAGAGATTGTCATACTGAGTGAAGTAAGTCAGACAGATAAAGACAAGTATCACATGATATTGCTTATATGAGGAAGATTAAAAAAAGGTACAAATGAACTTACCTACAGAACAGGAATAGAGTTACAGATGTAGAAAACAAACTTATGGTTACCAGGGGGTAAGGGGAGGAGGAGGGTTAAATTGGAAGATTGGGATTGACATATACACACTACTGTATATAAAATAGGTAACTAATAAGAACCTACTATATAGCACAGGGAACTCTACTCAATACTCTGTAATAGCCTATACGGGAAAATAATCTTAAAAAGAGTGGATATATGTATATACATAACTGATTCACTTTGCTGTACACCTGAAACTACCACAACATTGTAAATCAACCATACTCTAATAAAAATTAATTTAAAAAAAAGAAAGGATACATTCACCCCAATGATCATTGCAGCACTGTTTACAGTAGCCAAGACATGGAAGCAACCTAAATGTCCATCGACAGATGAATGGATAAAGAAGATGTGATACATATATACAATGGAATATTACCCAGCCATTAAAAAGAATTAAATAATGCCATTTGCAGCAATGCGGATGGACCTGGAGATTATCATACTAAGTGAAGTAAGTCAGACAGAGAAAGAAAAATATCATATGATACAGCTTATATGCAGAATCTTTTTTTAAAAATGATACATTTGTAAAATGAACTTATTTACAAAACAGAAACAGACTCACAGACTTAGAGAATGAATTTATGGTTACCGAGGGAAGGGTGGGGTGTAGGGACAGACTGGGAGTTTGGGATTGACATGTACACACTGCTATATTTAAAATAGATAACCAACAAGGACCTACTGCATAGCACAGGGAACTCTGCTCAATATTCTGTAATAACCTAAATGAGAAAAGAGTTTGAAAAAGAATAGATACATGTATATGTATAACTGAATCACTTTGCTGTACACCCAGAACTAACACAACATTGTTAATCAACTATACTCCAATATGATAAAATATTTTTTTAAAAATTCTTTAAAAATTGTTTTTATTTCCTTTGGGTATATACGCAGAAGTGGAATTGCTAGATTCTATGGTAGATCTATTTTTATTTTTTTTTCCATAGTGGTTGGACTAATTTATACTCCCACCAACAGTGTATAAAGTTTCCCTTTTCACCGTATCCTAACCAGCACCTGTACTCTCTTGTCTTCTTGATGATAGCCATTCTAACAGGTATGAGGTGATATCTTATTGTAGTTTTTGTTTGCATTTCCCTGATGATTAGTAAAGTTGAGCATCTTCTCATATGCCTACTAGCTATTTTGATGTCCTCTTTGGGAATATGTCTATTTAGTTCTTCTGCCTATTTTTTAATAGGGTTATTTGTTTTTTCTTTGTTATTAAGTTGTATAGGTCCTTATATATTTTGTTTAATAATTTCTATTGACCTACCTTCAAGTTCAATGACCCTTCCTTCTGCATTTTATTATATAATCTATATTTAAACCCAATCACTGTATTCTTTAATTTCATGTTTAGTTTTTTTAGTTCTAGGATGCTTGCTTGGTTCGCTTTTAGAATTTTCATATCTCTTTTGAAATTCACGTGTCTTACTTTCACAGGGATTCCTTTTACATATTTTAATTGCTATTTTAATGTCTTAGCCCAGATATTGGAATTAGTAGGCAATCTGTGGGTTTGCTTCTATTGCCTATTTCTCCTTATAATTATATTTTGTTGACTTTTATTGTGTCTGGTAGTATTTGACACTGAACATTATAAATGATACACTGTAGATACTCTGGATTATTTGTGCTCCTCTGAAGAGTGTGGAGTTTTGTTCCCACAGATACATAGTTAAATGATGAATCACCTTTATCCATGGCAGATTGGTCACTGAAGGTCTATTCTGGATTTTCCCTTAATCCTAGGGCACAGACCTTAGTTCTGTCATGTGGTTCTTATACCTAAGGCATGATGCTATTGGGATTTTACTCAAAACCTCCAACTGTTCACTAAGGTATTAAAGCTTGATAAGGAGTGAACCCCCAACTCTTCCCAACACCAGAAAACTGTTAAAGTCTAATTTTTTTTAGCCTTCCGGCTTTTAATTTTCTGGGAGCCTCACCCCATGCATGTACACTTTAGGAGTATATTAATATTGGGGGGGAAATATATATGCAGATTGTTGAAGCTTCCACCCCCTGTGACTCTCTTCTTTTACTGGATTCCTGTTTCAATTTCTAGCCATTCTCACAACTAGGGAAAAAAATAATTTAAATGTGGATTGAAACTGTCATATTTTCTTTTTTTCAAACATTTTATTCCCTAAAATTTCTGCCAATGTTTTATCATTCTTCTGTGCTTTCAAATAACTATCATATATATCTTGTTTAACATTTATAATTGTTAATAGCAGAAATATTAGTTTAATGAAGACTACATGACGATTATTCAAAGTAAGAAGTCCTTAGGGAAACTTTTAAAAGAAATGCCTGAAATATAAAACTGAAGCAAAAATACGTAAAAATAAAAGAGACACACCACAAATGAATAGATTCTGAATCTAATCAAGTCTTTCTATCCACCTACAAGCTTACAGGAAAAAGAAAAGTAAGATAAGCCAAACCATGAGGGAACTGGTAAATTCATAATGTACAACATTCTATAGTACAAGTGACATGATTTCTCCAACAGATCAACTGCATAAAAATGGAATGGGGGGGACCTTCCAGATGGCAAAGGAGTAAGACGTGGAGATCACCTTCCTCCCTACAAATACATCAAAAATACATCTCCATGTGGAACAACTCCTACAGAACAGCTACTGAACGAATGCTAGCAGAAGACCTCAGACTTACCAAAGGGCAAGAAACTCCCCACGCACCCGGCTAGTGCAAAAGAAAAAAGAAAAAACAGACAAAAGAATAGGGACGGGACCTGCACCTCTAGGAGGGAGCAGTGAAGCAGGAAAAGTTTCCACACACGAGGAAGCCCCTTCACTGGCGAAGACGGGGGTGGTGAGGGGGATCTTTGGAGACATGGAGGAGAGCACAGCAACAGGGGTGCAGAGGGCAAAGCGGAGAGATTCCCGCACAGAGGATCCGTGCCGACCAGCACTCACCAGCCTGAGAGGCTTGTCTGCTCATCCAGCAGGGCAGGTGGGGGCTGGGAGCTGAGGCTCGGGCTTCGGAGGTCAGATCCCAGGGAGAGGACTGGGGTTGGCTGCGTGAACACAGCCTGAAGGGGGCTAGTGCGCCACAGCTAGCCGGGAGAGACTCTGGGAAAAACTCTGAACCTGCCTAAGAGGCAAGAGACCATTGTTTCAGGGTGTGTGAGGAGGGGGGATTCCTTCCCTGTCTGCCCACAGAAGGCAGAGAACTGCCTAAATGAGCTCCAAAGATGGGCGCTAGCTGTGGTTGCTTGGACACCAGAGACAGACATGAACCACTAACGATGCTGCGGAAGCCACCAAGAAGCCTGTGTGCAAGCACAGGTCACTATCCACACACCCCCAGGAGCTTGCGCAGGCCACCACTGCCAGGGTCCCGAGATCCAGGGACAACTTCCCCGGGAGAACACACAGCGTGCCTCAGGCTATTGCAACGTCATGCTGGCCTCTGCGGCCACAGGCTCCCCCCGCATTCCAATTAAAAGTACCTTACCCCTTCCTCCCCCCAGCCTGAGTGAGCCAGGGACCACTCATCAGCTGCTGCTTTAAACCCTGTCTCAGTGGGAACAGAAGCCTTAGGGCGACCTACACGCAGAGGTGGGGCCAAAACCAAAGCTGAACCCCAGGAGCTGTGGGAACAAAGAAGAGGAAGGGAAATTTCTCCCAGCAGCCTCAGCAGCAGCAGATTAAATCCCCACAGTCAGCCTGAGGTACCCTGCATCTGTGGAATACCTGAACAGACAACGAATCAACCCAAAATTGAGGTGGTGGAATTTGGAAGCAACTGTAGACTTGGGGTTTGCTGTCTGCGACTAATTTGTTTCTGATTTTTATGTTTATCTTACCACAGTTTTTAGCACTTGTTATCATTAGTGGATTTGTTCATCGGTTTCGTTGCTCTCTTCTTTTTTTAATTACTTTTTAATTTTTTTATTATAATTTTTTTTATTTTAATACTTTATTTTATTAAAAAAATTCTTTTTCTTCTATATTTCTCCCTTTTCTTCTGAGCCATGTGGCTCACAGGGTCTTCGTACTCCAATCAGGTGTCAGGCCTGAGCCTCTGAGATGGGAGAGACAAGTTCAGGAAATTGCACCACCAGAGACCTCCCAGCCCCACATAATATCAACTGATGAGAGCTCTCCCAGAGATCTCTGTCTCAACACTAACACCCAGCTCCACCCAATGGCCAGCAAGCTCCAGTGCTGGAGGCCCCATGCCAAACAACTAGCAAAACAGGAACACAAAGCCACCCATTAGCAGACAGGCTACCTAAAACCATACTGAGTTCACGGACAACGCAAAACACACCACCGGATGCCCCCCTGCCCACCAGAAAGACAAGATCCATTCCCACCTACCAGAACACAGGCACCAGTACCCAGTCCCCTCCACCAGAGAGCCTACAGAAGCCACTGAAGCAACTTTATCCACTGGGGGCAGACATGCAAAACAATGGGAAAGACGAACCTGCAGCCTGCGGAAAGGAGACCCCAAACACACTAAGAAAGCCCACCAGACCAAACAAATGAAGAGGAAACAGGCAGTCTAACTGAAAAAGAATTCAGAGTAATGATAGTAAAGATGATCCAAAATCTTGAAATAGAATGGAGAAAATACAAGAAACGTTTAACAAGGACCTAGAATAACTAAAGAGCAAACAAATAATGATGAACAACACAATAAATGAAATTAAAAATTCCCTAGAAGGAATCAACAGCAGAATAATTGAGGCAGAAGAACAGATAAGTGACATGGAAGATAAAACAGTGGAAATAAGTACCACAGAGTAGAATAAAGAAAAAAGAATTAAAAGAATTGAGGACAGTCTCAGAGACCTTGGGGACAAAATTAAACACACCAAACATTCAAATTATAGGGGTCACAGAAGAAGAATGGAAAAAGAAAGGTCTGAGAAAATATATGAAGAGATTATAGTTGAAAACTTCCCCAATATGGGAAAGAAAATAGTCAATCAAGCCCAGGAAGCACAGAGAGTCCCATACAGGATAAATCCAAGGAGAAACACACCCAAGAGACATATTAATCAAACTGTCAAAAATTAAATACAAAGAAAAAGTATTAAAAGCAGCAAGGGAAAAGCAACAAATAACATACAAGGGAATCCCCATAAGGTTAACAGTGGGTCTTTCAGCAGAAACTCTGCAAGCCAGAAGGGTGTGGCAGGACGTATTTAAAGTGATGAAAGGAAAAAACCTACAAACATGATTACTCTACCCAGCAAGGATCTCATTCAGATTCAACAGAGAAATTAAAACCTTTACAGACAAGAAAAAGGTAAGAGAATTCACCACCACCAAATCAGCTTTACAACAAATGCTAATGGAACTTCTCTAGGCAGGAAACAACTCTAGACAGGAAACACAAGAGAAGGAAAAGATCTACAATAACAAACCCAAAACAATTAAGAAAATGGTAATCGGAACATACATATCGATAACTACCTTAACGGTAAATGGATTAAATGCTCCAACCAAAAGGCAGAGACTGGCTGAATGGATACAAAAACAAGAGCTGTATATGTGCCATCTACAAGAGACATGCTTCAGACCTAGGGACACATACAGACTGAAAGTTAGGGGATGGAAAAAGATATTCCATGCAAATGGAAATCAAAGAAAGCTGCAGTAGTCATTCTCATATCAGACAAAATAGACTTTACAATAAAGACTATTACAAGAGACAAAGAAGGACACTACATAATGATCAAGGGATCAATCCAAGAAAAAGATATAACAATTGTAAATATTTATACACCCAATATAGGAGCACCCCAATACATAAGGTAAATACTAACAGCCATAAAAGGGGAAATCAACAGTAACACAATAATAGTAGGGGACTTTAACACCTCATTTTCACCAATAGGCAGATCATCAAAAATGAAAATAAATAAGGAAATACAAGCTTTAAGTGACACAATACACCAGATAGATTTAATTGATATTTATAGGACATTCCATCAAAAAACAACAACATACACTTTCTTTTCAAGTGCTGATGATCTATCCTGGAGAATGTTCCGTATCTTGGGTCACAAATCAAGCCTTAGTAAATTTAAGAAAACTGAAATCGTATCAAGTATCTTTTCTGACCACAATGCTATGAGACTAGATATCAATTACAGGAAAAAAACTGTTAAAAATACAAACACATGGAATCTAAACAGTACACTACTAACTAGCCAAGAGATCACTGAAGAAATCAAAGAGGGAATCAAAAAATACCTAGAGACAAATGACAATGAAAACACAAAGACCCAAAATGTATGGGATGCAGCAAAAGCAGTTCCAAGAGGAAAGTTTATAGCAATACAATCCTACCTCAAGAAACAAGAAACATCTCAAATAAACAACCTACCTTTACACCTACATAAATTAGAGAAAGATGAACAAAAAAACCCCGAAGTTAGCAGAAGGAAGGAAATCATAAAGATCAAGTCAGAAATAAATGAAAAGGAAATGAAGGAAACGATAGCAAAGGTCAATAAAACTAAAAGCTGGTTCTTTGAGAAGATAAACAAACTTGATAAACCACTAGCAGGATTATCAGGAAAAAAAGCAAGAAGACTCAAATCAATAGAATTGGAAATGAAACAGAAGAAGTAACAACTGACCCTGCAGATATACAAAGAATGATGAGGGATTATTACAAGCAACTCTATGCAAATAAAATGGGCAACCTGGAAGAAATGGACAAATTCTTAGAAAAGTACAACCTTCCGAGACTGAACCAGGAAGAAATAGAAAATATGAAAATACCAATCACAAGCACTCAAATTGAAACTGTGATTAAAAATCTTCCATCAAACAAAAGAACAGGACCAGATGGCTTCACAGGCAAATTCTATGAAACATTTAGAGAAGAGCTAACACCTATCCTTCTCAAACTCTTCCAAAATATAGTGGAAGGAGGAACACTCCCAAACTCATTCAATGAGGCCACCATCACCCTGATACCAAAACCAGAGAAAGATATCACAAAAAAAGAAAACTACAGACCAATATCAATGATGAACACAGATGCAAAAATCCTCAACAAAATACTAGTAAACAGAATCCAACAGCACATTAAAAGGATCATACACCATGATCAAGTGGAGTTTATCCCAGGAATGAAAGGATTCTTCAATATACACAAATCAAACAATGTGATACAATGTGGTATTAACAAATTGAAGGATAAAAACCATACAATCATCTCAATAGATGCAGAAAAAGCTTTCACAAAATTCAACACCCATTTATGATAAAAACCCTCCAGAAAGTAAGCATAGAGGGAACTTACCTCAACATAATAAAGGCCATATATGACAAACCCACAGCCAACATTGTCCTCAATGGTGAAGAACTGAAATCATTTCCACTAAGATAAGGAACAAGACAAGGTTGCCCACTCTCATCACTATTATTCAACATAGCTTTGGAAGTTTCAGCCACAGCAATCAGAGTAGAAAAAGAAATAAAAGGAATACAAAGAGGAAGTAAAGATGTCACTGTTTGCAGATGACATGATACTATACACAGAGAATCCTAAAGATGCTACCAGAAAACTACTAGAGGTAATCAATAAGTCTGGTAAAGTAGCAAGATACAAACTTACTGCACAGAACTCTCTTGCATTCTTATACACTAATGATGGGAAATCTGAAAGAGAAATTAAGGAAACATTCCCATTTACCACTGCAACAAAAAGAATAAAATACCTAGGAATAAACCTATCTAAGGAGCCAAAAGACCTGCATGCAGAAAACTATAAGACACTGATGAAAGAAATTAAAGATGATACAAAAGATGGAGAGATATACCATGTTCTTGGATTGGAAGAATCAACACTGTGAAAATGACTCTACTACCCAAAGCAATCTACAGATTCAATGCAATCTCTATCAAACTACCACTGGCGTTTTTCACAGAACTAGAACAAAAAATTTCACAATTTGTATGGAAACAAAAAAGACACTGAATAGCCAAAGAAATCTTCAAAAAGAAAAACGGAGTTGGCGGAATCAGGCTCCCTAACTTCAGACTATACTACAAAGCTACAGTAGTCAAGACAATATTGTAGTCGCACAAAAACAGAAATATAGATCAATGGAACAGGATAGAAAGCCCAGAGATAAACCCACGCACCTATGGTCACCTTATCTTTGATAAAGGAGGCAAGAATATACAGTGGAGAAAAGACCACAAAAATAAACTCAAAATGGATTAAAGACCTAGATGTAAGGCCAGACACTATAAAACTCTTAGAGGAAGACATAGGCAGAACACTCTATGACACAAATCACAGCAAGATCCTTTTTGACCCACCTCCTAGAGAAATCAAAATAAAAACAAAAATAAACAAATGGGACCTAATGAAACATAAAAGATTTTGCACAGCAAAGTAAACCATAAACAAGTCTAAAAGACAACGCTTGATTGGGAGAAAGTATTTTCAAACAAAGCAATTGACAAAGGATTAATCTCCAAAATATACAAGCAGCTCATGCAGCTCAATATCAAAAAAAGAAACAACCTAATCCAAAACTGGGCAGAAGACCTGAATCGACATTTCTCCCAGGAAGATATACAGATTGGCAACAGACACATGAAAGGATGCTCAGCATCACTAATCATTGAGAAATACAAATCAAAACTACAGTGAGGTATCATTTCACACCGGTTAGCATGGCCAACATCAAAAAATCTACAAACAATAAATGCTGAAGAGGGTGTGGAGAAAAGGGAACCCTCTTGCACTGTTGGTGAGAATGTAAATTGATACAGCCACTATGGAGAACCGTATGGAGGTTCCTTAAAAAGCTAAGAATAGAACTACCATGGGCACCCAGCAATCCCCCTACTGGGTATACACCCTAAGAAAACCATCATTCAAAAAGAGTCATGTACCACAATGTTCATTGCAACTCTATTTACCATAGCCAGGACATGGAAGCAACCTAGGTGTCTATAAACAGATGAATGGATAAAGAAGATGTGGCACATATATACAATGGACTATTACTCAGCCATAAAAAGAAACGAAATTGAGTTATCTGTAGTGAGGTGGATGGACCTAGAGGCTGTCATACAGGGTGAAGTAAGTCAGAAATAGAAAAACAAATACCATATGCTAACACATATATAGAGAATCTAAAAAAAAAGAAAATGGTTCTAACGAACCTAGGGGCAGGACAGGAATAAAGATGCAGACGTAGAATGGACTTGAGGACACGGGGAGGGGGAAGGGTAAGGTGGGTCGTAGTGAGAGAGTAGCATGGACATATATACACTACCAAATGTAAAACAGATAGCTAGTGGGAAGCAGCCGCATAGCACAGCAAGATCAGCTCGGTGCTTTGCGAGCATCTAGAGGAGTGGGACAGGGAGGGTGGGAGGAAGAATCAAGAGGGAAGAGATATGGGGATATATGTATATGTATAGCTGATTCACTTTGTTATTCAGCAGAAATTAACACTACATTGTGAACCAATTATACTCCAATAAATTTGTTAAATAAATAAATTAAATTAAATGACCAATAACAAGAAAAATTTGTTCCTAATCACAAAAAAAAAAAAAAAAAATGGAATGAGGGCTTACAATATAAAAGAGACCAAAGACCCATAACAACCAAATGTTATAACTGGTCCTGGTTTTATAGTCTGATTTTTAAAAGTAACTATAAAAGAACATTTTTGAGATAATTAGAGAAATTTGAACGTTGACTGGGAATTAGATGATATTAGTAAATTATTGTTATCTTTCTATGTAACAATGGCACCGTGGTAATGTTGGCATAACTTTCTCAGAAATGTGTCCTGAAATATTTAGTAGTAAAATGATATCACATCTGAAATATGTTTTAAAATTTAACAGGGAGTAGAAACATGAAACAGCATTGAAAAAAAGTTTGATGTTTTATGATATATAAAGTTTTTGTTATTTTTTTATTTATTGTATTACTGTTTTAGGTATCCTTGACATTATTTATTAAACATAAAACAATATCTGCATAAGAGTGGATTCAAGACGTTTACTTAAGCCAGGAATGGAAGAAGTGTAGTATGTACGTCACTACTCCTGCGTTCTGTGCCTATGGAAGACACTGTGAAATGATGAAGACACTTTTCCTAATAAGCAAGGTTAGCTTTCTCAGCCAAGCCCTCTGGACAGCTAGAAAACAATGGATTGACGCTAGCATGAAGGATAAAACATCCCTGCAAATGTCCCTTCATTCCATTTTATTTTTTCTCTTTCTCTCTCTAAGAACCAGCCATTTTCTCTGATTTTTCCATGAAGTGTTTAAGATGAGCACCTAAGAGTCTACAGGAGAGGAGAAGGTTGTGGAAGATAGGACTAGAGCTCCCTGATACTCATTTCACACTTTGGACCCACAGATACCTCTTGTGTTGAGCTGGTGGAGAAATAAATTGCAACTTGTATTTCTGATTGACTGTACAGAGGACAGCTGACCTGAGGAGTTCTCTGGAACCACAGAAGACTTTGGATCAACAAGAAATAGTATTTTGTTGTATTAAATCTCTGATATTTGAAGGATCTGTTGTTACTATTGACCTGCCATTAAGCCCAGACTAACTCAATAAGGGGGTGGGTAGAAATGTCAGTAATTTTATATATGAGATGATCAAAAATGTGGTGTTTAAAAACTGTACACTACATTTTTCCTGATAATAATAACAGCCATTTATTGGTACTTTTATGTGTTAGGAATTCTTAGTGTTTTCGAAGATTATGTTGTATTCACTACATGAATTACATTCATAAAAAACCTAAAAGGAGGGTTTTGCATTTTACACACGAGAAAATTGAGGTTCAAAGTTAATAAATAATTTTCCCATGATCATGTAGCTAAGAGACAAGGAAGCCAGAATTTCAAACGAAGTCTGTATAATTTGAAGCCTGTGCTCTAAACCACTGTACTGTAGACTCTGGGGGTAGATATGGGACCTTATATTTTTACTGTATCCTCCAGTGAACTCGGTAAAAAATAGTAAGTCCACATTTTATTCAGCATGAGTTGAATACAATGAATAAATACATTCTGATGCAGGAAGTGAAGAGGACAATTTGAGGAAATAGATTGGGTGAGGAAATTCCACTAATAACAAGTTTTCTCTCTTCCATATTTTAAAATTATTCGTAACATGTTGGAAGTTGCTGGTGTACTACTACATTGCCAAGTATACCTTGCTCTTAAAGGGCTTATAGTTTAAACAAGCAATATGTGTGTGAAGGTGAACAGGGAATTGGGAATCTTATTACTTATGCTGCTTACAAATATTTGTTGAGTATTACAGGTATTATAGTAAGAGAGTCATGGCTAATATTTATGGAGCATTTTATAATGAACCAGGCAAGGTTTTCACATACTACCTCATTTAAAAGCCAAGTAGAGCTATGATAACAGTACTACTGTCATCCACATTTTATAGATGAGGAACATGAGTCTCAGGGAGGTTAAATGACAGATGATGTAAGTGGTCTAAACACTGATCTAAGTCCAGATTTCAAGTTCTTAACTACTATACACTCTGTCTTCACAGGTGTCCTTCCTGCTTCTCTCTGCCATCTAAATCAATGGCAAAATGTTTTGTTAAAAAGAGAAAGATTTCTGGTAGAAGTTGGATTCTGGTAAAAACCATGAAAGTTCTTGATTTTTTCATTTTTAGAAAGTTATCTTTTTCTGAAAAAGTCAGTCCTTGGCATTTCCTCTTTGGCCAAATTCATGGCTTCTTCTAAAAATTCTGAAAACTATGTCTGGGTTTCCAGAAACATCTCAATGGAGATGAGCAAATTTTAATAATTAAGGTTCCCATATGATGTAGAGAATTTGGGGCTCCTCTGACAATTAGCTCAGCAAGACCAAGACCTATATAAACACTGACAGTACCTTCCCAATCAACTTGAGCTTTGGCCAAAACCTTTCTTCAGCATCTGTTGTCCAATTCTGACCTTTAGAAAGATCGGTTGCAAGCAGGAATAAAAGACTTAAATATAATACCTATGAATCATAGCATCTTAAACTTAGAAAACACTGTACATTATCATCTAGTCTAACTCTTTCATTTCACAAATGACAAATCTGAGAGGAGGAAATTTGTGACCAAAATCTCAATGGCAAATTAACATTTTTTTTTTTTTCTGAAACACAGTGCAGTGCTCTTTCTACCTCATCATAAGGGAGGGATGGGGAGATGGACTGTTTAAAGAAGGCAAGGTAAGAAGGTGATTATCTATATGAGGCCATTCTTATCAGAGGACTGAACAATAGGTAGTAAGCTTCAGTTTAAGCATTGGAGGAGTTCAATCAGGAAAAAAACACTCCAGTTATTCAGGGTAAAAATATTCTGGAGATGTCATGTATAGCGTGGTGAATATATTTAATAATACTGTATTGTATACTTGAAATTTGCTAAGAGTTGATCTTAAGTGTTCTCATCACACACACACAAAATTGTAACTATGTGAGGTGATGGATATGTTAATTAGCTTGACTGTGGTAATAATTTCATAATGTACACATATATCAAAACATCATGTTACTAGAGATTATCATACTAAGTGAAGTAAGTCAGAAAGAGAAAGACAAATACCATACGCTATCACTTACATGTGGAATCTAAAATATGACACAAATGAACCTATCTATGAAACAGAAACATGGACATAGAGAATAGACTGGCGGTTGCCAAGCGGGAGGGGGGTGGGGGAGGGATGAACTGGGAGTTTGGGATTAGCAGATGCAGACTGTTACATAGAGAACGGATAGACAACAAGGTCCTACTGTATAGCACAGGGAACTATATTCAATATCTGATAAACCATCATGGAAGAGAATATGAAAAAGAATATACATACATATATATGACTGAGTCACTTTGCTGTACAGCAGTAATTAGCACAACTCTGTACATCAACTATACTTCAGTTAAAAAATAATAAATAAAACTATACAACTTCATCAATTCAAAAAACAAAAAAATCATGTTGTATATGTTAAATATATACGATTTTTATATATTAGGTATATCTCAACAAAGCCCAGAGGAAGAAAGAAAATAGAAGTACAGTGAGGCACACACATACACAAAAACCCTTCTACCGGAAGTAGTTAAATAAAGAAATAGATAAGGAAAAAAGTTAGAGTTTCCTTCTCTATAAGCCTAAGAAATTCAAGTGGTTTTCACCAACGTAAAATGACATCTTTATAATCCCCTCCATAGTCAATCAACATTCATTCCTTTCTTCATAAATATTTATGTAATGCTCTTGATCTCCCTAATTGCTTTTCAGTTTAAAGAAGCAAACAACACAGAACAGATACCGGTCCTCATGAAACATTTTAATAGGGGAGAAAGGTTCTTTAAAAGTACACACATCAACAAGATAAATGCACACTGTGATGTTATGAAGGACAAAATAAGGCAATGGGAAAGTACATGGGGAGGGTCCAATATATAAAAGGTCTTCAAGGAAAGTCTCTTGGGTTGGGATCTCAAAGACATAAACATGACAACTAGGGAAAGAGTCAGAGCAAAGGATTCCAGCTAGAAGGAACAGCAGCTGCAAGCAGAGGCAACTTGTATCCATAAACAATATGGTTTCAGGGGCAGCTAAGCAAGAAAATGATTTTCCCCTGGACTCAGCAAATTCTGCCATCCTCACCCTGGTCTTTCAATTTCCCTACCATTATCTGCTTACGTTTCTAAATTTTCTTTTCTCCCCCTGAATTTCTTTAGGGCTTTTATATAGATGACCATCTGGTCCAACTTAAAACCTCTAAGGAGACTCTAATCTTTTAATAATCACCAGAGAGATCCTCTGTAAACATTTAATTTCAGTACTTCTATACTGATCAATCTGATTTCTGACAGAGGCAAACAGCCAATATCTATGTGTGCGTAGACAGATGGAAAATAAGTGTCTAATATCCTACCCAACAGAGAGTCTCCTCAGTAATTCCCTGACCACCATACCCATGTGACAACAAGAATAAGCACTTCGTGATACCTGTGCCGTGTTGACAGAACACACTGATTACCATAGTTAGTGTGCATTGCCAGTATGCCAGCTTTGATTTTTCACTCTGACAGGCATTTACTACTATATATGGGCCTGTTCTAGGTACCACACAGATTTACGGATCAAAACTAAACTTATGGTTCCTTTTTTCCTTCAAGATTATATTTTTCTCCTCTGAGGGTAGAAAATGGGCTTCATATTCATGGCTATTCACAGCAACCTCTACTTTTCCTCTTTAGCATGTATGTTAATTGTAATATAATATCCTTGTGCATAATTATTTAATATTCTGCACTAAATGTTAAGTTCTTCAGGGAATAGGGGGCAGGTTTGTCCTGTGCACCATTGTATTAAGCATCTTTCACAGTGGGTAACCCATAATAAGTGCCAATCAAATCTTCTTGTATATATAAATAAAGAAATTAATTAAAGTGTATTCACAAGCTAGAAGGGTACTAGTCTGTTTGGATTTGGGAGAGGCAAGACATAAACTCATGAAATGCTTAGGAGGTGAGGCAGTATTCACTCATTCAGCCAATATTTGAATAACCATTACGTGATTGGCATTATGCTGGGGATAGATTATTGAGTAAAATCAGGAAAAGTCTTCAGTTTTACTGAGCTGAATTTCTGGTTGTGGATCCAGATGCTAGTCAAATAATCACACAAAACGGAAAAATAGAACTCAGACAAACGCCATGAAGTTGCTGTATAGTGATTCATTTAGATTTTAGGAGCTCTAAGCGAGGGACTGCCAAGAGAAAAGTAAGGACAATTGACCACAGTCAGGTAAGTATAGCTTTGATTTGCTCCATTACTGTTATTAGCTTCCTCTCTGTCCGTGGCCACAGGCAACATAGAACCTGTTAGCACATCTCAGCCAGTGAGACACTCTTTTCAGGCCCTACAGCCCACCCTCCTTTGGAACCTTTCTTCCTGACTGGTATCATGCTCCCTCACTCCTGTAATCTACCTCTTCATCTGGTCCCTTTGCATAGGTATCACATTTGGACAGTTAGCTTGGTTTGCTCGCACCCTACATCTAGGTACCTCCTCCAGTATTAATCCATCCCAGCAACCAATTTGTAGCTTAAAATCCCAATCTCCTGGTTTTTGTTTGTGTTGTAGGGGAATTGTGCCTTGTGTCATATACTTCCCTGCCTCTGTACCTGTATATGCTCTTCCACCCACCTTCCACCCATTCTTCCCAGCTTCTCCAAATCCAACCCAAATGCTTCAGCTCTATTTCAAGTCTGACGTCCTTGAGGAGGTTTCTGATATTCCATTATCTCTGTACTTTGCAGTTTTCTGTTACTTTACTCAGAAGTAACAGAACCACTTCCTGCTCAAAACTCTCTAGTAAGCTTCCTTTTCTACTGAAAATAAAACCCAAACACCTCACTATGCCCTGAAAGGCCCTGCTCGAACTGCCCGTGCAGTCCTCTCTGATGACACTCAGTATTTGTTCATCACCCCCACTTACTGATCATCTGCACACTGGCTTTCTTCGAGTTCCTAAAACATGTCAACCTCATTCCCACCCAACAGCCCTGGAGCTTGCTATTCCCTTTCCTGCAGAACCTTCTTGATATTCAAGAACATTACCTGGGCTTCCCCGGTGGCACAGTGGTTGAGAGTCCGCCTGCCGATGCAGGGGACACGGGTTCGTGCCCCAGTCCGGGAAGATTCCACATGCCGCGGAGCAGCTGGGCCCGTGAGCCATGGCCACTAAGCCTGCGCGTCCGGAGCCTGTGCTCCGCAACGGGAGAGGCCGCAACAGTGAGAGACCCACGTACCGCAAAAAAAAAAAAAAAAAAAAAGAACATTACCTGCCTGGCTACTTCCTGCCAGACTACAATTACCTGCTCTGAGAGATCGTCCCTGGGCATCCACTTTCAAGTTACTTCTATCTCACCCTTGTCAATCTCTATTAAATTATCCTCATTTATCTTCTCCATGGCTCTTACCACTCTCTCAAGATACCTTGTTTACTTATGTAAGTATAAATGGATACTCTAATAAGTACCTAACCAGCTGATCTTCATTACTGAGTATGAATGCATTTCTATTGCACCTGGCCACTTACTCCTTCTTTGAACATAAGCATCTATTGGTACTTCAAGTTCTTTCTTCTGAGGTCTCTTCAATATTCCCTGCAGCCCTTCTAGACAGAAGTTAAATCATCAGCCCCTCCCCCGTGTTTTCATGCACAATTTTTCCATGCAGCATATTTATATGCTATGTTCCTCAACAAATTCAAGGACTACAGGCCACTCAATGTCCTTCAATCCACTATCAAAGCAGCTAGCCAACTTTTCACTTGTTGGATTTTCTAGAAGGACTCAGACTCAAGGGTACTGTGTTTCCCAAACCGAAGAAATATCACGTTAAACCCTGACTGGTCTCCTTAAAGTAGCTCTCTCTTAAGATGAAGAAGGAAGTAATAAGCCTATCCTTTCCATCCTTCGGGAAGGAGGGACACTCAGAGAATCCCCAGTGCTCTCAACAAAAATCCTCTGCTTTCATCTTCAACTGTTGACTTTTAGTTATGCTCATTGCAGGTGAGGATTTTCATAGATATGGCAGTGGATTTCAATACCACTTTTGAAATGTATACATATATATAATGACTTGCATGTCACTCTGGAGTATGGTATTTATTGTCATGGTGCTTCATCCAAAAAATTCCATTTCAACATCTTTATGAAGTATCTGTATCCAGAACTGCATTCATCATCTTTAAAAATGACTATGGGGGCTTCCCTGGTGGTGCAGTGGTTGAGAGTCCGCCTGCCGATGCGGGGGACACGGGTTCGTGCCCCGGTCCGGGAAGATCCCACATACCGCGGAGCGGCTGGGCCCGTGAGCCATGGCCGCTGAGCCTGCGCGTCCAGAGCCTGTGCTCCGCAACGGGAGAGGCCACAGCGGTGAGAGGCCCGCGTACCGCAAAAAAAAAAAAAAAAAAAAAAAATGACTATGGCATGGGAACCTACAAAGCAGAATGGAAACTAGCTGAAAACAACTGGTACAGCCATACTATTTTATAACAGATTAACATCAGCCCTCTCTGTCTCTTCCCACTAGGATCTACACCCTACGGAAACAAGGCACTTGTCTGTCTTGTTCACCACTGTGGATCCTTAGAGCCAAAAACAATACCTGTCACGGAGTACCTGCTCAGTAAATTCAGCTGAATGAATTAAATGACGAAACATTTACTATATGCCAGACAACACTGATACAAGCTTTGTGTTAAAATACACACCTCAAAGATAGTTATTGTTCTTTGTTAGATAAACGAACTGAGGTTCGAAATGTCTAAGCTGGGATTCCAATCTAGGCAGTCTGACTCGGAACACTCAACTTTCTCTATCAGGCTGTATTAGGTGCAAGGCTAATAGGTGCAGTATACTGCCAGCCCTCGAGGGATGGAACTGAGACTGACATTTCTTATATTCCAATGAAAAGAATAACACAGGGTACAGACAACTATGGTACAATGGAGAATACATGTGCAAAGAGAAATACATGTGCTGTAGAATTTCAGGATAAGGCACTATCAAATTTATTGGGCAAGACGCACTTTCAGAAAAGATTCTTAAAGTTGAAGGCTTCTCAGATTTCTCTGAAAAGATGTCTTTATTTTCAATAGCTATAGATGGGGAGTGAAAACATTCTAAGAGAATGAAAGGGTAGGGATGGAGTGAGAACAAAAAGAAGAGAATCAAGAGAAAATATAAAGCCAAATCCATCAATCCTGGTAGCGGATCAGACATTGTAGATAAAGAGAAAGAGGAATTGACTATTGATATAATGATTTAAGAGCTCCAAATTGACATCAGGAAGACAAAGGAAATGTTACCACCATTAAGAGAAATAGGAGCTTGGTGATGCTTTGGAACAGAAGCTAAAGGGAATATGACAAGAGTCTGGAGGATCAGATGCATAAATAAAAGGACTAGCTAGATAGAATCTGGGGAGCCCACCCCAGAGAGTGAGTTTCACAAACTTGTAATGGTCCCAAATAGCATCTTTCAAGAGATGGATCTCTGTTCCAGAAAATGAAGAAATCAGTTAATTATGCTCTTTCCCCAGAAGGATAATAGGTGGTAATAGAGCCGAATTAATCTTTGGGGTACCCAATAGGTCTTTACCATTTCTGGGCCCTTCATTATAATGTTTGGCAGATATACACAGACCACGTTTGACTTCTTGGTATCTGGTTGCCTTCAGGTTATACACAATTTTGGCCTTTTATATGTGGCTACGGGAGATGCTCCCTATAAGATGAGTTGAGAATTCCCCATCCTGCCTGTGGACAATGTTAAATAGACAGAGGCAATTCTCAAACTATATTTATATCTATAGCTATGTTTATACCTGTATATATTATTCTCTTCCTAAAATACTGAACAGGAATTTATTCCCCAGAATGTTTGACTCATTTGAATATGTCAAAACATAGAATAGTTCCAGCATCACCAAGGACAGAATAAAAGAAATATATCTAGATTGTATTTTAGGATTCACCTCAGGATTTCTAGTTCCAGAAATAAAATGATACTTGTGGTGCTGGGTTCTCAGCTCAAAGCTTAACTGTTCAAATGGGAGCAGCTACCCTTCATCAAGTTAAAAAGAGATTTCAGCATGCTTACAGTTTATTTGAAGGATATAAGTAGAAACTTTGGAAATTTTCCTGTCATTCTTGGCCTGTTCTTTGGCAATCAGCAACATTTGTCTTGTGTCTCAACTTATGTCTATAAAAACAAGAACAGGGTTTCCCTGGTGGCACAGTGGTTAAGAATCCACCTGCCAATGCAGGGAACATGGGTTCAAGCCTTGGTCCAAGAAGATCCCACATGCTGCGGAGCAACTAAGCCTGTGCACCACAGGCACTGAGCCTGCACCCAAGAGACCATGAGCCACAACTACTGAGCCCACGTGCCACAACTACTGAAGCCGCGTGCCTAGAGCCCATGCTCCGCAACAAGATAAGCCACCGCAATGAGAAGCTCGCGCACCGCAACAAAGAGTAGCCCCCGCTTGCCGCAACTAGAGGAAAGCCTGGATGCAGCAACAAAGACCCAACGCAGCGAAAAATAAATAAATAAAATTTAAAAACAAGAACATAAGGAGTAATAGCGGAAACTAAGGTTGACAGACCCCTACCTTACTTGGTCATATCAGAAAAATGAAGTGGAGCCATTGGAGAACACAAGTTCCAGCTCCATGTCTGTAAGGTGAAAACGAGAGTTTTCTCGTTCTCTGCCTACTTCCTGAGAATAGAAAGGTTATAGTGAATGCAGAACTTTTCAATCAGCAAAATAATTTCATCCACTCATTTTCCTTTTTATTTGTTCCTTCAAATATTTACTGAGTATACATTTGTGTTAGATATTGCACTACTCTCTGGGTATACGTTGCTGGGAAAAACAGAAATCGTCCCTGCTCTTATAGATTTTTCTTACTTTATATGTACAATGAGGATAATAATAGTTGCTCCATCTTAGGGTTGCTAGAACTTAATGAATTTTTAAATCACTCCATGTAAGCTGACACACCTAGAATCCTCTATAAATTATGGCTTAAAATTTTCACTTGGAGATGCTCTTTTTACCATGAAGCTTGTCACTGAGGGCTACTCAGCAATTTCTAAATACTTCAGATGGCTAGACGCAGGCCCAGACACAAGTTCAGGTACTTACTGCAGGCTGCTTGATTTCAGTTCGTTCCTATGCACAATTCTCAGGCCCTGGTGCCCCCATGAATGACTCAATGCATGGGGAAGGTATATCCCCCTCAAACATTCCTGCCAGCTTCATGGGGGTGCGTGGCCCCTGCAGCAGCTTGGAGTGGTGGCAAATGAGGCAAATTCCACCTCAGGGAAACTTGCTAAGGAAACATGGCTGCTCCACTTCCAGAGGAAGCAGCTAACTTTCCACCAGCAAATCTCCAGGAACTTGGATGGAAAAGGGAAATGTGGTCAGCAGCACCCTTCCCCACCAGCCTACCAAAGAGGCTGGGGATGGAACCCCTGTGCTGCCAGCCCTCTGGTTGTCTAGGGCCCTTGTGCTGGGGTGTGACAGGCCACCTCAGAGGGCCAATTAGCAAAGCCACCAGGTCTGGTTTGGGAAGGATCGCTGCGGTAAGCCTGCAGGAGTGTCAGGGGCCGCTTCCGCAGGGTCTCACTGCATGCACCACACTCTGTCAGCTCCTGCTACTTGAAAGGAATTGGAGCAGGTGCTACGTTAATATTTATCATTCCTCCTTTAAACAGCATTTGATCTGAGAGTGTGAAATACCAGGCACAGAAACTTTCCCATGAGCCAGGTCTCCGGCGTCCTACTTCTCTCCATGACTCCCGCTACCTGAAATCTGGAGCCTAGAATTTCCAGTTAATTAGTTCAGGACTTGCCCATTCTGAACCATCACAGTGAGAGTGATGAAATGCCCATTTTCTGATAGGTCTATTTGGAGTTATTTTCTGCTGGTTCTTATCAAGGATACTACCTTAAACTTTAAAGAGTGTGTATTAGTTTCCTAGGAATGCTGTGACAAAGTACCACAAACTGGGAGGCTTAAAACAGGGGAAGGGCTTCCCTGGTGGCGCAGTGGTTGAGGGTCTGCCTGCTGATGCAGGGGATGCAGGTTCGTGCCCCGGTCCGGGAGGATCCCACATGCCACGGAGCGGCTGGGCCTGTGAGCCATGGCCGCTGAGCCTGCGCGTCCAGAGCCTGTGCTCCGTGACGGGAGAGGCCACAGCAGTGAGAGGCCCGTGTACCGCAAAAACAAAAAACAAAAAAAAAAAACAGGGGAAATGTATTCTTTCACAGGCCTGGAAGCTAGAAGTCCAAAATCAAGGTGTCCACAGGGTCGGTTTCTTCTGGGGGCTATGGGGAGAATGTGTTTCATGCATCTGCCCTGGCTTCTGTAGTTCCCAGAAATCCTTGGTGTTACTTGGCTTGTGGTGTCATAAGTCCAATCTCTGCCTCCATCTTTACAGGGACTTCTCTGTGTGTTTCCTCTCTCTTTGTCTCCAAATCTCTCTCCTTATGAGGATACCCGTTATTGGATTTAGGGCCCACCCTAATCAAGTATGACCTCACCTTACATCTGCAAAGACCTTATTTCGAAATAAAGTCATATTCACAGATACCAGGGTTAGGACTTCAACAGTTTGTTTTGGGGGAAACCATTCAACCCACAACAGGGTAGGATGAAGGAATAGCCAGAGTTCTCTTCCGTACTTAGACAAGTTTCTTTGAAATGTTTCCTGGTCTTCCATACGATGAGTATGTGGTGAAGCTAGAGCCAGAATTCAGAGTCATGCTATCTACTCTGTGACCAGAGAAAGTTATAGGAAAATGGTACAGTCAATTTTCGTTATTCATGGTAGTTAAGTTCTATAAACTAGTCACAAATACAGAATTTGCAAATATTAAAACCACTGCTCCTAGAAGAAATACAGGGTTAGGTTCCTGTGAGCTTCTGGTCACAACATTTTTGTCAACTGATGAATACATAGGCTTGTTTTTTGTGTGTTTGTGTTTAGAGATACCTTATTTCATGTGTAATGTTAATTCATTAGCTTTGAACTCACAGCCAGCAGTACTATATCTCATATCTGAACAAAGCTTTTCTAACACACACATTTTGTCCATAAGTCACCTCACAACCTACTTGTACTTAGGGACACTAGACAGCACAACGCTTGGAGTCCATTTTAAACAGCAAAGTCACCAATGGAAAGCTCAAAAAAGTGAAAAACACAGAACTCAATAGACTCAAAAGGAGACTAACTTACAGTATGAGAGTGAAACAAAAAGGCAGAGTATAACTGTGTTCAGCCTCAGTTGGGAATGTGTACGTCAAGCAATTTAAATCTTTTGCTGCTCTTCGTATGTCTGCGTGTGACTGTGACAGCACCATGGCTATTGATTTTAGATTATAAGTAAATTATAGCAAATAGGAAAATTTACAAATATGGAACCTGCAAATAATGAGGATTGACTGTTTATTGCAGCCAGTCCCAGTAGCTTTCATGTAGGAAGGTACACAAATCAGCCGCAGATGCCAAAATAAATGAATTGATTTTAGGATTTCAAACAAATTAAGTAGGCAAATTCATAAATATGGAATCTATGGATAATGAGGATAGAGTGTATATTGCAGCCATTTCTAGCAGGTTTTGTGCTGGAAGTGCAGTCTCTCATCTGCAGATGCCAAAATGGATGGAGCCTCACTATCGGAGAGCACCACAGTATTACTGCATGTCTTGGTGGGCGCCAGGCTAGATGGATCCAGACCAAGCCTTGGAAGACCCATCCCCATCAATAACAATCTTGAATAAACCCTAGATGATACAATCTACATCAGGAAGAAGGACAGGGGAAAGAGACCCTGAATTTGACTGACTTTACCTATAAATATAAAAGTAATGGAATTACCTAGATTAATCAGAGTTATCTTTTTCTGCTGACAGGTAAGAACAATGGATACCCAATATGGGTACATATTGGATACCCAATATGTTGGATATTGGATACCTAGATTAATATTGGATATTAATATTGGATACCTAGATTGGATACCTAGATTAATCAGAGTTATCTTTTTCTGCTGACAGGTAAGAACAATGGATACCCAATATGGGTACATATTGGATACCCAATATGTACAAATGTGTGCCTAATACCTAGTCTATGCCCTGCCATATAATAGGTGTTTAGAAGAAATATCTTTGACTGTAGGTGTCAGTGAGCATGTCCTTGAGAAAATGATATTTAAGCTCATACCTGAGGGTGAGCTAGCCTCACAGTTTAGAAGGAAGTGGTATTCCCAGCAGATTGACCAATGTTTGTGAAGTCCAGGAACTAGAGAGAACAAAGTGAGATAAAGGAACGGAAAGTTTAGAGCGACTGCAGTGAGTATGCAAGGAGGAGAAAGTTCAAAATGGGCCATAGCAGCAAAAAATCAAAACTGTCGGTGTCAGCAACATTAAGCAGTTTGGCATCAGAAGTGTTTCCTTTATAACGGAGTGAAATATCAACTTCTTCAAAATCCAGCTACTTAAATGAAGGGCAGCTTGATGTAAGGTAGCAATTCTTCCATGAACACCGAAGTCCCCAAGACCCTGCTAAGACACCCATGAGCTCAAAACTGTGTTCCTGATAATACTAAGACATTATTTGCCTTTTTCACTGGCTTGACATTTGTACTGAAGGTGCAAAAACAATGGTGAGAAAATTACTCGTGCCTTTGTACAAATCAAGTCACTGGCACCAGCCTGTCCTAATAGTTAACTGTTATATACGTTACCATCACACACTCAAAAAAAAAAAAAAAAAAGGCCAATTTCCAGCAAAGAATATTCTTGTGGAAGCAGTATAAATGATTAAATTTTTATATTTTAATCTTGAGTACACATCTTGTCAATACTGTATGTGATTAAATGATGGAATGGGAAGTATGCATGAGACATTACTGCCGCATAACAATGTATGATGATTGTCTTGAGGAATAATGTTTGTGTGAGTGTTTAACTCTAAGTTGAACTAGTTAGACTTTTTTCCATGAAATGTAAACTCTGGTTGTTCAGACTCGGAAATCTGACATAAAAATATTTTCTTGAGAATTTCTTGAGAAAAATGAAGTAAGCCTGGCACTTTAAGGAAAACAACTAATATTTGTTGTTAAAGATAAGATCTGAATGGAAAATGAGAGTTCTGAAAACCTTGTGTCTGCAGCCATAAACCTGACAGCTTCCCAATACATAAGAACTCTTCCTCTGGCATTATAGTGCCATTAACAGATGTGATTTTTTTGGTACTGTATAATAAAATGTGACAATATTTGAAAAATCCTCATAACAGTGAATCAATATTTTTCAAGTAACCATGGCATGAAGTCATAAAATCTTACAGTTGTAAAATATTCATTCAGAATGCAGGAATGCCATTGTATCACAATGTAACAGTGTACAAAATTGCACTGAAAAGCGTTCAGGTTGCATATCACAACAGATCTCTGAGAAACTATCACTCGTTGAGTGTTGGTATAGCATCAAAATATCCACAATTATCTACAAAGGTGATTAAAATATGTCTTCTTTTCCAACCATGTATCTCTGGGTGGTCAAATTTTTTTCACACTCTTCAACCAAAATGTCACCTTGTAAAAAATTAAATGCAAAAGAAAATATGAGAATCCAGTTCTCTTCTATTAATCCAAACACTAAAGAGATATTTTAAAGTGTTTAAGAATACAACTGTTCTCACTAATTTTTTTGTTTTGAAAAATGATTTTTTAATTAAAATATATATTGATATTATGATATAATTGGTTTATTAATGTTATTTTAAATGAAGTGGTAAATAGTATTTTAAAATTTCCTCAGTTTTAATAAAGGTGTTTTAAAAAAATTTCCTCAGTTTTAAATTCTAATATGGTAAACCACAGATATAAATCCCATGAACAAAAAGATCTCTGGGGTCCTCAATAATTGGGATCCTAAGGCAAAACATTTTAGAACCACTGATATAAGGGAAAGAAAATGGACTTGATAAAGTCAGTGGCCTGGACTCCCCTTCTCCTGCATCAGTAATTAACAGTGTGCGCCTAGATAAGTAACTGAGCTCTCCAATGCCAGGTGCTTCTTGCATACAATAAGAGTAATAATAATCATAAATGCCGATAGGGTCACTATAAGGATAAAGTGTACGCATATATGAGGAGGCACTTCGTACCCTCCAAAGCGCTATACAAACGTTAGTTCCTTACCACTACTCGTGACAATAACACTTTGTACTAAAATGTGACAAATCACGTTAATAACAATTACCTTTCTGTGATAAAAAACGAAAACATGGATCAGCTAAATCATAATGCAAAACATTTTTATCTCATCCCTAGCACAGGTCTATTTGATTGGTTTTCATTATTTTTTAAAGTCTTTAGAAACCTCAGAAATTCTGATTACAGGTAAGACCAATCTGGAAAACGGTTCGTAAATAATTATTCTGGAGTGCGTGTGGATATTGCAGCAAAACGCAGGAAAAGACTCACGATGATCTGAAAGTCATGTACTAGTGTGGCTGCATGAACCATCTATGAGATCCAAATTAAAACACAAAGATAAGATACTCTGGGGCTTCCCTGGTGGCGCAGTGGTTGAGAGTCCGCCTGCCGATGCAGGGGACACAGGTTCGTGCCCTTTTCGGGAAGATCCCACATGCCGCGGAGCGGCTGGGTCCGTGAGCCATGGCCGCTGAGCCTGCGCGTCCGGAGCCTGTGCTCCGCAACAGGAGAGGCCACAACAGTGAGAGGCCCGCGTACCGAAAAAAAAAAAAAAAAAAAAAGATACTCTGATCACTTACTTCCTGCTGATATGGTAAAAAAAAAAAAAAAAAAAAAAAATTCGTGTCTGAAGAAACTTTAGCAGCGCTTTTAACCAACATCTCATCTAAAGCTAGAATCTCTTCCCAAAACCTCTGACCATTTATCCAGTCTCTACTTAAATACTTCTAGCAGTTGGAGATACAACACCTGATACAGCAGTTCATTTTATGCATTACAGTTTTTTCAACGTGCACATGTAATTAAACAAAAAGCTAATGATCTTTCTGAATTTCTAACGAGTTCCCAAGTGATACTGGTGTTGCTGCTCAGGGGCCACACTTTGAGAACAGCTGACCTAGGTAGGGGTCTCACCACAATTCCTCACTCAGCTTACATGATAACATGTTGTGAGTTACATGCAACTGAATTGCAACATAGCCCGTTCATAGTTTTGAGGCTGTTTGGATGGTGAACTCTGAATAACTGTTTGTTAATAGGAGAGCAGTAGTGTGAATAATCCACTACCAGGGGTAATCCAAAAGCCATTTCAGCTTGGTTTTGGAAGGTGTTCAAGTCAGATTTTAATTTTGCAAGAGCACTGGATTTGCCCTCCTAAATAGGTTTTTTGCTGAGGCCAATGTTAAAACTGAGTGACTGTTTCCTCGGTAAACACGTGCTTTCTGCAGTGGGGAAGGCAAGCCAGCCAGCCTGGCGTGCTGGCCATGGAGACAAACTTGACACTCATTAATTCACAAAGCAGACAAAAGATAACTGAGAGCTGAGTCCATATAAGAATTTTAAAACTCATAGTTCCTAAAAATATGCATGAAGTTTGGGAAGATTTGGGGAAAACTCATCAGTTCTTCTTTCTATACAGATTAAATTTAGGTAGCTTATGGAATTCAAACTATTTCCCTTGTACCCTGTGTTCAACCCGTACACACACGCACGTGCGCACACACACACCCGTGTGAGTGTATATGTTTATGATTTTGCCTTTAGGAGGTCATAAAAGAAAAATACTTCTCAAAAGCTCACAAATCGCATTGCTACAACTGATAGGCATGTCAACGTTTATGGTGAGAGGTAGTCATAATCTATAAAAGTGATTTCTGAACTTTAGCTTGTGGAGAGGCTGAATCAGAATAACCTGAGAACCTAAACAAAATACAGATTCCTTCCCCTCCACCCCACAGCTGAAACTCTGTGTTCCTAGGTGTCTTTATATAGACCTAACTCCCTGCACACACAGCCCACCACGTCACACCTCAGGTGTGCTCTGTGCACTGCTCACCTCTTTCCTCAGGTGTGTCCCTTGGATGCTGGGGTGGTGGACGCTGCTGGGAATCATGAGGGATTTACTGCCCCATGGGGAGAACCATGGACCAATGGGAGCCTGGGGGGAGCACATCAGTGTCTTCCTTCTTGCCTTGCATGAACTGTCCTGAGAAGCAATCTGTGAGCTTCTCTGAAGACAGCCCTTCCAAGATGGAGCTCAGTCCCACTTCAAACCAAGTGGTTGCTAACTTGGTCACATGGCTTATATTGGCTCATTGGTTCCCACACCTTCCCTGCCTCACACCCCTTCTCCTTCAGTCAGGATCCCTGGAGTTGCATCCCCTTCGTAAAATAGTACCACAAAAGCCTTTTCTCAGGCTCTGCTTTCTGAAAACTCAGGCTGAGACAATATGGAACTTCCTAGCTCCAAGGTACATACAAAGGGCAGTGCTGCTTTTAGCTCCTGTAGGGGGTGGAGCAAAAGGGGAAGAAGAAAGCTAAGAAATGGAATAACTAGAGGATTTTGTTTTGACTTCTTTACAACTATTTCCAGCAAAAGCCCTCCTGTGCTCTAAACCGTTCAACACAACCATTGCCACAGCTTTGTAAACAAAGAGGGGCACAGGTGGAAACAGGCAAATACTGAATGGCCTGGTTTTTCTTCTAGGGAAGTTCTCCCTCTTGGTCTGCCTCCAGGCCTGAATAGAACTCACCGTCCTGAGAATCCAGTCTATTGAGGCTATCCCTTGTAAACGCCTGCCAATGAAAAGAGGAACATGAGCCTCTTGAAACCAACCTCAGAACTAACATGACCCTTCCAGGCCTCACTCCAGGTGGAATTTAAAAGCCATGGCTATTTCCCCAGAAATGAAGCAGTCTGGGGAAGGTGTGGCTCAGGTCCAGAGCGAGAAATGAGCAGGTGTGCTGCAAGAGACAGGTTCCCAGAACCTTCTCCAGGCAAACAAAATTAACATGTGTTTCCTTTCTTCTCTATCCTAGGAAAATCTGTCCAACAGACCCAGAAAAACAGAACAGATAAAGGGAGAATAGCTATTTCAGAAATCCTTAGAAAGCTTGTATCTATATATGCCGAGTGAAATGTAGAGCTGAAGCATGTCTAAATAATACAAGCTCCAGAAACATTGACCTGGAATAAGTATTTAGATATGAAAGCACTAGATAAGTGCAGTTTCTATTGCATGTTCCTACACTTACCGCATTTGATAGCATGTGTAAATTCACCAGAGTTCTCCATAGTCATAACGATCTTATGTGAGCTACAGATCAGATAAATGGAGAAATTCTAATATGGCCACGCCAGGGGTAGAATAATAATAAAGACCCTTTGTGTGTCTGGGTGTGTGCGTATCCAAAGTCCATACTTATTTTTCTGAATGAACGTTTACTGGGTTTAAAAATGGATGGTGGGGGCTTCCCTGGTGGCGCAGTGGTTGAGAGTCCGCCTGCCGATGCAGGGGACACGGGTTCGTGCCCCGGTCCGGGAAGATCCCACGTGCCGCGGAGCAGCTGGGCCCGTGAGCCATGGCCGCTGAGCCTGCGCATCCGGAGCCTGTGCTCCACAACGGGAGAGGCCACAACAGTGAGAGGCCCGCATATCGCAAAAAAAAAAAAAAAAAAAAAAAAATGGATGGTGGGCTATTACGATATTACAATTCAGAAAACACATATTAAGTTTGGATAACATGGCAAGTACTATGCTGGGATTACTTCACAGTAATACAAAAACATACATAAAACATAATCCCTCCCATTTTACAGTGAAGAAACAAAGGCTCTGAGAGGGTAAGTGATACAGTCCTGTTCACAAGGTTAATGGGGTAGCTACTTGGACTTTTGTTCCTTTTGATTCTAAGTTTACAGCTCTTTCCTCCACCAACGTGCTCCCACTGAATCCCAGACCCTGGATTCTACGTTCAGTGCCTCCAAAAGTGAGTAACCCTGCAACCCTGCTCTGCCTTCCGCTCAGGATTGCCCTGAGGCTTTATAATGGAAACCCACGGAGGTGATGACCAAGTATCCATCCTCCTCCTTAGGAAGTGTCCCTTCCTAAGGGACGGACCCTGCCCGTCCATGCCCTTCTGGTTATAGCTGATTCATCTGTAGGTAAGCAACTAACTCAAGTCAAACTAACCAGTTCCATTTCCTACAATGTCCGTACCCTGAACCAGATGGAGTCAGACTCTTTTCTTTCTGGAGATTGAAGACATACAGGTAGAAAACTCAAAAGCTACAGACACTATTCTTTGCTCCTTGAGGAGACAAGCCAGGCTGCAGTAAGAGAGAATGAAACTGACTTTGGAAAGAAGCAGTGCTGGGAGTCAGGGGGAAAGACTTGGCAGCATTTGAGTTCCGGGATCCATTTGTTCTGGTAGCTCAGTTGTCTATCTGCCTTTTTCTCGTGTATTTTATTCAACCCTTTCTCCAATTCTGTGAATTAATAAATTTCCTTCTTGGACTGAATTTAATTCAAGTTTCATTCCTCTCACACACAATCAAAAATAACTTAACCTAATACAATACCCAATGAGAAAACAGACCAAAAACACCAAGTCATTTATGAATGTACATACTTATTTTACTGGGACTCGTTTTTGTGACCACATTGGACCCTCACTTGCTATCTGACGCACCCGGTCTCCGCCTCGTCTACCCAGTGGAGGCCACACGCCTTGCCTGTGTCTGTTCACACCATCTGACAGCCACAGGACAGTGCTTCCTGCTCCCTCAACAACCTACTCAAGCTGCATTTTCAGGGCCATCATGTTGGGTTGAGAAAAGATGTCTGTTTTGGCTCTGATGACAGGATACATACCAACTGCTGCTATTCCTGCCTGGCAACTTCCTAGGAGGTCCAGATATAAACTTTGGAACAAGAAGGTTTCTCTCCTATCCTTTCGAAACTGCTAAAGCCTAGAAAGGACAGCTCTGTGGATGGGGGCTGAGGAAGGGGTTATCTTATGTTAGATCCCTTAGATGCAAGCTTGAAATAAGGTTTTGGAAGGTCATGATTTATGGAGAGAGGGCTTTATTAGAGATCTCATTGATTCCCATAGTTCAGGACCCTTAGATGCCATTCCAACCTTGCCGCCCTTTAGAATAATTAAGCCCACCTTGTTCCTGATGACTAAGTGTTAGCCTCTGATACTCTGGAATCCTATTATCCCCACAGCTACCAGGAATCTCGGTTCTGTACCAGAATCTTGTACTGTCAGTCCCCGCCTATACAGAGAGCCCCCACTGAGATTCTGAAGGACCACATGCTGCAGGCACTGTCTTCCCCAATGTGTTCTGCAACACTCTGGTAAATGGAGTGTGCTCAGGGTCATCCCCAGGATACGACTGTCTGGTGGGTTTTCTGTTCTCATACAGAAGACTCATTCTAGCATGCCATGCTCTCATCTCTTCCGACATGTTTCTGCACTGTCTGCATGGCAATTCTGCATCTCTATACCATTTACTGTGGGATGCCACTTTAACCAAGCTTCTAAGGCTTATCCTGGAAATGTATTAGGACCAGCTCTGAGCGTCCTAAGAGGGTGCAAAATCCTGTGACATGGGAGAGTGTTCCTGCATCAACAAGCTCTCCATAATCCAGTTCAATGTTCTCCCCACCTTAATTCTGCACCCTCGGAATCCAACTAGGCCTCCTCTGTACTTTCAGTTAATATATGACAGCCAAATCGTGTGGCCCCTTTGGCATATAATTCCTTCCACACCTTAGCAGATTCAGCATTTGTTACCATCTGCCTCTGGTAATTGGCCTGGTAACCAGGAGAGACGGAAGACAAGGCAGATCATAAAGACCAGCATTATCTTGGAAGGCACTTGTCTCATTTGAGATTTCTCTTTAGCCTCAAGCTTCAGGCAGGGGTTGGCAGGCAGGGTGAGTTCTATCTTCCAACAAGGGGAAGTGGGACACTTCTGCAGGCACAGAGGGATCAAGGGCACCTGGAAGTGCAAGGTGCTCAAGACTGTCTACCGAGGTATCTTTATTCCAGTCTCAGGACCACACTCCTCTATGGGCCCTGACTTGTCATAGGAGACCTGCCCAAGCTGAGAACTTCATCTCTCTACAAAGTTCTGTTGATCTCCCAGTCACGTTATCTGCATAGCCCTCAGCTCTGCTGCCCTCCAGCTGCAGGCGATAAAGGTCTCTTCAAATGCTGCCAAGGAGGACTTCCGACCCTCATGCGTTACTTGAAAATGGGTATTGATGCTCCTGGGCTTACCTTTTTCCCTCTTGAGGTATCAGTGATGGTCCACACAATAGGATCATTATAATTAGTATCTTTCTGCATCTTTCAAATGCTTGAGATACTGCATGAGATGGTGTGCTCCTTCCTCTTATATTGTACTAGTCCGCGGAGAGTCAAAGTCTTAGCTTAACAAGTGCACTGTAGCTTCGTGTAGGGGTTGCTGCTACTCTACCTGCCACCAGTGACAGTGTCCTCATCTCTAACTGGTGGTGAGTGATCCAACTCCAAACTCACTCCCAGCAAGCTGCTTCCTAGGACCACTCCTGCTATCAACTCTCATAGGCAGGTTCCCCAGAAGCAGAAACTGAAATAGGAATTCAGGGGCCATATTAAGAGAGTACCCATTGGGTTTCCTTCTTTTTGAGATCACACAACTTTGTGTTGTTGCTTCTCTGTACTTATCTACTTAATTGCCTCCTTCTCTACCATTCTCTTCTTATTCTCTCTCTCAATCTCAAGGCAAACTTTCTCTATTCCTGTGTGCACATAGCCAAGAATGCCAAAAAAAAAAAAAAAAAGTTTAAACCTCTTCTCTTCAAATAACAAGTGGTCTTTTAAGTATCTCTAATTTCTAATTTCAAATTCTAGACTGAGAAAAAATCTGATTTACCTAGCCATGGTTAAGAGCCAATCAGCTATGGCCATGGGAGATCGAGAGGGTAATGTGACACCTCAACTTACTCTTGCAAGTGGCAGGAACTTACCAAGAGAAGAGAATGATAGGTTAAGCAGGCACTCCAAACTTCAACAAGACATGTGAGAGATAGCACAGCATTGTAAAGACCAGTAGAACGGAAGCTTCCTGAGAGAAAGAATTTTTTATTTTCCCAGCACATATAAAATTACCTAGGTCATAGTAAGTTGTCAGTAAATTTCTGAAGTGAACAAGTTAAGAAAAGCCTGATGTTAGAAAGATCTGTTTTACTGTCCTAGGTCTGTGCATTGAATTCTGGCTCAGTTTTCTTGTCTATGAAATAGGGATAATAATACCACCTATCTTACAGGGTTATTTTGAGGGTGAAGCAAATATTGACGTCATTGCATTGACCACAGCTCCAAGCACATAGCAACTGTTCAGTAAATGAGAGCTATTATTAACAGAAAGTCAGGCCAGGACACAATAATGGCTACTGAGAAAAAAGAAAGCTTACTTGGCGATGGCTTCTGCAATGAAAATGAACCATAGATGCAGAGTAATAATACATTCCGAGGGAAAAACACATTTTCCTTTTTTGGTGAATTGAGACAATAATACAGATAAGTAATTAGAGCAGAACGAAAGGTAGTCATCCCTGCAAAAGCAGATCCTTCCAATTGGTCACACACACACACACAAAAATTAACTAAAAGCAACAGTAGCAAAAGCAGCAATATCAATAAAACCATTAGCATAAAACTCTCTTCTGACAGTGCCACCTCTAGAGAACCAGTGGTCTCTGCCTTACCTTCTCCACAAAAACTGTTACATGTTCATGGAGGAGTGATTGGATGAAAGGAAACGTACTCTGGATGCTACATCTATACTGTGCAAGTAAGAGGCCCTTAGGATACAGGAAAGAGAGTCTACATTTGAGCTCATCACGGCTGTAATGAAGGCTGTGTCTAACTCTTTCACCTGCTTTTTTTTCCCTTTTCTCCCCGCCCCTTGCAAACAGCACAGATGGGGAGGAGAGAAGCAGATGATTCAAACTGGTACATTATGTGGGCACAAACAAGTTAGGGAAAAACATCTTTGCATGGTGAGAAAAATTCCACTCTTTTCTTGGGAAGTATCGGAAACCATGGTAACCAATATAAATGTAGCCAGTGCATTGTGCATTCTCAGTCTGAAACAATAAAAAACAAACTTAATCTGTTTTTTTTAAAAAGTTAAAAATAAATGTAACTTGGACAACAGACTTCAACAAGCTTCTTATTCCCTCTGCCGAAAATGTTTGCAAAACGGGCATTTTGAAAGAGAAAGAGCTATTTAGATTTAGTTTGTCTAAATATATACATATATATACATATATATGTATACATACGTGTATATATAGCACACGTATATTATATAGTATATAGTAATGCATATAATTATGCTATATGTTATATCATACATTTTATTTTATACATTATTATATAATATAAAATAGTATTCTATTACACATTACATAGTATATGTGCATGTATATGCATAGTATATATGTACATCCCCAGGACTGGGTTCATGAAACAAAGTATTATTAAATAATAATCACATAATTATATATTAATAAATATGAATGGATTAATAAGCATATTTAATGTAAAATCCATATCATTCAATAATACCATGTTTCTGGAAAAAACTTGGCACTGAGAATATGGTAATACATGGACAAATATAATCCTTGTCCTCTTGGGGCATATAGTCTGGTGGGGAAACAAAGATATTAGTCACATAACCAAAGAAATGAATACATAACTACAAACAGCTCTAAGTTCAATGAAGTGAAAACACACAGTAACATGAATAAGTATGACAAGGGATCTAATTTAGGTGGGGGGATAGGAAAGTTGTCTAGAAAAATAAGGAACTAGCTTTGACAGCATGAAAAACAATTGTGTGCATTGTTTTGAAAACAGTTGTAAAATATCTCAAGGTGCAGAAAAAGATATTCAATTAGTAGAAGAGTGAGAAGACAGGCTGCTCCCTGACTGGGCCTCATTAGAGAAAGCAAGCTGAGGGATCAATTATTTCTATTAGAGGAAGGAGAAAAGTTATACCAGGTCTCTGTTGCAGCATGGAAAAACTCTACTTGAATACTTGGAAAACATCGTCAGAATCATTTGGCAATGGAACAAGCTGTTGATGGAAGCAACTTCCCTGGGGAAGCCAGAGGTAGTGAAAGGAGGAAAAGTTACTTGAAGAAATACTTTTTTCTCACACCATAAAAAATCTATTTTTTGTCTCAGGACCATGAAAGTCCTGTCCTGAAATACCGCCCCAAAATGCCAGGCAGACCCATGAGCCAATTAATTAAATTGCTCTGCCACCTTGCTTTTTTCCATATCTTGGTTTTAGATCTCAAAGCCCCAAATAAACTTTAACCGAAATTCCTCTCTTACGAGGAGGTATTATTAATTGCATTTTCTGAACAATAAATGAAACAAATGATTTGTGGGGGTCATTCAATATAGTTGTTGGCTGGTCCAGAAACTGAGCTTATATATTTGAACTCTGATTTGTAAGTATTAGCCAAGATTGTATTCCATGCCCTATACTGGGAACTAAAAACTTAGTGCTTAAGAGAGAAATAAAATAAAGCAAAAACGGCAACTAAACCATACACTTGAGAAATTATCTTCACATTATGTGGAGATTTTCACATCCTGAAACAGCCTGTTTCCTACCTTTAATAAGTTTGAGTTTGCTGTGCTCAGCATAATTGGACACAGCTGTCTGCATTTTCTGCCAGGGTTTGAGAAAAAATGGAGTTATTATTAGAGCTTGTTATAGCAACCTGCCTGCCCAATGTAAATCTTAAGATTCAATTGTTTATTGGTTGTGAATTTTCCATTGTAAGGGCACCTAGGAAGTGTTTTCTCTAATAAGAGTCTGGAAAAATGGGCTGGAAAGTTCCCAGTATCCAAGAAGAAAATTAATTGTTTGACCCATCCATAATGTCAGAGTCAAAAATAGAGACATCAGACCACACAAAATTGGGTGGTCCTCCAAATGAATAACTTCAGGCAGCAAATTCCAGGACTTGCAATTGAAGGTCAGGATGCTTTAAGTCAGAGGTCTTTGTAAAAGCATGACTTCTATAAAGGAGTGGGTATGAAATCAGTCTTGGTTTGAGTTTCCCAGAAGCACACGCTGAGATAAGAATTTGAGTATAAGTAGTTTATTTGGAAGACAGAGAATGCCAGCAGCAAAGACAATGGTGTCAAAGGGAAGACAAGACAGAGAATAAAGGGCCATCATTTAGCCAGTTACCACGATGAGCAAATGGAGCTTAACCTCATGGGAAAACTGGGAGATTTCGTTAAAAATGCTTCATAACTATTCGACCCAAACGGCAAGGGAGCTGGGGTATTTATACAACGACCCCTGAGGCTGCTCCCAGGGGTATTAATTCATTGGCATTCCTGTCCTGCCATGTGTAGAAGTGGTACCAGCTTCAGTGACTTTGGAGAAAGCCCATGGGCAAGAGACACACAGATATTGGCAATGGAAGTCAGCTAAAATGTACTAGAAGCTTAGAAAGAGAAGATTGGGGGCACTAACGGAGACCTCCTCAACATTCTTTTAAGTATGGCTCTTCCATACAATGAAAACTTGGAGGCTAAAATGCCAACTCCACTAAATTGGTAATAACTTCCAGGAGTACTAAGTGGAGGGGGATCCTAAGGCAGATGGATAAGGATACTATAACCCACTAAAGATGCCTGCCATGGGCAAGGTAGAAAGAATCAGCACATAAGCCATGCATGTTCCATCCTTGATCTCCATTAGGAGTCAGTGAACTTTTTCTGTAAGGGACCAAAGTAATACGTCGGTAAATATTTTAGGCATTGCAGGTCACACGTACAGTCTCTGTCACACACTGTCTTTGTTAGTTGTGTGTGTGTGTGTTTGTTTAACAATTCTTTTAAAATGTTAAAGCCTTTCCTGGCTTGTGCGCTATACAAACACAGGCTGCTGGCTGGATTTGTCCCGGAGGTCATAGTTTGCCAACCTTCTACCTACAGATTAATAATTTCTAAACTTCTCCTGTATGAAGACCCTTTTTTTTTTTTTAAATTTATTTTTATTTTTATTTTTTTGGCGGTACGCGGGCCTCTCACTGTTGTGGCCTCTCCCGCTGCGGAGCACAGGCTCCGGACGCGCAAGCTCAGCGGCCATGGCTCACGGGCCCCGCCGCTCTGTGGCACGTGGGATCTTCCCGAACTGGGGCACAAACCCGTGTCCCCTGCATCGGCAAGTGGACTCTCAACCAGTGCGCCACCAGGGAAGCCCCCCCTTTTTATTTTTAAAAAAGTATTTTTAACAGCCAGGCTACTACAAAATAATCTGTGTGTTTTACATTACGTTTCTTGAAATTTATATTTTAAATATGATTGTGACGGTCTTAGAAACTTTAGCTGCTCTCCCATCCTGCCTGGGAGGTTCTTGGCACACAGACTGAAATCTACGTACCTAGTTCAAATGCTTAAGTTTACAAAAGAGGAAACTGAGACCTAGAGAGAAAAAAAGACTTGTCCAATATCAAATGCTTAGTGGTTCTTCAACCAAATAT